>NC_091286.1:212549867-213188049 GCF_032444005.1 Ranitomeya imitator
ACTAATAAAAGTGTAAGAATAAAAATAAAAAAATGAAAAAAAAATAACAAAAGTAAAAAAAAGTAAAATAAAAAACACAGAAAGCTGTTTTGCCTTTAAAACTCAACTTTTGTGTAACAACAAATCTAAACAAAAATATGTACACATGATTAGTATAATCATCTCCAGAACAACCTGAATTATGAAAAACACGCCAGAAAATGTAGCTTTCTCTGGAATTGTGACATATAAATTTTTGAGTGCTATTTATTAAATGTAAAAAAAAAATTGTATCAATGAAAATGTCAACTCGTCGTGCAAAAAACATGATCTCATATGAAACTGTTGGGAAAAATAATAGTTACAGCTCTCAGAATATGGCATTGAAAAAAATTTTTATTTTCAAAGTTTTGTTTAGGCCAGTCTCGCACGTCCAGATAATTCCGGTACCGGAATAATCCGTGTCCGTGTGCCGGTGTGTTTCTGTGGTACATCAGTGTGGCACACGTGCGGCACATGTGTGTCACCCGTGTGCCCACTGGGTACCACACGCACCGTGTCGGAGACAGCGCTAAAGTTTAGCGCTGTCCTCGGCATCGTGCTGAAGCCCCATTCATATCTTCCCTGCAACAGCGTTTGCTGCAAAGAAGATATGAATAATAGTGTTTAAAATAAAGACCTATCTGCCCCCTGCTGTTCTGAAAATACTCACCTGGCTCCCTCGTTGGCTGTCGCTGCTTCCTCTCCTGGCCGCTGCTTCTCCAGTATGCGGTCACGTGGGGCCGCCGATTACAGTAATGAATATGCGGCTCCGCCCCTATGGGAGGTGGAGCCGCATATTCATTACTGTAATCAGCGGCCCCATGTGACCGCATACAGGAGAAGCTGCGGCCAGGAGAGGAAGCAGCGACAGCCAACGAGGGAGCTTGGTGAGTATTTTCAGAACAGCGGGGGGGGCGCACCGGGGGTGGGAGGGCAGGGGGCAGATAGATCTTATAGTGTTCAAACATAGAAATCATAGAAAAAAATGTATTAATCTGGTATTGGTATAATTGCACTGACCTAAAAAATTAAAGGGACTCTGTCACCTGAATTTGGCGGGACTGGTTTTGGGTCATATGGGCGGAGTTTTCGGGTGTTTGATTCACCCTTTCCTTACCCGCTGGCTGCATGCTGGCTGCAATATTGGATTGAAGTTCATTCTCTGTCCTCCATAGTACACGCCTGCGCAAAGCAATCTTGCCTTGTGCAGGCGTGTACTATGGAGGACAGAGAATGAACTTCAATCAAATATTGCAGCCAGCATGCAGCCAGCGGGTAAGGAAAGGGTGAATCAAACACCCGAAAACTCCGCCCATATGACCCAAAACCAGTCCCGCCAAATTCAGGTGACAGGTTCCCTTTAAGCTGTCATTGGTTTATAGCATGATGAACAATGTAAATATAAATAAGCAAATAACTAAATAAAAACAGTAACTGAATTGCTGGATTTGGGGATTTTTGTTCACTCTGTGTCAAAAAAAACTTGAATAAGTAGTGATCAAAAAATGTTATGCTCCCTAAAATAGTACCAATAAAAAATTCAACCCACCCCATAAATAAATAAGATTTCAAACACCTACAAAAAAATTAAAAATGATAACTCGCTAAGTATACTTACTAAATACTTAATGCTTACTATAATGAGGCAGATGGAAATCTTTTTGTCTTTGGCCTATTTTAGATGTCTTTTTAGCACACAAAAGTGTGGTCAACCACACATGTGTGCATGCCTAAGAGCTCATACCCATATGCAAGAAAAAAAAATCGTCTGTAATCTGGATCGAAAAAACGGATGAGTGTCATGTGATTGTCATGGGAGTGTCATGCGAGTACAATGCGATTTTCACAACTGTGATGAACTCTGGAGCGTGGGAAAATGTCAATTCATTTTCCAACGCTCCAGAGTTCAGCCCAGGTCAGGCTGTGAGGCAGCATAGCATCAGTGACGGCACCGCTAGCAACATTTTTACAGCTAATAAAAAATTATATTTTTACCACTAAAATGATACATTTCCATTGCCGAATGTTAAAAAATTCTGCGAGACATCTTTGGGTTAAAAAATGTAGTCACTTGTGTTTCTGCTGTTCCGGCATCTCAGCTGTTTTCCATGCGTTGTACAGTACCATGTAAACCAAAATCCACAGTGCACATGCTGCGGAAAAAAACGTGCGGAAATGCAGCGGTGTTTTTTCCGCAGCATGTCAATTCTTTGTGTGGATTCTGCAGTGGTTTACACCTGCTCCTCAATAGGAATCCACAGGTGTAAAACCGCAGGTGGAATCCGCACAAAAACCGCGGTAAATCTGCGGGTAATCTGCAGTGTGTTTTACCTGCGGATTTTTCAAAAACAGTGTGGAAAAATCAGCACACCAATCCGCAACGTGTGCACATAGCCTTAAGCCACATGGTGCTCCTTCCCATCTGATCCCTGCCATATCGTCAAACAGTAGTGCATAACCACATATAGGGTATTTCAAAATTGAGTAAAAATATGCATAACAAATTGTGGTGTCCATTGTCTCCTATTATGGTGTGAATTACAACTTTGAGACTAAAATAATATTTTAGAAGAAAAACTTTCCATTTTTTTCTGTTCAAATGCCAATATTATAACATTCTGTGATGTAGTTTAATGATTAAAAATGCTCTCCACACTTCTACATTAAAGTTTAGCTTCCCAAATGGGTTCATTTGTGGGTGTTTCTGCTTTAATAGCATGTCAGATGCTCTGCAAATTAAACATTATGTCTAAATTTGAGCTCCAAATATCAAGTAACATTCTGTTCTTTCTAAGCTCTGCCATGTGCCCACTTTTTAACCACATATGGGGCATCAATGTTCAGTAGAAATTATGTAAACAAATAAGGGTCAATTTGTTCGCTTTACTTGGTCAAATTACAAATTTGTTGATAAAATAACATTTTACTTGCAAAAAAAATGGTGGGCAAACTTTAGTTTTTGATCACATATTGGCCATCAATACATTTGTCATATAATGAGTAACAAATTACCACTTAAAACAATATTTTACTGGAAAAATAAACATTTTTCATATTTATATCTAAAAGTTATAAAATTCTTTGAAGCACCTATGTGTACAAAATGGTCAATGCACACTCAGATGAATTCTTTTTGGGGTCTAATTTCCAGAGTGAGATCAATTATGTTTTTTTTGTTCTTGTTGTTGTAGTTGTTTTGGTAACTCAGGGGCTCTGCAAATGCGTCATGGTGCCTGCGATCTATTCCAGCTAAATTTACACCCCAAAAACTATTTCTGTTCTCTTCTATTCATTCAGGAGAAATTGAGTAATACATTTTTGGGTTCATTTTCTCCTATTGCTTCTTGTTAAAATGAAAAAATGTGTGAAAAATATTAAGTGGGAAAAAATGCATGTTTTTATTTTTTCATTACACATGCCTTAATTCTGTATACCACCTGAAAAGTTCACAAATATCAAGACAGCAGCTTAGAATAATTTGAGGGGTGCAGTTTTTAAAATTGTATCAATTCTGGTAATCGCTTCAATGCTCAATAATCCATAAAAATAGGATTTGTAATTTTGCTTGAAAAAAAAAAATGCTGCTGAATTTTAACTCTTCTTACATCCTAACAAAATTAAAGGATGTTTATAAAATTATGCCGACATAATGTAGCATATGGGAAATTATATTTATTAACAATTTTGTCTATTATGGCTATGTGATTTAACCACTTTCTGCCATCGGACGGAATAGTACGTCCGATGGCAGATCCCATGCTTTAATGTGGGCTCTGGCAGTGAGCCCTCATCAAAGCCGGGACATGTGAGCTGCTTTGTACAGCTGACATGTGCCTGCAATAGCGGCGGGTGGAATTGCGAGCCACCCGCCGCTATTAACTAGTTAAATGCCGCTGTCAAACGCTGACAGTGGCATTTAACATGCGCTTCTGGCCATCTGGCGGGAAATTCATTCACGTGATTGGGTGTCATCGGTGCATTGGCATAACAACCAGAGGTCTCCTGAAGACCTCTATGGTTGTTGATGCAAGATTGTTGTGAGCGCCATCCTGTGGTTGGCGCTCATAGCAATGCTGTAATTCTACTACATAGGAGCGATCTGTTAAAAAATTTTTTTAAAAAGATGAAAAAAATAAAAATATAAAAGTTCAAATCACCTTATTCAAAATAAAGCAAAAAAAAAAAAAAAATCAAACCTACACATATTTGGTATCGCCACTTTCAGAACTGACCGATCTATCAATAAAAATAAGGATTAACCTGATCGCTAAACGGCATAGCGAGAAACAAATTCCAAATGCCAGAATTACGTTTTTTTGGTCGCTGCAACATTGCATTAAAATGCAATAATGAGCGATCAAAAGAACAAATCTGCACAAAAATGTTATCATTAAAATGTCAGCTCAGCGCACAAATATAAAGCGCTCACCCAACCCGATATCCTGAGAAATGGAAAAGCTACGGGTCTTGGAAAATTGCAAAATTTTTATTTTTTGTTAGCAATGTTTGGAATTTTTTTTCACCACTTACATAATTGCAATTTCACCGCACTTGGATTTTTTTTCCCATTTTTTAGTACATGACATGGTAAAACCAATAGCGTATTTAAAAAGTACAACTAGTCCCACAAAAAATAAGCCCTCACATGGCCATATTCACAGAAAAATAAAAAAGTTATGGCTCTGAGAAGGAGGGGAGCGAAAAACTAAAACGCAAAATCAAAAAAAAAAGCTCCAAGGGTTAAGGGGTTAAATATATAATCAGTCATATTGGAAAACTGGTGATATGTAGTTCAAAAGTACAACTCGTCCCGCAAAAAATAAGCCATCACATGGCCATATTCACGGAAAAATAAAAAAGTTATGGCTCTGAGAAGGAGGGGAGCGAAAAACGAAAACGCAAAACCGAAAAAAGCTACGGGAGTTAAGGGGTTAAAGATATAATCGGTCATATTGGAAAACTGGTGATATGTAAACATTTTTTTATAATATTTAAGATACTTTTATAAAATTGCAAAACACATTGACCTGAATTTATTGGTAACATAAAGTACATTATATCACAAAAAAATTCTCACAATCACTAGGATATGTTGAAGTATTCCAGAGTTATAAAGTCACACATCAGATGTGAAAAATAGGACTCTATAATTAACCCCTTAATGTCCAATGATGAACACAGTCCATCATTGGACTCCTCCCCCTGTTTAGTGCGGGCTCCAGAGAAGAGCCACACTTTTTCCAGCACATGACAGCTGATCTGATCACCTTACATGTACCCAGAACAGCCGCAGGTGGAATCGTGATTCACTTGCGGCTATTAACATGTTAAATGCCGCTGTCAAATGCTGACAGCGGCATTTAACATGTACGCACAGGAAGCTCATCATTATCTCCTCCCATTGGCCCCCGAGTCACATGATCGCAGGTCTCTGATGGGTTGGCATGACAACCCGGGGTAAGCAGGAGACCACTGTGGTTGTCATTGTTGGATCGCTATGAGCACCGCCTGTTGGTCGCCGCTCATAGCAAGTGAGCATTTTAGCTACATAAAGCAGAACTGCAGCCCTGCTCTATGTCGTACAAGTGATCAAATGATCGCAGCTTCTAGTAGTTTTCTAATAGAGACTATTGAAGCAAGTAAAAAGTTTAAAAAATGCTTTTAAAAATCTTTAAAAAAAATAAAAAATAAAAGTTCAAATCACCTCCCTTTTTGCCCCATTCAAAATAAAATTAAAAAAATCAAATATACACATATTTGGTATCGTCGCATTCAGAATCACCCGATCTATCACTAAAAAAATGAATGAATCCAATCGGTAAATGACATAGCGAAAAAAAAATCAAAACACCAGAATTACATTTTTTGGGTAGCAACTTTAGTCTCACTTTATTTATTGCAATATAATGTATTCATATCTTTTATTTGTATTGATAAATTATTATTTTTTTTAGACTCTCATTTAACAGTTGAACCAACAGCAATCACCGTCCACACCAATACCCCAGGTAAGACACATTTGACAATATTAATTTATAATTAAAAAGCAGATAAGAGAGGAGTTCCTGTTCTAGTAGATCCAGCTCATTTATTCACTACTAGTGTTGAGCGATAACTTCCGATATTTGAAAGTATCGGTATCGGCCGATACCGGCAAAATATCGGATCTCGCCGATACCGATACCCGATACCAATACAAGTCAATGGGACACAAATATCGGAAGGTATCCTGGATGGTTCCCAGGGTCTGAAGGAGAGGAAACTCTCCTTCAGGCCCTGGGATCCATATTAATGTAAAAAATAAAGAATAAAAATAAAACATATGGCTATACTCACCCCTCCGAAGGACCCTGGCTGTCACCGCTGCAGCGTCCGCCTCCATTCCTGAGAATTGCAGAGAGTGAAGGACCTTCGATGACGTCGCGGTCGCTCACGTGACCGCTCACCTGACCGCGACATCATCGAAGGTCCTTCACTCACTACATTCTCAGGAACGGAGGCGGACGCTCGCAGCGGTGACAGCCAGGGTCCTTCGGAGGGGTGAGTATAGCCTTATTTTTTATATTTATTCTTTATTTTTTACATTAATATGGATCCCAGGGCCTGAAGGAGAGTTTCCTCTCCTCCAGACCCTTGGAACCATACGCTCCGCACACTCCAATACCGATTTCCGATATCACAAAAATATCGGAACTCAGTATCGGAATTCCGATACAGCAAATATCGGCCGATACCCGATACTTGCAGTATCGGAATGCTCAACACTATTCATTACACAAAAAAAATTACATTCTCACAATCACTAGGATATGTAGAAGTACTCCAGAGTTATAAAATTACATTTTTTTGGTAGCTGCAACATTTCAATAAAATGCAATAACAGGCGATCAAAAGATTGTATACACACCCAAATGGTATCGCAAAAAATAGGCCTTCACCCAGCCCCAAATCCCGAAAATAGAGACACTACTAGTCTCCGAAAATGGCAACTTTTTTTTTTTTTTTTTGCAAAATGTTGGAATTTTTTTTCACGACTTACATAAAAAAGAACCTAGACATGTTTGGTTTCAATGAACTCGTAATGACCTGGAGAATCATAAGGGCAGCTCAGTATTAGCATTTGAACCTAGCAAAAAAGCCAAACAAAAAACAAGTGTGGGATTGCACTTTTTTGCAATTTCACTGCACTTGGAATTTGTTTTCCATTTTCTATCACACTACATGGTAAATCCAATGGTGTCGTTCAAAAGTACAACTCATCCCGCAAAGAAACAAGCCCTCACATGGCCATTTTCACCAAAAATAAAAAAGTTATGGCTTTGGGAAGAAATGGAGCAAAAAATGAAAATGCAAAACAAAAAATACTTCTGGTCGTTAAGGGGTTAAGATAAAAATTGCCAAATGGTGACAGCGAGATATGCGCATGCTGTTACAATATCCCTGGTATTCCCCGTGTTGATTTACAGTGATAATAACCTTTATTGTGAGAACTAGAACATGTTTAGTCAACATGTGACTGCAAGTAGACAAAGTGCATGCATGTGGTGGCATCACTGCCAACTAGCACCGGAAATACCAGGGAATTGAAATTTCCAGATTGAGACTAAAGTTGCTGAATCTTTAATTGCACTTTATTTACTGCAATTTAATGTATTCATATCTTTTATTTTCATTGATAAATACATTTTTTTAGACTCTGATTTGTCAGTTGAACCAACAACAAGCACCGTCCACACCAATACCCCAGGTAAGACCCATGTGACAATATTAATTTATAATTAAAAAGCAGATAAGAGAAGAGTTCCTGTTCTAGTACAGTTCCAGCTCATTTATTCATTACATGAACCATCATTCACAGAAGTGTAAATGTGTGACTGTTTGTGGCTTCCTTTTACAAAAACGGCAGATTATCGGTGAATACAGAGTTGGGACCCATGTATAGCTAATTTTAGTATCTGCTTTTTATTAAAAAGTAGTTGACTGAACAATTAATTCTTTTTTTAATGATTCCACAATTTCACTCATTCACAATGCTTACATATGCCCTCACAGTTATTTCTCCACTGGTCCTTACTCTACTTTGCTATCCCCAAACCCAACACCTTGAAGAGAAATATTTATCTCTCCATCTTCTTCCCTCTTACTACTTCACTTGACCTTTTCTGCAAACCTGCTTCAAAACATTAGATCCCTACTTTTAAAACAAAAAGATAATCCAAGCCTCCACCTCCTCCATCCACGTCCTCTCCCTTTTTCTGCCTCTCCTCACTGCTGATAATGTAAGCAGTGGCTTGAGAATGTATTCACCCCAATGAGATTTTTTGTGTTTTGTTACCTCACAACCTGGAATTTTACTGTTGTTTTTAAGAGTTTGCATCAGTTCATGTAAAGAACACGCCCACAACTGTGAACATTTGGTTTTCTTTTTTTGTGAAGGAAACAACAAATAGGACAAAATAATGTAATACTTCAGTGAGCACAACTATTCACCCGCCTAAAGTCACTATTTTGTAGAGCCTCCTTTTGTGGCAATTACATCTGCAAGTCACTTTGGAAAAGCCTCTATGAGCTTTTCACTTCTTGCACTTGATTTTTCGCCATTCCTCAAAGTAAAACTTCTCCAGCTCCGTCAAGTTACATGTTTCCTCTGGGGAACAGCAATATATGTGTGACCACAGCTTCTCAATTGGGTTAAGGTCTGTACTTTGATTAGTCTACTCTATAACATTTACACATTTCCCCTTAAACCATTCGAGTGTTACTTTAGCAGTATGCTTTGGTTCATTGTCTTGTTGGAAGGCGAACCTCCGTCCCAAATCACTAACAGACTGAAACAGGATTTACTCAAGAATATCCATTTATTTCATACCATCCATCTTCCCTTCGACTCGGAACATTTTTGCTCTTCATGCTGCTGAAAAACTTCTTCACAGCATCATGCTGCAACTTCTATCTTTCATTGTGGAGATGGTGCTCTTGAGGTGATGAGCTGTGTTGGTTTGATGCCAGACATAACGTTGACCTTGGTGGCCAAAGTTCAATTTTGGTCTCATCTAACCACATCTCCTTCCTCCATACATTTGGGGAGTCTCCCACATGTATTTTGGCAAACTCAAAACTAGCCTTACAATGTTTATGTGTAAGTAAAGGCTATTTTCTGCCCACTCTTCCATAAAGGTAGACTTTAGTGTATGGCTTATTATGGTCATGTGGTCAGATACTCCAGTCTCTGCTTGGGAACTCTGCACCTCCCTCAGAGTTGCCTTTGATCTCCGTGCTGCCTCTCTGATTAACGCCCTCTTTTCATGGGCTGAGAATTTTGGTGGGTGGCCCTCTCTTGGCAGGTTTGTTATGGTACCTTGTTCTTTCAATTTGATGATAATGGATTTGATGGATCTCTGAGGGATAATCAGAGATAGGGATATTTTTATAACTCAACCCTGACTTTTGCTTCTCAACAACTTTGTCCCTGACTAGTTTGGAGATCTCCTTGGCCTTCATTGTGTTGTTTGGTTAGTGGTACCTCTGGCTTTATGGTGTTTTAACCTCTGTGCCCTTTGAGAAAAGGTGTGTGTATACTGACAGACCATGTGACACTTAAGATTGTACACAGGTGGACTTCCTTTCACTAAGCTTGTGACTTATTAAGGTAATAGCTTGCACTAGAAATTTTTAGGGACTTCATAGCAAAAGGGGTGAATACATTTGCACATTCCAATTTTTAATTACTTGATACCATAAATGTAATTTATACCTATATTTTTCTCACTTCAGTTCATCAACTTATACTATTTAGTTGCCATATGCGAGAAGAAAGAGAAGGCACTCACCGATCTAATATTCCCAACTTTATTTCGTCTTCATATTAAATTTCCATGGCCGGGGGAGTGAGGAGCGGAGCTTTTGTGAGCAGGAATAGACGATAGCCGTTTCGTGCTGTGCTTGCGCTTCCACGGGTCAGCATGTGTGAGGGCATGACGAAGGAAGAGATATGCCGGCCACAACACACTCCCCCCTGCCAAACTCCTCCCACTTACCAGGAAATACAAAACATTAAAAATAGCACAAATTAATATAATTTACACATAATCCTGAATATACAAGATACCTTTTAGGCGAGAGCATTACTTATACACCTAATTACCCAAAATGAAAGGTGTCATCTTCTATACATACAAATGCTCATCAGTAGTCCCGACGTCCCCAGGCAATTTGATTGATTTATTTGAAGCACAAGTGATTAGGGATGTAGAAGCCCTAGTGTATCCTAAGTGTCATGATCCCAATGGCAGGGGATCACTAAAGGACAAGCACAGATACAAACAAGCTCTAGGGCGATGGAACCTGAGCTGACCGCGACCCTGAACCTAACACACAAATAAAAGTAGCCGGGGAACGTGCCTACGATGATCCTAGACGTCTCGCTCCAGCCGAAGATCTAACTTCCCCTATTAGAAGAAACACAGACCTCTCTTGCCTCCAGAGAAATCCCCCACAGAAATAGCAGCCCCCCACATATAATGACGGTGAAATGAGAGGAAAGCACATACGCAGTATGTAAACAGTTTCAGCAAAATGAGGCCCGCTAAAGCTAGATAGCAGAGGATACAAAAGTGAACTGCGCGGTCAGCGAAAAACCCTTCAAAAAACCATCCTGAAATTACTTGAACTCATGTGCCAACTCATGGTACATGAGGAGCAATTTCAGCCCACTAGAGCAACCAGCAGCAAGAATCACATATCTGCAGGCTGGACTAAAAACCAAATAAAGCAAAACACCAAAACAGGAAAATCCAAACTTAGCTTGACCAGAAGGTTCTAGGAGCAGGGAGCAGAGGTCACAAGACACACTGGATACATTGATAACCGGCGAGGAAATGCCAGCAAAGCCAGGCTAAATAGGAAACTCCCATATGCTGATGGAACAGGTGGAACCCAGAAACCCAGGAAAGACAAGTCACCCAGTACCATCAGCAACCACCAGAGGGAGCCCAAAAACAGAACTCACAACAGTACCCCCCCCTTGAGGAGGGGTCACCGAACCCTCACGAGAACCACCAGGGCGACCAGGATGAGCCCTATGAAAAGCGCGAACCAAATCATCAGCATGAACATCCGAGGCAACCACCCAAGAATTATCCTCCTGACCATAACCCTTCCACTTGACCAAATACTGGAGTTTCCGTCTGGAAACACGAGAATCCAAGATCTTCTCCACAACATACTCCAATTCTCCCTCCACCAGCACTGGAGCAGGAGGCTCAAGCGAAGGAACAACAGGTACCTCATACTTCCGCAACAACGACCGATGAAACACATTATGAATAGCAAACGATGCCGGGAGATCCAAACGAAACGACACAGGGTTAAGAATTTCCAAGATCCTATAGGGACCGATGAACCGAGGCTTGAACTTAGGAGAAGAGACCTTCATAGGAACAAAACGAGAAGACAACCACACCAAGTCACCAACAAGAAGTCGAGGACCCACGCGGCGACGGCGATTAGCAAACTGCTGAGCCTTCTCCTGGGACAACTTCAAATTGTCCACCACATGACTCCAAATCCGATGCAACCTATCCACCACCATGTCCACTCCAGGACAATCAGAAGGTTCCACCTGACCAGGGGAAAAACGAGGATGAAACCCCGAATTACAAAAGAAAGGAGAAACCAAGGTAGCAGAACTAGCCCGATTATTAAGGGCAAACTCGGCCAGCGGCAAAAAGGTAACCCAGTCATCCTGATCAGCAGAAACAAAACACCTTAAATAAGTTTCCAAGGTCTGATTAGTTCGTTCAGTCTGGCCATTCGTCTGAGGATGGAATGCAGACGAAAAGGACAAATCAATGCCCATCTTAGCACAGAACGTCCGCCAAAATCTAGACACAAACTGGGATCCCCTGTCAGAAACGATGTTCTCAGGAATCCCATGCAAACGAACCACATTCTGAAAAAATAGAGGGACCAACTCAGAGGAGGAAGGCAACTTAGGCAAGGGTACCAGATGAACCATTTTAGAAAAGCGATCACACACAACCCAGATGACGGACATTTTTTGAGAGACAGGGAGATCCGAAATAAAGTCCATGGAAATGTGCGTCCAAGGCCTCTTCGGGATAGGCAAAGGTGACAACAATCCACTGGCCCGAGAACAGCAAGGCTTAGCCCGAGCACAAACCTCACAAGACTGCACAAAAGAACGCACATCCCTCGACAAGGAAGGCCACCAAAAAGACCTGGCCACCAAGTCTCTAGTACCAAATATTCCAGGATGACCTGCCAACGCAGAAGAATGGACCTCGGAGATGACTCTACTGGTCCAATTATCCGGAACAAACAGTCTCTCAGGCGGACAACGATCAGGTTTACCCACCTGAAACTCCTGCAAAGCACGTCGCAAGTCTGGGGAGACAGCAGACAAAATCACCCCATCCCTAAGGATACCAGAGGGCTCAGAATTTCCAAGGGAGTCAGGCACAAAACTCCTAGAAAGAGCATCCGCCTTCACATTCTTTGAACCTGGCAGGTATGAAACCACAAAATTGAAACGAGAGAAAAACAGTGACCAACGAGCCTGTCTAGGATTCAGACGCCTGGCAGACTCAAGGTAAATCAAATTTTTGTGATCAGTCAAGACCACCACACGATGTCTAGCACCCTCTAGCCAATGACGCCACTCCTCAAATGCCCACTTCATGGCCAAAAGTTCCCGATTACCAACATCATAATTCCGCTCAGCCGGCGAAAACTTTCTAGAAAAAAACGCGCATGGCTTCATCACTGAGCCATCGGAGCTTCTCTGTGACAAAACCGCCCCCGCTCCAATCTCGGAAGCATCAACCTCAACCTGAAAAGGGAGCGAAACATCAGGCTGACGCAACACAGGAGCAGAAGAAAACCGGCGCTTAAGTTCCTGAAAGGCCTCCACAGCCACAGGAGACCAATTAGCAACATCAGCACCCTTCTTAGTCAAATCCGTCAAAGGCTTAACAACACTAGAAAAATTAGTTATAAAACGACGATAGAAATTAGCAAAGCCCAAGAACTTCTGTAGACTCTTAAGAGATGTAGGCTGCGTCCAGTCACAAATAGCCTGAACCTTGACGGGATCCATCTCAATAGTAGAAGGGGAAAAAATATACCCCAAGAAAGAAATCTTCTGGACTCCAAAGAGACAGTTTGAGCCTTTTACAAACAAGGAATTGGCCCGCAGGACCTGAAACACCTTCCTGACCTGCTGAACATGAGACTCCCAGTCATCAGAAAAAACCAAAATATCATCCAAATACACAATCATAAATTTATCCAGATATTCATGGAAAATATCGTGCATAAAGGACTGGAAGACTGAAGGAGCATTAGAAAGTCCAAAAGGCATTACCAAATACTCAAAATGGCCCTCAGGCGTATTAAATGCGGTTTTCCACTCATCACCTTGCTTTATTCGGATAAGATTATACGCACCCCGAAGATCAATCTTAGTGAACCATTTAGCCCCCTTAATGCAAGCAAACAAATCAGTCAACAATGGCAAAGGATACTGATATTTTACGGTAATCTTATTCAAAAGACGATAATCTATACAAGGCCTCAAGGAACCATCTTTTTTGGCCACGAAAAAAAAACCTGCTCCCAAAGGGGACAAAGATGGACGGATATGTCCCTTTTCCAAGGACTCCTTAACATAATCCCGCATAGCAGTATGCTCTGGCACTGACAGATTGAACAAACGACCTTTAGGAAACTTACTGCCTGGAATTAAATTTATAGCACAATCGCAATCCCTGTGAGGAGGAAGCGAACTGAGCTTAGGCTCCTCAAAAACATCCCGATAGTCAGACAAAAACACAGGAATCTCAGAAGGAGTAGATGAAGCGATAGAAATTGGAGGTGCATCATCATGAACCCCCTGACAACCCCAGCTTAACACAGACATTGATTTCCAGTCAAGGACTGGATTATGAGTTTGTAACCATGGCAGACCAAGTACTAGGACATCATGCAAATTATACAGTACCAGGAAGCGAATCACCTCCTGATGAACGGGAGTCATACGCATGGTCACTTGTGTCCAGTACTGAGGTTTATTCATAGCCAAAGGTGTAGAGTCAATTCCCTTCAAAGGAATAGGGACTTCCAGAGGCTCCAGACTAAACCCACAGCGATTGGCAAATGACCAATCCATAAGACTCAGGGCAGCGCCTGAATCCACATAGGCATCGACGGAAATGGATGATAATGAACAAATCAGAGTCACAGACAGAATGAACTTAGACTGTAGAGTACTAATGGCAACAGACTTATCAACCTTTTTTGTGCGTTTAGAGCATGCTGATATAACATGAGCTGAATCACCACAATAAAAGCACAACCCTTTTTTCCGCCTATACTTTTGCCGTTCACTTCTGGACTGAATTCTATCACATTGCATTATCTCAGGTGACGGTTCAGACGACACCGCCAAATGATGCACAGGTTTGCGCTCCCGTAAACGCCGATCAATCTGAACAGCCATAGTCATAGACTCATTCAGACCAGCAGGCGCAGGGAACCCCACCATAACATCTTTAATGGCCTCAGAAAGGCCATCTCTAAACTTTGCAGCCAGAGCGCACTCATTCCACTGAGTAAGTACCGACCACTTCCGAAATTTTTGACAATAAATTTCTGCTTCATCTTGCCCCTGAGAGAGGGCCAACAAAGCTTTTTCAGCCTGAATCTCTTGGTTAGGTTCCTCATAGAGCAAACCCAATGCCAGAAAAAACGCATCCGCATTAAGCAACGCAGGGTCCCCTGGTGCCAATGCAAATGCCCAATCCTGAGGGTCACCCCGCAGGAAAGATATAATTATCTTGACTTGCTGAGCAGGGTCTCCAGAGGAGCGAGATTTCAAAGAAAGAAACAACTTGCAATTGTTCCTAAAATTCAGAAAACGAGATCTATCTCCAGAAAAAAACTCTGGGACAGGAATTCTAGGTTCAGACATAGGAGCATGTACAACAAAATCCTGTATATTTTGAACCTTAGTGGCAAGATTATTCAGGCTGGAAGCCAAACTCTGGACGTCCATGATAAACAGCTGGGATCAAAGCCATTCAAAGATTAAGAGGAGGAGGAAGTAGCCAGGCTGCAATAAGGCTAGGCAGCAAACTCTGAGGGAAAGAGAAAGAAAAAAAAAAAAAAAAACTTCCCCAGACTACTTATCCTCCTACTTCAGCCAATACAATTAACACTTTGTGGGCCGGTTATACTGTCATGATCCCAATGGCAGGGGATCACTAAAGGACAAGCACAGATACAAACAAGCTCTAGGGCGATGGAACCTGAGCTGACCGCGACCCTGAACCTAACACACAAATAAAAGTAGCCGGGGAACGTGCCTACGATGATCCTAGACGTCTCGCTCCAGCCGAAGATCTAACTTCCCCCATTAGAAGAAACACAGACCTCTCTTGCCTCCAGAGAAATCCCCCACAGAAATAGCAGCCCCCCACATATAATGACGGTGAAATGAGAGGAAAGCACATACGCAGTATGAAAACAGTTTCAGCAAAATGAGGCCCGCTAAAGCTAGATAGCAGAGGATACAAAAGTGAACTGCGCGGTCAGCGAAAAACCCTTCAAAAAACCATCCTGAAATTACTTGAACTCATGTGCCAACTCATGGTACATGAGGAGCAATTTCAGCCCACTAGAGCAACCAGCAGCAAGAATCACATATCTGCAGGCTGGACTAAAAACCAAATAAAGCAAAACACCAAAACAGGAAAATCCAAACTTAGCTTGACCAGAAGGTTCTAGGAGCAGGGAGCAGAGGTCACAAGACACACTGGATACATTGATAACCGGCGAGGAAATGCCAGCAAAGCCAGGTTAAATAGGAAACTCCCATATGCTGATGGAACAGGTGGAACCCAGAAACCCAGGAAAGACAAGTCACCCAGTACCATCAGCAACCACCAGAGGGAGCCCAAAAACAGAACTCACAACACCTAAGGCTCCATCTAACCTTACTGTCGCAGAGAATAAAGCAATGCAGGAAATAAGTTCAAGGGGAAGATACTGTGGTCAGATCGGCAGATAAAGGGGGAAAAGTGGTATTGCTCCCTATATCTCTATGCGTATCGGAGGTGGTGAGGCAGCTGTCAGATGGTGATGTGTATACACCGCTACAGCGGGATCCGGCGTTTAAGTACAAAAACGAATTAAGGACTTACTTGGGAAAATATGTCGATTTGGGAGTTATCTCTCAGAAAAAAGCGGAGAAGCTGCTGCTGGAGTTCCCAACCAGACCCCATTGGTATCATATTCCTAAAGTACATAAGTCTATAGATTGTCCCCCCCGGGCGTCCCATCGTATCTGGGATAGGATCGCTCACTGAGCCCCTATCCCAGTATATTGATTGGCTTTTATGCCCTTTGTTAAAAGACATTCCTTCTTATTTAAAAGACTTGAATGCCTTTTTGAAAAGTATAAGTATACAGAATTTTGAGTGGCAACAGAATTTTTCTTTGGCATCGATTGATGTGGAAAGTCTTTACACTAGAATCCCCCAGAAAATGGGAGTGGAGGCCATTGAGCAAATATTGGGCACTACAGAAAGAAGCCAGAATTTCATTGATTTTGTATGTGAGGGTCTAAATTTTATTTTAACCCATAACGCAGTCATGTTTTTGGACACTTGGTATGTACAAAATGGTGAGTACTGCTATGGGAACTCCAGCAGCTTGTACCTTCGCAAATTTGTTTTTGCGAAGGTACAAGAGAGATACATATATTCTGCCAGCAATGATCATTTGAAGCAGATCAAATTGTACCAGAGGTATGTCGATGACATAGTCATCCTTTGGGATGGATCAATGGATACATTTAATGAATTTGTATTATACCTCAATCAGAACAACAGGATGAATATGTCATTTACATCAGTATTTGGTGGGCAGCGGTTGGAATTTCTTGATGTGTTAGTAGAGATCAAAGAGGGCACTGTGTGCACCTCATTATATTGTAAACCAGTAGCGACCAATGCTATGATGCACTTTAATAGCTTTTACCCCAGCCATGTTAAACAAGCCTTACCCTACGGTCAATTCTTGAAGGTAAGAAGAGTGAATAACACAGAGGAGTGCTTTTCAAGGCAGTCGGTAGAGATGAAAGAAAGATTCATACAAAGAGGATATCCCGAGGTGTTGCTGCAGTCAGAGTTGGAAAGAGCTAGAGGAGATGAAGGAAGTGGAGAAATGGCTCCTGTGAAGGGGGTTAGCAAAAAAGGGAGACAAGATTTACCTTTTGCTTTAGGTACAGTGCTATGGACCAAGATATACGTGCAGCAATAAGGAGGAGTTGGCATATTCTAGAGCGGGACAAAGATATGGCAGATGTTATAGCGAGAGGTCCTTTGATTGCTAATAAATGCAGTATGAGGTTGAGGGACAGATTGGTAAGGAATCGTGTGGTCAAACAAGATAAGAATTGGTTGAGCGCAGGTATTCCTAAGGGGAATCACAAATGTGGCCATTGCCCTTTTTGCAATCAACACATCACAGAACCGGTTTTACGTATGGGAGCAGTAGATCATTTGGTTACTGGGCTTATAACATTCAAGACAGATCATGTAGTGTATGTCATCTTCTGCCCGTGCAGGTATTTATATATAGGGAAAACGACGCCCTTTGTACGTTAGGTTTCGGGAACATTTTAAATCTATTTCATCTGGTAAGGGGGTTCCTGGATTGATTTCCCATATTAAAGATAAACATAACGGGGACCCAGGGGTACTGACGTTTGAAGGGTTGAAAAGATCAGCCTTTTAGTGCATGGAGGTAATCTAGGTAACCTGTTACTCAGACGTGAAGTGGAATGGATCATGCGCATTGGCGCTATGGGTCCTTTGGGCTTCAACGACAGGCTTCAACACACTCGCAGCATGCTGTAAATGCATCTGAAAATTGATCCCACTCACCTATACAAGTGTATGGGTGAGTGTGAAACATCGGACTGCACTCTGATGTTATCTGAGCGCAGTGAAATTACCACTGATGCCTTCAGTGTAGGAGATGGAGAAATTACTTTCTCCATCTCCTCCACACCTGTGCTGTGATTCTCTCATTCGAGAGTATTAGAGTACAATGCACTGACACTTGGCACACATTTGTAGCAGAGTTTGAGCTCAGTGTCATTAGCATATTGTATCCGATGCTCTCACATTAGATGCTATACGTTAATGTGAACTCGGCCTAATAGTTGTCGTGCTCTCACCTGAGCTATCTATCTCTGTAGCTACTCAAGAGTGATCATAGGCCTCTTGGCTGCTTCTCTAATTAATGACCTCCTGCTTGGGATGTTAGTTTAGGTGTATGGCCATATGTTCCATTTTGGATGATGGATTGAACACTGCCCCGTGAGATGTTCAGAGCGTGGATTATTTTTTTATTACCTATCCCTGCTTTACTTTTCTCCACAACGTTATTCCTGACCTGTATGTTGTATTCCTTGGTTTTGCTGTTTGATCCTTAATATTCTTAAACAAACCTTTGAGACTTTCACAGAACAGCTGTAGTTATACTTAAAATAGTTTACATAAAATATTTAGAAGATCAGGTATTTTCTTTACACTTTGCAAATACTTGCTACTTTATATAAAATTCAAATAAAAAACATTTAAGCCATTGGGTAAAACTTGAAAAAATGTGCAACTGTTAATATGGTATGAATATTTTGAATAATTTGCCTTTTTTTCCATTTGTATATTCTGTTGCTCCTATACACGAAAATGAAATAAACATGTGTATAGCAAAACAAGTGCAATTGCAATAATTTTTTTGGGAGAAATAATTCATTTTCTGGAACAGGAAAGAAATATATCTTGGTACCGTGTTAGCCAGTAGATAGAAAAATATTTAGAATTGAGAGTCCTCAGTGGTTGACACCTTTTAATGGCTAACTGAAAAGATGGTAACAAATTGCAAGCTTTCGAGACTACACAGGTCTCTTCATCAGGCAAAGACTAAAACAAATTCTGAAGAATCACATATTCATGCACAACATATTATAGAAAAAAAAGGGGAAAACCCATGGATAAGCCAGGTGACATGAAGCAGAATTACCATGGGTGATAAACAGTTACGTCCATAAATGTTGGGCCAATTCTTAGATAAGGATTGTTTTATTGTCCTGTGATTAGGGTCTCTATTGTGATGACCCCACATGAGGGACAAGTTCCTTAGTTGATGTAAAAAGACATAAATCCATGTGACACATTCATTCCTGCAATGAGAGTGTCAAAGGTCGTCATCAGTTTATATTCCCAGACTCTTCTGTCTCTCTGCGATTTGAAGTTACCTTTTAGCAGAAGTAATTTCATGTCCATAATGTTATGATTTGGGAGACAGAAATGTATTGCCACAGGTATATCCATTCTTTTTTCTCTTATTGTATGGCGGTGAGAGTTCATCCTTGTTCTCAGTTTCTGCCCTGTCTCCCCCACATTCAGACCCCCAGTTGGACATTTAGTACAAATAATTAGGTACACCACATTAGAAGTGACGCACCTGAAAGTACCTGGTATCTTGTAGTCCTGATGTGAATTGAGGATCTTTATCTTGTCCGTGGTCATTATAAATAGACAGGTTTTACATTTTTTCTGGTTGCAAGGAAAGGTACCTGCAGCTGTTGGAGAGGACAGGGAGCTCTTGACAATGATGCTTCTTACATTTGGGGGCTGCCTAAAACACAGTAGTGGGGGGTCTGGAAAAATGGATTGTAAGCGGGCATCTTATTGCCTGATGAAGAGACCTATGTAGTCTCGAAAGCTTGCTCATCAAGAGAATGCAAAGAGTGTGCAAAGCAGTCATCAAAGCAAAAGGTGGCTACTTTGAAGAACCTAGCATATAATACATAATTTCAGTTGTTTCATACTTTTTTTGCTAAGTATATAATTCCACATGTGTTAATTCATAATTTTGATGCCTTCAGGCTATGTGCACACGTCAGGATTTCTTGCAGAAATTTCCTGAACAAAACCGGACATTTTCTGCAAGAAATCCGCTCGAGTTTTTTTTGCGTTTTTGTGCGTTTTTTTTACAGATTTTTTTGCGGATTTTTCCAGAGGTTCCAAATGCAATAATGTAGTGGGAAATCCGTAAAAATTCGCAAAATTAATGAACACCTGCTGGTGAGACTCTAGTCGTCTTGTGACGGAAAATATGCAAATTGCATATTTGCAACCACATAATAACCACTGGAACCAGCAAGTAGAGCCGAATCTTAGTGGTGTATATATTTCACACTGTTAGAATTTGTGAAGCTTGATGAAAATTTCTTCATTGAACAACCACTTTAATTTTAGCACGCATAGTAAGGACTCTGTAGTGAAACTTTGAGAAGCTCTGCACACTTAGCCAGACAGTCAGATAAATAGATGAATCAACAAAGGAAACCATGAGTTAACTTTTAAATTCTGTACTAATTGAGTTATATTTTTTCCTTTTTTTGCAGATGAACCTACCACAATTCCAGGTAACGTAATCTATGTATTTTTTTTTTCCGCAATATTATGAATTTGAATAGTTTGGCCTGTTCAAGCCATCCAAAGATCATTATGTTAAGTTACAGAACAATACCAGGTTAGCTGTTTTCAAAGTGAAGAAGAAATGGCTTATATCACCAAGACATGTAAAAATATACTCCAATTTTATGAGCTGTTTCATGTCTGTATACACTAAATATGGTACACAGTAGATTATACCTTTACAACACACTGGAAAAAAGAAGGAAATGTGTGTGGGTGTCTAATGAGTAGTGGCAACTATCGCATAGTACACAACAGGAAATGACAGGCTGGGATATATCTGTAAAAGTAGGGATAGGACTGGCAGCCCATGGCAGCAGTAGTACATTACATGGTAGAAATGAAGTATATGACTTGCTGGGATTTTATTCTGTTCACTGGTGGCAGCGGAAAAGTATAGAAGACAACAGAATGACAAGCAGATGACATGCCTGTTCCCATCATTGCCATCAACCAAGGGTGACTGAAAGTTGGCTCTGATTCATGCCTGATATATTTTTACAAATGTATAGTTTTCCACACTTTTGGAATATAAATTTACATGAATGGATGTGATAAAGCCAATGGCAGTGCGGAATACAATCTCTGACAGCGCATTGCAGGTTGAGCATGATAGTGTCATGCTGCTGCAGTGCAGTATAGCGCAACCTCCACCAGAGGGAGCTTGAGAGGGAAGTGAGACTGCTTACACAGAGCAGCAGCACAGGTGCTACCTAGTGGCGAGAGAGTGGTCAGACAAGCCGAGTCAAAAAACAGAGGCAGAAGTACCAAAGGGATAAGTAGTACACGTGGTCAGGAACAAAACAGGAGGTTCAGCAAAGGTCAGAAACGGATAATGCAGCACCCCAGAGACCTGGTCGTTGCAGTATGGCGCTCTGCTGCTAAGGGGAGCAGCGGTACGTCTGATGGCACTAAGGAGTTCTCCTGACCAGTTATCACCAGAACACATTACACTTCACACTCCGGCCACTAGGGGGAGAAAAAGTCTTTATTTATTGGGCCACTCCTCACACTGGTAAAACTAGGGGCTGGGGAAGAAGTTAGTCAGAAGCTGACTGGGTAGGAACCAGGCAACATCCCGTGGCAGGGGGTGTTGCAGGGAGAAGGCACAGGGGGGCCCCTGTCAGGCGTGGGAACCTGGCAGGTGCCTAGCGAACAGAACGTGACGGAACCGCGCCTGCACACCCTGCAGCGGTATCCTAAGAAAGAGACACGAAGGGAAGGATATTGTGGAACCGTGTAAATGAGATCAAGCACAAAGGAGAGCCAGTAAGAGTCGTGCCGAGAGAGAGAAAGGCAACATCTTACTGAGGCGCGTAGTCGGTGGCCGGAACACCGTAGGAGTAACTGACTTCAGGCCTTACTTCAAACTCCGCTGGACAGTCAGTCATAGGTTGGCTGTCTACCTTCTACACCTATGAAGACATAGGGGGCAACATTGGGAGAGGAGCGTCTCTAGGGTCCCGGAAGACCTCCAAGCCTTCCCGTCATACGGGTGGCGTCCTAGCCATAACATACCTGGGGGACGTTAGAAACTAGTAACATCTGGAACCAGATTACACTTCACACTCCGGCCACTAGGGGGAGAAAAAGTCTTTATTTATTGGGCCACTCCTCACACTGGTAAAACTAGGGGCTGGGGAAGAAGTTAGTCAGAAGCTGACTGGGTAGGAACCAGGCAACATCCCGTGGCAGGGGGTGTTGCAGGGAGAAGGCACAGGGGGGCCCCTGTCAGGCGTGGGAACCCGGCAGGTGCCTAGCGAACAGAACGTGACGGAACCGCGCCTGCACACCCTGCAGCGGTATCCTAAGAAAGAGACACGAAGGGAAGGATATTGTGGAACCGTGTAAATGAGATCAAGCACAAAGGAGAGCCAGTAAGAGTCGTGCCGAGAGAGAGAAAGGCAACATCTTACTGAGGCGCGTAGTCGGTGGCCGGAACACCGTAGGAGTAACTGACTTCAGGCCTTACTTCAAACTCCGCTGGACAGTCAGTCATAGGTTGGCTGTCTACCTTCTACACCTATGAAGACATAGGGGGCAACATTGGGAGAGGAGCGTCTCTAGGGTCCCGGAAGACCTCCAAGCCTTCCCGTCATACGGGTGGCGTCCTAGCCATAACATACCTGGGGGACGTTAGAAACTAGTAACATCTGGAACCAAAGAACGAGAGAGAGCTGTAGAGAACGAACGAGAACAGCAGTTGTGAGGACTATTCCGAATGCTCAGCAGGATAGGACTACAACACACAGGCGCTAGTGGTAGGCAACGATTTCCATCTGTGAAGGAAACTCTGGATGTGCCCATCGGACCGGCTGGTCTCTGATAGCCCGGTTAAACGTACTCTGGATAGAGGATCTTGAAGCCTTCAGTAAAGAGGTAAAGAGACTGCAACCTTGTGTCCTCATTATTGACTGTACCTCATACCATCACCATCCACCTTACTGGGAAGCCCTGGGGACATACTTCACCTGTGGGAAGGTATACCACCCAGCTGCCATTCCATCACCCCAGTGGACCCAATAGCAGCGTCGGTCACCCTGACCGAACACCACAGGTGGCGTCACGAACCCTTGACAGACAGAAATACTAATTTCATTGGATGCCCCTTAGCAGGGTTGCGGACCGGGTCTAGCCACCATGACAGCCTCAGAACCAAACCAGAGAGAGGCCCGGTATCGAAACACGTGGCCCTGTGTCTGGTGGCGATCCAATAAGACGTAGTCAGAAGGCAGAAGCGAGTCCGAATACAAGCCATGTCAGAAACCAGAAAATCAAACCGACAAACAGAGAAACGCTGGTAAAAGGGCAGACAGAGGGAGTCAACAGACACAGGGCAAGTCAGGGATCACAGCAGGACAAATCAAGAGCTACCAAAGTCAGGTTCACACGCCGAAGGCAGAACTATAGCTGATATCGCCAGCAGGATGCATAGGAGCTAAGTAGAAAACCTGAACCCAGAATGAGGCAGAGCAAAGTTAACCCATGACATGATCTACCCGGAAAAAGGGCAGACAGGGTTAAACCCAGGAACGGATCATGACGGATAGTGTGCCCAAAATTAACCAAACCAGTTCTTGCCAATTATTCAATCTGCTGAGCCAGAGGTCCATGAGATCAGGTGCAGGCTATCTGCTAGAGAAAAACACAGGTGTAAAATACAGTTTTCACAAAGGTGATTTTTTGATGCAGGGGCCTGTAGAAAACTTTATCGACATTATTGGCTTATTTTGTGTCTGTTTTGTTGTTATACTGGATTTAAGAGACAAATAAAAGAGAAATATAGCATTAGTTTTTAAAGAAATTGTCCATCGGTGGGGAAATTTTCAACAAGCCCTCACCTTGCCAAATCCTAACTCAAGTCTCAGACACTTTTCAATAGAAATATTGTACAAAGAGGTGAGACTCTTGTGGGCATGTGACCGCAAATATGCTAATTGTAAAGACAAATTACAGTAGTGTCTACATTCCACAATGTTAGTATTTGTGAAGCTGCAATGCTTGCGGAAAAATTCTTAGTTGAACAAGCACTTTAATTTTTGCACTCATAGTGAGGCCTCATTAGTGAAACTTTGAGATGCATTGCACACTTAGCCAGATGGTTTGTAAAATAGATGGATCAACAAATGCAGAATAAATATGACTTTGAGTTCTCTTTTAAACCCTGTTCTAATTGAGGTTATTTTTATTTCTATAGTTGAATCTAACACAATTCCAGGTAACATAAAATATATATTTTCTTCGCAACATTATGAAATTGAACTGTTCTATGTGGCTTGTCAACAAATATATATATATATACAGTGGGGCAAAAAAGTATTTAGTCAGTCAGCAATAGTGCAAGTTCCACCACTTAAAAAGATGAGAGGCGTCTGTAATTTACATCATAGGTAGACCTCAACTATGGGAGACAAACTGAGAAAAAAAAATCCAGAAAATCACATTGTCTGTTTTTTTAACAATTTATTTGCATATTATGGTGGAAAATAAGTATTTGGTCAGAAACAAAATTTCATCTCAATACTTTGTAATATATCCTTTGTTGGCAATGACAGAGGTCAAACGTTTTCTGTAAGTCTTCACAAGGTTGCCACACACTGTTGTTGGTATGTTGGCCCATTCCTCCATGCAGATCTCCTCTAGAGCAGTGATGTTTTTGGCTTTTCACTTGGCAACACGGACTTTCAACTCCCTCCAAAGGTTTTCTATAGGGTTGAGATCTGGAGACTGGCTAGGCCACTCCAGGACCTTAAAATGCTTCTTACGAAGCCACTCCTTCGTTGCCCTGGCGGTGTGCTTTGGATCATTGTCATGTTGAAAGACCCAGCCACGTTTCATCTTCAATGCCCTTGCTGATGGAAGCAGGTTTTCACTCAAAATCTCACGATACATGGCCCCATTCATTCTTTCATGTACCCAGATCAGTCGTCCTGGCCCCTTTGCAGAGAAACAGCCCCAAAGCATGATGTTTCCACCACCATGCTTTACAGTAGGTATGGTGTTTGATGGTTGCAACTCAGTATTCTTTTTCCTCCAAACACGACAAGTTGTGTTTCTACCAAACAGTTCCAGTTTGGTTTCATCAGACCATAGGACATTCTCCCAAAACTCCTCTGGATCATCCAAATGCTCTCTAGCAAACTTCAGACGGGCCTGGACATGTACTGGCTTAAGCAGTGGGACACGTCTGGCACTGCAGGATCTGAGTCCATGGTGGCATAGTGTGTTACTTATGGTAAGCCTTGTTACATTGGTCCCAGCTCTCTGTAGTTCATTCACTAGGTCCCCCCGCGTGGTTCTGGGATTTTTGCTCACCGTTCTTGTGATCATTCTGACCCCACTGGGTGGGATTTTGCGTGGAGCCCCAGATCGAGGGAGATTATCAGTGGTCTTGTATGTCTTCCATTTTCTAATTATTGCTCCCACTGTTGATTTCTTCACTCCAAGCTGGTTGGCTATTGCAGATTCAGTCTTCCCAGCCTGGTGCAGGGCTACAATTTTGTTTCTGGTGTCCTCTGACAGCTCTTTGGTCTTCACCATAGCGGAGTTTGGAGTCAGACTGTTTGAGGGTGTGCACAGGTGTCTTTTTATACTGATAACAAGTTTAAACAGGTGCCATTACTACAGGTAATGAGTGGAGGAAAGAGGAGACTCTTAAAAAAGAAGTTACAGGTCTGTGAGAGCCAGAAATCTTGATTGTTTGTTTCTGACCAAATACTTATTTTCCACCATAATATGCAAATAAATTGTTAAAAAAAACAGACAATGTGATTTTCTGGATTTTTTTTTTCTCAGTTTGTCTCCCATAGTTGAGGTCTACCTATGATGTAAATTACAGACGCCTCTCATCTTTTTAAGTGGTGGAACTTGCACTATTGCTGACTGACTAAATACTTTTTTGCCCCACTGTATATATATATATATTTTTTTTTTATTTTTTTATTTTTTATTTTTTAACATTATGAAATTGAACTGTTTGTACTGTGTGACTGAAAAATAATCCCTATTGTGGAAGCTGTATTAATGTCTGTGCATGCAGAAGAGAGTACACTTCCCAGGAGCTGTAGAGTATACCTATAATACACATTGGGATAGAGCTGGCGGAAGGCACCAAATAATATAAAGGACAATATAAGGTGCGTTCACAGCCCGGGGTCTACCATGCAGAGATATTACCTGCTGCTTGGTAATGGCGGACAGTATATGGCAGTATAATGAGAACACACATGGGTTAACGTCACTCGGTATGTAAGGAGTTGGACCCTGTTGCGTCACAGAGCCACAATACCACTGAATGAACACTAGTGTTTGGTCACAGGACTCTGCCTCAAGGACACAGGGTTAGAGTCCTACTTGACCACTAGTGCTTGGTTCCGCACCTGCGGTTCCAGGGAAAACTAATCGTAATAAATTTAGCGCAGCACCGCCCTGGCGGATGCCACTAACCTCCCTAAGTAGGGATAGGAAAGCGCACTAGTTGCGCACGGCGCCACACTGGCGGATGCTGATTGTGACCCTGTAGAAACGTGCTCACTACAGCATAGCACAAACTGGCAATAGTCAGCTCCAATCACACACACTAAGACAACAACGCTGAGGAAGGGGTTCAATTAGGAGCTTTCACCAGAACATACATGCATCCATACACACTACGTTTTGAGGTTATACTAGCGGCCATGCAAACCTTTTATAGTTGGCAGCCTTCTGGGACCTTGCCAGTGGTCCAATGGGAGCCGCTTAAGGACCTGGGCATGTGACCTTTGACCTCCAATGAGAGGTCATCCCACGAGCATGCCCAGTAGGCAAAAAGCAGGACTTCATCCCATGAATGTCTGCTCGCCACTGACTAGTGCTGGATACAATAGCTTGACCTGGTATGGCAGCAGTAACCAGATGCACAGCATCAGCTTGAGCCAGACACTGGGACTGATATCTCTGCTGAGCAGAGTCCTCTGCGGCTGAAGAAGAATGGGGGATCGCATAGACATGGTTTGAGATTCCCCCTGTGCAGTGGCAGGAACTTGACACCTAACACACTGGTTAATCATAGACCAAAGAACATGGCGATAACATATATGTTGTTTTATATAAAGAATATTTGAAGTGAGTCACCTGCATCGTGATACATGGACATCTGCCTTGACCAATTGCATAGACCAATTGGGAAAACACATAAACCAACAGAAAAAGGCTGAAAAGAAGAATATTATATTTAAAAGCCTTTTTATTTGTGAACAATTGGGTACGTGGTGGCAAATAAGAAGAGCATATACAGACATAAAAATAAATATAAAATTTGAACCAGGAAGATCCTACTGAACAATTAAAGCTGCTGGACAGTTACCAGGAAAAGAAACAACCTTGAATGGTATTGTTGTGTTATCAAACAATTCAATGTAATGTCATAGGAAAAATCACACAAGTGTAATAGTTCAATACACATGGATAGAGAGTAAATAGTGTGATGTCAACAGTTGAAAATACCCAAGACCTGTGAAAAGTTGTCTATAGTATTGCACATGCCCTGCGTATCAGGTGTGCATAGTCCATCACTATTCTACATTAAAATATTATTTGATATATCAAGAACCAGTAAATGGGGAAATACCTGAGTCATATGGTGTCCCGCAGGCTATGTGGCGCTCACCCTGACGTGCGTTTCGGTGAGTCCTTCATCATCTGAAACGTATGCCTGATTCATTTTTACAAATGTAAATATTTCCACATATGTAACCTGATCTGAATGGATGTGAGAAATCCAGGTAATAATGAATATAATGTCTGACAGCACACTGGAGATGCAACATCATACTATGCCCATAGCAAACTGGACCAGATATTGCCAATGTTCCAAACGGCTGAGCCAGAAATCCACAGGATAGGGTTTCAGGGCTGGAGAAAGGACATAGAAGGAGAAACAATTTTCACAAAAGAGATTATTTGAGGCAAATGCCTTTCTCTGTCTGTAGAAAACTCTATTTTATCAACACCATTGGCTTTTTGTACCTATTTTATTGTTATACTGGATTTAAAGACAAAAAAGAAATTAAATGTTCCATTTTTAAAAAGTTGTCCATCTTAAGGAAACTTTAGGCAGGCAAACACTGTAACTTCCAAATTCTAACTAGTGTCTCAGGCACGTTTCAATAGAATCTAATGAGGAAAGCAGGTGAGACTCTTGTCGGCTTGGTAATGCAAATATGCAAATAGGATATTTGTGATCAAGTGACGACCACTGGATCTGGTCCAGCAAGTGAAACCGAATACTAGCAGTGTGTACATTCTGCATTTTTAGGATTTGGCAAGCTTCAGTGTGTTAGGCGTCAGGATTCTCCCGCTGTACAGGAGGAATCCCAAGTCATGTCTTTTGCAGTCTCCCATTCTGTCTCAGCCACAGAGGACTCTGCTCAGCAAAGATGTTGGTCACAGCGTCTTGCTCAGTCTCAAGCTGTACGTCTGGTTGCTGCTGCCTCTACAGGTTCAGCTATAGCAACCAGCATTAGACAGCGGCGAGCAGACGCTCCTGGGACTAAGTCCAGCTTTTGCTCTTCTGAGCATGCCCATGAGATGACCACTCATTGGTGGTATGAGGTCACATGCCCAGGTCCTCAAGTGAGTTCGGATTGGCTTACTAGCAAGGTCCTTGCAGACTGGCATCTATAAAAGGATCTCATGGCCACACGGCCGTTCGCTAGTATAGACCATGACAAGCGTGTGTGTGTGTGTGCATGTGTGAATGACTCTGGTGAAAGCTCCTAATGAACCCCTACCCTCTGGTTGTTGCAAGAGTACTAGGGTGGAGTCAGAGTCAACGCCAGGTAGTGGCATCGCCATTGCGACGCCGTGCGCATAGTGGATCCAGTCATACTCTAATTCCCGCATCCTTGGGGCTGAGTCTAGAGACCACACTCAAGCCAAATATATAGAGGCATCACCAGTGCGACGCCGTGCACACAGTGGGTCCAGTCAGACTCTAATCCCTGCGTTTTAGGGGCTGAGTCAGCGACCGAACTTGCCCAAATCTGCTGTGACCTGTGACAACTAACAGGCAACAGCGTTATTGTATTAGTTTGCTACGACTCTGTGGAGCAACAGAGTTTGCTGCTGTTCACAACAGTTGACATTTAACCCGCGTGTATTTGGTGCTCTACCGCCATATCGTGTCCACCATTGCCTAGAAGCGATTTCCATCTCCGCACGGTGGACCCTGGGTTGCGAACACACCTTATTAATATATTTATTTGGTGCATTCCGCCAATCCTAACACGGTGCTTGCTTAACCCTGCTGTTCTGTTAGGTCAAAAATGACCGTTTTTGAAATTCTATAATGTTATAAAAATTCAGCGTGTGATTCTGAGACTTGAGGCTCCCTGACTTTTCGTCATTAGGGGGGTACTCTCTGTGGGAATTTTTTTTTTTTTTAATTTTTGTTTACTTTATTTGGTACAATTTTTTTTACACTTGTACTGTTCGGTCAAAAATGACCGATAGGCCTTTATTCAGCTCTCCAGACAATTTTTGACAAAAATAAAGGTGCTATCACCTCATTTTGAACTATATATTGCATCTACTACTATTTATCAATGTATCTGACTACTTTTGGTCAGAAAAGATTTACACATATCAACATTTTCAAGTTGCGATACAGCCGACGGATTCGCTTCCAGTATAGCTATGCGCAATTTATTTCACTGGTTTTTATTTACCCTGCTGTTCATATAGATCTAGTTCCATTCAGTTGTCAACATTTCATATTGTAAATCATGATTTTCTGATTTTCCATGTGTTTGCTGGTTGTACAGTATTACACTGTGCAATGCTGTCCTAAGCAGAATTCACCTAAAGTGTTGTACTGTGAGCTTTTTCCTGCTGCAGGGTGGTGTCTGCTCTGATCTTATCTGTAGACAGATAACATAGCAGTGTAGAGTTTCAGTTCAGCTGGAGACAACACAGAGTGAGCAGAGGTTCAGACGTCAGAGCTCTGAAGTCCCATTTTTACAGGTATGTTACAGATAAATTATTCTTTTATTCTAAAATTATTCAATATTCTCACTGCTGTGATAAAATGGATGATAGGGGGTTAGCATTAGGGTTGTGTAGACTCAATGTCTGCTTATGAGTACATATTCTCACTGCTGTGATAGAATGGATGATAGGGGGTTAGCATTAGGGTTGTGTAGACTCAATGTCTGCTTATGAGTACATATTCTCACTGCTGTGATAGAATGAGTGCATGCCTCATTTTTGTTTGCGACGCTCCAGCACCATAATCACAGGGCATATCTCAATGTGTGACGGGACGTTATTGTGTGTATTGTTGCGAAATTGTTTTGATTTTTTTTTTCATTCATTGTTTATGGATATATTTTATTTTTTCATTCAACAGTGATGCCTTACAGCATGAGAAGAAGACACTTCACCCAAGCTGAATTGGAGGAGTTTATAAACGACTCCGATACAGACGAGGATGTCCCACCTGAAAATGTCTCCGAAGAGGAGGACAACATTAGTGAGGATGAAGATATTGCCGAGAACTCGGATTCTGAGGGTGAATCTGATGTGGAAACCCCGACAACCGGTCTGACGCAAGAAATCAATTCAAAAAACAAAGATGTCGTTTGGAAATTGCAGCCTCCTGCTCCGACTGGTAGAAGGTCTTCATCAAATGTCATCACAAATACTCCAGGTCCCACTAGATATGCAATTGCTAGAATTGATGACATTCAATCGGCATTCCTATTATTCATAAATATAGCCATGCAAAATATACTTATCCAAATGACAAACATTGAGGGAAAAAAGGTTTATGGCGATAAATGGAAGAACTTCGATGTGACGGCTATGAATGCTTACATCGGGTTACTTCTATTAGCTGGAGTATACAAATCATATGGAGAGTCCACTAAAAGTTTGTGGAATTCGGAAACGGGGCGCCATATATTTAGGGCCACCATGTCTTTAGAAAGATTCCACGAAATTTCCAGAGTTCTACGGTTTGATGACAAAACGGATAGATCTGAAAGAAGAAGCACAGATAAACTTGCCCCAATTAGGGATTTGTGGAGTAAATGGGTCGAGATACTCCCAAAATGTTATAATACCGTAGAAAATGTCACTGTTGATGAGCAGCTGGTGTCATTTAGAGGCAGGTGCCCATTCAGGCAATACATTCCAAGTAAACCAGCAAAATACGGTATAAAAATCTGGACTCTGTGTGACAGTAAAACATCATATGCTGCAAATGTTCAAGTATATATTGGAAAAAACCCTCTAGAAAGACCTGAAAAAAACCAAGGCATGAGGGTAGTTTTGGACTTGACCCATGGACTCAAAGGGAGAAACGTTACCTGTGACAATTTCTTCACATCCTACCAATTGGGGCAGATGTTACAAAAAAACAATATAACTATGCTGGGTACTGTACGAAAAAATAAACCTGAACTTCCACAGGGTATCCTCAATAAGAGAGACGTACACAGTTCAATGTTTTATTTTACAAAGGACACTACGGTAGTGTCGTACGTTCCCAAAAAAATTAAACAAGTTATCCTCATGAGCACCATGCACCATGATGCAAAAATAAGTGAGAGAGATGACAGAAAGCCAGACATGATTCTTCACTATAACGCCACTAAAGGTGCTGTTGACACATTAGACCAGCTTGTAGGCACGTATACATGTAAAAGAAAAACAAATAGGTGGCCTATGATTCTCTTTTACAACCTGATCGATGTATCTGCCTATAATGCCTTTGTATTGTGGCGGGAAATAAACCCCAAATGGCAAGAAAAAAAATTACACAAACGACGGCTTTTTATTGAGGAATTGGGGAAGTCTCTCACTAATCCATATGTAAAAACACGGCCACGAAATCCAAGAAATGAGAGTGCAGAAAAAGTGGCCCGACAAATTCGAGAGCATGGTGGAGACGGCGAGCCAACAGCTTCGACCACCACTGATACTGAAACGGCTTCCACCATCGCAACCAGCTGCAAGCGAAAAAGATGCTCATTCTGTCCAACGTCCAGTAACCATAAATCTAATATTATGTGTTGTAAATGTGCAAAATACTTGTGCAAGCGTCATGTAAATTATACATGTGATCAATGCAAGTAATACATTGATCGCATTTATCATTTGTTTTTGACAAAAAACCTTTTTTTCTTTTAAAGTTTGTATATAGTTTAGAATAAAGAAAAGTTTTTATGTGCAATATGAAGCAAATATTGCAAAAAATGTTAATTTATTTGATTCAAAAAATAAAAGTTTTTGATTTAATTTTTCATCTGATTATTGAAAACCATGTTCACATACAGTAAAACAATGCAACAGGTAATCAAATAACACTTGAATTAGGTACAAATCACAACTTTGTTAGGTCCGGTCAAAAATGACCGGGAACAGTATAAGTGTATAAAAAACAACGTTTTTTGCCATTTTATAGAGAAAAAAGCTTTTTTTTTTTTTTTGCCTTTGAAAAAAGTATATCTACATAATGTTTGATATTATTACTTATAGTTAACATTTAGATCAAGATATTTTTTTTTATCTGCAAAAATAATCAATTTTTACAAAAATCGAAAAAATACCATGTTCCCTTTTGGATATAAAAAAAATATAAAACAAGCTTTGTATTTATTTTTTTTTCTGGTATTTGAACAACCATCTTCACAAGCAATATAATAGTGCAAAAACTGTTTAAAAAAACCACTTAGATTAGCTAAAAATGATTATTTTATAAGGACGGTCAAAAATGACTGGGAACAGTACAAGTGTATGTGAAATCTAAACAGAACAGCAGGGTTAAAAATATCTTCAGGTGAAGAAACGATTTAAATTTGAAAAACATAGTGATACCTCAGTAGCAAAAGTTTCCTAAACTTTCCACTGTTATCTTCAGGTAAATAGGTGGATGAACAAAGGCAGAAGAAATATAAGTTTGAGTTAACTTTTAAATTATTTTCTAATTGAGCTTATTATTATTTCTGCAGTTGAACCTACCACTATTCAAGGTAACATAAACTATATATATAGTAAGATTTTGAAACAGAACTGTTTTGACGTGTTCAAGCCATCCAAAAATCTTTCCTATATTTAGAGAATAGGACAAGGCTAGCTCATTTGAAAATGAAAAAGCAATGGTTTGTCACGAAGATTTGAAAAATGATCCCTATTTTAGCAGCCGTTTCATGTCTGTGTATGCTGAAGTGGATATACTTCCGAGCAGCAGTAGAGTATATCAATACTACACAATGGACAAAAACAGGAGATGTGTGTGGGTGTCTACTGGGTAGTGACAGTAACTGTGCAATATGAAATTGGAAAGGACAGGCTATAAGATGTCTGTAAGTGTAGGGATAGGACTGATAGCCCTTTTTAGCAGTAGTATAGTACAGATCTTATGGTTTAAAGAAAGTAGATGACTAGCTTGCCCTGGTCCATCGGCATCATAAAAGTATAGAAGACAATGGACAGACAAGCAAATGACATGGACTTTCCAGTCATTGGCATCAGCTGTGAGTGAATGAAAGTTGTCACTGATTCTTACTCAATTCATATTTACAAATGTAAAGTTTTCTACACTTGTGGAAGATATTCTCATCCAAAATGTTGTTAAAAATCCATCAGTTGGTCTGAAAAACCTCTCTGACAGCACACTGGAGATGAATAGGCCTTTCATACACTGTAGAAAACTCTACTTTAACAACATTATTGACTTATTTTGTGTCTATTTTGTTGTTATACTGTATTTAAGAGACAAATGAAAGAGAAATACAGCATTCTTGGTTGAACAACCACTTTCATTTTTGCATAGTGAGTTCTCAGTAGTGAAACTTTGAAGAGCTTTGCACACTTAGCCAGATGGTTTGGTAAATAGATGTACCAACAAATGCAGGATAAATATTAGTTTGAGTTAACTTTTAAATTCTGTTCTAATTGAGCTTATTTTTATTTCTATAGTTGACCTTACCACAATTCAAGGTAACAAACTATGTATATATTTCGTAACATTATGAAATTGAACTGTAAAATTGTTTAAACCAACCAAAAATCCGCATTTTATTTAGAGAATAGGGTCAGGGAAGCTAATTTCAAAGTGAAGAAGCAATGGCTTGTCACCAAAACTTGAAAGATAATCCCTCGTGTAAATGCTGTTTCATGTCTGGTTATGCTGAAGAGGGTACACTGCCCAGGAACAGCGGAGTATACCTCTAATGCACACTGTACAAAAAGCAGAAGATATGTGTGCATACCTAGTGGAAAATGGCAACAACCAAATAGTATAGAATAGCAAAGAGATATCTGTAAGTGCAGGGATATGACTTGCAGTCTTTGGCAACAGTGATTCAGTATAGATCACATAGTAGCCAGAAAGAAGATGACTAACTGGGCTAGGGCATTGGGTTTGGCTACAGCAGAAAAGTGTAGAACTCAACAGACAGTAGACGGTATGGTCAATCTAACTATTGAATGATTTATAGGTGAATGAAAGTTGAGAAAGATCTGTGCCTAAACCAATGTTACAATTGTAAAAATGATCCCTATTGTAGAAGCAGTTTCATGTCTGCCGGGCTGAAATGTCGTGACCTTGGTGAGATCCCCGCTAGCTCTCGGTGCTAGCGGGAATCTCACCGAGGTTACCGAAATCTTATTAAGGTCATGGTAGTTCAGCCCGGCTGTGAACAGAGCCTCAGTGACTGGAGGTAATCTCGATGACATCTCCACGAGTCACTGACGCTGCGCTCGCAGCAGCTTATTCACCAGTGGTTCTCAGCCTGGATGGTCGCATTTTGGCACCGCCCAGGTTGAAAACTAACTATCCCTCAGATATGGATTACGGCGTGGGACAGAACGACCGACAGGTGAGGGATATGGTTGTTTTTTTTTTGTTTTATTACAGGAGAACAAGGGCTTCGGTGGAATTAGGCACTAGGTGAGTATAACTGTGTATTTTTAAATAAAATTGGAAAAGTGTGTTTTGTTTTATTTCTAATAAAGGAATTTATTCTGGCTGTGTCTTTTTTAAAAATGTAAATATAGGATTAGTAATAGATAGATGTGTTATATACACCTCTCCATTACTAATCCGTGGGCTTGATGTCACCTGACAACACAAAGGTAGCATCAACCCCACAAATATTAACCCCACTTTCCACTGCTACAGGGCAAGTGGGAAAAACCGAGCAAAGCACCAGAATTGACACATCTAATTAGCAGCTGCGGGCTGTTATTTTTATGCTGGTGGTCAGTATCCATGGCCCCTTACCAGTCTAAGAATGCCAGCCCCCAGCTGTGAGCTTTAGTAAGCCGGTTGTCAAAAATGGGGGGACCTGATGCCATTTTTAAAAATTATCTATTTAAATATTTAAAAAAATCAGTGTGGGTGGGGACCCCTCTATTCTTGATAACCAAACTTGCTGAAGCTGACAGCAGAAGACTGCAGCCCCCAGCTGTGAGTTCTGCCTGGCTGATTATAGAAAACACAGGGGAACCCACACCTTTTTTTCATTTATTTATTTATAGCGCAGACGGCAGCTGATGAATACACCTTTAGCTGCTCCTGCTGTCACTGTTATTAGTGATATTTTATCACTTAACCCCTTCATGACCGGGGGATTTTTCGTTTTTCCGTGTTCGTTTTTCGCTCCCCTCCTTCCCAGAGCCATAACTTTTTTATTTTTCCGTCAATTTGGCCATGTGAGGGCTTATTTTTTGCGGGACGAGTTGTACTTTTGAACGACATCATTGGTTTTAGCATGTCGTGTACTAGAAAACGGGAAAAAAATTCCAAGTGCGGTGAAATTGCAAAAAAAGTGCAATCCCACATTGGTTTTTTGTTTGGCTTTTTTGCTAGGTTCACTAAATGCTAAAAATGACCTGCCATTATGATTCTCCAGGTCATTACGAGTTCATAGACACCAAACATGACTAGGTTATTTTTTATCTAAGTGGTGAAAAAAAATTCCAAACTTTGCTAAAAAAAAAAAAAAAAAAAAAAAATTGCGCCATTTTCCGATACTCGTAGCGTCTCCATTTTTTGTGATCTGGGGTCGGTTGAGGGCTTATTTTTTGCGTGCCGAGATGACGTTTTTAATGATAGCATTTCGGTGCAGATACGTTCTTTTGATCGCCCGTTATTGCATTTTAATGCAATGTCGCGGCGACCAAAAAAACGTAATTCTGGCGTTTCGAGTTTTTTTCCCGCTACGCTGTTTAGCGATCAGGTTAATACTTTTTTTATTTGATAGATCGGGCAATTCTGAGCGCGGCGATACCAAATATGCGTAGATTTGATATTTTTTTTATTGATTTATTTTGATTGGGGCGAAAGGGGGGTGATTTAAACTTTTATGTTTTTTTTATTTTTTTCACATTTTTTTAAACTTTTTTTTTTAACTTTTGCCATGCTTCAATAGCCTCCATGAGAGGCTAGAAGCAGGCATAGCACGATCGGCTCTGCTACATAGCAGCGATCTGCTGATCGCTGCTATGTAGCAGAATTGCACGTGTGCTGTAAGCGCCGACCACAGGGTGGCGCTCACAGCGACGGGCAATCAGTAACCATAGAGGTCTCAAGGACCTCTATGGCTACAGTGGAGACGCATCGCCGACCCCCGGACATGTGACGGGGGTCGGCGATGACGTCATTTCCGGCCGCCCGGCCGGAAGCGGTAGTTAAATGCCGCTGTCTGCGTTTGACAGCGGCATTTAACTAGTTAATAGGTGCGGGCAGATCGCGATTCTGCCCGCGCCTATTACGGGCACATGTCAGCTGTTCAAAACAGCTGACATGTCCCGGCTTTGGTGCGGGCTCACCGCGGAGCCCTGCATCAAAGCAGGGGAGCCGGCATCGGACGGTATAGTACGTCCGATGCCGGTAAGGGGTTAAATATGATTCTCATCATTCTCCCCTGCTCATGCCGATCGCCGGCAGAGCAGGGGAGAATGATGAGAGCTGTGTTCAGCACCCGACACTGGGGAACAACGCTTACAGTAGCGCTTCTTCCCTGGCGTCGATGTGCATCACACGGATGACATCCATGTGTGTTATCCATGTGCACGTGTGCGGGATGTTTTGCGGCCCGTGCTGACATAAAAAAACAGACATGTTAGAGTGTTCTGCCCATGGACACATGGTCCGTGGAAAACACTGACATGTGCACAGACCCATTAATTTGAATGGGTCACCGTGTATACTGGTCTCCAGTACTGGTGAAAACTGTCACCACACGTATCGAAGACACACACGTGTGAAAAAGGCCTAAATCTGGTATTGCTGTAATCGCACCTACCCAAAGAATAAAGTCACCTAATCACTTGTACTGCATGAGGAATGGCGTTAAAAAAAGTAAAACCAATTCTTCACCTGCTGTTGATTTTTCCATTCTGCCTCCCAAAGATTGCAGTAAGGCTCAGCGCACATTTATCCTGAACTGAGTGCTTGCACCAGGGTTTCTGTGTAAATCTCTGAAATATGTGATTCAGACAGAACCCCTGGCAGAAGATTCCCTATAGCGAGGTAATTGGAGGCACAGTGGGCGTCAACTGACCAGTGATCTGGCGGTGCAGTCGGCCACAGTTTTGTTTACTTCTAAAAAGAAGAACACCGCTGAACAGAGGCCAGACAGAGTCCAGAGTAACTCTGCTGGCTCACTATAGTGAATGGATCCTCAGGAGTTTCATCTGAATCATGTCACTCCGAGATGGAAACCCCAAAGTAAGTGTTCAGTGTAGAGTGCCGGATAATGTGATCCCAAACATTATGGAAAATGTTCCCAATAAAAGATTCAACTCAATCCACAATAAAAGCAAGCCCTCACTCAGGTCAGCCATCTGTTAACAGAAATATAGGGGGCTTCCACGTTACTGGTAGCACAAAGGCTTTGGAAAAGTGAAATGGCTCCTCACCCACCAAAAGAAATTCATCAAATTCTCTGCTCCCAAATCCAAATGCCCCTTCCCTTCTGAGCCCCACAGTATACCTAAATTAGATATTGCGTCCACATTTGGAATTTATGAAGTGATGAAAGCCCGCTTAACTTATGGGTGCATGATTCCAGAAGCACTTGTTGGTCAAAACGTACTGGTGATTGCAATGTACTGGTCACTAGTGTGTACTGCTCACTACAGCGGCAGTTTGTAGTTTTCACTCTCCAACATTCATTGCTGCTTGTTTCTGGAAAATACCCATGGAGTCAAAATCGTCACTACACCTGTAGATATATTCCCCAAGAGGTATAGTTTCTCAAATGGTGTCATTTGAGGGGGGATTCTGCTCTAATAGCAATGAGGGGCTCTGTATATGAAAACAACAGAGGGAAAATAGTGGGGGAAAAACGTCAGCTCATTATCTTTTGCAGCACCTTGCCAGATGAAGTAGCATCGCCCCGGAGCTGTCTCAGTCTTGGACGTTGGCAAAATAGAAAAAGGTGGGGAGAGAATCCTCCAGCGCTGAAATCAAGAAGGAGAGTTATCTTTTTTGTAAAAAAAATGAAAAAACTTTTATTCAGTACAGTAGTATATTAAATAAGACATGAATCCTGGTCACCACATCCTGGGATGAAAAACCATGATCCATGTCTTTTTTAATGTACTACTGTCCCAAATAAAAGCTTTTTCATTTTTTTTTACAAAAAAGATAACTTTCATTCTTAATTCATCGCTGGAGGTTTCTTCTCCCCACATTTTTCTGTGTATATGAAGTCCGCGCTCTGTTCCTCCCGAGTCTCTTCGTATGGTTAACTTGTACTGTACAGCCACATATGGGGTTTTGCCACATTCAGTAGAAATTGTGGGACAAATTGTGCTGCCATTTTTACCCACTTCTTGTGTAAAAATGTAAAATCTTTGGCGAAAAAAAAATTTTGGTGGTAAAAATGAAGTTATGTGTTACGTGCCCAATGCTATAACATTTTGTGACACACCCATGGTGTCAACATCATCACTGCACCCCTAGATGAATTCATTGAGAGGTGTAGTTTGTAAAATGGGGTCACTTATGAGGAGTTCTGCTGTTCTTTCACCTCATGGGCTCTCTCAGTGGGTCATGGCACCTGCAAACCATAACAGTCTAATCTGGTGCTCCTTGCCTTCCCAATTACATGTAGGGTATTGGCGTACTCAGGAAAAAATGTACCTTCGCTTGTTGTAAAAAAAATTCCTAATAGCTCTTAGAAAAATTAAAAACTTGGGGCTAAAACATTTTTTAACTGTAAAAATGTAATTTATAATTTTTTCACCGCTCAGTGGTATAAAATTCCGTGATGCACATGTGGTGTCAATATGATCACTGCACCTCTAGATAAATTCATTGGGGAGTGTAGCTTGTAAATGAGTTCACATATAGGAGGTTTCTGTTGTTCTGGCATTTCAGGGGCTCTGCCAATGTGACATGGCACCCTCAAACCATTCCCGCAAAATCTGAACTCCAATATGGTGCCTCTTCCCTTCTGAGCTTTGCACTGTGCCTCAAAAGTAGTATTTCCCCACATATGGGATATCAGCGTACTCAAGATTAATTGCACAACAAATTGTATGGTGCAATTTCTATTGTTACAATTATGAAAATGCAAAATCTGGGGCTAAAATAACATTTTTTGTGAGAAAATGTGATTTAATTATATCCACGGCTCAACGTTATAAACTTCTGTGACTCACCTGGGGGTTCAAGGTGCTCACCATGCATTTAAATACATTGCTTGAGGGGGTCTAGTTTCCAAAATGGGGTCACTTGTGGGGGGGGTTCTACTGTTTAGGCACATCAGGGGCACTCCAAACGTGACATGGTGTCCGATCTCTATTCCAGGCAATTTTGCGTTGAAAAAGTCAAATGGCGCTCCTTCCCTTGGTCTGCCATGTGCCCAAACAGTATGTGTGTTTATCCCCACATATGGGGTATCAGTGTATGTAGGAGAAATTGGACCCCAAAAGTTGTGGTGCAATTTGTCCTGTTACCCTTGGGAAAATGAAAAAAATTGGATCTGAAATACATTTTTTGTGAAAAAAGTTAAATGCTCATTTTTTTTAAAACATTCCAAAAATTCTTCTAAAGCACCTGAAGGGTTAATACACTTCTTGTATGTAGTTTTGAGCACCTTGGGGGTGCAGTTTTTAGAATGGTGTCACTCAAAGTGACTTCAAATGTGATGCGGTACCTTAAAAAAAATGGTGTTGTAAAAATGAGAAATCGCTGGTCAACTTTTAATCTTTATAACTTCCTAACAAAAAAAGGTTGGTTCCAAAATTGTGCTGATATAAAGTAGACATGTGGGAAATTTTTCTTATTAAGTATTTTGTATGATATATCTCTGTGATTTAAGGGCTTGAAAATTCAAAGTTGAAAAATTGAGATGTTTTCAAAATTTTTGCCAACCAAATTTCCATTTTTTTCACAAATAATCGCAAGCTATATCAAAGAAATTTTACAACTATCAAGAATTACAATATGTCACGAGAAAACATTCTCAGAGTCAGATCCATTGAAACGTTCCAGAGTTATTACCTCATGAAGGGACAGTGGTCAGAATTGTTAAAATTAGCCTGGTCATTAACGTGCAAACCACCCTCAGGTGTAAAGGGGTTAATTGTTATACTGGAGAGATATATAAGAGACAAACAAAAGACAAATGTTGCATTCTAACGAAATATGTTGTCTATCCCATAGAAAAATTTCTGTAAGATCTGCATGTTAAATTCATAACTAGAGCCACATTTGCTTTTCAATATAACTATTGAACAAAGCAGGTGAGGATCTAGTCAGATTGTGAATGCATATTTGCAATCATGTGACGACTGCTGAACCGAGCAAATGGAGCTGAATCTTAATGGTGTGTACATTCCATCTAGGATGATCCAACAAGCTGCTGTGCTTGCTGAATATTTCCTCAAATGAATTATGGTTTTAATTTTTGCTCGCATAGTGAGACTTAGTAGTGAAAGTATGAGAAGCTTTATTCTCTTAGCCAGATGGTCCGATAAATAGATGGATAATCAACGGCAGAAAAAATATATGATTTAGCGTTAACTTTTAAAATCTAATCTAGTTGATCTTTTTATTTTTACAGTTGACCTTACAACTATAGAAGGTAACATAAACTAGATAAATATTTTGTAACATTATAAAACTGAACTGTTTAAGCAATTTAAAAATCATCACTTTATTTAGAGAATAGGACTAGGTATGCTGATATCAAAGTGAAGAAGCAATGGCTTGTCACCACAATTTTGAAAATGATGTCTATTGTTGAAGCCATTTTATGTCTGTGAATGCTGAAGAGAGAACATTTCCCAAGAGCAGTAAAGTTTACCTATTCTACACACTGTACGAAAGCTGGAGACATGTGTTGGTACCTAGCGGCAGTGGCAGCAACCACATAGTATAGAATAGGAAAGGACAGGCAGGTAGGGACAGGTCGGGCAGTCCTTGGCAGCAGTAGTGTAGTATAAGTCATCTGGTAGTCAGAAAGTAGATGACTGGTTGGGCTAGGGGCATCAGCACTAGTAGCAGCAGAAAAATGTAGACGGCAAAAGACAGACAAGCAGATGGCAAGGCCGATCTAATCATTGGCATCAGGAGTGGGTAAATGAAAATTGGCATAGATCCGTGCCTATGTCAATATTACAAATGCAAAGTTTTCCACGCTTGTTGAAGATAATCTGGTCCGAATGGATTTGCCTAAGCTCCTGGCTTTGCTGAATATCTTCTCTGACAGAACACTGAAAAAAGCGTGGGACAGGATATTATGCCCAAAATAAGCTGAATCAATTCTAGCCAATATTCCGATCTGCAGAGTCAGAAGTCCATAGAATAAGGATTCAAGGTATTTGCCAGGGAAAAAGACACAGGTGGAGAAGCAGTTTTCAAAAAGTGATTATTTGATACAGATGCCTTTCATTGTCTGCAGAAAACTACTATATCAACATTATTGGCTTATTGTCTGCCTGCTTTATTATTATACTGTATTTAAGAGACAAACAAAAAGACAAAAGTTTCATTCTTTTTAAGTATGTAGTATTCCCTAAGGAAATTTTCAGCAAGCCCTCAAGTTTTCCAATCTATTGAATCTATTGAACAAAGAAGGTGAGACTGTCATAGAACTGTGACAGCAAATATGCAAAACAAATATTTGAAATCACATGATGACTGCTGAACCCAGCAAGTGGAGCCAAATCCTAATGCTGTGTACATTCCAAACTATTACGATTCAGCAAGCTGCAGTGCTTGCTGACAATTTTTTCAGTTGAACAATGGCTTTAATTTTTGCTCGCATAGTGAGGCCTCAGTAGTCAGCACTCAAAAAGTTTGAGAAGTGTTGTACACTTAGCTTGATGGTGCGGTAAATAGATGGATAAACAATTGTGGAAGTAGTACAAATTTGTGATAACTTTTAAATTCTAATCTAATTGAGCTTATTTTTATTTCTGCAGTTAAGCCTACGACTATAGCAGGTAACATAAACTAGATATTTTTATTTTAGCATTATGAAATTGAGCTGTTTGAAGTGTTTAAGTGATCCAAAAATAATCACTTCATTTTAAGAAAAGGATCAGGTAAGCTAATTTCAAAGTGAAGAAGCAATGGATTGTCACCAAAAGTTGAAAAAAACCCTATTGTGAAAGCCGTTTAATTCCTATGTATGCTGAAGCAGTATATAAGTATACCTATACTATGCTCCTTACAAATGCAGGAGATGTGTGTGGGTACCTAGCGGCAGTGGCAGCAACAGCATAGTATAGAATAGAAAAGGGAAGCCCAAGAGATTTATGGCAATGTACGGTCTGCTGTAATTCCCATTGAAAGCTGTAATACAGTGTAGATCAGCGTTCTCCAACTCCAGTCCTCAAGAGCCACAAACAGGTCATGTTTTCATGATTTCCTTAGTATTGAAGAGGTGATAATTGCATCACCTGAACTATACTAAGGAAATACTGAAAACATGACCTGTTGGTGGTTCTTGAAGACTGGAGTTGGGGAACACTGGTATAGATGGTGGACAAGAAGTATATGATTGGCAGGGTGTGGGATATCAGCATTGTTGACAGCAGAAAAGTGTAGAAGATAGCAAACAGTCAAACAGATGGCATGGCCGATCCGATTATTGGCATCAGCCATAGGTGAATGGAAATCTGCACTGAACTATGCCTACATCAATATTATAAATATAAAGTTTTCCAGACTTGCAAAAGTTGATCTGGTCCAATTGAATGTGACAAAGGTACTGGCCGCACTGGACAAGTTCTTGTCAATGTTCCAGTCTCATTGAATCATGGTTCAGGGTATCTGCTGGAAAAAGAACACTGGTGGAGAAGCAGTTTTCACAAAAATGATATTTTGATGCAGAGGCCTACCTCTGTCTGCCTAAAATGTTATTATATTAAAGGGAATCTGTCACCCCAAAATTTGCCTATAAGCTAAGGCCACTGGCATCAGGGGCTTATCTAGAGGGCAGAGCAAAGTACTGCAGTGTGCAGGCGCTGGGAAAGGTCGGAGGGGCCCACTGCAGTACATTGCTCTGCCCTCAATATGGCAGACAAAGTACGCCTGCGCCGGAGCCGCAGCAGGAAGAAAAGAAGAGGACGTCATTGTATGAAGATAGGAGGCGCTGGACATGGACCGCGACTCCCATAGGAAGAAATAGACAAAAGCAGTCCAGAAAATGTCAGGCAGTGTATGGCACTGTCTAACACCCCTTGGCGGAAGTAGTACAGTATACAATAAACAATGGACAGGAAGTAAATGATTAATGGTAGCAGAAAAGTGTAGAAGACAACAGACAGGCGTACAAATGGCATGGCCTTTCAAATTATTGACATCAGCTGTGAATGAATGAAAGTTGGTAAAGATCAATGCCAAAGTCAAGTTTTCCACACTTCGGAAGATACCTTTATCCAAGTAGATGTGAGAAAGCCACTGCGGAGAAAGCAACCTGGTTGGAGATGCAATTTTCACAATTGTGATTATTTGATTCAGAGGCCTTTCTATGTCTGCAGAAATCTCTACTTTATACAGTACAGACCAAAAGTTTGGACACACCTTCTCATTTAGTATCAAACTACAGGTGTCTTAATGCAAATGCACGTAACAATTTTCAGATTTGCATTTTTAAATTAATTGGAAAGCCATGCATAATTTAATTTACACTTCACAAATGCTTGCTAATTGGTGTTGGTATATCACATACAATCCCAATAAAATACATTTAAGTTTGTTGGTGTAACATGAAAAACTGTGGAAACGGCTGTGAATATTTTTTTTACTGAACTGTATACCTGTATGGGCACTGGCAGCAGCAGAATAGTTTTGAAGTTAACAAACAGGCAAATCTTTGGCATCACTTGTGGTTGAATTAAAGTTTGCACAGATCCGTGCCTAAATCAATGTTACAAATATAAATCTTGCCACACTTTTGGAAGATAACCATGTTAGGATTGAATAAGCTACAATGCATGCTGAAAAGTTCCTCAGGTAAACACCATTTTAACTTTGATTCGCATAGTGAGGCCTCAGTAAAAGTTTGAAAAACTTTGCACTCTTAACCAGATGGTCAGGTAAATAAATGGGTAAACAAAGAGAAGAAATATGAGTTCGAATTTGCTTATATATTCTTTTCTAATTGAACTTATTTTTATTTCTGCAGATGAACCTACCAATTTTCCAGGTAAAATAAACTATATACATTTTTTGTAACATCATAAAATTGAACTGCTTGAACTGTTCAAGCCATCCAAAATCATTCCTGCATTTAGAGAACAAGACAAGATCGCTAATTTCAAAGTGAAGAAACAATGGCTTGTCACCAACACATGAAAAATAATCCTTATTTAAGGAGCCATTGAATGCCTGTGTGCTGAAGAGGATACACTTCTCAGCAGCAGTACAGTAGACATATACCACAACAATGTAAAAATACAGGAGATATGTTTGGGTGGTCTAGGGGTAGTGACAGCAACTGCATAATATAGAATAGAATAGAGTAAGCCAAAGAGATATTTGGCAATGTATGGCCAACTCTAATACCCTTTGGCAGCAGTACCACAGTATAGATGGTATGTTGGACATGAAGTAGATGACTGGTAGGTTGTGGGACATGAGAAGTGGCGGCTGGAGGAAAGTATAGAAGACAACGGATAGGGAAGTAGATGGCATTGACAATTTGATTGCCATCAGCTGTGGATGCAGGAAAGTTGGTATTGATCCATGTCTTATTCAATTTTGTAGAAATTTCTACACATATTGAAAACAACATAATCTGATTGGATGTGACAAAGCCACTTTCTGGACTGAATACCCTCTCTGACAGCACACTGGAGGTGGGAAATGATAGTATGCCCATGGCAAACTGGACCAATTGTTCTTGGACCAGTGTTCTTGTCAATATTCAATTCTGCTGATCCAGAAGACAATAGTATAAGGTTTCAGGGCATCTGGCAGAGAAAGGACACAGGTAGAGAAGCAGTTTTGCAAGAGTTTTTATTTGACGGAGATGCCTTTCTCTGCAGAAAATTCTACTATATCACCATCATTGGCATATTGTTGGCCAATTTTATTGTTATACTGGATTTAAGAGACAAATTACCATATTTTCAAACTATAAGATGCACCTTTTTCCTCCAAACAATGTGGAGGAAAGTGGGCGGGTGTCTTACAGTCCAGATGTACCTGCACTGGCTGTGTATTTGATGGTGGGGGAGTGACAGTGACAGAGCAGCGAGTCACAGTAGACAGGAGCCAGCAACAGCAGCTATCTCCTGTGTCCGCTGCTAAAGAGAAATAAATACTCACTGCATTCCACACCCATGGGAGTGGAAAGCAGTGAATATTCATTTCTCTTTAATAATGGACATGCTGTTAGCCTCAGTAGCCAGCTTCCTGCAGCTGTCTGGCTTTTGCATGTCTCTGCTACTTAATGGAATTAATATTCACTGCTTGCCACTCCCATAGGTGTGGAGTTCAGTGAATATTCATTCCCTTTAGTAGTGGGGACACGCGAAAGCCCGGCAGCTGCAGGAAGCAAATGGCTCACAGAGTCCCAGCGTGGAGAACAGTGAGTACTTCTGCAGCTGTCTTTGGCTTGAAAGCAGCACATGACGTCACTACCATGCGCTGCTTACAAGCATAAAGCTGGCATCGGAACAGAAATCTGCGAAAGAGGGCAGAAGGGTAAGTATAATGACTTACGCTTTTTTAAATGTTTTTCTGATGGGGCCACACATACCAGGATAAGGATGGGGCCATGCATACCTGAACAGAGATGAGGAGTCATGCATAACAGGATAGGGATGAGTGGGACCATACCTACCAGGATAGGAATGAGGGGCCATGCATACCAGGATAGAGATGAGGGGGACATTCACATCTGGATAGGAATGAGGGTGCCATGTATACCAGGATAGGGATGAGGAGGCCATGCATACCAGGATAGGGATGAAGGCACCATGCATACCAGGATAGAGATGACGGGGCTGTGTATACAAGGATAATTATGAGGAGGCCATGCATACCAGGATAGGAGGATAGGAATGAGTGGGCCATGTGTACCAGGATAGTGATGAGGGGGCCATGCATACCAGGATAGTAATGAGGGGGCCATGCATACCAGGATAGAGATGACGGGGCTGTGAATACAAGGATAATTATGAGGAGGCCATGCATACCAGGATAGGAATGAGGGGGCCATGTATACCAGGATAGTGATGAGGGGGCCATGCATAACAGGATAGGGATGTGAGGGGGCCATGCATACCAGGATAGAGATGAGGGGGCCGTGTACACTAGAATAGTTATGAGGAGGCCATGCATACCAGGATAAGAATGAGGGGGCCATGTATGACATGGTAGGGATGAAGGGGCCATGTATACCAGGATAGCAATGGGGCCATATATACCAGGATAGGGATGAGGGGGCCATGTATATCAGAATATTGATGAGGGGGCCATGCATACCATGATACTGATGAGGGAACCATATATACCAGGATAGGGGATATTGGTACAGAAATTACCACATTTTTTGTTTCAAATTTTTTTTTAAATTTCCTCCTCTGAAACCTAGATGCATCTTATAGTTCGGTGCTGACCCATAGATTTGTATTATAGTCTGAAAAATACGGTAAACAGAATGTCCCATTCTTTTTTAAAGAAGTGTTCTATCCATAGACCATATGCAAAGGTTGAGTATTTGGTGAATTTTTTAACCTCAGTATTTGTAAGCCAAAACCATGAGTGGAACAATCAGAGGAAAAGTATGATAGATCCACGTCACCACTTCTGCATTTTTACCCACTCCTGATTTTGGCTTACAAAAATTGAGGTAAACAACTCACCAAATACTCACCATGCTCATGTGGCCAAAAAGGGTTATTCCTATCTCCAAGATTCTATCACAATATGTAGTAAGTGCAAAAATAATAAATACCTCCAATTACAAATGCAGTATAGTTTTCTGATTCACTATGTCTCTTTCATCATGTGCAGTCATAGCAGGACCTTTGGTATCTTTGGTTATGACTAGAGATGAGCGACTATTTCAAAGTTCGGTTCGGCTCACGATCACCGAATTTGCAATATTCAACAATTTAATCTTTGATTAAATCGCCGAATAGTGCCAAACATGCACAGCACAAAAGCTGGTGTTTCCCACGCTGTGTGACAGCATAGGAAACACCGGCATAGCGTTCCTGATAGGCGGTGAAATAATCCCCGCCGGTCAGACAGCCGCGGCTCCCACGCTGTCAGAAGACAGCGTGAGCACTCAGCTGTGATTGGAGATAAAAAGTTTACCTCTGGATAACAGTGAAAGCAGGAGCGGCTGATGGGAGTATTCATCAGCCGCTTCTGCTCTGTGAATAAATACTTTAAAAAAAAACCCGGAGTGGGTTCCCCTATATTTTTAATAACCAGCCAGGTAAAGCTCACAGCTGGGGGCTGCAACCTTCAGCTGTCAGCTTCAACAAAGGTTGGTTATCAAGAATAGAGGGGTCCCCACGCTTTTTTTTAAATTATTTAAATAAAAAATTTAAAAAACGGTGTGGGGTCCCTCCCAGTTTTGACAACCAGCCTTGCTAAAGCTGACAGCTTGGGGCTGGTATTTTCAGGCTGATAAGGGGCCATGGATATTGACCCTCCCCCAGCCTAAAAATAGCAGCCTGCAGCTGACCAGAAAAGGCACATCTATTAGATGCGCCAATTCTGGCACTTTGGCCTGCTCTTCCCACTTGCCTTGTAGCAGTTGCAAGTGGGGATCGTATTTGTTGGGTTGATGTCATCTTTGTATTGTCAGGTGACAGCAAGCCCAAGGTTAGTAATGAAGAGGCGTCAATAAGACACCCCTATTACTAACCCCATAGCCACATTGTATAAAAACACACACACCAAGAAATAAAGTCCTTTAATTGAAAGAATGACACAGACTCCTTTAATAATCTTAATTAAACCATACTTACAACCTGAAGCCCTCGTACTTCTGTAAAACACTAAAATAAAAACAACCATATACCATACCTGTCTGTCATTCTGCCCCACGCCATATTCCATGTCTGGGGGAGAAATAGTTTTCAACTTGGATGTTGCTAAGATGCTACCATCCAGGCTGAGAACCACTGGTGAATGAGCTGCTGCAAGCGCAGCCTCATTGACTAGCGATGACGAGGCTGCTTTCCGCGCCAGGCTGAACTGCCATGACCTTGGTGAGATCCCGCTAGCACTGTGAGAAAATCGCACGGGGCAGAGACGAGTTCACCGCAGTTGAAATTCACACTGCAGTGAAATTCTCCCGGTCTGGAGAACAGGAAAAAATCCAAGTACAGTGATAAAACTCAATTCTGACATTGTTTTTTGAGAATTGTTTATACAGCGCATATTGTTTGGTAAAAATGACCTCGGGATATCACACAGGCTGCACCTCTCGCCAGTTAGGGTTGGTAAAGGCATATCCTGGCTGTAGCACACACCCATTATCTGCTGTGCATGGGGTGGACTCACCCCGTGAGCCCAATCTATACATTTTTTGACAGAGCATGTTACATCCTATGCAGTTATCTAGGTTTGGTGTACCGTTCATTATTTTAATTGGAATCTCGCTTGACACCTGTTGTTAATATTGCCATATTCTGTGTTGATTGCTCATTTGAACTATAGATACTTTTTAAACAGTTCAGTTTTTTTTTTTTTTTTTTTTGTTTATCTCACTATTAATAAAGCTTTTTCACATTTGTTACTATTGGCATATTTCTTTGACTCACTGTCCTCCTGTTTATATTATGTATGTATGTATGCACACTACCGTTCAAAATTTTAGGGTCACCCAGATAATTTTGTATTTTCCATGAAAACTCATACTTTTATTAATCAAATGAGTTGCCAAATGAATTGAAAATCTCGTCCAGACATTGACAAGGTTCGAAAAAAAGATTTTTATTTGAAATAATAACTTTCTCCTTCAAACTTTGCTTTCTTCAAAGAATGCTCCCTTTGCAGCAATTACAGCATTGCAGACCTTTGGCACTCTAGCAGTTAATTTGCTGAGGTAATCTAGAGAAATTTCACCTCATGCTTCCAGAAGCCCCTCTCACAAGTTGGTTTGGCTTGATAGCCACTTTTGTGTACCATACGGTCAGCGTCGGACTGGAGCACCTTGGGCCTACCAGAGAAAAATCATTCTTAGGGCCCACCTTGCAGTTATATAGAAATATAATACCAATTCTTTGAGGTAATAACAAAGTGTTTATTAGGCTAACAAGGAACCTGAAAACCAACAACTGACACACAACCAGCTCTACTCTCCCCTAGTGTATCCTCACCACATCCCCTGTAGACTGTGAGCCCTCGTGGGCAGGGTCCTCTCTTCTTTTGTACTTGTGCCTTGTATTGCTCATGTTTATTGTACTTGTCTATGTATGCCCCTCTTTCACATGTAAAGTGCCATGGAATAAATTGCACTATAATAGTGAATAATAATAATTAGCAAATAAATAACCAATTTAACGTAATGTATAAATAACAAGCTAAAGAAACACTCCAGGCAAAACAGAAACACTCATGTCTTGTTCAGGGCCTGTTGGAAAGTTGCATAACACAACAATAAATACTTTCAAGGTACATTTCCTTCAAGTATAAGTCCCACAAATGGAACTTGCATCTATTTTGAGCTCAGGGCCCTGTCACACAGTGATCTAAGTGGTGAGGTAGACAAAATTCTGGCCATCTCTCCACTAACAGCGAAACAGATGCCTGTTCCATTTGTGAGAACCACATCTACAATTGTGGCACATCCTGGAAACATTGGAATACCCATTAAAGTGCAATAACAAAATGAGTATTATTTACTAGATAAAAATAAATATTATATAAAACTGACTTTACTAAACAAAATGCATAATTCCCAAAGAAATAGGAATTTAAAATTTCCCAATTTATCGAAATCAAATTTGCCTAAAAGCCCTCTCAGCATATTCTTAGCATCTGCTCAGTAATACAAATACAGAAAATTAGCTCAAAGTATGTTGAGAATATGCTGGGATCACCCAGCAGCACCATTGAAGCAGCACATCGAGCCTTCATTTCTAAGAACAAGAATAGACTGTTGAGTTTCACATGAAAGTTCTTTTTTTCTGGACATGTTGAGAGTTTAATGGAACCAACAAATGTAACGCACCAGATTCTCAACTAGCTCAAAGGAAGGTCAGGTTTAAAGCTTCTCTAATCAGCCAAACTGTTTTCAGCTGTGCTAACCTACTTGCACAAGGGTTTTCAAGGGTATTCTAACCATCCATTAGCCTTCTTACACAGTTAGCAAACACAAAGTACCATAAGAACAATGGAGTGATGGTTGTTGGAACCTCTATACACCTATGAAGATATTGCATTACAAACCAGATGTATGCAGCTAGAATAGTCATTTAAAATACAGATACCACTGATGCATATCAATGCAAACTATTCATAGGGATACACCCTACAATGGACATGAAAAATAACAGGGTAAAACTCCTCTACGAGATAAATCCTACAGAAAAACTATGGAGTATCGAAAACCCAAAAAGCGTAACAAGCTAAAAAGCGTAACAAATTTTATTAGATATAATCATCACATAAAAATAGCAGACATAACATACAAGGGACACGTATAGTACATGTACGGCAGACAACAAACACTGCAAGTAACACCTAGGGCATAGGGAGGACAGGAGCAAAATGGCTATTAGAAGCATATCAGTCCATCATAGATATGTTAGTAAAGTGCACAGTGCTTTTAAGGGACATGCATATACCTAATACCACCATATATATTGATACTAATCAAACCTAAAATAGGTGGACATAATGATACTAGATCTCTGCCAATCTTACCCAGAATCAGTGGTGCCAGTGTGTGTCCGGCGGCCCCGACGCGCGTTTTGCGTGAGCTTCCTCGGGGGGTCGTATTTGTGTGCTTACCTGGGGTAATATTTAAGGGCATATCGACAGCTGCAGCGGCCGTGCTGCACAATGATTGGCGCATGCGCACCGCCATAATCTGGGATGCTGCACACAACACCTCCGGCACTTCCGGCGTGCAGAGCAGGCCGAGGGAAAACCCTCCAGACGTCATTTCCTGCTCCGCCGCAAATGGGTGCCGGAGATGATGGTCAGTAAGCCCCACCGTGGCGCGCATGCGCGCGTGCAGTAACGGCCATTTTACTCGAGGGAAACACTGATGGCAGCAGGGAAAATACCGATCTCGTGAACCAAACAAAAAGGTGACCGTGATGTCAAAAGGGAATAATTCCCTACCCAAATACCCTCAGATTCATACAGTTGACGGTATGTGCCAGCTGTCATATGACTAAAGTGCAAAAAGTGCATATGAAAGACAACACAGCCATATGAATAAAATAAGCCAGTCCACAAATTGTGGATATTACCAGCTCTATGTGCTGCTTATAGTGGACAAGTGCAGGTGTTTTTAGTCTGGTTTTTTAATAAGGACTAGAAAAGTACAAGCCTCAAAATGTGAATATAGCTTGTTTCTCAGTTCATAGCTGCGTGCTGGAAGTATCACAGAATGGCCACTGTTACTGGACGGTGGATCACATCAACATAGTAGAGTCTATTGAGCTATGCTGCAGTGTCGTGTCAGCAAAAAGACAGCACTGCATGCAGGAAATCAAGGATAGCATAAGACCAGGAATACAACTATAAATAATCAAACATCAGATTGTTGAACTCGAGTCATCTGCTTATAGTAGAGTCTATTGAGCTATGCTGCAGTGTTTACTTTTATGGTTTTGGCTCCAATCTTTTTTGTCGCCATTATGGTAAATTGTGCATTGTGACAGCATTTTATGTACTTTTAATTTTCAAGAAATGTGAACTATGTCTCTAACAAGAGTAGTTTATTTATTATTATTTTTTTAGGAATTTATCCTATGCGACTCGTCAATGGCAATCATGCATGTGCTGGACGGGTAGAAATTTACTACAACAATGCCTGGGGAACAGTATGTGATGATGTTTGGACCATCAATAATGCACATGTTGTATGCAGACAGCTGAGCTGTGGATATGGAATTTCTGCTTTACAGTATGCATATTTTGGACAAGGTTCTGGTAGCATTCTGCTAGATGATGTGCGCTGTACAGGAAGTGAACAGTACTTGTGGCAGTGCAGGCACAATGGTTGGGGCTCCCATAACTGCAATCATGGAGAGGATGCTGGAGTCATCTGTTCAGGTATGTTTACTGAGGTACTACAACATTCCTAAATGTCAGCCATGCAACGCCATTGTGCAGGAAACATTATATGGCAATGCAGCTCCTAACCAGCATTGTGTTTTTTCATAGCCATCAGTGAGTGAGTAATCATCCTCAAAGGTTAATTGTGAGATGAGAACAATCCTTTAATAAGTTCATGTGTGTGGAAACAAAGGCCTAGGATATAATTTAGCAAATATTTTTTTACATGAATCCTGGAGTGTAAAACCTTTAAACTTCACAAAATAATTGTGCAGCTCAAAGCTGCCCAAAAGTTTTGCAACTTTAGACATACTGCTCTTTCAGAGCTCTCAGCCAGCTTCGTCCACTTTAAGAAAAATGGACAGTGCTGGTGTGGGATTGGGCAGCAACAAACATGCCCATCTAATTAATCAGAACTGATTTTAATTTTTACACTGCTCACTAGACCTTATACAAAACTCACAATTTCTGTCCTGTACAGTCGACTTTTCAGCATTCTCATTATGATCACAGACAGGAATACAATAAGTTAAGGCATCTGTATACAGTAGAAAACGCTGCAATTACCATTCACTATCGGTGATGGTCATGGCTCACCTCTTCCACTATGTTCACATTGACCTTTGCCCAAATTAGAACATGCTCAGATAAGGCTTCTATACCAACAAATGAGTTTGGAGTCAGTCTACTGCTTCTAATGGCAATGTACCCAACGGGATGTAGGAGTCTGTTATTAGGCCAATGAGCCAGTATGAAAGCTGCAAGATTTTTTATGCTTTTAAGGTATGAATATTGAAAAAGAAAAACTATCAAAAATTAAAAATTCATCCTGTACATTTATCAAAAAAACCCTGATTTAAGCGATAGGTAATTTTATGATAATGCATTTCCTTTATCTGAGCCATAAGTACATTTCTTGCTCAGGTAAATAAGGATCTTACACTTTATGTTAAACTTTAAAGGTAGTCTGCCACCCCAAAATGTATTTAAGACTAACTACACAGTGCTATACAGGACGTAGCTCCTATAAAAATCCTACTAGCAACCATTACTGGTACAGATCTTGAGAAAATAACTTTTTATTTGTATGCAAATGAGGGGCTTTTGAAGCCTATTGACAATGTTAAGAGGTTGATAACTGTTGCATCCTCATTTTGCATCTTTGGTACTTTCCCTACTTGTAATGGACAGCAGTCTCTTCCTACGACAAACACTGCCCTGCGTTTATGTGAGTCCGTAATGACCCTGGCTGTGCAGGCCGTGTGCACACATATCGTAGTTCATTGCGAGTGTACACACAGTGGACAGGTCAATTCTATTATATGGCTCGTCTTTGCTGATGCTGCTCGCTGTAATAGTACCACCATGTAGCGAGCAGCTTCAGAGTGGAGGAAAGGGGAGAACGGTCAGCTCTTAAATTTATTACATTCCTGAATAGATGACCATCACCACGGCCACCAAGCACAACATTCTAATAGCTAATATAAAAAAGCACAACATTATCTACTTATGCCGATCTTGAAATCCCATATATATTATATATATATATATATATATATATAGTTCCCAGGATAAATGAGTATAGCCCATTTTAGTAAGGTTTTAATCGATACCTTACTGAACACGAAAACAATTTCCTAAATTTTGATTTTGAAAAGACTGTTTCATACAGCTATAGCAAAAGGTGGGACCTAAAACATAATGTATAATACTATATTACAATTATTTATACATTTGAATACAAAACAACATTAAAGATACATAAAGTAACAAGACTGGACAACCAATTCCTAAAGGGCATCACTTCACCAATGGCATGTGTGTAGAGGGCTCACTTCTCAAAAACTGTCCTTCCTAAACTATTCTAAGGCTGATCTGTATGGTAAGCCATTAGTGGGAAAGCAACATTCATGTTATCATCTTTTATTCTGCAAGCATCATGCAGACGTGTTTCTAGGGTTTTGGTTCAGGGAGGGGTGAAACTTCTGAGTGGGCCCCTAACCAGGTAACCCTGATTACAACTATGGTGGTGCACCCTAATAGTGGGTGTAGAAGAACATCAGCAGATGACTGGGCTGTTCCAAAAAACAAAATCTCTATACAAAGAACAACACTGATATTACCACCGTATAGTAGTAGATATCAGTACTGCAGAACATGTAAGAGATTTCAGTGCAGTTACAGACAATGACCTACAGCTGATGCTCTTTCTGGTGGCCACTCTGCATCCCAGAGCTTCCAGCTAGCAAAGCAAAATCATGATAGCAAAGCTGGACAAGAAAACAAAGAACAAATAATAAACTAGCAGGGACTTAGCTTCTGCTGGAGTAGACAGGAAACCCGTCAAATCCAAGAGCGAACTGAACCAGTACAAGAACATTGACAGCTGGCATGGAGTTCGATCTGAGTGGAGTTAAATAGAGCAGCCAGCCAAAGAATAAACTACGTCACCTGTGGAAGGAACCTCAGAAGCAGCAGCTCCACTCACAGCCACCAGAGGGAGTCCATGGACAGAACTCGCCAAAGTACCATTCGTCGTTCACTTTTCCGTTTCTTCCATCTGGCCTAGACATGACAACTTCTATCAGCCAGAACTCGGCTACAGAGAATACGAATAAAAAATAAATGACTTCTCATATATCCAGCAATGCCCCCATCTATTCCCAACACGCACAAACTCCTTTTCCTTCTAATTCCCCAATGTGGAGCCGCTGCTGCTGTATGTGTCAATTTTACTTCACCTACTGTGTGGTATTGTGCACCCTCTAGATGGTAAAACCAACCTCTAGAATATGTTAATGCACTGTGCAAGTCCCCCAAAAAACAGGACCCATATTTTGCCCCAGGGATGTAATTTTGCCCTCTGGGGGCCCCTTTGACAGTCACAATAACCAGAGTGACACTATAACAACAAGCGTCCACTTAAGATTAAATAATGTCCTTAGTCTCCCCCTGTACAGCTCTCCTATGCACATTATATGGACTTCCGCACTGTATAGTATCCCCACACAGTATACTGACCCTTTAGTGGCCCTCAAACTGTTTGTTGACTCCAGCACTGTATAATTTCCCACACACTGTACAAAGACCTCACATTTGCTCCCACACAGTATGATGGCTCCCTCACTGTACGATAGCCCCCTAAATAGCCTCCATATAGTATAATACACTCCCCATAGGACTCCATATAGTATAATAGACTCCTCGTGGACCTCTTTACAGTATAATGCACTTCCCATAGGCCTCCATATAGCATAATGCATCCCATAGTCCTCCAAATAGTGTAAATGAACTCCCCATAAACCTCTATATAGTATAATGCAATCCCCATAGGCCTCCATACAGTGTATTGCACTCCCCATAGGCCTCCATTTAGTATAATGCACTCCCCTTAGGCCTCCATATACTAAAGTGCACTCCCGATAAGCTTCTATATATGATATTGCACTCCCTAAATGTCTCTATATAGTGTAATGCACTCCCCATAGGCCTCTAAACATTATAATTCACTCCTCATCTCCTCATAAGCCTCCATATGGCATAATACACTTCCATAGGCCTCCATATAGTATAATGCACTCCCCAGAGTCCTACATTTAGTATAATGCACTCCCCATAGGCCTCTATATAAAATAGCGCAATCCCCATAGGCCTCTATACAGTATAATGCACTCCCCATAGGTCTTCAATCTTCAATGGCAGCCATGAACATTACATCTATATGAATGAAAAGGACAAATTATATAGACAAATGATTCCGTGTTCATTCAGAAAATATACCACTTCTATGCTAATATTCAGTTTACTATATTTTGCTTTTCAGATGCTTCCAGTACACCTTCATCAATCACAACAGGTAAGATTGAAATGCATTAATTGGAACTGAATCGAATATGACACTTTTGTCTCTTGTATTAAATTAAAATAGTAAACTATTTTAACTTTATTCTTTAAAAGTGATACTGAAGATGAAGGCTGAAAATAAAGCTATTGATGCAATGAGCAAAGTGGTGAAGAGCATTTTTTCACTATTCACGCAAATTCAAATTCACTATTGGAGCACATTTAATTTGCAAGAATAATGAAAAAGTAAAAAAATAATGCTATATTGATACAAAATGTTACATACATGGTCTTCAGGGCATCCATTTCTGTTTTCTAAAGAGGGGTGAATCGATATTATATTTTGGTTGAGTTTAATAAAAGTCACAGGTCCTGATATAAATATAAAAATTATAAATATACCAGGACCTGTGAATTTCATTAAACTCAACTAATATTCGATTCACTCCTTTCTGGGAAACATCAGTGGATGTCCTGAAGACCAAGCATTTAACATTTTGCATCAATATAGCATAATTTTTTTACTTTTTCATTATTCTTGCAAATTAAATGTGCTCCAATAGTGAATTTGAATTTGCGTGAATAGTGAAAAAATGCTCTTCACCACTTTGCTCATTGCATAAGATTGCGTCAGCCATAGAAGGCTCACATGTCCTTAAGTCACCCAAACATCCCCATACTGCTTTGCAGCTAGAGAGAATCAGTTTGCTAAATGAAACACAGAGGGAACCACATGACTATCTATCTATCTATCTATCTATCTATCTATCTATCTATCTATCTATCTATCTATCTATCTATCTATATTTTACAGTGGGAATGGAAAGTATTCACCCCTGTAAATTCTTCACTCTTTGTTTCATTGCAGCCATTCTGTAAATTCAAAAAAGTTCATTTTTTCTCATTAATGTACACCCTGCTCCCCATCTTGACTGAAAAAAAAAACAGAAATGTAGAAATTTTTGCATATTTATTTTTACAATTTTTTGAGGGTTTAAATACCAACAAAATGTACTCAAGACCATGGAATAGTCTATGGGTCAGCAATGTAATACGAATAATTTTTTATCAAGATTTTTGAGGCTTTTATAGCAATGAAATGTACCCAAGAAGATGTAATACACTTTGGATGAGCAATATAATGCCAATAAATTTTAGACAGGTTTTTGTGGCTTATATAGCAACGAAATGTATCTAACAAGATGTGATACCCTATGGATGAGCAATATAATATCGATACATTTTGATCAAGTTTTTTGAGGCTTATATAGCAATGAAATGTACCCAAGAAGATGTATTAGCCTATAGATGAGCAATATAATTGTTTGGACTGGCGGAACGCACCAAATAATTAGAGAGGATATGAGGTGCGTTCATAATCAGGGGTCCACCGTGCAGAAAGGACACCAGCTGCTCGGTAATGGCGGACTAGATGGCAGTATAATGTGAATACACACACGGGTTAGCTTCAGCCAGTATGAAGGAATAGAACCCTGTTGCGTCACAGGGGCGCGGTACCACACATAGAGCGCAAGTAAAGAGTCACAGAACTCGGTCCCAAGACATGGGGAAAGAGTTCCTCTAGACCTCTTACGCTCGACACCGCTACTGTGGTGTCAGGGATAGAACTGAACTAATAAATTATTGCACAAGAATGCGTACAATGCCGCTCTGGCGGGCGCCACTAACCACCCTAACCAGGGCCAGGAAAGCGCACTAAGCGCACAACGCTGCACTAGCGATCGCTGCTGAGAGACGCTGAATTGTGTGCTGGATGTGCAGAGTAGCACTGTCTGGCACTAGGTAGCTTCCACCATTCGCAAGCAGGCAACAACTCTAGGGATGGGAATGATTCAGAGCTTTCATCTATCGACAGGCATACATCCACACACACACACATTAGCAAGTTTACACTAGCGCATGGCAAAGCGGCTATGCGAACCTTTTATAGCAGTAGCGCTCCGGGACCTTCCTGATGGTCCAAAAGCAGCCACAACAGGACCTGTGCATGTGACCCCCGACCTCCGATGGGAGGTCGTCCTGTGGTCATGCTCAGTATAGGAAAAGCAGGACTTAGTCTCAGAAAGGCCTGTTCGCTGCTGATCAGTGCTGGCTACAAAAGCAGAGCATAGCAAGGCAGCAGTAACCATTCGCACAGTATAAGCTTGAGCCAGATGCTGGAACCGACGTCTCTGCTGAGCAGGTTCCACTGTGGCTGGAGGAGAATGGGATACCACAGCAGACATATTTTGAGATTCCCCCTGTGCAGCGGCGGAAACTCAATACCTAACAATAATACTGAAAAATTTTGAACAAGTTTTTGAGAATTATATGCCAGCAAAATATACTCCGGACTGCTGAATAGTCTATGGGTGAGCAACCTTATACCGATAATTTTTTTAACAAGTTTTTTGATGGTTATATACCAACAAAATATACTCAAAAACATAATGCTGTATGGCTGAGAAATGTAACCAGGCAAATTTTTTTTTCACTTTTTTTGAGTGTTATATATTGTACAAATTTACCCCAGAACACGGAATAGTGTATGGATAAGAAATGTGAACAAACAAGCAAATTTGCCACCAAAATGTGGCAGAAAGCACGTAATACTTTATGCATGAGTAATCTAATCCTGAAATATTTTTCTACGCTTTTTGTAAGTTTTACATTCTATCAAAATACAACAAAAACATTGTTAAACTGTATGGATAAGTCATTGAATCCATAAAAAAGTTTTGCACGAAAATGTTTTGAAAGTTTAGTTAATGTACTTATACAGTGATAAAGGCTTTGCATACAGTGCAAAGCCAGACAGAAATTATGAGAGGTGTCATCTATAGACCCCTGAAAGGTAACAACTGGTGGGCCTCATTAAAATATTGAATACTACAAACATTTTATGTGCTGCTATCATGGCAATGTGAAAAAGTGTAGGCTAGTCAAGGCTTTGTTCATTTTTATGAGCGTGCGCCTATCTGAATTTTCTATAGACAGGTGAAAGCACCTGACTGTTATGACCCGCCCCCGACATCACTATAAACACATTCAGACAAAATGCTAGTGGCAGAGCAATACAACACCTCCAAGGCATAGAAGAATAGCTCATGCCAGGTGTCCACCTTTGAGACCCAATAGTTGAATGTCAAATTAGGGAGTACTTTGGTTTGATTGGCCAGGTATTGTTTGTCCACCATTAAAAACGTTTCTCTCCTTGTCAAAAATACCAAAACATCAGGCCCTGGGTGCTGGGCTAGTGTAATGAAATTGACCCACATCTTTGACAGTGTACCCCTGCCTCTGCTGTGTTTCCCAATGGCCTCTCCCCCTTGGTTGGGGAAGGAAGCTTGCCCCCTACCGCTAGCATTGTCTGATGTGAATTTTTTCAACATGTTTTCCACAATGACCTTCTGGATTAGCACCATTTTAGAAGACCTCTTCACCTCAGGAAGATGAGATTCAAAGTTCTCCATGTAACGTGGGTCTACCAGAGTGGACAACCAGTACTCTTTTTTGGCCAAGATGAATGTAACGTGAGTGTCACGGGAAATACAGCAAAACATAAAATCAGCCATATGTGCCAAGCTTCATACAGCTAACTCTTCCCTGTCTCTACCAGGATGATGACTCTCCATCTCCTCCTCCTCCTTCCTCTCTTCCTGCTCATTTCCATCCTCAGCCCATCCATGTAGGAGAGACGGGATGAAGGTTGTGTGGTTACTAGCCTCTATTGTGCTAGCCACCAGCTCCTGTTCCTCCTCTTCCTCAGCATCCACCTCCTCATTGTTTCCCAATCCATGCTGAGCAGATGAAATGTGGCTTGGCTAGCTATAATCTCTCTGTGTTATGGCTTTCTCCATCCCCACCTGGTAGGCATGTAAAGCTTGTAAAGTTTAGTTGTGAGCAGCGACTCTTTAAGTAGGCACAGAAACTGGATAGTTGTGCTGACTATGGCATCATCGGTGCTCACCATTTTTGTGGAGTCTTCTGGCTGATGTGGATGACGTGCTCTGAGATAGCATATCAGAGATGAGAAGGAGCAGAAGGGAGTGCAGGAACTGCTGTAGGAGGTGGAGGAAACCCTGATTGAAGTTGGGCCCGAAATCCTCGGCATCAGGAGCACATGCGCAGTGCCAAGGTGTGACTCGGCCCCAGCCTCAATGTTCACACCAGTGTGCTATATGGGAAATGTGGCATCCTTGGCCACAAGCGCTTGTCCACATGTCAGTCGTTAAGTGGACCATGCCGGTAAGTGTGTTGGTAAGGGCACTGGTAATGTTCCTGAACACGTGCTGGTGCAAGACAGGGACTACACACTGGGAGAAAAAGTGGTAGCTGAGGACCGAGTACCGAAGGACAGCTACCAGCATGAGTCATCTGATATCCTCCATGTCTACCACCCTAAATAGCAACATTGCCATGGCAAGCAGCCTGGAATGGTGCCAATTTAGCTTTAGGGAGGGGGTGGGTGGCTGGGAATTTTCTTTTTTGTTCCAAGGCCTGGGGTAAGGACAGCTGAAAGCTGTGCTAGGACAAGGATTTGGAAGTGCCTGATGATGGTAAATCAGAATGTGCAAGGATAGGTGCAGGACAGGAAGCATCTTCACCAGTATTTTGGACCGGGGATTGGGAAGCATTATCACAGGGGAAAAGCAATGATGTCATCCGATAGCACCAATTGTGGACCCAGGCATTTGGCCCACTGAATCAATTGCTTACATGATATGTGCCTGATCATGCTGGTGGTTGTTAGGCTCTTAGTGGTCATGCCCATGCTGATCTAGGCATGGCACAGGTTGCAAATGGCCATTTTATTACTCTCAGAACTCTTTTTAAAAAGTCATAAAATGGGGAACACCTAGCTCTTTGATGCGGAATTGCATGAGTTTCAGAGCTCTGGGGAACAGGTTCCCACCTTCTCCTTCTGGTCACCTCTTCCTGTACATTTCAGTGCTGCTGATCTCTCCCCCTCAGTGCTGCTCTCCTCCATCTGCATGCCAGCTTTCCAGGTTGGGTTGGTGACTTCATCATCCACCACCTCATCTTCCACCACTACACCCTGGTCCTCCTGACTTCATGACTTAACAATAAGACTTTGCGGCAACTGTGTCTCATCATCATTTTTCTCCTTTTCCCACATTTGCCGTTCCCCACTGTCATGTTCTCATGGCCATGGCTGCTCTAAGGTTTGTGCATTATTAAACAGCATGTCCTCCTGTCCTTCTTGGAGAATGTAGGTTGAGAGGCTCCAATCAAGAAATTATGTTGTAAAGAGCTTCTTTGGAGTGTCCTAGTGTTTGATCACTAGTCTCCTGGGACTCAACATTTTTGGAGGAAGGCAGATCAGGGTGAGGATTAAGTGATCCAGACTGTAGGCTGGTGAGACTGGTCCATGTGGAAGACTGTTTGGTGCTGCCAAGCCTTCTGGCAGTATCTGCTATCCACCTGACCCCTTTTCGCCCTGCTCTGGCTTCAGAAGTCATGTACCATGTAATCAAGAGGCTGATGGATAGTCACAAGCCATCAAAGAAGAACTGCTTACATTTTTGTGCCAGAAGCAGTGTGAAAGACTGGTGGAAAGCATGCCAAGACGCATGCAAGCTGTGATTAAAAATCATAGTTATTCCACAAAATATTGATTTCTGAACACTTCCGGAGTTAAAACATTAGTATTGTTGTTTCTAAATGATTATGAACTTGTTTTCTTTGCATTATTTGAGGTCTGAAAGCACTGGTTTTTTTAAAAAAAAATTTGACCATTTCTTGTTTTCAGAAACAAAATACAAAATTTATTGCTTGGAAATTGAGAGACATGTTGTCAGAAATTTATAGAATAAATGAACAATTTAGATTTTACTCAAAAATCTACCTATAAAGAGAAAAATCAGGCAAACTGACCACTTTGCAGTGGTCTCTTAATTTTTGCCAGAGCTGTATACTCCACACTACAGAATAGTGTATGGTTGAGACATGTAGCCAAGGAAACTTTTTCAACGATTCTTGGGTGTGTTATATAACACAAAAAGGACCTCAAAGCATGTAATACTTGATGGAACAAAATATATTTAATTTTTTCAGCACCCACCAAAAAAGCTGCATCTATATACAGTTGTCCTCAAAAGTTTACATACCCTGGCAGAATTCTTGCTCTATTGGCCTTTTTACAGAGACTATGAATGATTACACCAAAACCTTTTCTCCACTCATGGTTAGTGGTTGGGTGAAGCCATTTAATGTCAAACTACTGTGTTTTCTCTTTTTAAATCGTAATGACAACCCAAAACAGCCAAATGACCCGGATCAAAAGCTTACATACCCTGGTGATTTTGGCTTGGTAAGATGCACAGAAGTTGACACAAATGAGTTTGAATGGTTACTAAAGGTAACATTCTCACTTGTGACCTTTTTGCTTGTAATCAGTGTGTGTGCATAAAAGCTGAGTGAGTTTCTGGGATCCAGACAGACTCTTGCATCTTTCATCCAACCACTGACGTTTCTGGATTGTGAGTCATGGGGAAAGCAAAATAATTGTCAACGGATCTATGGAAAAAGGTAGTTGAACTGTATAAAACAGGAAAGGAATACAAAAAGATATCCAAGGAATTGATAATGCCAGTCAGCAGCGTTCAAACCGTGATTAAGAAATGGAAAATCAGGGGCTCTGTAAAAACTAAACCACAGTCAGGTAGACCAACAAAAATGTCATCCACAACTGCCAGGAAAATTTTAATAATAATCTTTATTTTTATATAGTGCTACATATTCCACAGCGCTTCACAGTTTGCACACATTATCATCGCTGTCACCAATATGGCTCACACTCTAAACTCCCTATCAGTATGTCTTTGGAATTTGGGAGGAAACCCACGCAAACACATCCTTGCAGATGTTGTCCAAGGTGGGATTAGAACCCAGGGCTCCAGCGCTGCAAGGCTGCAGTGCTATCCACTGAGCCAACATGCTGCCCTATTGTTTGGAATGCAAAGGAAAACCTATAAATAACATCAGCTGAAATACAGGCCTCTCTGAAAACTAGGGGTGTGGCTGTTTCAAGGTACACAGTTGTTAAAAATACTTATTTTGTATATTTATTTACTCAGGACTCTTTCCAAGATGCAATACTCTAAAGAAAATGTCATGATATTTCTTAGAAAAAATGTAGTGGTTTATTGGATTGTCCACCAAAAAGCATCATTGTAGCAAAACATAAAAAAAGAAGAAATAGTCACAAAGAGATTGTCCATTTGTCCATATCAAAGTTTGTTCCCCATCTTTCCTGAGATTCTAACTGGTAAATGGTATCTGTCTCTGTCAAAAGCATGGTGGAAGCTATTAAGAAGCACGTGGCTCATATACCATCTATCCATCTGAGGTCTGTAGGTCTGGAGTGTGTGAAGTGTCCAAAGAGAGCGAAGAGACCCCAAGAGAGAGCCCCTCTCTCCCGTGAGTCATGGTTATATATGTCCCACAGAGCACGTGTTCTCTCTATATGGTGTTAACTTTTAGGCTGCCATCACACTAGCAGTATTTGGTCAGTATTTTACATCAGTATTTGTAAGTCAAAACCAGGAGTGGGCAATAAATGCAGAAGTGGTGCATATGTTTCTGTTATACTTTTCCTCTATTTGTTCCACTGCTAGTTTTGTTTTACAAATACTGATGTAAAATACTGACCAAATACTGCTAGTGTGACGGCAGCCTTACTCTGAGCTAACTTCACAGGAGCAATACATGTAATATCAGCAAATGGCAATATGCCCAGTATAGAATTGAGAACAAGAATAAATCAATAATTAATATTTAACAACAATAAGGAGGCACTTGAAGAAAAATCGCCAGAAGAACGCCATTACTGCGCAAATGCCACAAAGTATCTTGCCTACAAAATGGAAAACAGCAGAGAGACAAGCCTCCATACTTCTGGAACAAGGTAATTTGGAATGATGAGACCAAAATTGAACTTTTTGGCCACAACCATAAACATTATATTTGGAAGAGGTCAACAAGTCATATGATGAAAGGAATACCATTCCTACTGTACAGCACAGAGGTGGATCGCTGATGTTTTGGGATGTATGAGCTACAAAGGCACAGGAAACTTGGTAAAAGTTGAAGGAAACAAGAATGCAGCACGTTATCAGCAAATACTGGAGGCAAATTTGCATTCATCAGCCCGAAAGCTGCGCATGGGATGTACTTGAACATTCCAACATGACAACGATCCAAAACACAAGGCCAAGTCCACCTGTCATTGGCTACAGCAGAACAAAGTGAAGGTTCTAGAGTAGCTATCTCAGTCTCCTGACCTCAATATCATTGAGCCAGTCTGGGGAGATCTCAAGTGCACAGTTCATGCTAGACAACCCAGGAATTTACAGGAACTGGAGGCTTTATGCCAAGAAGAGTGAACAGCTTTACCACCTGAGAAAATAAAGAACCTCATCCACAACTACCACAAAACTTCAAGCTGTCATTGATGTTAGAAGGGTCAATACACGGTATTAAGAAATAGGATGTGTGAACTTTTGATCAGGGTCATTTTGATGTTTTAGCTTGCCATTATGATTTTAAAAGAGAAAACACAGAAGTTTGACAATAAATAGGTTTACCCAACTACTAACCATGAGTTGAGAAAAAGTTTTGGTGTTATCCTTCAAATTCTCTGAAAAAGGCCAAGAAAGCAAAAATTCTGCAAGGGAATGTAAACTTTTGAGCTCAACTGTATTTGCCAACAGCCTACGTGAAACGCACGTTGGGGCTGCTGCACTAGGTCCCCAGGTAGAAGGAAGTATGGGTAAGGACAGTTTTTTATTTACTGTGCGCACTTGTGTCCCATTAAAGGGATATATACCCTTTTCACTAGTTGGTCTCAATTGACCTCTTTGGGACTAATTTTTAGTACCCATACACATTTGATTGCTCTGCATGAGATAATTATTATTTAGTTATATTAAGTGACTTACTTATTTGGGTGCTATGTTTTTCTCTTGACTGATTGATATTTATAAGGGGACAGCCCTACTTGGGTCGCACTTGCACTTTTTCTTGCTAGTTGTCATTTTCTGCCCTCCCTCCCACTAGTACTCGGGATCTTGGTGTCTTACACCTGTTATTCATTTAATTGCTTTATTAATTATTGTATTTATTATATATGGTGTTGTATGACATATGTGTTTTGAATAAATATTGACTTTTATCCTTGGGACGTTTTGCTCTCTTTTTCTTTTTTTTTTGTATTAAATAGGACTAGGCATTAAAGTTTGAATTTAAACACCGCCCATTGCTCACCGAGTAACGAGCATATCCATGTCCCGCCGAGTATCACTGAGCACGTTGGCTCATCTGTAATCTCCATCAGTTTTCTTTTTCATCCAACACAAACTGATAAAACTCTGACCAAACTCTATTGGTAAAAACTGACACACTGACCACACTCTGCTTACACTCTGACCAAAAACACTGATGAAACTGGGACAATTTTTTCTGCATAAGAAAAATCACTGACATGTGTAGGAGGCCTCAGTGTGTGATCTACTGTACATGCTTACTAATTGAGCAATGCATGCCAACATCACTAGGAAAAACGCTATTAACGTGCAGATATAGAGTTAATGTTCAGGTTAAAAGTGTTATTAACTTGCATGTAGCCCAACACTATTTGGAGAAAATTAACTCTATTCCCCCAAAGCAGCATTCGGGTTTCAGTCACGGGGTAGGGGCAAGCCCAAATGCAGAGCTAGTGTCAGCCAGAGTCGGTTGTGCAGTTACAGCCACCGCTCTCTATACACAGAGCGGTAACTGAACCCGTATCAGTGCCGCCCCACGTGACTTGAAATCGAATGCTGCTGGTTCAATAAAGTTCATTTTCTCCCCCCAGTATTGAGCTAAGTGAGAGCACCTGGCATGTTAGTAACACTATAAACCTGCAGATTAACCTCATATCTACAGGCTAATAGTGTTTTTTTCTTGTGACAGGATATCTTCAAAAAATGCAATTTTGTTTTTAAAATGCATAGTTTTTTAGAACATTTAAAAAAAAAATCATAAAAACTCAATGTTTTTAGTGTTAGTCTGCTAAACTAGTAAAAAAGGCAATCCAGTGTATGAATTTACCTTTTGTGACCATACTACAAAGTAAATTCATCTGCAATAAATGTGTATACAAGACTCCAAGGGAAATTGGCTATGCTAATCCTCCTAGGCGATTTTATGGCTTGATCTCACTATGTGTTAAGCTTAATGTCCACCAAATCGGTGCTTCCGACTTGCCAATATGGGTATTACTAGTGAGACGGTTTCTAATTAATAGTGAGACATAGGTGGAGAAGCAATTTTCATAAAAGAGATCTTAGAGATCTTTTGGTTCAGGTGGACACCTATTAAATTTTGGCACACATAGTGAGATCTTAGCCGTAAAAGTATGAGAAGCTTTGCTCTTATACAGATGGTCAGGTGAATAGATAAAAAAATGAGAATAAACATGAGTTTGAGTTAACTTTTAAATTCTATTCTAATTGAGCTTATTTTTATTTCTGCAGTTGAACCTACCCCTATTCCAGGTAACAAACTATTTATTTATCTTGTTGAAACATTATAAAATTGAACTGTTTAAACCATCCAAAAATCATTTTTTTACTTAGAGAACTGAACCATCTCAAAGTGAACTTGGATTTCACAAAGTCAGTGTCTTTGCTAACAGCACTTTAGATGACACGATAGTATACCCATATCAAACTAGACAAGTTTTTGCCAATGTTCCAATCTGCTGAGACAGAAGTCCATGGGATCAGGGTTTAGGGTATCTGCTAGAGAAAGGACATAGGTGGAAAAGCTTTCTTCACAAAAATGATTATTCAATGCAGAAGCCTGCCTGCAGAAAGCTTTACAATATCTACATTGTTGACTTATTTGGTGCCTATTTGAGTATCATTATTTCACTGGATTTAAGAGACAAATAAAAGAGAAACATAACATTCTTTTTAAAATAAGTTTTTCATATCTAAGAAAATTTTCAACAAGCGTCGCAGATAGCCAAACCCTTATTAGGGTATGTGCACACGTTGTGGATTCTCTGCGGATCCGCAGCGTTTTTTGCAGTGCAGAAACGCTGCAGATCCGCAATTAATTTACAGTACAATGTAAATCAATGAGAAAAAAAAAATGCTGTGCACACTTTGCGGAAAATCCGCTGCGGAAACGCTGCGGTTTAAAAGAAGTAGCATGTCACTTCTTTTTTGTGAATCTGCAGCGTTTTTGTACCCATTCCATTATAGAAAACCGCAGGGGTAAAAAAACGCAGCAAATCTGCAAGAAAACTGCAGCAAAAACGCAAAAAAAAATGCTGCGGAACTGCACAAAAAAGTGACAAATTCGCAGGTGCGTTTTCTGCCAGGAGAGGCAGAATCCGCACCAGAAATTCCTAAGCCTAATCCGCAATGTGTGCACATAGCTTTGAGTCTCAGCCCCTTTTCATTAGTATCTATTGCAAGAAGCAGGTAAGACTATAGTCAGCTTGTGACTGCAAAATTGAAAATCATATAATTGTGATAATGTGACCACTGCTAGACGTAGTAGTAACAGTTTGAAAAGCTTTGTGCTCTTAGCCAGATGGTGAGATAAACAGATGAATAAACAACAGGAGAAGAAATGGGAGTTTGCGTTAACTATTCTCTTCTAATTGAACTTTCTTGTATTTCTGCAGTTGAACCTACAACTATGGAAGGTAACATAAACCATATTTTTTTGTAACATTATGAAATTAAACTGTAGTGAACTGTTTACCCCATCCAAAAACTATTTCCTTATTTAGAGAACATAAACAGGTTTGCTGTTTCCAAGTGAAGAAGCAACGGCTCGTTACCAAGACGTTAAAGGGACTCTGTCACCTGAATTTGGAGGGAACAATCTTCAGCCATAGAGGCGGGATTTTCGGGTGTTTGATTCACTCTTTCCTTACCCGCTGGCTGCATGCTGGCTGCAATATTGGATTGAAGTTCATTCTCTGTCCTCCATAGTACACGCCTGCGCAAGGCAAGATTGAACTCCAATCCAATATTGCAGCCAGCATGCAGCCAGCGGGTAAGGAAAGGGTGAATCAAACACCCAAAAACCCCGCCCCTATGGCTGAAGATTGTTCCATCCAAATTCAGGTGACAGAGTCCCTTTAAGAAATAATCCATAGTTTAGGAGCAGTTTTGATATCGCTGTATGCTGAATAGGGTACTTCTCCCAGCAGCAGTATAGTATACAGATACTACACACTGGAAAAACACAAGAGTCTGGGTGTCTAGTGGGTAGTGGCAACCGCCGCATTGTAAATGTTAGGAAAGGGCAGGGCAAGAGATGTCTGGCAGCATAGGACCAGCTACAATACTCAGTAGCAGCAATAGTACAGTATAGATGATATGATGAACAAGAAGTAGATGACTGACTGAGCGGGAGACACTTGCACTGGTGGCAGCAGAAATGTGTGGAAGACAAAGAACAGGCCAAGCAAACAGCATGTCTCATCTCATCATTGGCATCAGTATGGGTGAAATGAAACCTGCCATCGATCCATGCTTAAACTATTTGTACAAATGTAAATTTCTACACATTTCTGGAAGGTGACCTGAACTGATTCGATATCACAAAGCCAATGAGTGCAGTGGATAATCGCTCAGACAGCATACTGGAGTTGGCACTTACTATTATGCCCATAGCAAATGAGAAGAGTTCTTGCGAATGTTCCAATCTGCTGATCCCAAAGTCCATGAGATCTCGTTTCAGGGTTTCTAACAGAGAAAGGGCACAGGTGGAGAAACAGTTTTAACAAAAGTGATTATTTGGTGCCGAGGCCTTTCTCTGTCTGCAGAAAACTCTACTTTATCTACATATATGGCTTGTTTTGCGCCTATTTTATTGTTACGCTGTATTTAAGAGACAAATATAAAAGAAATGTAACATTCTTTTTCAAAGAAGTTGTTCATCAAGGAGACTTTTGTCTTTGCAATTCCTAACTAGAGTCTCAGCCACTTTTCAATAGAAACTATTACACGAAGTAGTCGGCTTTGGACCACAAATATGCAAATCGCATATCTGTGATCGCATGGCGACCAGCAAGTGAGCCAAACCCTAACAGCATGAACATTTTGCACTGTTAGGATTCGGCAAGCTGCTGAAAATTTCTTCAGGTGAACAACCACTTTAATGATGGCGTCCAAAGTGAGGCTTCAGTAGAAAAAAATTAAGATGCTTTGCACTTTTAGCCAAAGGGTCAGGAAAATAGATGGATAAAGAAAGAGAGAAGAAATACGAGTCTGAGGTAACTTTAACATTCTAATCTAAATAAGCTTATTTTTTATTTCTGCAGTTGAACCGTCCACGATTCCAGGTAACATAAACAAAATATTTTTTATTTTTGCAACGCTATAAAATGTAATTGTTTGAACTGTTTATGCCATCCAAAATCATTTCTCAGCACTGGCAGCAGCAGAAAAGTGTAAAAGACAACAAACAGGGAAGCAGATGACATGGCTGATCATTGGCATCAGCTGTGGGTGAATGAAAGTTGGCATTGATCCATGCCTGATTCATTCTTACAAATATAAAATTAACCACACACATGGAAGGTAATCTGATCCCATTGCATGTGATAAAGCAACCAGCTGCACTGAAAACCCCCTGACATCACACTAGAGGTAGCTCATGATAGTATGACTATAGCAAACTGAACCAGATCTGGCCAATGTTCCAATCAGAAGTCCATGGGAACTGAGTTCACGGTATTTGCCGGAAAAAGGACATGAGTAGAGAAGCAGAAACGTTATATGTCTACAGAAAACTAATATTATACTGGATTTAATAGAAATAAAAGAGAAAAGTAATATTCTTTTTTTTTAAAGTTGCCTATCCCTAAGGAAATTTTTGTCAACCCCTACACCTTGCTAAAGTCTCAACTACTTTTTAATCGAATCTATTGAATGAAGCAGGAAAAAATGAGTCTGAGTTGGAGTTAACTTTTAAATAAGTTACTTTCTAAATTGTACCTATTCTTATTTTTGCAATGCAAACTACAGTGACTTGTAAAAGTATTCACCCCCTTTGACTTTTAGTCATTTTTTACATTACAACCTCTGTTTAAATATGTTTTTAATCCAATTTATATGTGAAACATCAGAACTAAATGGTCTATGAGAACAGCAAAGACATATCTGTAAGTAGAGATATCTCTAAGCGCAGGGATATGACTGGCAGCCTTTGGCAGCAGTAGTACATATAGATCACCTAGTAGCCAGAAAGAAGATGCCTAACTGGGCTAGGGCAATGGGCATTGGCTACAGTAAAAAAGTTTAAACAATTTAAACATTGGCATCCGTTGTGGGTGAATTAAAATTGGCACAGATTCTTGCCTAAATGAATGCCACCAATGTTAAGTTTTCCACACTTGTGGATGATAACCTGATGTGAATGAATTTGACAGAACAATTTAGTTGGGACATAACACACAAAGCAAACTCGACCCGTTCTTGCCAATATTCAAAGCTGCCGATCCAGAAGTCCAAAGGATCAGGTCTTAAGGTATTTGCTGAAGGAAGCACACAGGTGGAAAAGCAGATTTCAAAAAGTGATTATTTGATGCAGAGTCTTTCACTCTTTGCAGAAAACTCAATCTTGTCAATATTCAAATCTGCTGATCCAGAAGGCAATAGTATAAGGTTTCAGGGTATCGGTCAGAGAAAGGACACAAGTGGAGAAGCAGTTTTCGCAAGAGTGTTTATTTGATGGAGATGCCTCTCTCTGTCTGCAGAAAATTCTGCTATATCACCGTATTTTGGGCCAATTTTATTGTTATACTGGATTTAAGAGACAAATTACCATATTTTCCGGACTATAAGATGCACCTTTTTCCTCAAAGAAATGTGGAGGAAAGTGAGGGGTGCATCTTATAGTCCGGATGTACCTGCACTGGCTGTGTATTTGGAGGTGGGAGAGTGGCAGCAGGGGTGCAGCAGGGGTGCAGCAACTGTGGCTAACTACTGTGCCCGCTGCTAAAGATAAATAAATTCTACCCACGGAAGTGGAAAGCAGTGAATATTCATTTCTCTTTAATAGCGGATATGCTGTTAGCTGCAGCAACCAGCTTCCTGCAGCTGCCAGGCTTTTGGGTTCATAGCTACTTAATGGAATGAATGTTCACTGCTCGCCACTCCCATGGCATGGAGTTCAGTGAATATTCTTTCCCTTTAGTAGTGGGGACACGTGAAAGCGTGGAGAGTGGTGAGTATTTCGGCAGCTGTCCTTGGCTTATAAGCAGCACATGACGTCACTGCCATGTGCTGCTTACAAGCATAAAGCAGCTGCTGGCATTGGAACAGTAAACAGCAAAAGAGTGCAGGAAGTAATTATAATGATTTATGCTTTTTTCAATGTTTTTCTAATGGGGGCCATACATACCAGGATAAGGATGGGGCAATACATACCAGAACGGAGATGGGGAGCCCTGCATACCAGGATAGGGATGAGTGGGACTATACCTAGCAGGATAGGAATGAAGGGGCCATATATACCAGGATAGGGATGAGGGGGCCGTGTATACCAGAATAGGGATGAATGGGACCATACCTAGCAGGATAGGAATGAGGGGGACATTCATACCAGGATAGGAATGAGGGGGCCATGTATACCAGGATTGTTATAAGGAAGCCATGCATATGAGGAAAGGCATGAGGGGCCATGCATAACAGGATAGGGATGTGAGGGGGCCATGCATACCAGGATAGGGATGAGGTGGCTATGAATACCAGGATATTGATGAGGGGGGCATGCATACCAGGATATGGATGAGGGAACCATGTATACCAGGATAGGGAATATTGGTACAGAATTGACCACATTTTTTGCTTCAATTTTTTTCTAAGTTCCTTTTCTAAAACCTAAATGCGTCTTATGGTTCGTTGCGTATTATGGTCCGAAAAATACAGTAAACAGAATGTTCCATTCTTTTTTTTAAAGAAATGTTCTATCCATAGACCATGTGCAGAGGTTGAGTATTTGGAGACTTTTTAGTTCAGTATTTGTTAGCCAAAACCATGAGTGGAACAGTAAGGGAAAAGTATAATAGATCCATGTCACCACTTCTGCATTTTTTACCCACTCCTGGTTTTGACTTACAAAAATTAGGTAAAAAAGTCACCAAATACTCACCGTGTTCATGTGTGGACATAAAGAGTTATTCCTATCTCCAAGATTCTATCCCAATATGTAGTAGGTGTAAAAATAATAAATACCGTACCTCCAATTAGTAATGCAGTATAGTTTTCTGATTCACTATGTTTCTTTCCTCATGTGCAGTCATTGCAGGACCTTTGGTATCTTTGGTTGCGACCACTAGCAACTAACTAATTAACTGTCACTGTATCAGTGGTCAGAACCATGAATATCTAAGGTCCTGCAATGCCTGCACATAAGGAAAAAGACATAGCGAATCATAAAAACTACACTACATTTCTAATTGGAGATATTTGCTGATATTATTATTTTTACACCTACAACATATTGGGAAAGTATCTTGGAGATGGAAATACCCCTTTGGCCATGTTCACACAGTGCGTTTTTTACTGCGGAACCGCAGCGTTTTTGCCGCTGCGGTTCCGCAGCTGTTTTCCATGCAGGGTACAGTACAATGTACCCTATGGAAAACAGGAACCGCTGTGCACATGTTCCTGAATTTAAAAAAAAAAGCCGCGCTGAATAGCTGCGGGAAAAAAGAAGTACCATGTCACTTCTTTTTTCGGAGCCGCAGCGGTTCTGCACCCATAGACCTCCATTGTGAGGTCAAACCCGCAGTAAAACCCGCAGATCAAAAATATATCTGCGGGTTTTATTGCGGTTTGTGGTGCCGAACCGCTGCAGCAGGAAGTGCGGGGAAGCGGGCGGAAGTGCGTGGGCGGAGTGTGGCTGCCCCGATCCCACACCCCCATGCTCCGATGCCCCCCCGTGCTCCGATGCCCCCCGTGCTCCGATGCCCCCCCCCCGTGCTCCGATGCCCCCCCGTGCCCTAATCTCCCCCCCTTATACTTACCCGGCCTCCCGATGTCCGTCCGGCCGTCTTCTCCCTGGGCGCCGCCATCTTGCAAAATGGCGGGCGCATGCGCAGTGCGCCCGCCGAATCTGCCGGCCGGCAGATTTGTTCCAAAGTGCATTTTGATCACGGAGATATCACCTATCTCAGTGATCAAAATAAAAAAATAGTAAATGACACCCCCCCCCCCCTTTGTCACCCCCATAGGTAGGGACAAAAAAAAATTAAGAATTTTTTTTTTCCACTAAGGTTAGAATAGGGTTAGGGTTAGGGGTAGGGTTAGGGTTAGGGGTAGGGTTAGGGTTAGGGGTAGGGTTAGGGGTAGGGGTAGGGTTAGGGTTAGGAGTAGGGTTAGGGGTAGGGTTAGGGGTAGGTGTAGGGTTAGGGGTAGGGTTAGGGTTAGGGGTAGGGTATTTTCAGCCATTTTAACCCTAAAAAACTTCCTAGAAAACAAACAGACTCTGCATAGAAAACTGCATAAAAAAAGGATCAAAAAACGCATCAAAAAATGCACCAAAAAAGCACAAAAAAAGGACCAAAAAAAGGACCTGCGTTTTCTGCCAAGAGCTGCGGTTTCAGTCCTGAAAAAAAAAGGATGGAAATCAGGAACGTGTAAACATACCCTTAATGAAATTTTTGTTGAGCCCTGAAGCTTGACAAATCCTAACTAGAGTTTCAGCCACTTTTTATTACAATTTGTGTAACAAAGCAAGTGAGACTCTAGTCGGCTTATGAAAACAAATATACAATTCGCCTTTTTGCAATAATATGATAAATTGATGGAACCAACACGTGGAGCCAAATCCTCGCAAAGTGTACATTGCACTCTGTTTGGATTCGGCAAGCTACAGTGATTGTTGAACATATCTCAAGGAAACTGATACTGAGGAAATAGTGAGGCCTTTAAAGAGTAAAGGTACCGTCACACTAAGCGACGCTGCAGCGATACCGACAACGATGTCGATCGCTGCAGCGTCGCTGTGTGGTCGCTGGGGAGCTGTCGCACAGACAGCTCTCCAGCGATCAACGATGCCGAGATCCCCGGGTAACCAGGGCAAACATCGGGTTACTAAGCGCAGAGCCGCGCTTAGTAACCCGATGTTTACCCTGGTTACCAGCGTAAAAGTAAAAAAAAAAAACACTACATACTTACATTCCGCTGTCTGTCCTCCGGCACTGTGCTTCTCTGCACTGTGTAAGCACAGCGGCCTGAAAGCACAGCGGTGACGTCACTGCTGTGCTCTGCTTTCTGGCTGGCCGGCGCTCACAGTGCAGAGAAGCACAGCGCCGGGGACAGGCAGCGGAAGGTAAGTATGTAGTGTTTGTTTTTTTTTACTTTTACGCTGGTAACCAGGGTAAACTTCGGGTTACTAAGCGCGGCCCTGCGCTTAGTAACCCGATGTTTACCCTGGTTACCAGTGAAGACATCGCTGGATCGGCGTCACACACGCCGATTCAGCGATGTCTGCAGGGAGTCCAGCGACAAAATAAAGTTCTGGACTTTCTGCAGCGACCAACGATGGCACAGCAGGATCCTGATCGCTGCTGCGTGTCAAACACAACTATATCGCTAGCCAGGACGCTGCAACGTCACGGATCGCTAGCGATATCGTTCAGTGTGACGGTACCTTTAGAGTATTAGAAGCTTTGCATTTTTAGCTAGATGGTTAAGTAAATAAGTCACGAAACATAGGCAGAAGAAATATGAGTTTAAGTTGGAGCTAACTTATAATCATTTCTTTTCTAAATTGTGTTTGTTTAATTTTGCAGGGCAACCTAACACTTTTCCAGGAAACCTACGTTTATTATTTAATATTAGATATTCTCTTATCTGTTGGTAAAATATTGTGTTAGTTTTATAACCCTGCTCCAAAATATAGTAATTAAGTTAGATGTACAGACATGACTGCAGGAGATCTTTATGTGAGATTGTGTAGGCTAATCCCTCTTGGTCTTATTTTAGCTCTGTGTCATTATTGGTGACATCCAGAAGGATAACTACAGTATGTAAAAAAAATGACAAATGGTAAAAGATGAGTTTGTGAAAATAGATCTTAAATCATTTCAATTCAAAATTGTCTTTTGTTTTTATTTCTGCAGGTCATCCTACAAATTTCCCAGATAACATAACTCACATTATCCAAGTCTAAAATTATAAACTAGAAATTTTTCCAGTATATGTCAAAACTGTAATCTACTGATAATATATAAAACTAGTTTTGCGGGGTACAGAAAAGTAGTTTTGTTCCATTTACAATACTAAATGTGCGATTTCCAGAACCATGTTTTACAAGAGTAATAATAGCCTGCCTTTTAAAACTATAAAACGCAAAGATAACTGGTAACATTCGTATCTTTATTTTTATTAGGAGAAAAGGGGAGTGATTTGAACTTTTATGCTTTTTCTTTTTTTCTTTGGAAAACATTTTTTTACTTTACACTGTTTTTAGTCTTTTTAGTGAACTTGAACATTCATCATCTAATCACTTGTACTATATACAGCAATACCAGAGCTTCGCTGCATATAGCAAACATCACGGTCTCCTTCGAAGCTTGGCCACAGACTGGGTTTGTGGACATTACCGGCTCTATGTGTTGCTCATAGTGGACAAGTGCAGGAGTTTTGTATTTACCAGCAATGGTCTGGTCTGTAAAAAGGTCTAGAAAAGTCCAAGCCTCAAAAACCTCAATGTGAATATAGCTTGTTTTTCAGTTCATAGCTGCGTGCTGGAAGCATCACAGAATGGCCACTGTTAGTGGTGGATGACATCAACATAATAGAGTCTATTGAGCTATGCTGCAGTGTTTGCCGAGTTAGCAAAAAGACAGCACTGCATGCAGGAAATCAAGAATAGCATAAGACCTGGAATACAACTATAAATCATCAAACATCAGATTGTTGAACTCGAGTCATCTGCCTAAATGGAGCAGTAGTCAAGCATTTCCACTGCTGCTCTATTCAAAGACTATGGGAATGTCTGAGATGCTGAGCCATGTAGTCTGCTTTATTTGTCAGCCCCTAAAGTTTTAAACAGAGCAACAGTGTGCATGCTTGACACCAGTTCCAAATGATCTGGGAGGACATTCCCAGAGTTGGGACCTCAGCAAACAGCCACGTTATATTTTTCTTAAAGTTTAATGATAAGTTGAGATTCCGGAAGCCATTTACTTTTATGGTTTTGGATCCAATCTTTTTTTGCAGTAAACTTGCAGTATTTTTGCCGCATTATGGTAAATTGTACAGTACACACCAACAGTTTGGACACACCTTCTGATTTAAAGATTTTTCTGTATTTTCATGACTATGAAAATGGTAAATTCACACTGAAGGCATCAAAACTAAGAATTAACACATGTGGAATTATATACTTAACAAAAAAGTGTGAAACAACAGAAAATATGTCTTATATTCTAGGTTCTTCAAAGTAGCCACCTTTTGCTTTGATGACTGCTTTGCACACTCTTGGCATTCTCTTGATGAGCTTCAAGAGGTAGTCATCGGAAATGGTCTTCCAACAATCTTGAAGGAGATCCCAGAGATGCTTAGCACTTGTTGGCCCTTTTGCCTTTACTCTGCGGTCCAGCTCACCCTAAACCATCTCGATTGGGTTCAGGTCTGGTGACTGTGGAGGCCAGGTCATCTGGTGTAGCACCCCTTCAATCTCCTTCTTGGTCAAATAGCCCTTACACAGCCTGGAGGTGTGTTTGGGGTCATTGTCCTGTTGAAAAATAAATGATGATCCAACTAAACGCAAACCGGATGGAATAGCATGCCGCTGCAAGATGCTGTGGTAGCCATGCTGGTTCAGTATGCCTTCAGTTTTAAATAAATACCCAACAGTGTCACCAGCAAAGCACCCCCACACCATCACACCTTCTCCTGCATGCTTCACGGTGGGAACCAGGCATGTAGAGTCCATCCGTTCACCTTTTCTGCATTGCACAAAGACACGGTGGTTTGAACCAAAGATCTCAAATTTTGACTGATCAGATCAAAGCACAGATTTCCACTGGTCTAATGTCCATTCTTTGTGTTCTTTACCTCAAATAAGTCTCTAATGCTTGTTGCCTGCCCTTAGCAGTGGTTTCCTAGGAGCTTTTTTACCATGAAGGCCTGCTGCACAAAGTCTCCTCTCAACAGTTGTTGTAGAGATGTGCCTGCTGCTAGAAATCTGTGTGGCATTGACCTGGGCTCTAATCTGAGCTGCTGTTAACCTGCGATTTCTGAGGCTGGTGACTCGAATAAACTTATCCTCAGAAGCAGAGGTGACTCTTGGTCTTCCTTTCCTGGGGTGGTCCTCATGTGAGCCAGCTTCTTTGTAGCGCTTGATGGTTTTTGCAATTGCACTTGGGGACACTTTCAAAGTTTTCCCAATTTTTCAGACTGACTGACTTTCATTTCTTAAAGGAATGATGGACATTCATTTTTCTTTACTTAGCTGCTTTTTTCTTGCCATAATACAAATTCTAACAGTCTATTCAGTAGGACTATCAGCTGGGTATCCACCAGACTTCTGATCAACACAACTGATGGTCCCAACCCCATTTATAAGGCAAGAAATCCCACTTATTAAACCTGACAGGGCACACCTGTGAAGTGAAAACCATTTCCGGTTACTACCTCTTGAAGCTCATAAAGGGAATGCCAAGAGTGTGCAAAGCAGTCATCAAAGCAAAAGGTCGCTACTTTGAAGAACCTAGAATATAAGACATATTTTCAGTTGTTTCACACTTTTTTGTTAAGTATATAATTCCACATGTGTTAATTCATAGTTTTGATGCCTTCAGTGTGAATTTACCATTTTCATAGTCATGAAAATACAGAAAAATCTTTAAATGAGAAGGTGTGTCCAAACTTTTGGTCTGTACTGTATATTGTGAGAGCATTTTATGTACTTTTATTTTTCAAGAAATGTGAACTATATCTCTAACAAGAGTTTATATTTTTTTTTAGGAATTTATCCTATGCGACTGGTCAATGGCAATCATGCATGTGCTGGACGGGTAGAAATTTACTACAACAATGCATGGGGAACAGTATGTGATGATGCTTGGACGATCAATAATGCACATGTTGTATGCAGACAGCTGGGCTGTGGATATGGAATTTCTGCTTTACAGTCTGCATATTTTGGACAAGGCTCTGGTAGCATTCTGCTAGATGAGGTGCGCTGTTCAGGAAGTGAACAGTATTTGTGGCAGTGCAGGCACAACGGTTGGGGTACCCATGACTGCAGTCATAGAGAGGATGCTGGAGTCATCTGTTCAGGTATGTTTACTGAGGTATCAGAACATTTCCTAATATTCCTCCATGCAATGCCATTGTGCAGGAAACATTATATGGCAATGCAGCTCCTAACCAGCAGTGTGTTTTTTCATAGACATCAGTGAGTGAGTAATCATCCTAAGTAGTCAATTGTGAGATGAGAACAATCCTTTAATAAGTTCATGTTTGTGGAAACATAGGCCTAGGGTGTGATTTAGCAATGGATTTTTGCATGAATCCTGGAGTGTAAAACCTTTAAACATCACAAATAATTGTGCAGCTCAAAGTTGCACAAAAGTTTTGCAACTTTAGACATACTGTTCTTTCAGAGCTCTCAGCACGCTTCATCCAATTTTAGAAAAATGGACAGTGCTGGTGTGGGATTGGACAGCAACAGACATGCCCATCTTATTCATCAGAATTCATCTAAATTTTTACACTGCTCGCTAGACCTTATACAAAACTCACAATTTCTGTCCTGTACAGTCGACTTTTCAGCATTCTCATTATGATCACAGACAGGAATACAATAACAGTTAAGGCATCTGTATACAGTAGAAAACACCAAATTAGAACATGCTCAGATAAGGCTTCTATACAAACAAATGAGTTTGGAGTTAGTCTACTGCTTCTAATGGCAATGTACCCAACGGGATGTAGGAGCCTGTTATTAGGCCAAGGAGCCAGTATGAAAGCTGCAAGATTTTTTATGCTTTTAAGCATAAATACTGGTATGAATATTGAAAAAGAAAAACAATCAAAAATTAAAAATTCGTACTGTACATTTAACAAGAAAACCTGTCATTTTATGATAAGACATTTCCTTTATCTTGATAGGGCACCTATGTATACTCTAGTTTCATAACATAACACTGAGCCATAAGTACATTTCTTGCTCAGGCAAATAAAGATCTTGCAATTTATTTTAAACTTTAAAGGTAGTCTGCCACCCACAAAATGACTTTTAGACTAACTACACAGTGCTATACAGGACGTAGCTCCTATAAAAATCCTACTAGCAACCATTACTGGTACAAATGCTGAGAAAATAACTTATAATTTGTATGCAAATGAGGGGCTTTTGTAGCCCATTGACAACATTAAGAGCTCGATAGACTGTTGCATCCTCATTTTGCATCGTTGGTACTTTTCCTACTTGTGATGGACAGCAGTCTCTTCCTAGGACAAATGCTCCCCTGCATTTATGTGAGTGTGTAATGACACTGGCTGTGTTGCCTGTGCTCACACGTACCGTAGTTCATTGTGAGTTTACACACAGTGGACATGAGAATGGCTCCTCTTTGCTAATGCTGCTCACTGTAATAGCCCCTTTTAGTAAGGTTTTAATCGATACCTTACTGAACACGAAAATAATTTCCAAAAAAATTGAATTTGAAAAGACTGAGTTTCATACAGCTATAGCAGAAGGTGGGACCTCAAACTTAATGTGTAATACTATATTACAATTATTTATACATTTGAATACAAAACAACATTAAAGATACAGAAAGTAGCAACACTGGACAACCAATTACTAAAGAGTTTCACTTCAGCAATGGCATGTGTGTAGAGGGCTCACTTCTCAAAACTGCCCTTCCTAAACTAATCTAAGGCTGATCTGCATGGTAAGCCATTAGTGGAAAAGCAAAATTCATGTTACCACCTTTTACTCTACGAGCATCATGCAGACGTGTTGCTAGGGTTTTGGTTCAGGGAGGGGTTAAACTTCTGATTGGGCCCCTAACCAGGTAACCCTGATTAAAACTATGGTGGGGCACACTAATAGTGAATGTAGGAGAACCTCATTAGATGAATGGGTTGTTACTGAAAATAATCTCTATACAACGAACAACACTGATATTATCACCATATAGTGGTAGATGTTATGAAAGGCAATTCAGTACTACAATGGACATAGCGGTCAGAGCACATACAGTGATCTGACAATAACCCAAAATCATAGAACGAGCTCTGAGATGTGGGAACTCTGCAGACCGCAATCCCTAATTCTCTCCAAACAACACTAGAGGCAGCCGTGGATTGCGCCTAACTCTGCCAATGCAACTCGGCACAGCCTGAGAAACTAACTAGCCTGAAGATAGAAAATAAGCCTACCTTGCCTCAGAGAAATACCCCAAAGGAAAAGGCAGCCCCCCACATATAATGACTGTGAGTTAAGATGAAAAGACAAACGTAGAGATGAAATAGATTCAGCAAAGTGAGGCCCGACTTTCTTAACAGATCGAGGATAGAAAAGGTAACTTTGCGGTCTACACAAAACCCTAAAGAACACCACGCAAAGGGGGCAAAAAGACCCTCCGCACCGAACTAACGGTACGGAGGTACACCCTTTGCGTCCCAGAGCTTCCAGCAACAAATTAGACAAGCTGGACAGAAAAAATAGCAAACAAATAGCAAAGAAGAACTTAGCTATGCAGAGCAGCAAGCCACAGGAATGATCCAGGGAAAAGCAAGTCCAACACTGGAACATTGACAGGAAGCCAGGATCAAAGCATTAGGTGGAGTTAAGTAGAGAAGCACCTAACGACCTCACCAGATCACCTGAGGGAGGAAACTCAGAAGCCGCAGTACCACTTCCCTCCACCAACAGAAGCTCACAGAGAGAATCAGCCGAAGTACCACTTGTGACCACAGGAGGGAGCTCTGCCACAGAATTCACAACAGTACCCCCCCCTTGAGGAGGGGTCACCGAACCCTCACCAGAGCCCCCAGGCTGACCAGGATGAGCCACATGAAAGGCACGAACAAGATCGGGAGCATGGACATAAGAGGCAAAAACCCAGGAATTATCTTCCTGAGCATAACCCTTCCATTTAACCAGATACTGGAGTTTCTGTCTAGAAACACGAGAATCCAAAATCTTCTCCACAATATACTCCAATTCCCCCTCCACCAAAACCGGGACAGGAGGATCAACAGATGGAACCATAGGTGCCACGTATCTCCGCAACAATGACCTATGGAATACGTTATGTATGGAAAAAGAATCTGGAAGGGTCAGACGAAAAGACACAGGATTAAGAACCTCAGAAATCCTATACGGACCAATGAAACCAGGTTTAAACTTAGGAGAGGAAACCTTCATAGGAATATGACGAGAAGATAACCAAACCAGATCCCCAACACGAAGTCGGGGACCCACACGGCGTCTGCGATTAGCGAAACGTTGAGCCTTCTCCTGGGACAAGGTCAAATTGTCCACTACATGAGTCCAAATCTGCTGCAACCTGTCCACCACAGTATCCACACCAGGACAGTCTGAAGACTCAACCTGTCCTGAAGAGAAACGAGGATGGAACCCAGAATTGCAGAAAAATGGCGAAACCAAGGTAGCCGAGCTGGCCCGATTATTAACCCTCCGTCACATACAACTGATCTGACAGGCGCTTCTCTTTTACTTTCATTTCTCCTTCCTCACCAGATTGTGAGGAAACCCCCTCCCTCCAGGTAGTCTCCTGTCTCTTGAAGGTCTGTGAAACCTGATATCACAGTTGGATTTCAGAGCTTCAGGGGAGAGGATATAGCTGCACAGATCTCTCAGGCTCATTGTATGTGAATACGTCACATTCAGTAAGGTTGGTATTTTATGTTTTTATTCATCACAATAGTTTATTTAGCTTGTTTTATGAATGTATAGCACAAAATGTGAGGATATTTTATAGAAATAAGGGAGATTTTATAAAAGAAAGTGTGCTGCTCAGGCATATACAGTAGTTCCCTAACATATTCCTTCTCTTGCTTCAGATTATCTGCTGAAATGGAGAGGAAAATGTACAATTTATCCAAACAACTTGATGTTGAGGAAGTAACAAACATGCTGTTAGATGATAGAGACCTCACACTGAATGAGGATTTAGGAGAGGAAAGTGAGATTGATTCTCATGATGAGGTGGAAGAATGTGTCCTGGATTCTGAAACAGAGCAAGATGGTGACAGTGGTGAGGATGAAGAAGTTGGATCATATTATATTGGAAAAGATAAAAATACTAAATGGAACAAGAAGCCATTCCAGAAAAAACGTAGGGAACCTTTAAACATTATTACTCACCTTCCTGCAGTAATAGGAACTGCACGTAATGCAAAAACTGCAGTTGAATGCTGGAACAGTATATTTACAGATGACATTCTGGACTCTATTGTCACATATACCAACCAATATATAGACATTATAATGGACAAGTACATCTGCAACAGAACCATCAAGCCCACAGATGAAATAGAACTGCGTGCTTTTTTTGGATTACTGTACCTTGCAGGAGCTTATAGGGCAAATAGACAAAGTTTGGAGGAACTTTGGGGTAAAGATGGGGATGGAGTTGAAAAATTTAGCCTTGTTATGTCCATAAACAGATTCAAGATTCTAATTCGTTGCCTTCGGTTTGACGACAGAACTACCCGAACCGAACGCAAAACACATGACCGACTTGCTCCAATTTGTGATATATTTCAAAGATTTGTTGTAAACTGTAAACAAAGTTATTACCCTGGAGAGAATCTCACTATTGACGAAATGCTCCCTGGTTTTCGTGGTAGATGTGCCTTTCGTCAATATATTCCATCAAAGCCAAACAAATATGGAATAAAAATGTATGCCCTTGTTGATGCCAGTAAGACCTACACTTACAACCTGGAAGTTTATGCAGGAAAACAACCAGAAGGTCCTTACTGTGTGAGCAACAAACCCATTGATGTTGTAAAAAGACTGGCTGAACCCTTATTTGGATCGGGTCGCAATATTACAGCTGACAATTGGTTTACAAGTTGTGATCTGATTGATTATCTGAAAATTCAGAAGCTGTCATATGTGGGAACTGTAAGAAAAAACAAAAGGGAATTGCCGCCACAGTTTGTAAGTGTGAAAGAGAGACAACAGTACAGCAGTATGTTTGCATTCCATAATGGAAAGGCTTTAGTTTCCTATGTACCACATGCCAAAAAAATCGTACTTCTTCTATCAACACTTCATGATGATGCTGCCATCGATCCTGGGACTGGGGCAGAAAAAACCCGGAGATAATTACATTTTACAATGCCACCAAAGGGGGTGTGGATACAGCAGATCAGATGTGCTCTACTTTCAACGTCGGCAGAAACATCAAACGCTGGCCAATGGTCATATTTTTTGCTATGTTGAATTTGGGTGGTATAAATTCACAAGTAATTTATCTTGAAAACAAGCTTGAACCACTCTGTAGACGATTGTATCTGAAAAAATTGGCCCATGAACTAGTACTTGGAGAGCTACGCAGGAGAAGCGTGAAAACAATCGGTATCCCCTCTCGCCTTCAAGTTCAGCTCAAAAGGTTCCGCCCAGAAGATGATGGTGAAAAGTCACCATCTGCACCACCTCACAAAAGAAGGAGATGCACCACCTGCCAAACGGAAAGCGGAACCAGAAGGCTTTCAAATTATGAATGTCTCAAATGTCATAAAGCAATTTGCCTGACACATGCAAAAATGGTGTGTAATTCTTGCTATTTGCTCTGCAAGTGTGACTTTTCTGGGGAAACCTCAGCATCTACTTCTGATTGAATATGTTTTTAATAGTACTTAAGGTACCTTTAAAATTAAGTTTGTGTTCAAAAATTTTCTTTGTACATTTTTTTGAGAGAGTCGAACTGGGGACTATTTGGCGGGAGTTTTGAAAAGTTTGTATTTCATAGTTATTAGTTTTATGTTAAGTAAATTTTTTTTTTTGCAACTGATTATGTGTAGTCTCTTTTATTACATCCCTATGAAGGTCACTGATCACTTTTAGAGCACTGAAATTGCAAACATTAGATATTATAGGTATTTTTCCAGCAGGCGCCTGACAGGCACATTGTATGTGAACTCGTTAGTCCGAATATTGTATGTGACGGAGGGTTAAGGGCGAACTCAGCCAAAGGCAAAAAGGACACCCAGTCATCCTGATCGGCAGAAACAAAGCATCTCAGATATGTTTCCAAGGTCTGATTGGTTCGTTCGGTCTGGCCATTAGTCTGAGGATGGAAAGCCGAGGAAAAAGACAAGTCAATGCCCATCCTACCACAAAAGGCTCGCCAAAACCTTGAAACAAACTGGGAACCTCTGTCAGAAACGATATTCTCTGGAATGCCATGTAAACGAACCACATGCTGGAAGAACAATGGCACCAAATCAGAGGAGGAAGGCAATTTAGACAAGGGTACCAGATGGACCATCTTAGAAAAGCGATCACAGACCACCCAAATGACTGACATCTTTTGAGAAACGGGAAGATCAGAAATAAAATCCATAGAGATATGTGTCCAAGGCCTCTTCAGGACCGGCAAGGGCAAAAGCAACCCACTGGCACAAGAACAGCAGGGCTTAGCCCGAGCACAAATCCCACAAGACTGCACAAAAACACGCACATCCCGCGACAGAGACGGCCACCAAAAGGATCTAGCCACCAACTCTCTGGTACCAAAGATTCCAGGATGACCAGCCAACACCGAACAATGAACCTCAGAGATAACTTTATTGGTCCACCTATCAGGGACAAACAGTCTCTCCGCTGGACAACGATCAGGTTTATAAGCTTGAAATTTTTGCAGCACCCACCGCAAATCAGGGGAGATGGCAGACACAATTACTCCTTCCTTGAGGATACCCGCCGGCTCAGACAAACCCAGAGAGTCGGGCACAAAACTCCTAGACAGAGCATCCGCCTTCACATTTTTAGAGCCCGGAAGATACGAAATCACAAAGTCAAAACGGGCAAAAAACAGCGACCAACGAGCCTGTCTAGGATTCAACCGCTTAGCAGACTCAAGATAAGTCAAGTTCTTATGATCAGTCAATACCACCACGCGATGCTTAGCTCCTTCAAGCCAATGACGCCACTCCTCGAATGCACACTTCATGGCCAGCAACTCTCGGTTGCCCACATCATAATTTCGCTCAGCAGGCGAAAACTTCCTGGAAAAAAAAGCGCATGGTTTCATCACTGAGCAATCAGAACCTCTCTGCGACAAAACAGCCCCTGCTCCAATCTCAGAAGCATCAACCTCGACCTGGAACGGAAGAGAAACATCTGGTTGACACAACACAGGGGCAGAAGAAAAACGATGCTTCAAGTCTTGAAAAGCTTCCACAGCAGCAGAAGACCAATTGACCAAATCAGCACCCTTCTTGGTCAAATCGGTCAATGGTTTGGCAATACTAGAAAAATTGCAGATGAAGCGACGATAAAAATTAGCAAAGCCCAGGAACTTTTGCAGACTTTTCAGAGATGTCGGCTGAGTCCAATCATGGATGGCTTGGACCTTAACAGGATCCATCTCGATAGTAGAAGGGGAAAAGATGACCCCAAAAATGAAACCTTCTGCACACCAAAGAGACACTTTGATCCCTTCACAAACAAAGAATTAGCACGCAGGACCTGAAAAACTGTTCTGACCTGCTTCACATGAGACTCCCAATCATCCGAGAAGATCAAAATGTCATCCAAGTACACAATCAGGAATTTATCCAGGTACTCTCGGAAGATGTCATGCATAAAGGACTGAAACACTGATGGAGCATTGGCAAGTCCGAATGGCATCATTAGATACTCAAAATGACCCTCGGGCGTATTAAATGCAGTTTTCCATTCATCTCCTCGCCTGATTCGCACCAGATTATACGCACCACGAAGATCTATCTTGGTGAACCAACTAGCCCCCTTAATCCGAGCAAACAAATCAGATAACAATGGCAAGGGGTACTGAAATTTAACCGTGATCTTATTTAGAAGGCGGTAATCTATACAAGGTCTCAGCGAACCATCCTTCTTGGCTACAAAAAAGAACCCTGCTCCTAATGGTGACGATGACGGGCGAATATGCCCCTTCTCCAGGGATTCCTTCACATAACTGCGCATAGCGGCGTGCTCAGGCACGGATAAATTAAACAGTCGACCTTTTGGGAATTTACTACCAGGAATCAAATTGATAGCACAATCACAATCCCTATGCGGAGGTAGGGCATCGGACTTGGGCTCATCAAATACATCCCGGTAATCAGACAAGAACTCTGGAACCTCAGAAGGGGTGGATGACGAAATTGACAGAAATGGAACATCACCATGTACCCCCTGACAACCCCAGCTGGACACCGACATGGATTTCCAATCTAATACTGGATTATGGGCTTGTAGCCATGGCAACCCCAACACGACCACATCATGCAGATTATGCAACACCAGAAAGCGAATAACCTCCTGATGTGCAGGAGCCATGCACATGGTCAGCTGGGTCCAGTATTGAGGCTTATTCTTGGCCAAAGGCGTGGCATCAATTCCTCTCAATGGAATAGGACACTGCAAGGGCTCTAAGAGAAGCCCACAATGCTTTGCATACTCCAAGTCCATCAAATTCAGGGCAGCGCCTGAATCCACAAATGCCATGACAGAATACGATGACAAAGAGCAGATCAAGGTAACGGACAGAAGAAATTTTGACTGTACCGTACCAATGGTGGCAGACCTAGCGAACCGCTTAGTGCACTTAGGACAATCAGAGATAGCATGAGTGGAATCACCACAGTAGAAACACCGCCCATTCAGACGTCTGTGTTCTTGCCGTTTAACTCTGGTCAAAGTCCTATTGCACTGCATAGGCTCAGGTTTAAGCTCAGGTAATACCGCCAAATGGTGCACAGATTCATTCCATTGAGTGAGTACGGACCACTTTCTAAATTTCTGACAATATACCTCTATCTCATCCTGACCCTGACAAAGAGCCAGCAAATTTTTCTCTGCCTGATCCACTGAATTAGGTTCATCGTACAGCAATCTGAGCGCCAGGAAAAACGCATCGATATTACTCAATGCAGGATCTCCTGGCGCAAGAGAAAATGCCCAGTCCTGTCCAGTCCGCGCAAAAAAGAAATAACAATCAAAACCTGTTGAACTGGATATCCAGAGTAGCGAGGTTTCAAGGCCAGAAATAATTTACAATTATTTTTGAAACTCAGAAACTTAGTTCTATCTCCAAAAAACAAATCAGGAATAGGAATTTTTGGTTCCAACATAGCTTTCTGATCAATAGTGTCTTGAATCTTTTGTACTCTTGCCGAGAGCTGATCCACAAATGAAGACAGACTTCTAATGTCAATCGCTACACCTGTGTACTGAACCACCCAGATGTCTAGGGGGAAAAAAAGGCAAAACACAGTGCAAAGAAAAAAAAATGGTCTCAGAACTTCTTTTTTCCCTCTATTGAGAATCATTAGTATTTTTGGCTTCCTGTACTGTTATGAAAGGCAATTCAGTACTACAATGGACATAGCGGTCAGAGCACATACAGTGATCTGACAATAACCCAAAATCATAGAACGAGCTCTGAGACGTGGGAACTCTGCAGACCGCAATCCCTAATCCTCTCCAAACAACACTAGAGGCAGCCGTGGATTGCGCCTAACTCTGCCAATGCAACTCGGCACAGCCTGAGAAACTAACTAGCCTGAAGTTAGAAAATAAGCCTACCTTGCCTCAGCGAAATACCCCAAAGGAAAAGGCAGCCCCCCACATATAATGACTGTGAGTTAAGATGAAAAGACAAACGTAGAGATGAAATAGATTCAGCAAAGTGAGGCCCGACTTTCTTAACAGATCGAGGATAGAAAAGGTAACTTTGCGGTCTACACAAAACCCTAAAGAACACCACGCAAAGGGGGCAAAAAGACCCTCCGTACCGAACTAACGGCACAGAGGTACACCCTTTGCGTCCCAGAGCTTCCAGCAACAAATTAGACAAGCTGGACAGAAAAAATAGCAAACAAATAGCAAAGAAGAACTTAGCTATGCAGAGCATCAAGCCACAGGAATGATCCAGGGAAAAGCAAGTCCAACACTGGAACATTGACAGGAAGCCAGGATCAAAGCATTAGGTGGAGTTAAGTAGAGAAGCACCTAACGACCTCACCAGATCACCTGAGGGAGGAAACTCAGAAGCCGCAGTACCACTTACCTCCACCAACAGAAGCTCACAGAGAGAATCAGCCGAAGTACCACTTGTGAACACAGGAGGGAGCTCTGCCACAGAATTCACAACAGGTAGATATCAGTGCTGCAGAACATGTAAGAGATTACAGTACAGTTACAGATAGTGACTTACAGCTGACGTGATGCTGGTGGACTTTTACAGTCACAATAACCAGAGTGCCCCTATAACAACAAGTGTCCACTTAAGATTAAATAATGTCCTGAGTCTCCCCCTGTACAGGTCTCCTAAACTCAGTATAATGCCCCCTCACTGTCTAGGACCCCCACACAGTATATTGACCCCTTAGTAGCCCCCAAACTGTTTGTTGGCCCCAACACGGTATAATTGCCCACACTATGCCCCCTAAATAGCCACCATATTGCACTCCCATAGCACTCATTATAGTATAATGCACTCCCCATAGGCCTAAATATGGTATAATGCACTCCCCATAGGCTTCCATTTAGTATAAAATATTCCCTATAGGCCACCATATACTATAATGTACTCCTCAATAGGCTTCTATATATGATAATGCACTTCCTATGGGCCTCTATATAGTATAATGCACTCCCCATAGGCCTCCATATAATATAGTGCACTCCCAATAAGCCTCTATACAATATAATGCACTCCTTATTGACCTCCATACAGTAAAATTAACTTCCAATAGGTCTCCATACAGTATAATGCACTCCCCATAGGCCTCTATATATGAGAATTCACTCCCCGTAGGTCTCTTTATAGAATAATGCATTCCCCATAGGTCTCCATATAGTATAATATACTCCACATAGGCCTCTACATAGTATAATACACTCCTCATAGGCCTCAATGTAATATAATGCATTCACTCTAGGCCTCAATACAGTATATTGCATTCCCCATAAAAATACAATACTCACCTCTCCTTCTCATTCCCTCACTGCTTCGGTCTCTGCAGTGAGCGCTGTGAGAGCCCTCACATCTCAGTACAGTGGATGCCATGTAGTGGCGACATGGTGCCCGCGGTCAGTATATGTGTGAGTAACGTGAGACGCAGAGGGGGAGTGATGTCCCCCCGGCAGCTATGCTAGTGAACATCAGCAATTCTTGCATGCTATTAAAATGCATATGTAGAAAAGGTCTCACCCAATCACAAAATTATTGTTTAGCAGACAGTCTTAATGTTAGAGTGCGGTACAAATGTTTCTATGCCATCCTTATTGTAAGGTTTGAGACCACATAATATCTCCCAGTTCTCCCAACTCATTTCCTAATTTAATATGGATTCATCAGGGGAGTATCTTTATAAAGTCATGGTGACCTTATAGCAATACAAGCACAGCTACATCCCAAACATGGTTTAAAAAGCTTCATGCCTCTCACTTCTCCTTACTATCGGTCTAATTAAAATAAGTGCGTGCTTGGTAAGGGCATCCTATCACTTCCTGGTATCCCGGTGCATCATATTCAGCACTTGGTCCGCTCATACTGGTCACCACCCCCCGCATATGTCCCGTCCTGGCAGGGTCGCTGCAGTCACAGTGTTGGTGCACGGCGGTTCCAAGTGCAGGTATGGTCAGAATGGGGGGTACGCGCCAGTCTTGGACAATTGTGGGGGTTAATAATAAAATAATAAAAAGGTTTGTGACATCATTTGGGATGTTCAGCTTGGTAAGGCCGGGCACTGATGAGGGTCACAGGGAGTTCGGTGGTGATGGACAGTGCCAGATGATTATCCCCATCCCAATTCGGGCTGGCTCCCAGGTGAGTTGAAGCAGGAATGGTGCAGCAGAGGATAATCAGCATTAGACCGGGAAGTGATCACTTTGCTCTTTTTACTGCAGTTCCAAAAACTTCCAAACAATTCATATATAGGGTGTTGGTCAAACCTGTCTGGTGAGGGTTCAGTTTCTCTTCTGTGAGGTTGTGTAGCCTTCCTGCTGCCAATTATACTTTGGGTAAAGGATTCTTTGGATACCTGTAGTCCAAGGTAAATTGTTACTGAATCCGTGATCCCTTCCAGCAAGCAGGCAACGTGAATCCTCTCAGAACACTTACTTCTTCATACAGCAGTGTCCCTGATTCCATGGAGTTGCTGAATTCCTGGGCAAAAAAACACTCTTCTGCTAGCTATATAAAGACTCAGCAGATTCACAGTTTAGCACAGACTCTGGAAGTCTCTATGCTCCAGGGACTGGTACCCTGCCGTGTGCAGCTGTCCTTGCAGAGATCACACTTCTTTTCTCTGCATGCAGGACCTGCTTCTTCCTACTTCTTCTTCCTCTAAATTACAAATACCACTTCCTGGTTTAGGCAAAGGTGTACAATCTGCCAGTATGGGATCGGGTAACATTGTATGGATGTAATTATAACAGCAGAGAACTTAATGCTGGAATGCTGTAGATAAGCCCCGATGTAACCTAAAAGATGAGAAAAAGAGGTTATATTATACTCACTTGGGCGGGCGGTCCGATCTGATGGGCGTCACGGTCCGGTCCGGGGCCTCCCATCTTCATAGGATGATGTCCTCTTCTGGTCTTCATGCTGCAGCTCCGGCGCAGGCGTACTTTATCTGACCTGTTGAGGGCAGAGCAAAGTACTGCAGTGCGCAGGAGCCGGGAAAGGTCAGAGAGGCCCAGCGCCTGCACCCTGCAGCATTTTGCTCTGCCCTCAACAGGGCAGACAAAGTACGCCTGCGCCGGAGTAGCAGCGGGAAGACCAGAAGAGGACGTCATCTGATGAAGATAGGAGGCACCGGACCGGGACCAGGACCGCCCCTGGGTGAGTATAATATAACCTCTTTTTCATATATTTTATGATACATCGGGGGGCTTATCTACAGCATCCCAGAATGCTGTAGATAAGCCCCTGATGCTGGTGGGCTTACCTCACCCTCGATTTTGGGGGTGACAGGTTCCCATTAATTTAAAGGGTGCATGTATCCAGAAGCATGAGCTGGGCAAAATTTATTCAGTACTAAGATGGCAGATTTGCAATTTTCACTCTGCAACAACCACTGTGTGCTTATTTCTGAAAAACATCCATGGAGTCAAAATTTCCAATACACCGTAGATGAATTTCCATAGGGGTGTAACTTCACCTGACCTGGGGTCACCTGTGAAGGGTTTCTGTTGTCCTGGCATTTAGGGTCTCTGCAAACAGCAACTGAAAACTATTCAGAGTTCAGTACATGTAGATAAGGTGTTTTTTTTATATTTGTTGCTAAAATGTCATCATTGGTGGCAGTGATGGTAATCACTTATTGATAGAGGTGGGCAAACCTGAAGAGTAAAGCTCGGTGTACGTACCAAACACCTACTGTTCGGGCATAGAAACCAAACAAGTACTTCACAAGGAAGTCTGTGTTACTGTTCGGGTTCGACCTCCCGAATATCATTTGTTTGTCGCTCTGTCAAGTGCATGACAGCGTAGCAAACACTTGATATTCGAGCCCCCTATTCAAGTGAATAATGGCCAGATTCGGGTCCAGGCACTGTTCCGGTACCAGAACCCGAACTTTTTGTAACTATTTGGCCAAACCCAAACATCCAGGTGTCTGCCCATCTCTACTTATTGAGTAATGCAACAAAGTCAGGATACACACGTGCTCCGTCCTCTTCTCTACTTTGAAGACACTCATTATGCCAGGTATAACAGCATAGTGAACAGCATTAGCTGAAAGGTACCATGTAGAAGAAAGCACCAGCCAACTTTGTATGTGCTCGCAATTAATTTTTGCATGTGTGGCCGGCACAGCTAATGTCAGTGTGCATGTGCACACTCGCAGGTGACATTCACTTTATAAAGCAAGTAATAATAATAACAATAATCTTTATTTATATAGCACCAACATATTCTGCAGCGCTTTACAATTCAACTGTTCATATACAACTCATAAAGAACAACATTCAAAGTAATGCAATAATTAAAGCAAAATAATGACGACCCTGCTTGTAAGAGCTTAAAATCTAGAATGAGGTTGGGGAGACACAAAGTACAGGGGCTTTTTTACAATGATAGTCCAGCCATCTTGAGGGAATGGGGATGCATAGAGGCTGCATGAAGTTGTCACCAGCCAGTTTTTGTGGTGCTGTTGGGTGCGGTGGAGTTTGATGGAGGGTACATACATAAAAGGACTTTGATTAGGGAACATGATAGGCCGCTCTGAAAAGATGTGTTTTGAGGGAGTGCCTAAAGCTGTGGAAATTGTGGATAGTCCTAATTTCTTGGGGTAGAGCATTCCAAAGGATTGGCGCAACACGGGAGAAGTCTTGGAGCCAGGAGTGGGAGGTACGGATTAGTGCAGAGGTTAGTTGAAAGTCGTTTTCAGAGCATAACGAGTGGGTAGGCCGATAAACAGAAATGAGGGAGGAGATGTAGGGGGGTGCCACATTATGGAGTGCTTTGTGAGTGAGGACAAGCAGTATGAATTGAATTCTATAATGAATGGGCAGACAGTGCAATGAGTCGCACAGAGAGAATGCGTCCAAGTACCGATAAGCCAGATGGACAACCCTGGCTGCTGCATTAAGGATGGACTGGAAAGGGGAAAGTCAAGTAAGGGGGAGGCCAATTAATAGAGCATTACAGTAGTCAAGGCGGGAGTGGATCAGGTCAACAGTGAGGGTTTTTGTTGTGTCCATGATTAGAAAGGGGCAGATTCTAGAGATGTTCTTTAGGTGTAAGCGGTAAGAGTGGGCTGCATATTGTTTATGGGAGGTGAAGGAAAGATTGGTGTCAAACATAACAACCAGACAGCATGCCTGCTGCTTAGGCACTATTATGGTGTCACCCACGGAGAGGGAGATGTCAGATTTAGGGAGGTCAGTAGATGGCGGTAGCAGAAGTAGTTCAGTAATGGAAAGGTTGAGTTTCAGTTAGAGCGCGGACATGTTGCTGGAGACTGCGGACAAACAGTTACTGGTGTTCTGTAATACTGAGTGGGTAAGGTCAAGAGTTGACGTGTATAGTTGTGTGTCATCAGTATAAAGATTTTACTGAAAGCCAAATCTGCTGATGGTCTATCCAATTGGGGCTATGTAGAGAGAGAAGAGAAGGGGGCCAAGGACTAAGCCATGAAAGACCCCAACAGTGAGATGAAGAGGAGATGAAGTGGAGCCAGCGAACGATACCCTGAAGGAGCGGCCAGAAAGATAGGGAGAGAACCAGGAGAGAGCATTGTCCTTTATGCCTATTAAGTGGAGTATAGAGAGTAGGAGATGGTGTTCAACAGTGTCGAAACTAGTACTGTTGTGTCGAAAGTAGTGAATACTGTGCATCAGAAACAGGGGATGTCTTAAAGATGTAAAAGGAGGGGCATACATAATGTTGTATTCCATATTTACCCATGCCAAAGGTCTACTAAAACTTCTTCATTGGCAAACAAATTAAAAGTTAATTTCTCAAACACTGTACCAGTAGCAGTGCTAGAATTATGTTTTTAGCGGTTTTGTCTACTATAACACCATATAGCTAGTCTAAAAGGCATTTTGAGAGTGACAGTCTCTTTTATGGCTGTGCAACAATGTACAACACCTTAGCCATACTAAAGTGAGAGTGAATTACATTCCAGTTGCAAACTTTTCTTAAACTTCAGGTGAGGTAGGAGACGTGAAAGACTGGAATCATCATTGAGTCACTCTAACCTAGGGTTTCACCTTTTCGAGTTAAAACATGAGCAGGATAAAAAGCAGACCAGCTAAGAATCTACTATCCTTCACAACGTCTTTAATCTTCAATGGCAGCCATGAACATCATGTCTGTATGAATGAAAAGGACAAATTATATACAGTGGGAATGGAAAGTATTCAGACCGCTTTAAATTTTTCTCTCTTTGTTTCATTGCAGCCATTTGGTAAATTCAAAAAAGTTCATTTTTCACATTAATGTATATTCTGCAATCCCTTCTTGAGTGAAAAAAAACAGAAATGTAGAAGAAAAACTGAAATATTACATCGTCATAAATATTCAGACCCTTTACTCAGACACTCATATTTAAGTCACATGCTGTCCATTTCCTTGTGATCCTCCTTGAAATGGTTCTACTCCTTCATTGGAGTCCAGCTGTGTTTAATTAAGCTGATAGGACTTGATTTGGAAAGGAACACACCTGTCTATATAAAGGTACCGTCACACTAAGCGACACTGCAGCGATATAGACAATGATGTCGATCGCTGCAGCGTCGCTGTTTGGTCGCTGGAGAGCTGTCACACAGACAGCTCTCCAGCGACCAACGATCCCGAAGTCCCCGGGTAACCAGGGTAAACATTGGGTTACTAAGCGCAGGGCTGCGCTTAGTAACCCGATGTTTACCCTGGTTACTGTTGTAAATGTTAAAAAAAAACACTACATACTTACATTCCAGTGTCTGGTCATGTCCCTCACCTTCAGCTTCCCGCACTGACTGAGCGCCGGCCGTAAAGCACAGCGGTGACATCACCGCTGTGCTGTGCTTTACGGCCGGCCGGCGCTTACCAGTCAGTGCGGGAAGCTGAAGGCGAGGGACATGACCAGACACTGGAATGTAAGTATGTAGTGTTTTTTTTTTTACATTTACAACAGTAACCAGGGTAAACATCGGGTTACTAAGCGCGTCCCTGCCGATTCAGCGATGTCAGCGGGAGATCAGCGAAAAATAAAGTTCTGATCTTTCCCCAGCGACCAACGATCTCCCAGAAGGGGCCTGATCGTTGGTCGCTGTCACACATAACGATTTCGTTAACGATATCATTGCTACTTCTCAAAAAGCAACGATATCGTTAACGATATCGTTATGTGTGACGGTACCTTAAGACCTCACAGCTCACAGTGCATTTCAGACCAAATGAGAAAGATGAGGTCAAAGGAACTGGCCACAGAGCTCAGAGACAGAATTGTGGCAAGGCACAGATCTGGCCAAGGTTATAACAGAATTTCTGCAGTACTCAAGGCTCCTAAGACCATAGTGGTCTCCATAATCTTTAAATGGAAGAAGTTTGGGACCACCAGAAGTCTTCCTAGACCTGGCCATCCAGCCAAACAAAGCAATCGTGGGAGAAGAGCCTTGGTGAGAGAGGTAAAGAAGAACCCCAAAATCACTGTGGCTGAGCTCGAGAGATGCAGTAGAGAGAAGGAAGAAAGTTTCACAAAGTCAACCATTATTGCAGCCCTCCAACAGTCAGGCCCTTATGGCAGAGTGGCCCGAGGGAAGCATCTCCTCAGTGCAAGACATATGAAAGCCCGCACAGAGTTTGATATAAAAAAAAAACACATGCAGGACTCCCAGACTAAGAAATTACATTTTGATAATGCTTATTTATGTGTGGAGAAAACAAAGCACTGCTCATTACCTGCCCAAAACAATCCCAACAGTGAAATATGGTGGTGGCAGCATCATGCTATGGGGGTATCTTTCAGCTTCAAGGACAGGAAGACAGGTTGTCATTGAAGGAAACATGAATGCAGCCAAGTACAGAGATATCCTGGATGAAAACCTCTTCAAGAGTGCTCTGGACCTCCGACTTGGCCGAAGGTTACCTTCCAATAAGACAATGACTCTAAGCACACAGCTAAAATAACAAAGGAGTGGCTTCAGAACAACTCTGTGACCATTCTTGAACCCTGATTTAAACTCAATTGAGCGTCTCTAAAAAGACATGAAAATGACTGTCCACCAACGTTCACCATCCAACCTGACGGAACTGAAGCTGATCTGCAAGGAAGAATGGCAGAGGATCCCCAAATCAAGTTGTGAAAAACTTGTTGCATCATTCGCAAGAAGACTCATGGCTGTACTAGCTCAAAAGGGTGCTTCTACTCAATACTGAGCAGAGGGTCTGAATAGTTATGACCATACGATATTTCAGTTTTTCTTTTTTAATAAATTTGCAAAAAATACTACATTTCTGGGTTTTTTTTTAGTTAAGATGTGGTGCAGAGTGTACATTAATGAAAAGCAAATGAACTTTTTTGGATTTACCAAACGGCTGCAATGAAACAAAGAGTGAAAAATTTAAAGTGGTATGAATACTTTCCATACCCACTGTAGACAAATGATTCAATATTGATTCAGAACATATACCAATTCTATTCTAATATTCAGTGTACTGTATTTTGCTTTTCAGATGCTCCCGGTACACCATCATCAATCACAACAGGTAAGAGTGAAATGCATTAATTGGAACTGAACCAAATATGACACTTTTATCTCTTGTATTAACTCCTTAGTGACAGAGCCAATTTGGTACTTAATGACCAAGCCAATTTTTTACAGTTCTGACCACTGTCACTTTATGAGGTTATAGCTCTACTAGAACGCTTCAACATATCCCACTTTTTCTGTGACTTTTTCCCCCCATTTTTTTGTGACATATTGTACTTCATGTTAGCGGTAAAATTTATTTGATATAACTTGTGTTTATTTATGAAAAAAATGGAAATTTGGCAAAAATTTTGAACATTTTGCAATTTTCAAACTTTTTAATTTTTGTACCCTTAAATCAGAGAGTGATGTCACACAAAATAGTTAATAAATAACATTTCACACATGTCAACTTTACATCACCACAATTTTGTAAACAAATATTGTTTTTAGGATGTTATAAGGGTTAAAAATTTACAAAACCATTTTTTAAGGCCCACCTCACATTTGAAGTGAGTTTAGAGAGGTCAATGTAACAGAAAATACACAAAAATGACACCATTCTAAAAACTGCAAAACCATATTCAAGAAGTTTATTAATCCTTCAGGTGCTTCACGAAAACTAAAGCAATGTGGAAGGAAAAATGAACATTTACTTTTTTCACAAAAAATTAACTTTGGAACCAAATTTTTTATTTTCACAAGGGTATCAGGAGAAAATGGACCACAATATTTGTTTTGCACTTTCTCCTGAGTACACCAATACCCCGTATTTGGGGGGAAAGCCACTGTTTGGGCGCATGGCAGAATTCAGAAGGGAATCAATGGTGACACCATGTTGTGTTTGGAGACCCTGTGATGTGCCTAAACAGTGGAACCCCCAATTCTAACTCCAACTCTAATCCCAACATACATCTAACCCTAATTACAAGTCTAACCATAACCCTAACCACAACCCTAACCACAACACAGTCTATCTATAGATAAAAAAGTAAATGGAGCGGCACAGCCTTCAAAACAAGGACACAAGGACACAAAGCCAAGTGATGTATTAACACTTCAGTGCTTCATGGGTTAACCAACGCTGCCACATCACACACTTCGGGTGCTCCTCGAGGAAAACAGATCCAACTGCATAGTCCACGTAAAAAAGAAAACGAGGGCACTCACCAGTCTTCTTATTGTGCAAAGATCACTTTATTAGTCCAACATCTAAAAGTCCAAGGTCGGGTAACGGCGGAGCCGAAGCTCAGGTGAGCAGGGGGGAGCGGAGACGAGGACTGTTTCGCGCTGTGCTTGCGCTTCTACGGGTCAGTGCATGTGAGAGCAAGACAGCGGAAATATAGTACCGGCCATGGTACCACCCCCCACCGCTACCTCCCTCCCACAAACATAAAAAAACACTCAATAAAAAGCACAACTTTAAAACAATGTGGCATATCTAGTGCATCCCACATCCAAATATATACAGAATGTACAGAATGACAAAACATAAGTTTAGTGCGCAAGAATAGACATTACTCAATATCTCCATTTTCATATTCATCACATTTCAAATGTGAACGCTCAAAGATCCTACTGAAACTAATCCCGTGGTTTCCCTATTTCAAAGAAAAATAGACAAATCCACCCTATCGTTAAAACCCAGGGGCCCCATCGCTTCACAGCGCATGATCCACCTAGCTTCGACTCTCAGAAGCAAATTATCTAAATCACCCCCTCCAGCTGGCAAAGACACCTTCTCAAGCCCTGCAAAGGTGAGACAATCTGCTTTACCCCCGTGTTTATCTCTTACATGAGAGATCAGACGCGGCACTCCTTTACCTGTACCAATCGATCTGCAATGTTCCCGGAACCGTATGAACAGAGGTCGTATAGTTTTCCCAATGTAGTAATATTTACAAGGGCACAAAATCACGTATACTACGTGATCCGTCCTGCACGTGATAAAATCTTCTACTACATGCGTAATACCCCCCATTCTAATGACCCGGTCTACTAATCGTTGATTGCAGAATGAGCAATGACCGCACTTGTAATTGCCGTGCGGTATGGTTTTGGTTAGCCAATTCTGATTGGGTTTAGTCAGGCGGTTTCTCACCAATTTGTCCCTCAACCTTACACTTCTCTTATTTGCTATAAGGGGACCTCTGGCTGCTACAGCCGCCAACTCTTTATCTTGACCCAAAATGTGCCAATTTCTACGGTTCCGGGAACATTGCAGATCGATTGCTACAGGTAGGATTTGTCTATTTTTCTTTGAAATAGGGAAACCACGGGATTAGTTTCAGTAGGATCTTTGAGCGTTCACATTTGAAATGTGATGAATATGAAAATGGAGATATTGAGTAATGTCTATTCTTGCGCACTAAACTTATGTTTTGTCATTCTGTACATTCTGTATATATTTGGATGTGGGATGCACTAGATATGCCACATTGTTTTAAAGTTGTGCTTTTTATTGAGTGTTTTTTTATGTTTGTGGGAGGGAGGTAGCGGTGGGGGGTGGTACCATGGCCGGTACTATATTTCCGCTGTCTTGCTCTCACATGCACTGACCCGTAGAAGCGCAAGCACAGCGCGAAACGGCCGTCGTCTCCGCTCCCCCCTGCTCACCTGAGCTTCGGCTCCGCCGTTGCCCGACCTTGGACTTTTAGATGTTGGACTAATAAAGTGATCTTTGCACAATAAGAAGACTGGTGAGTGCCCTCGTTTTCTTTTTTACGTGGACTAACCACAACACACCCCTAACCCTAATCCCAACCCTAACCGTAAACCTAACCTTAGCACACCCCTAACTCTAATCCAAACCCTAACCATAATCTCAACCATAACCACAACCCTAGCCCAACCCTGACTTTAGGCCAACCCTAACTAGCCCAGCCCTAACCCTAGCCCAACCCTAACCCTAACTTTAGCCCAACCCTAACTTTAGCCCAACTCTAGCTCTAATAGAAAATGGAAAAAAATCCTTTTTTTATTTTATTATTTTTACCTAACTAAGGAGGTGATAAAGGGAAGTTTGATTTACTATTTTTTTTATCACTGTGATATGGTCTATCACAGTAATCAAAATAAACCAATAGGAAATATTCCCTATTGTTGCCACGTGCCAGCCGGCAGATCTCGGTGGGCGCATTGCACATTTCCTTCCCTGAAGAAGACACCGGCGGCGTGGAGACTTCACGGGGGGATGCAGGGACACCGAAGGATATCGGGGGAGTATCGGGGACCGCATGTCTCTCTACATTAATGTGCAATCACATCAGAAGAGAGAAATTAAATGGGAAATCAGACTTTTTTTGCAGTTGCAGTTATTCCGTTAATAACGGCGATCGCAATACTGGGGTCGGTAAAAACCAACCTGAATCATGTTCACTAAGGTCTCAGCTACCCCCGGTGGCAGAGACTCCAGAGAAATTCCAACTCTGGGGGCGCTATACAGAACAGACAAAAATTAAGAGACCACTGCAAAATATTCAGTTTGTCCGATTTTTCTCTTTATAGGTACACTACCATTCAAAAGTTTAGGGTCAACCAGACAATTTTGTGTTTTCCATTAAAACACATACTTTTATTTATCAAATGAGTTGCCAAATGAATTTAAAATCTAGTTAACACTAGAAGTCCCAGAAATTTCGAGCTCCAAAGGTTCCAAAGGTAGAAATGTTAAATGACCCCTCTCTGGGACTTCTAGTGTTAAGACATTGACAAGGTTCGAAAAAAAGATTTTTACTTGAAGTAATAATTGTCTCCTTCAAACTTTGCTTTCGTCAAAGAACGCTCTCTTTGCAGCAATTACAGCATTGCAGACCTTTGGCATTCTAGCAGTTAATTTGCTGACGTAATCTGGAGAAATTTCACTCCATGCTTCCAGAAGCCTCTCCTACAAGTTGGTTTCCACAGGGTATGGCATGGCATTGCAGAATGGAGGGATAGCCTTCCTTATTCAATATCCCTTTTACCTTGTACAAATCTCCCACTTTGCCAGCACCAAAGCAACCCCAGACCATCACATTACCTCCACCATGCTTGACAGATGGCGGCAGACACTCTTCCAGCATCTTTTTAGTTGTTCTGCGTCTCACCGATGTTCTTCTGTGTGATCCAAACACATCAAACTTGGATTTGTCTGTCCATAACACATTTTTCAATCTTCTTCTGTCCAATGTCTTTGGTCTTTTTCCCAAATTAATCTTTTCCTTTTATTAGCCAGCCTCAGATATGGCTTTTTCTTTGCCTCTCTGCCCTGAAGGCCAGCATCCCAGAGACACCTTTTCACTGTAGACGTTGACACTGGCGTTTTGCGTGTACTATTTAATGAATCTACCAGTTGAGGACTTGTGAGGCACCGATTTCTCAAACTACAGACTCTAATGTACTTGCCTTGTTGCTCAGTTGTGCAGTGGGGCCTCCCACTTCTCTTTCTACTCTGGTTAGAGCCTTTTTGTGCTCTCCTCTGAAGGGAGTAGTACACACTGTTGTAGGACATCTTCAGTTTCTTGGCAATTTCTCTCATGGAATAGCCTTCATTTCTAAGAGCAAGAATAGTCTGTCGAGTTTCACATGAAAGTTGTTGTTTTTTCTGGCCATTTTGAGAGTTTAATGGAAGCAACAAATGTAATGCACCAGATTCTCAAGTAGCTCAAAGGAAGGTCAGGTTTATAGCTTCTCTTATCAGCCAAACTGTTTTCAGCTGTTCTAACATACTTGCACAATGGTTTTCAAGGGTATTCTAACGATCCATTAGCCTTCTTACACAGTTGGCAAACACAAGGTACCATAAGAACACTGGAGTGATGGTTGTTGGAAATGGGACTCTATAGACCTGTGACGATATTACATTGCAAACCAGACGTTTGCAGCTAGAATAGTCATTTACCACATTATCAATGTATAGAGTGTATTTCGGAATCATTTAATGTTAGCTTCATTGGAAAAAAAAAACCTCATTGAGCTGTTGTGGGAGCAGCTTGACCGTATGGTACACAAAAAGTGCCCATCAAGCCAAACCAACTTTGGGGCTTCTGGAAGCATGGGGTGAAATTTCTTCAGATTACCTCAGCAAATTAACTGCTAGAATGCCAAAGGTCTGCAATGCTGTAATTGCTGCAAAGGGAGCATTCTTTGACAAAAGCAAAGTTTGAAGGAGAAAATTATTATTTCAAATAAAAATCTTCTTTTTTTAATCTTGTCAATGTCTGGACTAGATTTTAAATTCATTTGGCAACTCATTTGATTAATAAAAGTATGAGTTTTCATGGAAAACACAAAATTGTCTGGGTGACCCTAAACTTTTGAAGTGTAGTGTATATACTGTATATATATATACTAGCTATTGAACCCGTTCTACGCCCGGGTGGCGAGCATTTATATTGGTATATGGTCTCCATCCTGGTATGTGCTGCTCCATCCTGCGTCCCCATCCTGTCATGTGCTGCACCCATCCTGCGTCCCCATCCTGTCATGTGCTGCCCCCATCCTGCGCCCCCATCCTGTCATGTGCTGCACCCATCCTGCGCCCCCATCCTGTCATGTGCTGCACCCATCCTGCGTCCCCATCCTGTCATGTGCTGCACCCATCCTGCATCCCCATCCTGTCATGTGCTGCACCCATCCTGCGTCCCCATCCTGGTATGTGCTGCACCCATCCTGTGTCCCCATCCTGTCATGTGCTGCACCCATCCTGCGTCCCCATCCTGGTATGTGCTGCACCCATCCTGCGTCCCCATCCTGTCATGTGCTGCACCCATCCTGCGTCCCCATCCTGTCATGTGCTGCACCCATCCTGCATCCCCATCCTGGTTTGTGCTGCACCCATCCTGCGTCCCGATCCTGGTATGTGCTGCACCCATCCTGCGTCCCCATCCTGTCATGTGCTGCACCCATCCTGCGTCCCCATCCTGGTATGTGCTGCAATCATCCTGCGTCCCCATCCTGGTATGTGCTGCAACCATCCTGCGTCCCCATCCTGGTATGTGCTGCAACCATCCTGCGTCCCCATCCTGTCATGTGCTGCACCCATCCTGCGTCCCCGTCCTGTCATGTGCTGCACCCATCCTGCGTCCCCATCCTGGTATGTGCTGCACCCATCTTCCGTCCCCATCCTGCGTCCCCATCCTGGTATGTGCTGCAATCATCCTGCGTCCCCATCCTGGTATGTGCTGCAACCATCCTGCGCCCCCATCCTGGTATGTGCTGCACCCATCCTGCGTCCCCATCCTGGTATGTGCTGCAATCATCCTGCATCCCCATCCTGGTATGTGCTGCAACCATCCTGCGTCCCCATCCTGGTATGTGCTGCAATCATCCTGCGTCCCCATCCTGGTATGTGCTGCAACCATCCTGCGTCCCCATCCTGGTATGTGCTGCACCCATCCTGCGTCCCCATCCTGGTATGTGCTGCAATCATCCTGCGTCCCCATCCTGGTATGTGCTGCAATCATCCTGCGTCCCCATCCTGGTATGTGCTGCAAGCATCCTGCGTCCCCATCCTGGTATGTGCTGCACCCATCCTGCGTCTCCATCCTGGTATGTGCTGCAATCATCCTGCGTCCCCATCCTGGTATGTGCTGCAATCATCCTGCGTCCCCATCCTGGTATGTGCTGCAATCATCCTGCGTCCCCATCCTGGTATGTGCTGCAATCATCCTGCGTCCCCATCCTGGTATGTGCTGCAATCATCCTGCGTCCCCATCCTGCGTCCCCATCCTGGTATGTGCTGCAAACATCCTGCGTCCCCATCCTGGTATGTGCTGCAACCATCCTGCGTCCCCATCCTGCGTCCCCATCCAGGTATGTGCTGCAAACATCCTGCGTCCCCATCCTGGTATGTGCTGCACCCATCCTGCGTCCCCCATCCTGATATGTGCTGCAATCATCCTGCGTCCCCATCCTGGTATGTGCTGCAATCATCCTGCGTCCCCATCCTGGTATGTGCTGCAATCATCCTGCGTCCCCATCCTGGTATGTGCTGTAACCATCCTGCGTCCCCATCCTGCGTCCCCATCCTGGTATGTGCTGCAACCATCCGGGGGCCTGAGCAGGCGGGGACACCGGCGCGCTGTGGGGGTCAGGTGCCGGTATCGCCGCCAGCTCAGGCCCCCCAGCACTTCCTATACTCACCTGTCTGTCCCGTTCCAGCGCTGCGCGCCGCCATCTTCCCGGTCTCCTGGCTGTGACTGTTCAGTCAGAGGGTGGCGCCGGCGCGCATTAAGCGCGTCATTGCGCCCTCTGAACTGAAGGTCACAGACCGAAGACCGGGAAGATGGCGGCGCTCAGCGGTGGAACGGAGGACAGGTGAATATGGCCGATACTCACCCTCCTGGCGGTCCCTGCTTCTCTGTTGGAGATCGCGGTGTGCGTTCAATGTGAACGCATAACGCGATCTCCCGGGAGCGTCACTCTGTGAGGCCCAGACTGCGCCGGCGCTTGCGCCTGCGCAGTCTATAAAGGCTTCGGACAGAGTGACGCTCCCAGCATTATATTATAGATATATATATATATATATATATATATATATATATACAGTGCCTACAAGTAGTATTCAACCCCCTGCAGATTTAGCAGGTTTAATAAGATGCAAATAAGTTAGAGCCTTCAAACTTCAAACAAGAGCAGGATTTATTAACAGAAGCATAAATCTTACAAACCAAAAGGTTTTGATGCTCAGTTAAATTTTTATAAATTTTAAACATAAAAGTGTGGGTCAATTATTATTCAACCCCTAGGTTTAATATTTTTTGGAATAACCTTTGTTTGCAATTACAGCTAATAATCGTCTTTTATAAGACCTGATCAGGCCGGCACAGGTCTCTGGAGTTATCTTGGCCCACTCCTCCATGCAGATCTTCTCCAAGTTATCTAGGTTCTTTGGGTGTCTCATGTGGACTTTAATCTTGAGCTCCTTCCACAAGTTTTCAATTGGGTTAAGGTCATGAGACTGACTAGGCCACTGCAACACCTTGATTTTTTGCCTCTTGAACCAGGCCTTGGTTTTCTTGGTTGTGTGCTTTGGGTCGTTGTCTTGTTGGAAGATGAAATGATGACCCATCTTAAGATCCTTGATGGAGGAGCGGAGGTTCTTGGCCAAAATCTCCAGGTAGGCCGTGCTATCCATCTTCCCATGGATGCGGACCAGATGGCCAGGCCCCTTGGCTGAGAAACAGCCCCACAGCATGATGCTGCCACCACCATGCTTGACTGTAGGGATGGTATTCTTATGGTCGTATGCAGTGCCATCCAGTCTCCAAACGTCACGTGTGTGGTTGGCACCAAAGATCTCAATCTTGGTCTCATCAGACCAGAGAACCTTGAGCCAGTCAGTCTCAGAGTCCTCCAAGTGATCATGAGCAAACTGTAGACGAGCCTTGACATGACGCTTTGAAAGTAAAGGTACCTTACGGGCTCGTCTGGAACGGAGACCATTGCAGTGGAGTATGTTACTTATGGTATTGACTGAAACCAATGTCCCCACTGCCATGAGATCTTCCCGGAGCTCCTTCCTTGTTGTCCTTGGGTTAGCCTTGACTCTTCGGACAAGCCTGGTCTCGGCACGGGAGGAAACTTTCAAAGGCTGTCCAGGCCGTGGAAGGCTAACAGTAGTTTCATAAGCCTTCCACTTCCGGATGATGCTCCCAACAGTGGAGACAGGTAGGCCCAACTCCTTGGAAAGGGTTTTGTACCCCTTGCCAGCCTTGTGACCCTCTACGATCTTGTCTCTGATGGCCTTGGAATGCTCCTTTGTCTTTCCCATGTTGACCATGTATGAGTGCTGTTCACAAGTTTGGGGAGGGTCTTAAATAGTCAGAAAAGGCTGGAAAAAGAGATAATTAATCCAAACATGTGAAGCTCACTGTTCTTTGTGCCTGAACTACTTCTTGATACTTTAGGGGAACCAAACAGAATTCTGGTGGTTTGAGGGGTTGAATAATAAATGACCCTCTGAAAAGACTTTTCACAATTTAAAAAAAAAATAAACAAAGAAATAACATTCTTTTTTGCTGCAGTGCATTTCACACTTCCAGGCTGATCCACAGTCCAAATGTCACAATGCCAAGTTAATTCCAAATGTGTAAACCTGCTAAATCTGCAGGGGGTTGAATACTACTTGCAGGCACTGTATATATATGTATATACTGTGTATATGTATATATGGTATTGCTGTAATCATGCTGACCGAGAGAATAAATCGTTTTTATATATATATATATATATATATATATATATATATATATATATACTGTATGTATATATATAAACAATAACTGGATTACTTTTTTGTTCATTTGTGTCTGAAAAATCTGAATAAAAAGCAATCAAAAAACGTTATATAATAAAAAAAAATTCAATTAATCACACAACAAATAAACCCTCATACAGCCTCCCTGCTAACACCCTTGCACCTCTCCAGTCCATCCTTAACTCTGCTGCCCGACTAATCCATCTCTCTCCTCGCTACTCCTCCGCTTCCCCCCTCTGCAAATCTCTTCACTGGCTCCCATTCCCTCAGCGTATCCAGTTCAAATTGCTAATACTGACCTACAAAGCCATCCACAACCTGTCTCCTCCATATATCTCTGAACTAATCTCTCGATATCTTCCCTCACGTGATCTCCGGTCCTCCCAAGACCTCCTTCTCTCCTCCACACTTATTCGCTCCTCATCCAATCGCCTCCAAGACTTCTCCCGAATATCCCCCATCCTCTGGAACTCTCTGCCCCAACACGTCCGACTATCAACCACAGTCGGATCCTTCAGACGGAACCTGAAAACTCATCTCTTCAGGAAAGCCTACAGCCTGCACTGACACCGCTGCTGCCTCATCACTATCGAAGCTACCGCCTCACCAACACCGGAGCTACCGCCTCACCAACACCGGAGCTCCTGCAACCCTCAAACTACTGTCTCCTTCCCCATAATCCTGTAGACTGTAAGCCCGCAAGGGCAGGGTCCTCGCCCCTCTGTATCAGTCCGTCATTGTTAGTTTGTTTACTGTATGTGATATTTGTAACTTGTATGTAACCCCTTCTCATGTACAGCACCATGGAATCAATGGTGCTATATAAATAAATAAATAATAATAATAATAATACAGCTCTATTTGCCAAAAAAATTAAAAAAATTACAACTCTCAGAATATGGTAATGAGAAAATTAGCTTTTATAAAAAAAACTTTTTCATTTTGTGATATCAAAATATAAAAAAAGGATATAAATCTGGTATTGCTGTTATTGCACCAACTGAAGAATAAAGTTCTCTTATCACTAATACTGAATGTATTGTATTGCTGTCTATTCGTTAATTCTACCTCCCAAAAATCAGAATAAGACTCGATTATGTTTTTCTGCATTTACCCTGGAGTGCCGGATTTATTTTTTGGTCTACTTTTTCACATAGTCCCACTGTGGGACATAAATGTTTTTTCTTTGATCGCTGGTCTTATGTGTTGTAGTACTCTTGTACTGGAGAGATTGCCTTGTGCAGGCATGTACTACCGAGGACAGAGAATGAACTTCAATCCAATATTGCAGCCAGCATGCAGCCGGCGAGTAAGGAAAGGGTGAATCAAACACCCGAAAACCCCGCCTCTATGGCTGAAGATTGTTCCCTCCAAATTTAGGTGACAGAGTCCCTTTAAAGAGTGAGAGCGATGGTGCCAAAGAGTATATACCATACAGTTGCTAAGGTGGGGCCCCAACATGGGATAATCACCACATATGGGGATATGAACACACTCAAAATGCGCCACACACTACCACATGCTTGAACACATATATCACCCTCAGCACACATTTCACCACACATACACCAACCTCGCCACATAAAAGTCGAAACATAAAAGTCGCCACTCAAAACTCGCCACATGCAAAACTAGGCTCACACAAAACTCGCCACACGTGCAAAACTCACCTCATGGAAAACTCATCACATGCAAAACTTGCACACGTGGAAAAATTGCCACATGCACAAAAGTTGCAACACATGCAAAAATTGCCTAATACAAAACTTGCACATACTCAAAACGCACCACACATAAAACTCGCCATGCGCAAAACTCGCTATGCGCAAAACTTGCTGCACACAACTTGCTACACTAACCTGTCACATGCACATGCGCCACGCGCAAAACTCGCCATGCGCAAAACTTGCTGCACACAACTTGCTACACTAACCTGTCACATGCAACTCGACACACAAAAAGTTGCTACACGCATGTCGCCATACAAAACTCACCTCACAAAAGTCACTACATGCATATTTCCACACGCAACTCAACACACACAACTTGACACCTGAAACTCGCCCTAAAACACACACAAGTCTGGTATTATCCTTCAAAAATAAAAATCTGATTAATAAGCAGACAAACTACAAGAGCAACAAATGTACCATATAGGAAATACGGCAGCTGTCAGTCACATGACCTGACTATTATGTGTATGTGTGAGCTAATATATACTGCCAGGAGGGAGGGCTTCCTGTTGGCTGGGGATTTATCAGGCTGCCAATAGCAACCAATCAGAGCTCAGCTTCTATTTTGCTAAAGTTAATTAATCTGAGCTCTGATTGTTTAATAAAGGCAACAAAGGACATTCTCAGTATAACAAAGCTTGTGTGAGGTAATAGCATGTCAGTTAGGGTGTGTTGGTGGAAAGGCTGATGTCAGTCACATTACCTCTATGTGAGAGGATATAGAAACTGCCAGTTACAGACTATTTTTACCACCATAATGCCTCATAAGAAAAGGAATTCTATGGCACGTATGTCAGCTGATGCGAAAGAAAAGCTGCATTACGGGTCAATGAAAAATGTGAAGACCGAGAAACAAGGCTGACACACATGAGAACAGCAGCTGCTTCCTCAAGAGCCAATGAACTTTCTGAGCAGAAGAAAGTCAGGCTTGCAGACAAGAGAACACGAGCTGCTTCCTCAAGTGCCAATGAGCTTTCTGAGGAGAGGGAAGAGAGGCTTGCAGACATGAAAACAAGAGCTGCTTCCTCAAGAGCCAATTAACTTAGTTTTTGCCTTTTAATAATTACATTTTTATCTATTTGTTTTGTGGTTTTGGGTGCAGAATACATTTTTGTTAAAACATTCTATTTTGCTAACAGCAGTTATTAACTTGGACGAAGGCGGTAGTACAGCTAATATATATATATATATATATATATATATATATATATATATACTAGATGGTGGCCCGATTCTAACGCAATGGGTATTCTAAAATATGTATGTGCAGTAGTTTATCTATGAAGATTTCAGAATAATGCAATGAATGCACAGGATTCGGCCAGCCGGGCGTGACCAATTAGCGAAGTGTGGTTCAAATCCTGCGCCAATTCGCGGCCGGACTGCATCTGTCGCTGATTGGTCACACCCGGCCGGCCGCGAACAATTAGTGAAGCCAGGGCCACATCCAGGTTTTTGAGTGGCGAAAGAGTCTCACAGCCCACGTAGCATATAACACAGCCCACGTAGTATATAGCACAGCCATGTAGTATATAGAACAGCTACATAGTATATAACACAGCCACGTAGTATATAGCTCAGCCAAATAGTATATTGCACAGCCACGTAGTATATTGCACAGCCATGTAGTATATAGCACAGCCCATAGAATATATAGCACAGCCCACGTAGTATATAGCACAGCCCACGTAGTATATAGCACAGCCCATGCAGTATATAACATAGCCCACGTAGTATATAACACAGCCACAAAGTATATTGCACAGCCGCATAGTATATAGCACAGCCCACCTAGTATATAGCACAGTGATGCAGTATATAACAAAGCCCACGCAGTATATAACACAGCCCACGTAGTTTATAACACAGCTCATGTAGTATATAACACAGCTCACGTAGTATATAACACAGCCAACGTAGTATATAGCAATGTGGGCACCATATCCCTGTTAAAAAAAAAAAGAATTAAAATAAAAAATAGTTGTATACTTATCTTCCGGCGGCCCCCGAATCCAGCCCCGGCCTTTAGCGATGCTCCTCGCGACGCTGCATTCCCAGTAATGCCTTGCGGCAATAACCCGTGATGATGTAGCGGTCGCAATGATGAGCTCCCGAATTGTACACACACTACTAACATTAATAGTGAGGGATATGTAAAAATATAAGGGATATGAAGTGGTTTACTGTATGTAAACCATGTCTCATATCCTGTCAGGTTTGATAAGGGATAGCAAAAGCCGACAATTGAATTACCGGCTTTTACGCTATCTAGCTCTGTATTAAATATAAATATATATATATGTGTGTGTCAATGACATATATATATATATACCTATTCTATGTGTACACATTTATGCTATCTATTCTATTCTAACCAGTGTGATTTTACTGTACACTGCACTGAATTACCGGCTTTTCTATAGAACACCGGCAGATTATTTCTCGCAAGTCACACGCATGGTCCGTGTGTAATCCTTATTTTTCTCGCCCCCATAGTCTTTCATTGGCGGATTTTTTGCACAATACGCTGACAAACACAGCATGCTGCAAGTTTCTCAGTTCGTAAAATAAGGCTGAGAAGTATACGGCTGATGGAAGCTGCCCCATAGAGAAACATTGGTCCGTGTGCAATGCATTGTTTTTGTGCCTCTTGCTCGTCTATATTCCTCTTTAGTGTGACGCCGGCCTAAGACCCTTCTTATAGCAGGATCTAACAAGCCACAGTACCCTGGGGTTATCAGATGACCTTCGGGTACCATGGCAATGATCGGCACCCACAGTTACAATCACAGGCTGTCCATTCTGTCAAAGGGGGTCTTTTAACACCCTTTTAACCACTTAGACTCGGCTGTTCAAAGGGTTAATCGGCCTCAAACTGAGACAAAACTGTCCAGGGCCAGTGTCGCAGTATGTGAGCTGTCATGTAGAGCTGTCACCTACGGGAATTTCGCCTGTGGGGGGGCACGGCTCACGTTATCCCAAACTTCATTTTAAAAGGGGATTCGCAATAAAGCTCCTTAATGGGTGCAGTTTTAATGCATATTGGTGGTCATTAAGGTGCTAATCTCTGACCAAACTCTGTTGGTAAAAACTGACACACTGACCAAACTCTGACACTGATCAAACACACTGATCAATTTTGGACTTTTGTGCATAAGACAAATCACTGGCATGTGTAGGAGGCCTCAGTGTGTGATCTACATGCTTACTAGTTGAAGAATAGAAGCCAACATCCAGTGGAAAATCTATTAGAAAACAAAAACAAAGAAGACTATGCAATCACTTTGGTCACCAACATGTGGTGACTTTAGTTCTCATTAAAAACATTAAAATCTTAAGGGCATTTTCAAAGAATGCAAAATCATGGTACAAAAATGCGTAGCTTTTGCCAAAATTTCAGAAAATCACTGCAAAAACTATATATTTTTGTTTGTTCCTTTGCTAAATTGTGATAAAAAGACAAAGTTATCCCATTGTATGAATATACCTTTTATGACCATACTATTCATAATTTCATTTGCATAAAATTCACATACAAGACTGCAGGAGGAATTGTCTCTTCTAATCCTCCCAGGCACTTATGTTTGTGGCTTGCTCTCATTATTTGTAGGATCTAGGTCCACTAAATCAGTGCTTCCTTTACTGCAAATTGGGCATTACTAGTGAGACACCATCTAATTATTGAGAGGCAAAGAACGACAAGCAGTTTTCGTAAAAAATAATCATTTGATTCAGGTGTACATCCTTTTCATTTTGTCACGCATAGTGAGGCCTCTATAGTCAAAGTCTTAGAAGCTTGACTCTCTTAGTGAAATAATTAGTTAATTGGGTGGAGAAACAAAGGCAGAAAAAAACATGAGATTGAGTTAACTTTAATAAATTCTATTCTAATTATTATTATTTTTATTTCTACAGTTGAACCAACCACTATTCCAGGTAACATAAATTATGTTAATATGTAATATGTTAAGTTTTGAACGCTTGCAGAAAATAGCCTGGTCCGCTTGGATGTGACAACCCACCGGCTGTACTGAATACCCTCTCTGACAGTACAAACGATGTAGGACCTGACACTGCCTGCATAGCAAACAGGGTCACTTTTTGTCATTGTTCCAATCTGCTGAGCCAAAAGTTCATGGGATCAGAGTTCAGGGTCCCTGCTCGAGAAAAGACACAGATGGACAAGCAGTTTTCACAAAAGTGACCATTTGATGCAGAGCCAATTCTCTTTGTGGAGAAAACTGTACATTATAAACATATTTGGCGTATTTTGTGCCTATTTTATTGATATAATAGAATAGGAGACAAATAAAGAAATGTAACATTCTTTTTTTAAAGGGGTTGTCCAATGTAAAGGAAATTTTCGGCAAGGCCTGTAGCTTGCCAAATCTTAAGTAGAGTCTCTCCTGTTTCTGAGTAGAATCTGTTGTATGAAGTGGCTAACATTCTGGGTAACGTGTAAACGAAAGTGGGCAAATCGTATTTATGCAATCATGTGATGACCACGGGAACCAGCAAGTGAAGTAAAAATAGTGTGTGTGTGTACATTGCACAGCATTAGGAGATGGAAAGATTCAGGTACTTGCTGACAATTTTCTCAGGTCAACAACCCTTTTTATTTTGGCACATATAGTGAGATCTCAGTATTAAAAATTTGAGAAGTGTTGCTCTACTAGGCAGATGGTCAGGTAAAAAGGTGGAGAAACAAAGGCAAAAGGAATGACTTTTAGTTAACTTTAATAAATTCTAATCTAATTCAGCTTCTTTTTATTTCCGCAGCTGAACCTACCACTATAGAAGGTAACATCAACTAGATTTTATTTTTAAAATGTTGTTATTATTATCATTTATTGTTATACGAATTTGAACTGTTTAAACTTTGTAATTCATCCAAAATTCATTACTTTTTTTTACGGAACTGGACAAGGTTAGCTAGTTTCAAAGTAAAAAAGCAATGGCTTTTCACCAATACTTGAAAATGACAGTAAATACTTTAGGAGCCATTTCATGTCTGTGTACGCTGAAGTAATTACACTTCCAATCATCAGTACCTATACTACGCACTGTACAAAAGCAGGAGATGTGTGTGAGTGTCTAGGGGTAGTGGCAGCAACGCATAGGAAAGGACAGGCCAAAAAGATGTCTGGCTCTATCGGAGCCAGCTCAGGTATGCATAGAAGCAGTACAGTAGAGATGACATGATTGACAGGATGTTGAGGCCTACCAGACTGTGTACCGTTGGAACTGGAAGATTAGTGTAGAAAAGAACTAGTGGCATGCTTGGCTGATCAAATCATTGGCATCAGCTGTGGGTGAATGAAAGTTGGCACTGACCCATGCCTGATTCATTTTAGGTAGTTTAGTTAGTGTTATATTCTTGAGTAGAGATGAGCGAACGTGTTCGGGAAACGTTCGTCAATCTCAAATTCGGCATGAACGTACCACATTCAGATTCGTCTTCGCTTTAACAAGCATTTTTACTCAAAGTTGGCAAAAGTCAGTCACAGTTCGGTAAATCATCATGTTTCCACTAATGTTTCTGTTATTACTATGATAGTGATCCTATATGATGAGCGGGGGGGACGTGTTTAATGGGGCTAAGGGGTGTGGAAAAGTTAGAGGAGCGGTGCGCTCTTTTTTTTAACCCTTAACTTTATGTGTGTTGATTTCACCAACCAATCAGGGCTCAGAAACCATCCACAACATCATGACACAAGGTCTTCTGTGATTGGCTGCCAAAGTCACATGTCCCTGGCCATATAAAAAGAGGACATCTTGCTTAGCTGGTGCCAGTTGCTCAGTGTCACCGTGCAGAGAGGTCGCTCCTGCGCTAGTGCTGGCGCTGAATGTGAACTTGTGAGTTAACTAGATATGTCCTGTCCTGTGTGAAATTGATCTTCCAGCATCAAACTAGATTGTGCAAATACTGTGTGGCAGTCTCCAGAAGCCCCATTACCTACTGTAAATGTAAATCGTCTGTGATAAAACTGTGTGTCAGAGACAAATCAGAAGGCCAGATTTCCACCTAAAAATCATTAGGCCTATAATTGAGGTGCAAAGAATGAGAATTCGGCACTCCAAAACTTGATCCAAAATATGATAAGTTTATTTATTATGTATCCACTTTTGACGTTTTGGCCTACATTGGTCTTTTTCAGAACTATAAACAATTAACAATCAGAAAAATATATCAAGCAAATTATATATGTCATTACAATAATATATCATACTAGATGGTGGCCAGATTCTAACGCATCGGGTATTCTAGAATATGCATGTCCACGTAGCATATTGCCCAGCCACGTAGTATTTTGGCCAACCACGTAGTATATTGCCCAGCCACGTAGTATATTGCCCAGTCACATAGTATATTGCCCAGCCACGTAGTATATTGTCCAGCCACGTAGTATATTGCCCAGTGACGTAGTATATTGCCCAGTGACGTAGTATATTGGCCCACCACGTAGTATATTGCCCAGTCACGTAGTATATTGCCCAGCCACGTAGTATATTGCCCAGTGACATAGTATATTGCGTAGCCACGTAGTATATTGTCCAGTTACATAGTATATTGTGCAGCCACATAGTATATTGCCTAGTTACATAGTATATTGCCCAGTGACGTAGTATATTGCGCAGCCTTGTAGCATATTGCCCAGTTATGCAGTATATTGCCAAGTGACGTAGTGTATTGCCCAGTGACGTAGTATACCAAACAGAGCCACGTAGTATATTGCACAGTGAAGTAGTATACAGCACAGAGCAACATAGTATATTGCCCAGTGACGTAGTATTTTGCCCAGTTACGTATATTGCCCAGTGACGTAGTATACAGCACAGAGCCACGTAGTATATTGCACATTGACGTAGTATACAGCACAGAGCCACGTAGTATATTGCACAGTGACGTAGTATACAGCACAGAGCCACGTAGTATATTGGCCAGTCACGTAGTATATTGCCCAGTTACGTAGTATATTGCCCAGTGATGTAGTATACAGCACAGAGCCATGTAGTATATTGCACAGTGAAGTAGTATACAGCACAGAGCCACGTAGTATATTGGCAAATCATGTAGTATATTGCCCAGCTGCGTAGTATATTGCCCAGCCACGTTTGTCACAGGTTAAAAAAAAAAAAACATATACTCAGCTTTCCGAGGGCCCCTTGTAGTCCACGGCAGCTTCCGGTCCCAGGGTTGGTATGAGCGCAGGACCTGTGATGACGTCGCGGTCACATGACCGTGACGTCATGGCAGGTCTTTCTAGCGCAGGCGCGCAGGGCCTGTGATGACGTCACGGTCACATGACCATGACGTCATGGCAGGTCCTTCTCGCGCAGGCGCGCAGGGCCTGTGATGACGTCGCGGTCACAAGACCGTGACATCATGGCAGGTCCTTCTCCCATACCATCTTTGCCACCGGAACCTGCAACAGAAGATGGCGGCCAGTGCGAGCGGCTCATAGGACTACAGAGGGTAAGTATAGCAGGTTTTTGGGGTTTTTTATTATTTTTAACATTACATTTTTTACTGTTGATGCCGCATAGGCAGCGTCAATAGTAAAAATTTGGGGACACACAGGGTTAATAGCGGCGGTAACGGAGTGTGTTACCCGCTGCATAACGCGGTCCGTTACCGCCAGCATTAACCCTGTGTTAGCGGTGACCGAAGGGGAGAGTGCGGGCGACAGGCACTGACTGCGGGGAGTAAGGAGCGGCCATTTTCTTCCGGACTGTGCCCGTCGCTGATTGGTCGCGGCAGCCATGACAGGCAGCTGGCGAGACCAATCAGCGAATGAATAACCATGACAGAAAGACAGACAGACAGACAGAAGGACAGACGGAAGTGACCCTTAGACAATTATATAGTAGATAGTGTATAAGGATCATATTAACAAGAATACATACAGTTAGGGCCAGAAATATTTGGACAGTGACACAAGTTTTGTTATTTTAGCTGTTTACAAAAACATGTTCAGAAATACAATTATATATATAATATGGGCTGAAAGTGCACACTCCCAGCTGCAATATGATAGTTTCCACATCCAAATCGGAGAAAGGGTTTAGGAATCATAGCTCTGTAATGCATAGCGTCCTCTTTTTCAAGGGACCAAAAGTAATTGGACAATGGACTCTAAGGGCTGCAATTAACTCTGAAGGCGTCTCCCTCGTTAACCTGTAATCAATGAAGTAGTTAAAAGGTCAGGGGTGGATTCCAGGTGTGTGGTTTTGCATTTGGAAGCTGTTGCTGTGAGCAGACAACATGCGGTCAAAGGAACTCTCAATTGAGGTGAAGCAGAACATCCTGAGGCTGAAAAAAAAAGAAAAAATCCATCAGAGAGATAGCAGACATGCTTGGAGTAGCAAAATCAACAGTTGGGTACATTCTGAGAAAAAAGGAATTGACTGGTGAGCTTGGCAACTCAAAAAGGCCTGGGCGTCCACGGATGACAACAGTGGTGGATGATCGCCGCATACTTAATTTGGTGAAGAAGAACCCGTTCACAACATCAACTGAAGTCCAGAACACTCTCAGTGAAGTAGGTGTATCTGTCTCTAAGTCAACAGTAAAGAGAAGACTCCATGACAGTAAATACAAAGGGTTCACATCTAGATGCAAACCATTCATCAATACCAAAAATAGACAGGCCAGAGTTAAATTTGCAGAAAAACACCTCAAGAAGCCAGCTCAGTTCTGGAAAAGTATTCTATGGACAGATGAGACAAAGATCAACCTGTACCAGAATGATGGGAAGAAAAAAGTTTGGAGAAGAAAGGGAACGGCACATGATCCAAGGCACACCACATCAGTGGCGGACACTGACAGCTTTGGGCCCCTGTGCAAGAAATTTGTCTGGGCCCCCCGCCCTGCCCAGCATGCTGCTTATGATGAGTGCAATCTGGCTCCGAGCAACAAACCAGATTGCCCTCATTATCAAAGGTTAAGATTTGGTTCTGCTGGTTCCAGTGCAGTCAGACTTGCAGTCAGGTGACAACTAGTGTTCGCTGTCAGTGAATAGAACACTGCAGACTCTCTAGTTGGCACAAGACAGCAAGTGTGCGCAGTGCATCCTCTTGGTTATGTGATTACTGTGGGAACCAGCAGAGCCTGACCATGTACCTATATATTGTATTACATTATATGTCTGGTATCTGATAAAATACTACAAATAAAAGTATGGAATCGTGTAGTAGACTGCATTATTCCATACAACAGTATCATGTAAAAGACGTACTACAGGGAGGGCCCCCACACAGCTCTCCCTATATACAATTTGTGCCCTCACAGAGTCCCCGATGAAATCTGGATGCAGGTCAGCTGTATATTGCGACCTGCGGACCAGTGTTTCTGGGTGTTTTGTTATCACAGATAGCCCGGTCCGATTTCCACATTTTGCCCAGGTCTGTTATATATGAGCCATATACTAATCTGTGTACTAGATGTTACGTACTATACCACTGATGGCGAACCTTTTAGAGTCCGAGTGCCCAAACTGCAATCTAAAATCCACTTACGGTATTTATTGCAAAGTGCCAACACAGCAATTTAACCGGAATACTGTGGTTTTAGATTAGAAAATCTCCTACATTAGCACACCATAGCAAAGAGCTTGTAAGCACTGCACTCCAAGCCAAAGATACTAGCCACCGATTGCAGTGGAGGTCTGTTCTTGAGAATGAAGAGGATTTTTATTCCAAAGTAATATTGCCAAGTTGTTTGTTTTTTACAGCCTCTTTGCAATTGTAACCCTTTATCATGATGAGAATAACCCTTTAAGCCAGGCATGTCAAACTCTATTCACATATTCCTCCATACAGTGAAATGGGCCTCACATAGTGCTCCATACTGTATAATGGCCCCACATGATGGTGCCTACTGTATAATGACCATATATGATGCTCCATACTGTATAATGGCCACACATGATGCTCCATACTGTATAATGGCCACACAAGATGCTCAATACTGTATAATGGCCACACATGATGCTCCATACTGTATAATGGCCATATATGATGCTGCCTACTGTGCAATGGCCACACATGATGCTTCATACTGTATAATGGCCCCACATGATGCTGTGTACTGTATAATGGCCACATATGATGCTCCATACTGTATAATGGCCACACATGATGCTCCACACTGTATGTGATGGCCCTACATGATACTACATACTGTATAATGGCCACACATGATGCTCCATACTGTATAATGGTCACACATGATGATCCATACTGTATAATGGCCACATATGATGCTCCATACTGTATAATGGCCCCACATGTTGATGCTCAATACTGTATAATGGCCCCACATGATGAAGCATACTTTATAATGGCCCAACATGATGATGCATACCGTATAATGGCCCCACATGATGATGCATACTTTATAATGGCCCCACATGATACATACAGTATAATGGCCACATATGATGCTCCATACTGTATAATGACCCCACATGATGATGCTTAATACTGTATAATGGCCCCACATGATGGTACATAGAGTATGATGGCCCCACATGATGCTGCATACAGTATAATGGCCAAATATGATGCTGCATACATTATAATGGCCACATATGACGCTGCATACAGTATAATGGCCACACATGATGATGCATACAATATAATAGCCCCACATGATGCTGCATACAGTATAATGGCCAAATATGATGCTGCATACATTATAATGGCCACATATGATGCTACATACAGTATAATGGCCCCATATACTGCTCCATACTGTGTAATGGCCTTGCATTACAAAAAAAATACTCACCTCTGTCCGTTCCAACACTGATCTAGTCTCTTCATATATCAGTCCTACCTGTGGGCATGCGCACCATCTCGGCAATAGTGCCGCCGTCACTCTCCTCAGATCGCGCACCATCCCCGTCCTCAGCAAGAGCGCAGACTGATGGAACGGCGTGCGGCCTGATGGGAGAGTTGGGCTGCATGTCCACTGTCCAGATTACATCCGGATTAGCTGCGGATTGAATGCTGCGTACAACAGCAGAGCCACGTAGTATATTGCCCAGTCACGTAGTATATTGCCCAGCCACGTAGTATATTGCCCGGCCATGTAGTATATTGTCCAGCTACGTAGTATATTGCCTGGCGACGTAGTATATTGCCCAGTTACATTGTATATTGCCCAGCGACGTAGTATATTGCCCAGTTACATTGTATATTGCCCAGCCACGTAGTATATTGCCCAGACACATAGTATACAGCAGAGCCACGTAGTATATTGCCCAGACACATAGTATACAGCAGAGCCACGTAGTATATTGCCCAGACACATAGTATACAGCAGAGCCACGTAGTATATTGCCCAGACACACAGTATACAGCAGAGCCACGTAGTATATTGCCCAGACACATAGTATACAGCAGAGCCACGTAGTATATTGCCCAGACACATAGTATACAGCAGAGCCACGTAGTATATTGCCCAGACACATAGTATACAGCAGAGCCACGTAGTATATTGCCCAGACACATAGTATACAGCAGAGCCACGTAGTATATTGCTGTGACTTATTGCTGCAGCTTCAGCTTACATACAGATCGGGTGACGCTGGAGCCGGGACCTTATCTGTATGTAAGTTTATGGTGCAATAAATCTCAGTACAGTACAGATAGATCCTCTGCAGAAAGCAGATAAGAAAGCAGGAATTAGATGAAGTCCGTCACATACCTCCTGCCCCGACCCCCTGGCTCGCTCTCTGCCAACTTCTTCTCTCCTCTCCAGGCCTCGGGCAGAGTGAAACAGGCGCACTGGTGACGTCAGATCAGCAGACACACAGCCTGCTGTCTGCAATGGGGGATGCCGGCCGGCACTTGTACACTGCTAATACAGTGCGGGCCCGGGCCTGCATCGATCTACAGCGGCAGCAGAAAGCCCCTGTCTGCAAGGGCCCCCTCCACCTCCGGGCCCCGGTGCGGCTGCACCGGTTGAACCGGCGGTAGGTCCGCCCCTGCACCACATCCTCTGTAAAACATGGTGGAGGCAACGTGATGGCATGGGCATGCATGGCTTTCAATGGCACTGGGTCACTTGTGTTTATTGATGACATAAGAGCAGACAAGAGTAGCCGGATGAATTCTGAAGTGTACCGGGATATACTTTCAGCCCAGATTCAGCCAAATGCTGCAAAGTTGATTGGACGGCGCTTCATAGTACAGATGGACAATGACCCCAAGCATACAGCCAAAGCTACCCAGGAGTTCATGAGTGCCAAAAAGTGGAACATTCTGCAATGGCCAAGTCAATCTCCAGATCTAAACCCAATTGAGCATGCATTTCACTTGCTCAAATCCAGACTTAAGACGGAAAGACCCACAAACAAGCAAGACCTGAAGGCTGCGGCTGTAAAGGCCTGGCAAAGCATTAAGAAGGAGGAAACCCAGCGTTTGGTGATGTCCATGGGTTCCAGACTTAAGGCAGTGATTGCCTCCAAAGGATTTGCAACAAAATATTGAAAATAAAAATATTTTGTTTGGGTTATGTTTATTTGTCCAATTACTTTTGACCTCCTAAAATGTGGAGTGTTTGTAAAGAAATGTGTACATTTCCTACATTTTCTATCAGATATTTTTGTTCAACCCTTCAAATTAAACGTTACAATCTGCACTTGAATTCTGTTGTAGAGGTTTCATTTCAAATCCAATGTGGTGGCATGCAGAGCCCAACTCGCGAAAATTGTGTCACTGTCCAAATATTTCTGGCCCTAACTGTACCACAATTATTAATGAATGAAGCAAAATGAAAAACATACATGATAATCAGCTAGAGATTTTAACCTACAGAGATTTGATAGAACGTGATAACCAGAACAATATAACAAAAGACCCCATTGGTAGAATATATGGTCTCAACCATCACCAAATATAATCAGGAGAAACTGGAAAAAATTAAGAAAACGATTTTACCTTGACACTGCTCAGTGTAATTAGAGGAGTTAATGGAGGCTGTAAAGAAAACACACACTCTTCATTCTAACGAACATTTCTATTAGTTATGACAAGTTGTCAATAACTTGTAATTCATTATCATAGCCTTTACTCAGCAGTAATGTAAATCCATAGAGGCCGAAAAATATATCAGAAACATGTGCTTTGACAAAGCACGTCCATGCTAGCAGAATGGCGCTCACTAAATGCAGTGTGCTCGCTTGCTTAAATAGAAGACCACTTGTATATTCCTTGTGTGGACCCTCCTGGTTGTGACGCACTTCTGATAACAGCGCGTTACGTGTTTTGGGCCTGATCGCGTCACCGGACGTGACATGTGAACAGATGAGTGTCACTTCAGCTTGCTATACTGGTGAGAAACCAGCGCATTAGCTGCATCCACACATCACTGGAATTAATGCGAAAATAAGTATGTGTCACCTCCTACCCCATATTGGTGGAAAAATCGACAGTACGAGTGTGTCAAAGACTATAGGTGCAAACTATGACCCAATGATGATCTAGTCTTTATGGACAAACCATTAGCAATCTAAAATACATTATATCTATAATGAAACGGGGCCCAGATAAGGAATGACATACTTAGAAAATGATTGGAATAATAAGTAAACTAATAAAATAATATAGTATCTATAATATAACGCTGGGAGCGTCACTCTGTCCGAAGCCTTTATAGACTGCGCAGGCGCAAGCGCCGGCGCAGTCTGGGCCTCACAGAGTGACGCTCCCGGGAGATCGCGATGTGCGTTCACACTGAACGCACACCGCGATCTCCAACAGAGAAGCAGGGACCGCCAGGAGGGTGAGTATATTCATATATTCACCTGGCCCCGTTCCACCGCTGAGCGCCGCCATCTTCCCGGTCTTCGGCCTGTGACCTTCAGTTCAGAGGGCGCGATGACGCGCTTAATGCGCGCAGGCGCCGCCCTCTGACTGAACAGTCACAGCCCGGAGACCGGGAAGATGGCGGCGCCCAGCGCTGGAACGCAGGACAGGTGAATATAGTAAGTGCTGGGGGGGCCTGAGCTGGCGGCGATACCGGCACCTGACCCCCACAGCGTGCCGGTGTCCCCGCTCAGGCCCCCCAGCACTCGGCGCCGAGCGGGTCAGAGGCAGTATGGGGACGCAGGATGGAGCAGCACATAAGGATGGGGACGCAGGATGGAGCAGCACATAAGGATGGGGACGCAGGATGGAGCAGCACATAACAGGATGGGGACTCAGGATGGGAGCAGCACATAACAGGATGGGGACGCAGGATGGAGCAGCACATGACAGGATGGGGACGCAGGATGGAGCAGCACATGACAGGATGGGGACGCAGGATGGAGCAGCACATACCAGGATGGAGACCATATACCAATATAAATGCTCGCCACCCGGGCGTAGAATGGGTTCAATAGCTAGTTATAATATAAAAAGCACTGCCACATAACCTTTTTTGTTTTAATATTGGAGTGTAGCCACGAGCCCAATTACTCCAAATCGTTTGTGATAAAACTTCCAGAGATAAATCAGAAGGCCAAATATCCACTTAAATATGGGGACGCAGGATGGAGCAGCACATGACAGGATGGGGACGCAGGATGGAGCAGCACATAAGGATGGGGACGCAGGATGGGAGCAGCCCATAACAGGATGGGGACGCAGGATGGAGCAGCACATGACAAGATGGGGACGCAGGATGGAGCAGCACATGACAGGATGGGGACGCAGGATGGAGCAGCACATGACAGGATGGGGACGCAGGATGGAGCAGCACATGACAGGATGGGGACGCAGGATGGAGCAGCACATAAGGATGGGGACGCAGGATGGGTGCAGCGCATGACAGGATGGGGACGCAGGATGGGAGCAGCGCATGACAGGATGGGGACGCAGGATGGGAGCAGCGCATGACAGGATGGGGACGCAGGATGGGAGCAGCACATGACAGGATGGGAACGCAGGATGGGAGCAGCACATGACAGGATGGGGACGCAGGATGGGAGCAGCGCATCACAGGATGGGGACGCAGGATGGGAGCAGCGCATGACAGGATGGGGACGCAGGATGGAGCAGCGCATGACAGGATGGGGACGCAGGATGGGAGCAGCACATGACAGAATGGAGGCGCAGGATGGAGCAGCACATGACAGGATGGGGACGCAGGATGGGAGCAGCGCATGACAGGATGGGGACGCAGGATGGAGCAGCGCATGACAGGATGGAGACGCAGGATGGGAGCAGCACATGACAGAATGGAGGCGCAGGATGGAGCAGCGCATGACAGGATGGGGACGCAGGATGGGAGCAGCGCATCACAGGATGGGAGCAGCGCATGACAGGATGGGGACGCAGGATGGGAGCAGCGCATGACAGGATGGGGATGCAGGATGGGAGCAGCGCATGACAGGATGGGGACGCAGGATGGGAGCAGCGCATCACAGGATGGGAGCAGCGCATCACAGGATGGGGACGCAGGATGGGAGCAGCGCATGACAGGATGGGGACGCAGGATGGGAGCAGCGCATGACAGGATGGGGACGCAGGATGGAGCAGCACATGACAGGATGGGGACGCAGGATGGAGCAGCACATGACAGGATGTGGACGCAGGATGGAGCAGCGCATACCAGGATGGAGACCATATACCAATATAAATGCTCGCCACCCGGACGTAGAACGGGTTCAATAGCTAGTTATAATATAAAAAGCACTGCCACATAACCTTTTTTGTTTTAATATTGGAGTGTAGCCACGAGCCCAATTACTCCAAATCGTTTGTGATAAAACTTCCAGAGATAAATCAGAAGGCCAAATATCCACTTAAATATCGTTAGGAATAATATTGGGGTGCAGCTTGGAGGGCCAATAAACTAATGCAAATTGTCTGCTATAAAAATGTGTTTCAGTTGCAAACTAGAAGGCCAGATTTCCACTTTAATATCATCAGACCTAATATTGTGGCACAGCCGCAAGGCCAAATCAGCTAATCTGAATCAATTGTGATAAAACTGTGTTTCAGTGGCAAATCAGAAGGCCAGATTTCCACTTAAAAATCGTTAGGTTTAACAGTGTTTTTCAGGCACACTCTCTAATAAAATAAATATTGATTGTTCATTTAGTAATAGGTGACTGACAGCTGTGGGCCTAAGGTTGTGTAACGGCAGGTTACAAGAGGGGAAGACTACTTACAACATGAGTGGGAAAAAGCGAGGTCGTGGAGGAAGGGGGAGTAAGCTTGCTGTTCGACGTGTACGTGCGTTAGGTGTTAGTGTTAATGTTAATGAAGGTTCAACTGAACAAACTCCATCTTGTCCTATCCAAAGACCACTGACAACATCTGTTACTGGACGGGCAACTCGACTCCCTCTTGTTTGGCAGCTGTACAGCAGTACACCTTGTACTGTATATGAGGCTCGGAAAAAGCATGTGCTACAGTGGATATCAAACACTGCATCAAGTGGCCTCTCCAACCACCCTCTTTTCCCCCGCATCAAAAATTTCCAAAGGTCCAACTGACTGTGGGGAACCACAGATGGGCCATTCTGCAGAGCTGTTCACCTTCTACTCCAAGGGTATCAGAGGTCTGTTCCAAAGAATCACAGAATCCAGAGGAGGAAAGCATCTGCACTGATGCCAACATCTCAGAGACAAAAATTGCAATAATTTTACAACTACATGCATGAACCGGCACATGCGCGATCAACATGCCTTAGTGTGGGAATCTCACTGCACTAAAATGTGGACTAACGAGCCTCACCAAGCACCGGCCATCCCATCAACCCTATCTGCTGCTTCTTACTCCTCCGTCATCATGCCAAGTTTTCTCACACAGGTCTCCCGCCTCAGAAACTACAATTGTTTTCCTCCTACAGTCAGAGTGAGTAAGTGCCCATCAGCTGTTATGGAAGTAGACATGACTGCTGCTTTTTTGTCACCTAGCACAACACATCTTTCTAAATCCACCATAACAACTCCGCCTGCACCTCACTCACAGTCCAGCAGTTTGTCGTGTTCTCCGTACTCCACCCTCTATCAGCATAGCAGCCAGCCCTTGTTTGTGCAGTTGTGGTCCCCTAAAGGGATATTTCCTCCTACACATGCAGATCGAGTCCCACCTCCGTACTGTGCATCCAGGGCTCACCGCAATCAGGCACTGTTCAAATAAATATGCCTTTGGGATCGCAGTCACACAGGTCAAGAGTTGTGTACAGCTAACCAGGCTAACGTAGAGCAATGGCTGTCTCTACTGAACCTTGAGCTAGGGAAGGTCATGTGCGATAACAGTGCAAACCCAGTGGCATCTCTACGCTGTGGCTTGGGAGGCTCACATCCTCAACCTAGTGGTACAGCAATTTCTCTGCCTTTATCCCTGCCTGGATGCACTGCTACAGAAAGCATGGTCGCTATGTGCTCACTTCCGAAGATCGCACCCTGCAGGTTATAGACTTGCATCGATACAGAGGTCTTTCGGCCTACCGGTTAAACATTTGATTTGCGATGTTCCAACAAAGTAGAATTCCACTCTGCACATGATGCAGCGGCTGTGACAGCAGCGACGAACCCTGGTGCAGTATGTCCTTTTGCATATCCTGACCAACGCAGTCCAGAAGTGGTGCAAATCACACTTGCGGAGTGGGCACAGATGAAGGTTAGACGATGGTTAGATGATAGTTAGATGATGGTTAGCGCTGACGATGCTGTCATCATTATCACTAATCCAGTCATCTACATGCTGTAACACACTTTGAATAGTCTGAGTAAGGCGGTAGTGGTCCCAGAGGAAGAGATGGACGCAGAAGAGGATGCTGAAGCAATAACAATATCTCACATTTCCGGACTGTCACCGCACAAGCGGATGCCATGGGAGGGTGTCCTAGAGTGATCGAGGGGGCCTTATGGTACCAGACAAACTTAGTGAAGGTGCATTAGCCAAGGAACAAATGGAGGAGGACAAGTTGATGGATTTGCATCAGTCAGGAGATAAAGAGGATATTGATCCCCACTCTGTTGTCCGTGGTTTGTGGGAGGGGACGGAGTAATCAACCTTGAGTGTTACCCTGCCACCAACACACCATGGACTTGGATGTCATGGAAGCGCCCAACACATGAGAACCTTCTTGCTGCACTATCTTCAGCATGATGCTCACATTCTTAGGGTTAGAAATAGTTCTGATAACTGGGTTGTCTCTCTGTTAGATCTACTGTGCGAGAGTAAATTTAACCAGATGCTTCTTCCCCTGGAAAGGGATGCGCACATGCTGGAGTATCGAAACATGCTTGTAGACAATCTTAAGAGTGGTTTTCCCCAAAACACCAGTGAGGCATACAGTGTGCATGCCAGTTCAAGATGTCCAACCCCAGGAACATCAAGGTGTCATTGCAAAAATGTTAGCAGCAGCAGTATAAGTGTAAATGGCATAAGCAATTTCTGTGAGTTGTATCACACATTTTTTAGACCAGACCGTGCACCAGCAGGACAGAGTACAAGTCTGTCATGTTGGGAATGACTGGAGGGTATGGTGCAGGTGTATCTGGAACTCAATATCAATGCCATCAGGGGGGTTTGGAGTCTTTTGCATCTTGGTCTTGAAAAATGGAAGAGTGGCCTGAGTTGCCTGTCACTCATGAACATGAATGGCACCCAGTGTTCTCTCAGTATGTGTCTTCAGCGCTGGTGGTGTCCTGACGGATAAGCGCATACGGCTGTCCCCTAAAAGTGTAGACCACCTAACTTTGATCAGAACTAACAAGTCATGGATCTCCAATGACTTTTTCACCACAGTCACAGACAGGGCAAACTAGGTGATGGTGTCATTTTTTTCTGACATGCATTGATCTCTTGTTGTTGCAGTCTGTGCCATCTTTGTGGTGTCTTCTGTGCCTGCTTTTGTTACTGCTGCTGATGTTACAGACAATGTCTTTAAATGCGGAGACTCAAAGTTAGGCCTCCATCTGGTGGGTTGACGGTATTGGAAGGTGTGTCAGAGGCCTTTTATACTGTTTCTACTCTGTGGAATTTGATGCCACTTTAGTGGTGTGTGAGAATTATTTTTTGAAATCTGGAGACTCCAAGTTGGGTCTCCATCTGGTGGGTTGCCTGTGGTGGAAGGTGTCTCAGAGGCCTATTATACTGTTTCTACTCTGTGGAAATTGATGCCACTTTAGTGGTGTGTGACAATTATTTTTTGAAATGTGAAGACTCCAAGTTGAGTCTCCAACTGGTGGGTTGCCTGTTTAAGTAGACGTTGCAGGAGGTGTCAGGCAAAACCCACAGTTTTAAGCGTGTTCTAAAAACGCATTTCTTCAGACTGGCCTACCGCTTCAACATATTTATCTACAGTAACTATCCTTGTGTTTCTCATACCAAATTTTCTTCAAAATCAAGAACCTAGTATCATCTGTCCTCACACCCTTTATAAATTTAATAGCCCTCTGTGGCTGTACTCTTACACATACTGGTTGATTACCTGTTCATGCAGCATTACATGAACACCCTATTTATTAAATTGATAGCTGGACTGTACAATGAAAGCAATTGTTACCATCCGCCTCTTGCGTCTCAACTATTTCCTCATAGATTGTAAACTTGAGAGAAGGGCACTCACTCCTCTTGGTTTCTGTTGATTTATGTGATTATTGTTTTTCTGTAATGTTGTTTATTGTCTGTACAAGTCCCCTCTAAAATGTAAAGCGCTGCAGAATATGTTAGTGACATAGAAATAAAATTACTATTATTATTATTATTATTATTATTATTATTAATAATAATAATAACAAGGCTTACATGGCTCCCTTAACCACCAGGTCCTTAGTGAAATTTCAATTCCAAGCTTTAAATGCTGAGCCAGACCAGATACCTCATGTATGGTCCATGGCTGACTTCTGCTGTGCCATTTGCAAATTTCTACTGTGGGTCAAGAGTTGCCACTTGTCAGGGTGACTGTCTCTAATTTTAGCCGTTTGGGAAGCTTTGTCACCTTTTAAGGTGTTGTTTATACGTTTGATTTGGCCTCCTATTGAATGTAATGAAAGGTTCGCTTATCTTTACTCTTGAGGAAGATTATCTTGTCTGCTTGAATGTGATCGCTGGCGTCGCTGAGTACCTTCTCTGATAGCACACTGGAAGTGGGACAAAACAGTACCTCCAGAGCACACTGGACTAGTTCTTGCCACTATTCTAATCTGCTAAGGCATAAGGTCATGGAATCCAGGTTCTGAGTATTTGCCAGAGAAAGGACACGAGTCGAAAAGCAATATTCACAAATGTGATTATTTGGTGCAGAGGCCATTCTCTCTCTGCAGGAAGATCTTCTTTAACAACATAATTGTTTATTTTATTTTTTATTTTTTTTGTTATACTGAATTTAGGAGACAAATACAAGAGAAGCAATCTTTTTCAAGGGATTTTCTCCCACTAGTGAAATTTTTAGCAAGCCCTCCCTGCAGCTTGCCACATCCTAAGTAGAGTCTCAGTTGTTGCACAATGGAGTCTATTAAAATTAGCAGGTGAGACTCTAGTCGGCTTTTGACCACAAGAAGGCAAATTGCATGTATGCGATTATGTGGAAGCCACTGGAACCTTAAAGTGGAGACAAAATTTAAATACATGTGTACATTACATACCATATTAATTTGGCAAGCTACAGTGCTTGCTGACAATTTACTTAGGTGAAAAAAAAATCAAATCGTCAGAATTAGTTTTCTTTGGTATCCGCAACCTTGCAATAAAATGCAATAGCGAGTGTTCAAAATATCATATCTACACCAAAATACAATGTATGTCTAAGTATATATACAGTACCGAACAAAAGTTTGGACACACCTTCTCATTTAAAGAATTTTTTGTATTTTCATGACTATGAAAATTGTACATTCACACTGAAGGCATCAAAACTATGAATTAACACATGTGGAATTATATACTTAACAAAAAAGTGTGAAACAACTGAAATTATGTCTTATATTCTAGGTTCTTCAAAGTAACCACCTTTTGCTTTGATGACTGCTTTGCACACTCTTGGCATTGACAAGCTGGCGTAAGGCGACATATAGGCCATACAATGCTCTCCTTGGAATTCAAATCTGAATATAGCTTCGTGCCACAGCCACGCCAGCCACACATTTCCTTACTGCCCACTGTGTTTCATAGTGCTAGACTGTACTGCTACTGCCTGGCTGCCATTGCTGGCCCTAAACTGCTACATATCTCTTTGATTGCACCATCCTAACTTTCTACACAAGCATGAAACAACTAACAGGATGGGGCCAATTTTTAAAAAAGCTTGATAACAACAAGCCATAGCTGCTTCACTTTGAAAACAGTACTCTTTTTTTCCCTCCCTACAAATAGGGATAACAAGGGCAATTTTGAGAAAAAGCTTTTGTAATAGCCTAATCAACGTATCTGGAATGCCCACCAGGGCCGTGGGGTACTCGGTACAGGGTTCGGTACTTAAAGGGATGTGTCATGGTGGCGGCGACCCGGTCTGTGGCCTGAGCGCCCATGTTAAAGGGATGGTCTTTAAAGGGGTTAGTTTACTAATAAAAGTTCATGACGCCACCTGTGGTACTCAGTCAGGGGTGACTGACGCTGCTTAAAGGGGTCCACTGGGGTGATGTTATGGCAGCAGGAATGGTATGGCTTCCCACAGGTGAAGCTGGGTCCCCAGGGCTCCAGGTGTCATAGATGAAGATGGTCATAGGTGGTGTAGTATGAAATGGAGGACACAGGGTTGCAGTCTCTTTACCTCTTTACTTGGTTCAAGGCAGCCATAGTCCAAGGTACAGGATCACGGATGCTGGTGTGGTCTGGCGGCTTGGAAGCGAAGTGGGAATCCCTCAAACCAGGTGGCGTTGGAAGCCTTCCTTCTAGTGCTGTGGTGTTGTAGTCCCTTGCTGCCTTAGGCCTCACACAAGGTTCTCACGTTTTTCTCTCTGTCCCCCTTTAGGTAGGACACTACCCGTACGACAGGTAGCTCTAGTCTTTTTACAGAATCTCTATCACGACCCAGGCTCAATCTATTACTGTGTCATTGCGTGTTAATGGTGGACAGGTAACTTACAATCAGCTGTCCGCCAGTTTCTGCCATGGGGCATGAAGTTACCCCCACAACCTCGGTCTTCAAGCTACCTGTATCTGCGCTCGGCATGGAGGAAGCCCAGTAGCAGCTTCTCTCTCCAGCTCTTTACTCTTCTTTGCTTCTTCTCCCTTTCAGTCTCCTTCAGAATTCTCTGCATTCTTTTCCCTTCCTAGAAGCCACAGAATCACTTGTCTCCACGGCCCCAGCCTTCCTTCCTCTCTCTTCGCTCTCCTCTCACCAACTGTCTAACTCCAACTGCCTAGCAACTGCCTAGCAACTCCTCCTCCCGATCAGAGAGAGCAGCTCCCCTGAAGTCAGGTGTAGAGGTCCCTCTTCTGGCCTGGAGTCAGAACAGTGTGGTATGTGCTGAATACCTGTCAAAGGGATCCTTCCTCGCTTGCAAGCGTGACATCACTCTCACCGTGTGGAAAGCAATGCCACTGTAACAACCGGTTGCCTTGGGTGTTACATATCATTAATCATTAATTAAGTTGAGTAACAAAAATTTGCATTCAAAAGAATATACATTTTTGCATCTCTAATTAAAGGGATAATTTTTGGAATGCTTGTGCAAAAAAACTCCGCTTGCACTGCCTGTGTGTAAACAACATCAAGGCATGCAGCTGCCCCCAAAACGGGATACATTTTTGATTGTTGAGTGTGGTTAAATAGGCAGCTAGTTACCATCAGTTACTATCTGTTTTACACTAGCCAGATAGGTTGAAGTCACTTGAATTTAAAAAAGCTCCTTGCATTACAAAGCTCAAAATAACTTCTAAGGTGGAAATTCAGAGACAGACATTAAAACAGATGGAAGTTCATTAGTTATTCTCATCAGAGTTTCATTTGAATTTTGTCATCATTTAGACCAGTTTTCATTAGTTATTCTTGTATGTGAAAAAAAAGGTTTACCAGCTTATGCCAGCAGTCTGTGATGGTATCCAAGTGCTGTCCAATTTTTTGCATGGACCCACAGACTTGCACTGTTGATTTTAATCTAAAACTTGGATCAAAATTAGACTTGTTTCTGTGTTTGTGAAAAGTCATGGACATTTCAGTGGCTCCATTCAATATTATAAGTATGAGTGCTATCCATGAAAAACACGGATAACACTCATACAGAAAAATTGACATTTGAATGATCCCATATACACATATTTTCCAGGCTTTTTATGGTAATTACGTTATGTGGTTAAAGAATCAAATTCCTGGGGCAAATTTGGTGAATTCTAATGTCAAACGATGAGCTTATCTCTAGTTAACCCCCACTCCACAAACTCACTCACCCTTGCAGAAATCTCAAACACCTCAATTAATAATATAATAATAATAGTTTGTAACGATGGTGCAGCGGCGCTAGTGAAAATAGCATAAAAAAGCAGCCAGTATAGCCCTTAACCACACAGGGCAGAGGTAAGACTCTATGAAGTACAGTAATTTTCATATACCTGCGCTAAGACATGCATAGAAAAAAATAATAGTAACCATTTACCTGTAAAGGGGAAGATGGTGCTGGGAACGGTATGAATATTCGTATGCAGATAAAGTTATGACATTCGGACTCTGAGACTAAGGGTAGAGAAGGATAATGGGTCTATATATAATCCTCAGAAAAAAATTATATATTGCTATATGCCCGACAAACTAACAAGCAGACCAATATAAGGAGAACTACTATAAAAAAAAAAAAAATATATATATATATATATATATATATATATATATATATATATGATTTTATAAGCAACCGGTGATATAGAGGCTTGCAAAGTGGTGCCTCCCTTTATAAACACACAATAGTAATCCGGGAACGGTTATACGTACTATCAAGTGCACAGACACATAGGTCCAGAGGATATCAGCAGGTGCAGCACACGTGGAGCGCTCAGCTTTCACCTACTTCCTGTCGCAAGGGTGGCTGTCACCGGCCGGGACAGCGCGCCGAGGAATTACTACCTCCGAACACCACTGAACTATTCAAGGGAAGTAAATACCAAGTTAATATCTTACCGCTCCACGTGTGCTGCTCCTGCTGATATCCTCCAGACCTATGTGTCTGTGCACTTGTACGTATAACCGTTCCCGGATTACTATTGTGTGTTTATAGAGGGAGGCACCACTTTGCAAGCCTCTATATCACCGGTTGCTTTTAAAATCGTATATATATATATATTTTTTATAGTAGTTCTCCTAATATTGGTCTGCTTGTTAGTTTGTCGGGCATATAGCAATATATAATTTTTTTTTGAGGATTATATATAGACCCATTTTCCTTCTCTACCCTTAGTCTCAGAGTCCGAATGTCATAACTTTATCTGCATACGAATATTCATACCGTTCCCAGCACCATCTTCCCCTTTACAGGTAAATGGTTATTATTATTTTTTTCTATGCATGTCTTAGTGCAGGTATATAAAAATTACTTAATATAATAATAATAATAATAATAATTTTATTTATATAGCGCCAACATATTCCGCAGCGCTTTAAAAATTATAGAGGGGACTTGTACAGATAATAGACATTACAGCATAACAGAAATCACAGTTCAAAATAGATACCAAGAGGAATGAGGGCCCTGCTTGCAAGCTTACAAACTAGGAGGAAAAGGGGAGACACGAGAGGTGGATGGTAACAATTGCTTTAGTTATTCGGAGCAGCCAAAGTGTAAGGCTCAGGTGTTCATTTAAAGCTGCATGAACCAGTTAACTGCCTAAGTATGTAGCAGTACAGAGACAGAGGACTATTAACTGCATAAAGTGTATGAGAACCTGATGAGAGGAACCTGATTATTATTATTATTATTATTATTTATTGTTATAGCGCCATTTATTCCATGGCGCTTTACATGTGAGGAGGGGTATACATAATAAAAACAAGTAATCAACAACGTCCATGTTAGTATAATAGCCCATGGACAAAACGTGATAAGGCAACGTAAGATGTAAATTTATAAAAAGTTATATCTTTATTATAAACAAAAAACAAAGATAAAAGGAGAGACAAAAAACAGGAAGGGCAGGCAGGAAGGACACCGGACGCATCTTACCTTAGCGGTAAGCTCTCCTATACTTTTGTTTACTTACCGATACTTGCGTTTGGACTTTGTTTGTGGCCGGATCTACTTGCCGGTACTGATCTTTGTCTAGCCACTAGGTCCATATATATTGCCACTGGGTCATTTATCATTGCGGTATTATTGCGGTATAAATATTGTGGTATTTGCACCCCCTTTTTTGTATACTATAGCACCGCGTTTGTACTTTGTTTATGACCGCTTTTTTGGCATTGATCTCTATTCTTTCAGTTTACCATTCAGTACACCTATGACATCGTATATGTATACATTATATTATAGTCTCGTATCGGCAGGTTGACTGAGGAGATTGAGCATCCGCCTGTTTTGTACACTTGTTCTTGGATCACTCGCAGTTATTTCTATACTTACGCATTAGCATATTTTTATGTATTTTTGTACTATATACTGCCAGTAATTTAACAGTGTATTTGCGTCCGCTATATTATTGGTCCTTCCCTACGGAGGTTTTCTTTAGCCCTGTCACTGTTTTTTGTCTCTCCTTTTATCTTTGTTTTTTGTTTATAATAAAGATATAACTTTTTATAAATTTACATCTTACGTTGCCTTTTCACTTTTTGTCCATGGGCTATTATACTAACATGGACGTTGTTGATTATATGCTATGGGAGTGTGGTCTTTGAGGCACTACTATAGATTTTTTCTAGAGACATTCAGTAATAATAATAAAAACAAGTACAATAATCTTAAACAATACAAGTCATAACTGGTACAGGAGGAATGAGGACCCTGCCCGCGAAGGCTCATAATCTACAAGGGATGGGTGAGAATACCCATCCATATGTTTTTGTTTTTTTTTGAATGGGCCACACAGGGATAGTTAGGATAATGCGTTGAGGCGGTAGGCCAATCTGAACAAATGAGTTTTTAGGGCATGCTTAAAACTGTGGGGATTGGGGATTAATCGTATTAACCTAGGTAGTGCATTCCGAAGAATCGACGCAGCACGTGTAAAGTCTTGGAGATGGGAGTGGGAGGTTCTGATTATTGAGGATGCTAACCTGAGGTCATTAGTGGATCGAAGGGCACGGGTATGGTGGTAGACTGAAACCAGAGAGGATATGTAGGGTGGTGCTGAGCCATGTAGTGCTTTGTGGATGAGGGTAGTAGTTTTTACTGGATTCTTGAGTGGATGGGTAACCAGTGTAATGACTGGCACAAGGTAGAGGCATCGGTGTAACAATTGGTGAGGAATATGATCCTGGCTGCAGCATTCAGGACAGATTGGAGCGGGGAGAGTTTGGTAAGAGGGAGGCCGATTAGTAGAGAGTTACAATGTTTGCAGCGTGTGCCACGGTTGTCGCCATCTGTACTGAGTTGTTCTATGTATAGGAGGGGCAGCTTCATCCAGGGCACTTTGCAGGGTTTTATTGTAATGCTTCAGAGCAGAATCAGGACATGAGATGGAGGAGATTGGGGCCAATGAGGACTGCAAGTTCTTCATAAGTTTCTGGGTGTTAATGGCCTGTATGTTTCTATAAGTGTGGAAAGTGGGGGTGACCTGAGGGGATGGCAGTTCTTGATAGAGAATGAAAGAAGGTTGTGGTCAGAGAGCATGAGAGGGGAGTTTGTGAAATCATCCACTGAGCAAAGCCGGGAGAAGACCAAGTCGGGGGAGTTTCCATCTTCATGCGTTGGAGAGTTAAGGTATCTTCACACTGAGCAACTTTACAACGAGAACGACAAAGATCCGTGACGTTGCAGCGTCCTGGATAGCGATCTCGTTGTGTTTGATACGTAGCAGCAATCAGGATCCTGCTGTGACATCGCTGGTCGTAGCTGAAAGTCCAGAACTTTATTTGGTCGTCAGGTAGGCGTGATTCGTCATGTTTGACAGCAAAAGCAAGAATCCCCTCAATGTTTTTACATGGAGCTAACAACCAGCGAGAACGATAAGTGAGTCGCTGTTACGTCACTAGATCGCTCCTGCATCGTTCTGGAGTTGCCGTGTTTGACATCTCTACAGCGACCTAACAGCAACACTCCAGCGATCTAGTTTAGGTCGGATCGTTGTCTATATCGCTGGAGCGTCGCTAAATGTGACGGTACCTTTAGTATGCTGCGAGAGGCCGAAAGAAGAGGTTAGAGATAAAAGATGAGAAGCTATGGGGAGAGAGGAGAAGCAATGGGGATGTTGAAATCACCCATGATGAGGGTGGGGGTGTCACAGGAGAGAAAGTGTGGAAGCCAGGTGGTAAAGTGACCAAGCAACTGATGAGAGGTGCCGGGAGGACGATACACCACCGCCACTCGCATGGAGAAGGGGATGTAGAGTCTGACAGCATGGACCTCAAAGGAAGGGAAGACAAGTGAGGGCACTTGGGGGATAACTTGGAAGGTACATTTGGGTGAAAGGAGCACACCAACGCCTCCACCTGCTCTGTTGTCCGATCTTGGGGTATGAGAAAAGTGTAGTCCATCATATGAAAGAGCAGCAGCAGCGGTGCGATCTTGGGGTATGAGAAAAGTGTAGTCCATCATATGAAAGAGCAGCAGCAGCGGTGGTGTCTTGCTGGTGGATCCAAGTTTCAGTAAGAGCCAGGAAATTAAGAGAATTAGAAAGGAAGAAGTCATGGATGAAGGAGAGTTTATTACACACAGAGCGAGAATTCCAAAGGGCACAATTGAAAAAGACAGAAGGCATGCATGGAATATTAAAAGGTTAGAGGGGTTTCTGAGTGTAGCAGTTGGGAGGTTTGACTGGCTATAACATGGGGGGCCGGGGTTGAAAGAGATGTCTCCAGCGACTAGGAGAAGGAGGATAGAAAGAGTGAGCAGATGGTTAAGTGATTTGTGAAAGCATCTATTGTGTTGGATGGTGGGACTGAATGGATCTGTGCTGTTAAGGAATGTGAACAGAGCATAAGTGCTATACCTAGGAGAGGAAAGGACAGAGGGGCTGATATGGATGAAGTGTAAATAGTTAATGCAAGGGCGGTGAATGTGAGTGAATGCGGCAGCCAATTTACAATTACTCTCTGAGTCCCTTCTCTCTCTTACATACAGACTCCCTTCATGACACAGCTGCTGCTGCCACTTTTTATAACACTACAATAACAGCAACACTCGATTCAGCCACCCCGCTCATGCATAGCAAAACTCAAACACTCAACAGGCAGCCATGGCTGACCAGCCTGACCAAAGAACTGAGATTGGCTTCCAGGATCGCTGAGCATAGATGGAAGTGATCCCGCTCTGCCTACCACTTCACTACATACAAGCAGTCCCTTGCCCGCTTCAAGTCCACGCTCACTGCCGCAAAACTAACTTACTTCTCATCTCTCATATCCTCCCAGTCTCACAACCCTAAACAGTTTTTCAACACTTTCAATTCTCTACTCCGTCCCCCCTCACCGCCCTCCCTCCCCTCTCATTTCTACTGAAGAATTTGCCTCTTTCTTTAAACAGAAGATTGATACGATCAGAGAAAGCTTTGGCCAACAGCGCCCAATGCCCCTCTTATCTTCTCAACCCTGTTCCTCCAAAACAAGCTTCTCCACCATGGCAGAAGATCAGCTCTCTACCATCCTGTCAAGATCACACCTCACCACTTGCACCCTTGACTCGCTCCCCTCCCACATCATCCCTAAACTTGCCATGGTCTTCATCCCAACCCTAACTCACCTCTTCAACCTCTCACTCACAACAGGGTCTTCCTCTCATTCTTCAAACATGCCAAGATCACACCCATCCTCAAAAAGCCCTCCCTCGACCCATCCTCTGTGTTTAGCTATTGCCTGATATCTCTTCTCCCTTATGCCTCAAAATTACTGGAACAACATGTCCATCTTGAACTGTCCTCCCACCTCTCCTCCTGCTCCCTCTTTGACCGGTTACAATCTGGCTTCCGACCCCATCACTCAACTGAAACTGCCCTAACTAAAGTCACCAATGACCTACTAACTGCCAAGAGCAAGCGACACTACTCTGTCCTCCTCCTCCTGGACCTGTCTTCTGCCTTTGACACTGTGAACCACTCCCTTCTGCTACAGATCCTCTCATCTCTTGGCATCGCAGACTTGGCCCTATCATGGATCTTGTCCTATCTGACAGACCGAACTTTCAGTGTCTCCCTCCCCTTCACCACCTCTTCTCTCCGACCCTTGTCTGTCGGTGTTCCTCAAGACTCTGTTCTAGGATCCCTACTATTCTCCATCTACACCTTCGGCCTGGGACAGCTCATAGAATCCCACGGTATGCAGTATCATCTCTACTCCGATGACATGCAGATCTACCTATCTGGACCTGACCTCACCTCCTTACTTACCATAATCCCACACTGTCTGTCTGCTATCTCAACCTTCTTTTCTGCTTGCTTTCTAAAACTGAACATGGACAAATCTGAATTCAGCATCTTTCCCCCATCTCACTCTACCCCTCCTCTTGACCTATCTATCACTGTCAATGGCTGCTCACTTTCCCCAGTCCCACACGCCCGATGCCTCTGAGTGATCGACTCTGCCCTCTCTTTCAAGCCACATATCCAAGCCCTTGACTCCACCTGCCATCTGAAACTGAAAAATATCTCCCAGATCCGCACATTCCTTGACTGCGACACCACAAAAACACTAGTGCATGCCCTTATCATCTCCTGCCTTGACTATTGCAACCTCCTACTCTCTGGCCTCCCATATAGCACTCTGACACCACTCCAATCCATCCTACACTCTGCTGTCTGACTAATCTACCTGTCTCCCCGCTATTCCCCAGCCAGTCCCCTATGCCAAGCCCTTCACTGGCTTCCTATCACTCAGAGACCCCAGTTTAAAACCCTTACAATGATATACAAAGCCATCCACAACCTGTCTCCTCCATACATCTGTGACATGGTCTCCCGGTACTTACCTACACGCAACCTCTGATCCTCTCAATATCTCCTTCTCTACTCCCTTCTCATCTCTTCTTTCCACAACCGTATCCAAGACTTCACCGGTGCTTCCCCCATACTCTGGAACTCTCTACACCAACACATCAGACTCTCGCCTACCATAGAAATCTTCAAAAAGAACCTGAAGACTCACCTCTTCCGACAAGCCTACAGCCTGCAGTGATTATCAACCTACTGAACCGCTTCATAAACAGCTTTACCCTCTCCTAGTCTATCCTCACCCATCCCCTGCAGACTGTGAGGCCTCGCAGGCAGGGTCCTCCCTCCTTATGTACCTGTGTGCCTTGTTTCTTGCTCATGTTTAATTGTATTTGTCTATATTTGCCCCCTTTTCACATGTAAAGAGCCATGGAATAAATGGCGCTATAAAAATGTATAATAATAATAATAATAATAGTTAATATGTGATCATGCATGTTTCTGATTTTTTAACACACATTTTAATGTTGCAAGAAAAACCTTACAACCCTTCTGCATAAGTTTGCGATCAGGCGCTGCGGATGAGGTGTGCTTGTTTGGCTGCAATCCTTCTGACTGCATCTCAATTTTTTTTCACTAAACATGAACTCTGTCTTTAACAAAAGTACATTATTTTGGTGTTTTTTAGAATTTCTTCCAATGCGACTGGTCAATGGCAATCATTCATGTGCTGGACGGGTAGAAATTTACTACAACAATGCATGGGGAACAGTATGTGATGATGTTTGGACCATCAATAATGCACATGTTGTATGCAGACAGATGTACTGTGGATATGGAATTTCTGCTTTGCATTCTGCATATTTTGGACAAGGTTCTGGTAGCATTCTGCTAGATGATGTGCGCTGTACAGGAAGTGAACAGTACTTGTGGCAGTGCAGGCACAATGGTTGGGGCTCCCATAACTGCAATCATGGAGAGGATGCTGGAGTCATCTGTTCAGGTATGCTTACTGAGGTACAACAACATTCCTAAATGTCAGCCATGCAACGCCATTGTGCAGGATACATTATAAGGCAATGCAGCTCCACACCAGCAGTGTTTTCTTCCAGGATCATCAGTGGGGTCCTCAGAAGTCATTTGATTGGTTAGAAAAATCCTTTATCATGTCCATGTGTAAGGAAATATAGTCTTAGTAATGTATTCCAGACAAGGTTTTGAGCATGTGCTTATCAAGCAGGGTATTTAAATAAGACCTGTCACCATGTCAAAAGTGACCAGTTTTTCTCTAATTTTATGCTCCCTTGAGTATGATTTTTTTTTCTTGATTTTTAAAACACACCATACAGTTCCAGTGTAATGGACTTTTTAATTTAGTGCTATTTTTATAGGTTTTGCCAAGGGTGCACAGCTAATAGGATTTTTGGGGTTGTCTTTAGGCTGCTCTGTATCTTTACTTTGTGAGCTTTGAAAAGAATATAAAAATAGCACTGAATGAAAAAGCCCATATCTCTGGAATTGTATGTTGGATTATGAGGCCTCATGCACACTTTGAGTATTTGGGAAGTTTTTTACCTCAGTATTTGTAATTCAAAACCAGGAGTGGGTACAAAATAGAGCAGTGGTGACATGTTTCTATTATACTTTTCCATTAACTGTGACACTCCTGGTTTTGACTTACAAATACTGAGGTAAAAAAAACACCAAATACTTAACGTGTGCACATGGCCTACAAAAATCAAAACTGACATATACAGGAGAGCAGTGGAAATAATATATAAAATAAAAAACTGCCCACTTTTGATCTGGTCACAGGTCCTTTTAAAGCCTTAAGACACATCACTTTGTAGATACTACTGTATATGACATTGGTGCTAGAGTAGTGATGAGCGGACGTGATCGGATAAGGTGTTATCGCAGCATGCAGGGATTGCCTAACAAACAAGCAATCCATGCATGTGTTGCAGCTGTTGAACTACCGCGAGGCATGCAGCCGTTTCTACACCAATAGCGCACTACGAAGATACTATATTAGCGCACAATTATGTTCAGATAACACCTTAACCGAGCACGTTCGCTCATCACTATGCTAGAGCTAATTGTTGCAACTCATGTCATGAATCAGAGGAGATGCCAACATACAAGCAAAGTGTCGCCACAAAATTACTGGGAGAAGCAGGTATAGTAAGTAATCCAGTTACATAATGCAATTAATTATTAAATTGCTCAATTGAAGGCATAACTGTATACCTTTTTAAGGCCAACCATTCCCTACTTGGAGATGAAGCCAGAGTAAACTAAAGAACCGGTAGAAAGGACCTTCTGAAAGACTCAATTTATAAATTAATCTCAGTTAAACACTGAGTCGTTAAACTATGGGAACCATTTTAAGTTGAGATTTGTGAAGACCAAAGACAATAAAATCCTTATCTGCCACATGTTCTCTCTCATATGGTATTTTGGGTGTGTCTTAAGGGAAAAGTACCATCAGAAAACAGCACATTGTTTAAATCTGGAATTTGTGATAAAGGCATTTTTTAAAATTTTGATAAGGTTTATTTTCTATTCTCCATTTCATTAACAATATATATATATATATATATATATATATATATATATATATATGTATATATATATATATATATACATATATATATATATATATATATATATATATATATGTATGTAAGAAAATCACATACCTTACAATTTACATACTGGCCACTACATATTCCACAGGATTCACAGGATGAACCATAGAACCATCTGTCAGTCATTGCCAGGGGCGAGATTACCGTCTCCATACGCTATGCATTCAGACATGACTGAAGCTGCGCCACTTGCGCCTCTGTGACGAAAAGACGTGGCTGCCTGGAGAAGGAATAAAGTTAATCTCCTCCCTGCAGCTAGTCTTTCAGTGCGTTGGCCACACGGCTTCAGAATGATATTAACCTGCAGACTAACCCCATATCTTTTCTTTATAAGACAGGTTCCCTTCACATTCTGGTCAAGTAGGACATTGCTTCCAAGTGTCTGTGAAAATAATGGAAATATCCATGATTTTTTTAAAACTAAACCTTGACATTTGAGAGTTAGAACATGGACAGGATATAAAGAATACCAGCTAAGAATTTTACATTCTTCATTTCATTGTCACTGCAGCCACTTAAATCGTCAATGGCAGTCAGGAACATCATGGAAGGGACAAAATGATTCAGTATTCTGTTACAAAATGTACCACTTCTATGCTAATTATATGTATACTGTGTTATAATTTTCAGGTGTTCCTGGTACAACTTCAACAACCCCAACAGGTAGGATTGAAATGCAGTATATTAATTGGAAAGTAACCAAATATGACACTTCTATCTTATTTAGCAAAAGAAAATAGGGCAAACCCGTTTTAAAATAGTAAACATATTAAGTTTAAGCCCTAAAAATGATACTCAAGTTGAAGGCTGAAAATAAATCTAAAATGTATTGTCTAAAGTGCAAATGCCTATCAATTTGGAGGCTCCTATCTGGTGGAAGTCACCCATGATGATGGTGAAATCTATATAAAAATCGACACACTGCACACACAAATGTTACTGTGTGCGTCTCTGTGCATCACTGTTTCCAGACAAGCATCCTACTGCACATAATTGCATGGTTACAACTATCACATTCAATGACAATTAATAGTGATATGTGGATTTTCATGTTTAAATTAAATGAGAAGAAATTATAACCTAATTATGTCGATGAATAATTAAAAGTATATTTTACATACAGCTACTAACAAGAGTTCTTCATTTTTATCTTGCTATCTTCTCTAGACGACGTAACAACAGGTATGTTATACAGTATATTACATTTCCTTTCTCATCATCGTAGAAAAAATTTGTGTTGACTATTTCTTCATTTGTTTCAGATTCATCTAACACAAACTGTGGTGGTCTGTTGACCCAAATGAATGGGACCATAACAAGTCCATTCTATCCAAATCGTTACCCTGCTAATTCTCACTGTACTTGGGAAATTCGTGTACCTTCAGGCTATTACATATGGTTATCCTTTCTTCATTTTGAGTAAGTTATTTAGTATTCATATCCATATGTGTTTTTGGAAATCATTTTGTTACAGACTAAGAAATACTTGTCATTGTGTACCAAATGCAAAGACAAACACAAAAGTCAATCATTGATAGGGGGGGCAACAATGTTATTCTTTGAAGAAGACTCCATATTTTTATTATATATACTGTTTGGAGAGTATACTGCCAGTAGATCGGTCTTCTTGTGTAGTTGTCTGACCCAATCATTGATTCTTTGTAAACTTGTCTTGGTAAAGATAGATATTGTTCATTTATTTATTGCCTGCCAACTTTGTCTAGCCTGCAAATTATAGCCGAAGAAGCTGTTCTGCATTTGGGATTTCTTTTTTAGAATAGAGTGACCCTTTCTAATAAAGTGGTGACATATTACTAGTAAATGACAGGCAGTAACAAGTATAATGAGTTGCCCCGATATGTGATTTAATTGTTAAATAGCTGTTATGAAGTCAGAGTAATAGTATTTGTAGGGCCTTAACAATTTTTTAGGGACGGTGTTTTTTTGTTGGTTCGAACACCACAACATTGTACTTTGCTTATTAAAGTTAACTACTCTTATACAATACATAGTACTATTAGTATTATTAGTATTAGTATTATTGTTTTTTGTGGTTGTCTTTCAGCAAGCCATACAAACAAACAGCCATTTCTTTTTAAAGCTCTTTTTTATGTGCTTTACTTTATGTTAGAATCTACTTGTAATTGTTTTTTCTTTTATTTAAATAGTGTTGAACCTCATCCACTTTGTTTTTATGACTGGGTGGCTATATATGATGGGATTCCTCAGTACTCTCCTGAAATAGCAAGAATTTGTAATCAAATCAACTCGACCCACACTTTCCATTCATCTTCTAACATCATGAGCATTGAGTTCAGAAGTGACGTTGTTGTACATCACAATGGCTTCCTCGCAGTGTTTTCAGCAATTTACGGTTAGTATTATAACAAACCAAGCAAAAATTATACTGTGTTAGTGAGTACCCACAAACAGAATATTATTCACAAATGGATGGTAGATGCTGTGTTTGTCAGTGAAAAATCCTCCCTTCTTGTAATTTTAATGCCCTCTATAATTTAAAGAATGAGAATGGCACTAAATTACCTATCAGCCATAACACATAAGCCACCTACCTAATATTGTATAGGTCCCCTTCATTTTGTAAGCAGTGAGGTAGGGCCTCCATGGAATGGACATATTTTTCCAAAATTTTGGGGTCAATTTAGCATCTTGAAATGTTTCTAATGAACCTTAAATAATTTCTAAACAATTTGTGAAGTGTTGCAGAGGCACATTATCTTGCTGATGCCATTAGGGAATACCCTAAATGAAGAGGTATCTGCTTTGTTAGGTAGATGGTGCAAATCAAAATATTAGCCATGGCATTTGGGGTGGACCTGGATCAGCATAGGCACTCTTACTGGTCTGTGGCTACACAGTCCAATATACAGCAGGCTCCAACACACTGTGTGTTCTAACTAGTAATGGGCAAGCAGTAAAATTCTCAGATGCCTGTTACTCATAATGAGCAGGTCAAACTGCTTGGGTGTTCAACATGAGTAACAAGCATAATGGAAGTCAATGGGAAAGTCAAGCATTTTTCTGGCGGACCCTCCCAGGATGTCTGGGGGGGGAGGAAAATCGCTGAAATGGATGGAAATAGCCCTGAAATTGAATGGGAACAGCATGGGGAAGACCCTGGAAGCATCTCATTCTACCAGGTATGGGAGACATTCTACCAGGTACCAGGTACGGGAGACACCCATCGTCAGTCAAGCAAAGAAAAGTTTGCTCGAGGCTGGACATGTCATTGGTGAAACCTGTGCGGCCGCACAGGGGCAAAAGAGGTAATGGGGTCCATTTCTACCTTCAAAGTAAAGCATATGCACTATGTGCAAGGGCTGCCAAAAATTAGAAGGAGGCATTGCAATATACTCTGGAAGAGATGTAGAGGAGGGCCTCACAAAACATTTTTTATCCATTGGGAAGGAGTGGGACTCCTAGTCTGGGAAAGCCAATGTACTTTGCCTAATAGCTGAAAAACATTTACTCCTGCAGGGTTTACAGATTTATATATGTAAGATGATTTTAGAGGTAGGCCTTTAAAAATTATATAGTAGGGCATCATCCACACCCTGGAAAAATTAGGATCAAGGGTCAGGTCATGACAATGTAGATATAGAAGAGGAGGAAGAGGACACTAAAAATAATAAAACAAGAACTGTATACCACTGTTTGGGTAGGATGAGGTGCATGGGAATACACCAGAAGAAATGGAACATTTTATTTGACTTTATGTTCCACTGCTGTCATCCAGTGGAGCTGAGAAGACTGGGCCAATCCAGGCCTTTTTCTTTTTGTCAGCCTGTCAGCATTTTTAGTTGACAGATGGATGCGCCTATCAGTTATTATGCCCCTGGTGGCACTTAAAGCCCACTCTGACAAAACGCTGATTACAGCACAAGCCAGCACCTCCAAAGGCATAGAGGGGGATGCTGCTACAATCGGCTAGATAATCCTTCACGATTTTCCAAAACTTTTCCGTCTTTCTCAAAGTACCCTGCACATCAGTTCCTGAGTGCTGAGAGGGTCTAATATAACTGTCCCAGACCTTTGATAGTCTTTCCCTGCCTCTGTTAGACCTGTTGTGTGTTTCACTCCTCTTTCTTCCTTGGTTGTCTAAAGAATTATGGCCTCTGCCACCAGCGTTTGCAGATGGGATTTCTTTTACTAATTTTCAAGCTAAGGTGGGTGACAATTCATCCAGTGCCACCTCAAGGCATCATGTCGCTCCGAGGCTTCAAATAGTCTTAAGGAAGGGTCATTTTAAAATGAAAAGTCCTGAACCATGTGTGGAAAATCTCTCCAACCCTGGGACGCAAGAGATGCATGTAAATGGTCTTTCATCCATTCAATAAATGCAGTTAAACTTGTATAAGCTTTAATTTCACTCTGTGGTGGACATATCATTGGTGCAATCTGTTCGGCCCCACAAGGACCCAAAAGGTAAGGGGGGACATTTCTTTATCCAAAGTAAAGAGTATGCACCATGTGCATTGGCTTTCAAAAATTATAAGAAGGCACTGCAATACACTCTGGAAAAGACGTAGAGGAGGGCAAGAGAAAATATCCTTTTACCATTTGAAAGGAGTGGGACTCCTAGCCTATGCACTATGTGCAAGGGAAGTTAAATATTAGAAGAACGCACTGCAATAATCCTGGAAGAGACATAGAGGAGGGCCTCAGAAAACTTTTTTTACCATTTGAAAGGAGTGGGACTTCTAGACTGGTAAAGCATTGCACTATGTGCAAGGGCTGAAACACCTAAAAACATTTACCCCCGGGGGTTAAACACATTTATATGTAAGAAGATTTTAAAAGGTAACTTGGAAGTCAGGGAATGGGTTATGTTATGTTAATATATGTGCTGTTGTAAGGTGGGGATGAACAAGTACCGAGGGACGGCTGCAACCATGAGATTGTGGAAAGCCTCAGTGTCCATAAAAATAAACGTCAACATTCCCAGGACAAGCAGTCTAGAAATTTGACTGTTTAGTGGTTGGTGCTTTGGGTGGCTGGATATTTTCACTTGCATTCCAAGGCCTGGGTAGGGAAGGCTGAACGCTGCACTGGGACAAATTAGTGCACGTGGTTGCTGATGGTGCTGTCTAATGACAGGTGCAGGACAGGAGGCATCTGCGCCTGTGTTTTGAGCAGGGGATTGGAAAGCACGCAGAAGAGGCAGTGGAGTCACTCCGAGACACTGATTGTGGACCCAGACGTTTGGCCCATCAAGTTGGTTGCTGGGATGACATGTGTCTGAGCATGCTGGTGGCGGTCAGGCTGGTGGTCTGTCCATGGCAGAGCTTGGTATGGCACAGGATGCAAATGATCATTTTCTTGTCTTTTGCACTTCCCATAAAAATGTGCCAGACTGGGGAACACCTAACCTTGGCCTGGGATCTAGTTGCATGTTTGTGCTCTGGGGAACAGTTGACCACTTTCTCCCTATGGCCACACCACTGCCCCTTCCTGTCTGCAGGGGATCCCTCACCCAGCTCACCCCACTCAGCTATGCAGAGCTCAGTCTTCATGCCAGATTGGGTCAGTGACTTCATCACCCACCATCTCATCTTCCACTTCCTCACTCTGGTCATCCTCCTGACTTGTTGACTTAACATGACTTGTTGGCAACTGTGTCTCATCATCATCCACCTCTTGAGAGAGTAATTGCCCTTCCCCACAATCCGCTTCTTCTGACTGTGACTGCTCAAATATTTGGGCATCACCGAATATGATCTCATGTCCCTCTTTAAATGTGTATGGTGAGAGGCCAGAATCAATAAATGGAGAGGTAAAGAGCTCCTCAGAAGGTCCAAGTGTGGGGTCGCTTTCCTCCTGGAACTTGCCATGGTGGGAGCAAGGAGAATCAGAGTTAAGATTATGTGGTCAAGACTCTTCGCTAGTGGGACTAGAACGTGGGGAAGACAAGGTGGTGCTGCGAAACAGGCTGGAAATATTATCTGCAAAACAACCAACCACTTGTTCTCACTGTTCTGGCTTCAAGAGTGGTGCCTCGTGCTCCCCTGATAAGTGGGAGAAGATGCTAGGTCTCATGGATTAGTGTGTTTGTTGTGGCCTAGCAGAAGGCACAGTTTCACCATCCCATGACCTCAGCCTCTGTGTGCACCATGAGCAGCATGTCCACTTCCCTGTCCCTTACCACATGCCTTGCACATTTTAAATTATGTACACAGATAATAGCAGTATTATTAGAGAATATAATCTATTCAAATTGTCACTGCAAGGAATTTTGCTTGTGCGTGGCAGCACCAAGGTCTGTAACACAATCAACCCTGAGCAGATGCTTGTAATACGCTATTTGTACTCCGCCAGCTAACGCTAAATGACTTGAAGATACTGTAAGAGTGGTGTTATTAGAGAATAGCATATATTTAAATTATCACTGAAAGAAAGTTTGCTTTTATTTGGCAGCAACAAATTTTGTAACGCAATCAACCCTGCTCTGAGTTCCCTAACACACTATTCCTGCACCAGCAGATAATCCTACCATAGAATAGAATCTATTTGAATTACCCCTGTTGTTTAATGTTGCATCAGCAGGTACTGGCACACTATATAACACTCTGTCCCTTCTGCAGCAGCAACTCTACATACACTATTTCAGGGTGCAATGCACCCAAGATGGTGACACTGGCACACAATCCCCGCATGATTAGTGAATGAAAATCAGGTGCCAAACATGCGGGGCACGGAGTCGAGCATGGCACCTGAGTAGACAGACACTCGATTGAGTGCCGAGTGTCTTGAACACGAAGATGCTTGATCAAGCCCCGATCAGTGCCGAGCACACTCACCCATCACTAGTACTGACTAGGGTTGAGCGACCTTGACCTTTTTAGAGTCGAGCCGTGTTTCGCGAAACCCGACTATCTTAGAAGTCGAGTCGAGTGGAATCGGCCGATTATCGCGAAAACTCGGGTATCGACCGAAACACGAAACCCAATGCAAGTCAATGGGGGAGCATAGTCGGCAGTGAGTGGAGGCCAGGAAAACACCTACACTGCCCATTTTAATGGCAAAAACATCCATTCTTGTTACAGAAGCTTGTCAATCGTAATTTAGCTTATAATAATTGGAAGGCATTTGAAATTGGGGGTCATTTGGCTAAAGTTGTGGGGGTAGGGCTGGTTCAAGTAATTAGTGGGCCCAGTAAATCTGGACCACGTCACAGCAGTTGAGCAGGGAGAGGTAAGTATTTCAACTTTGCAAGTGCTGTGATCCTGAGCAAGCAGGGGGGGCCCACTCGTTGGCATTGGCACTGGCACAGGGCCCCTCAAAGTACAGCGGTGTGTTTGCACGGCGGGGGCGCCTCCCACCGGCAGCAACACTTTTGCGTACTATGAGAGGCCCTGTGCCAGTGACGTCGCCAACTAGTATTCCTCCCCCCACCTGATGAAGGAACCTGCACTTTCATCTGCACCTTCCTCTTTGTCCCCGTGTAAGGTGGTATGGTATGCGGGAAGGGGGACCTGACTTTCAGCAGGGTCACAATCTTGCAGTGTAGCGTAATGTTACGTTATGGGTCAATGTACCAGCAGACTCATCTATCACTGGCTGGGCAATGGGCAGGATGAGGAGGAAACACAGATATAGGCCCAAAGAATAAAGTGGGCTAAATGCAGTTCAAAATTGGTAACACAGGAGTAACCAGGGGGCACTGCAGTGGAGGACAACTGGAATGAGAGGCTGACACAGAGAGTAGGCCCAAATCAGTAAGTAGTCGAAATGCAGTTCAAAATTGGCAACAGTAGTAAACAGGCGGCACAGCTTTGTTCAGTGGAGGAGAACAGCAAGGAGTGGCAGACACCGATATTAGGCCCCAGCCCAACTAGTAGGCCAAATGCAGTCTAACATTAACAACTACTTAACGAGAGCCTGAAAATGGAATTTCAGGACAGGAAACCAGGAGAACAGCAAGGAGCGGCAGACACTGTTAGTAGGCCCCAAACCAACTAGTACGCCAAATGCAGTTGTTCCATTTAACCACTATTTAACAAGAGCCTGAAGATAGAAGCTCAGGAAAAGCAACCTGGAGAACACTTTGGAGCGGAAGACACCGTCTCTACACCCCATACCCAATTTGTAGGCCTAATGCAGTGTCGTTTTCAACAACTACTAAACGAGAGTCGGAAGACCGAAGCAATGGCGAGGAAACCTGGGGAACACCTTGGAGTAGAACACACCGTCTCTACACCCCATACCCAATTTGTAGGCCTAATGCAGTGTAGTTTTCACCAACTACTAAACGAGAGTAGGAAGATCGAAGCAATGTGGACGAAACCTGGGGAACACCTTGGAGTGTAACACATCGTCTCTCTACACCCCATACCAAATTTGTAGGCCTAATGCAGTGTAGTTTGCAACAACTACTAAACGAGAGTAGGAAGATCGAAGCAATGTGGACGAAACCTGGGGCACACCTTCGGGCGGCAGACACCGTTAGTAGGCCCTACCAAAGTTGTAGCCCCAATGCAGTTTTAAAATTCCTAGAGGCTGAAAACAAGACTATTGACGCTCAGCTTTTTTCAAAGGAACACAGCTGTATTGAGTGGCGCAGACAGACACAGGTAGTAGGCCTTAAACCAAAAATGTGGCTCACTGCAGTTTAAAAAAGGTTACAGGGGTACACAGGCAGCATTGCTCTGGGCAGTGGAGGAAAATTTCAATAGTGGACCGCAGACAGACTTTGTACGCCTACTATTAAAAAAAGGATGCTCTATGCAATTAAAAATAGGTTCCAGGGGTCCACGGGCAGCAGTGGTGTGGTCAGTGGAGGAGTAGTAGAAAGAACGGGCCGCAGACAGGCTTCGAAGGCTTAACATAAAAAAATATTGGGCTGTAGGCACTTTTAAATAGGTTCCAGGGGTACACGGGCAGCAGTGGTCTGGTCAGTGTAGGAGTAGTAGAAAGAACGGGCCGCAGACAGGCTTCGAAGGCCTAACATTATAAAATATTGGGCTGTAGGCACTTTTAAATAGGTTCCAGGGGTACACGGGCAGCAGTGGTCTGGTCAGTGGAGGAGTACTAGAAAGAACGGGCCGCAGACAGGCTTCGAAGGCCTAACATAATAAAATATTGGGCTGTAGGCACTTTTAAATAGGTTCCAGGGGTACACGGGCAGCAGTGGTCTGGTCAGTGTAGGAGTCGTAGAAAGAACGGGCCGCAGACAGGCTTCGAAGGCCTAACATAATAAAATTGGGCTGTAGGCACTTTTATTTTTTTTATTTTTTTCCAAACTGTTTTTATTAAACATTTTCAATTAAACGTTTTCAACATTAGTATATTAACAGGCAAACATAGGTACAAGGACTGTAGGCACTTTTAAATAGGTTCCAGGGGTACACGGGCAGCAGTGGTCTGGTCAGTGTAGGAGTAGTAGAAAGAACGGGCCGCAGACAGGCTTCGAAGGCCTAACATAATAAAATTGGGCTGGCTGTAGGCACTTTACAATTGGTTCCAGGGGTACACGGGCAGCAGTGGTCTGGTCAGCGGAGGCCGATTGTAATGAGTGTCTGCCAGTTAGTAGTCCAAAACAATACATAAATGTGAATGTCTCGCATTAAAACAAAACGAAAACACTAAAGGGTGCAATCATTAGGTACAGGGGTGGGATCCTCTGCGTAGTTTCAGACCTACTAATTTGGCGCAAAGTATTTACTTGGGTAAAGAGAGGACACTGCCCCTGACTATGTTAAGTACCATCATACATGTCAACACAATGGTATTGTCAGTGGCAGGAATGGAAGGATGTCAGCGCATAGACTAAACATTGGTGGAAGTGTGAGAGATAATTGTGGAAGTGGTAGAGCAATGTTTGACCTGGGGGTGGGTGAACTCTCTTGTGGCCGGCGGTACAGGCCCAGGGTCCCTCATGTTACAACAGTGTGTCTGACGTTGGGTGCGCACCACCACCGCCAGAGACACTTTATTGTACTATGAGGGACCCTGTGGCAGTGCTGTCGACCAAAAGCGGGCACACCCACCTCTTCAGACAAACAGCACTCTCACGGGTGCTTGCGCCAAGTCGCGATACCACGCCCCCGTGTGGGGAGTTTGGCCATTTAGGGAGGTCTAAACATGTCGTATGCTGGACAATCAGCTGCAGCAAATTAAGACATTAGAAAAGTAATTCACAGTAGTCCACAGGCAAGAGCTTTTCATAGGAAAGCTAGGTGTCGGCCGGGCAAGGTGGGGCAAAAGAATTCGAAATCCAGTTGTGGTTCATTTTAATGAATGTTAGATCATCAACATTTTGGGTAGCCAGACGAGTCCTTTTTTTGGTTAATATTGAACCTGCAGCACTGAATACTCTTTCTGATAGGACACTAGCTGCCGGGCAAGCAAGCTCCTGCAATGCATATTCTGCCAATTCTGGCCAGGTGTCTAATTTGGATGCCCAGTAATCAAATGGGAATGACGGTTGAGGGAGAACATCGATAAGGGATGAAAAATAGTTTGTAACCATACTGGACAAATGTTGTCTCCTGTCACTTTGAATTGATGCAGCACTACCTGTCCTGTCTGCGGTCATAGCAAAATCACTCCACAACCTGGTCAGAAAACCCCCCTGTCCAACGCCACTTCTGATGTGTGAACCCCTAACACTCCTGGTCTGCTGCCCCCTGCAGCTCGTGTGAGAATGATCACGGGTGCTGTGTGTTGGGAATGCCTGAAGCAAACGGTCAACAAGAGTTGATTGTTTGGTTGCTAATATTAGTTCCAAGTTCTCATGTGGCATAATATTTTGCAATTTGCCTTTATAGCGAGGATCAAGGAGGCAGGCCAACCAGTAATCGTCATCGTTCATCATTTTAGTAATGCGTGTGTCCCTTTTGAGGATACGTAAGGCATAATGCGCTATGTGGGCCAAAGTTCCAGTTGTCAAATCTGCGGTTGTGATTGGTTGAGGGTCAGTTTCAGGCAAATCTACGTCACTTGTGTCCCTCAAAAAACCAGAACCCGGCCTTGCCACGCCACCAATTTCCAGTGCCCCCGGGAAAGCTTTCTCATTAAAAATATACTCATCCCCATCATCCTCTTCGTCCTCCACCTCCTCTTCGCCCGCTACCTCGTCCTGTACACTGCCCTGACCAGACAATGGCTGACTGTCAACAAGGCTTTCCTCTTCCTCTGGTGCAGACGCCTGATTCTTTATGTGCGTCAAACTTTGCATCAGCAGACACATTAGGGGGATGCTCATGCTTATTATGGCGTTGTCTGCACTAACCAGCCGTGTGCATTCCTCAAAACACTGAAGGACTTGACACATGTCTTGTATCTTCGACCACTGCACACCTGACAACTCCATGTCTGCCATCCTACTGCCTGCCCGTGTATGTGTATCCTCCCACAAAAACATAACAGCCCGCCTCTGTTCGCACAGTCTCTGAAGCATGTGCAGTGTTGAGTTCCACCTTGTTGCAACGTCTATGATTAGGCGATGATGGGGAAGGTTCAAAGACCGCTGATAGGTCTGCATACGGCTGGAGTGTACAGGCGAACGGCGGATATGTGAACAAAGTCCACGCACTTTGAGGAGCAGGTCGGAGAACCCAGGATAAGTTTTCAATAAGCACTGCACCACCAGGTTTAAGGTGTGAGCCAGGCAAGGAATGTGTTTCAGTTGGGAAAGGGAGATGGCAGCCATGAAATTCCTTCCGTTATCACTCACTACCTTGCCTGCCTCAAGATCTACTGTGCCCAGCCACGACTGCGTTTCTTGCTGCAAGAACTCGGACAGAACTTCCGCGGTGTGTCTGTTGTCGCCCAAACACTTCATAGCCAATACAGCCTGCTGACGCTTGCCAGTAGCTGGGCCATAATGGGACAACTGGTGTGCAACAGTGACAGCTGCCGATGGAGTGGTTGGGCGACTGCGGTCTGTGGAAGAGCTCTCGCTTCTGCAGGAGGACGAGGAGGAGGAGGGGGTGCAAACGCCTACAGCCAACTGTTTCCTAGACCGTGGGCTAGGCACAACTGTCCCGAAATTGATGTCCCCTGTGGACCCTGCATCCACCACATTCACCCAGTGTGCCGTGATGGACACCTAACGTCCCTGGCCATGCCTACTGGTCCATGCATCTGTAGTCAGGTGCACCTTTGTACTCACAGATTGCCTGAGTGCATGGACGATGCGCTGTTTAACATGCTGGTGCAGGGCTGGGATGGCTTTTCTCGAAAAGAAGTGTCGACTGGGTAGCTCGTAGCGTGGTTCAGCGTACTCCATCAGGGCTTTGAAAGCTTCGCTTTCAACTAACCGGTAGGGCATCATCTCTAACGAGATTAGTCTAGCTATGTCGGCGTTAAAACCCTGTGTACGCGGATGCGAGGATAAGTACTTCCTTTTTCTAACCAGAGTCTCATGTAGGGTGAGCTGGACTGGAGAGCTGGAGATCGTGGAACTAACGGATGTGCCGGTGGACATGGCAGACTGAGAGACGGTTGGAGACGGTATTGTTTCCGCCGGTGCCCTAGATGCAGTATTTCCTCCTACGAAACTGGTGATTCCCTGACCCTGACTGCTTTGGCCTGGCAAAGAAACCTGCACAGATACTGCTGGTGGTGCGGAAAATGGTGGCCTTACAGTGACGGAAGGGATGTAGCGTTGCTGACTAGCTTCATTGGCCGAGGGTGCTACAACCTTAAGGGACGTTTGGTAGTTAGTCCAGGCTTGCAAATGCATGGTGGTTAAATGTCTATGCATGCAACTTGTATTGAGACTTTTCAGATTCTGACCTCTGCTTAAGCTAGTTGAACATTTTTGACAGATGACTTTGTGCGGATCAATTGGATGTTGTTTAAAAAAATGCCAGACTGCACTCTTTCGAGCCTCGGATCCCTTTTCAGCCATTGCAGACTGAGCTTTAACCGGATGGACACGCTGTCCTCCAACAGTTTTTGGCTTTGCCATGCATTTTGGGCCAGATACGGGCCCGGCAGATGAAACCTGTTGCGATGTTGATGCCTGCTGTGGCCCCTCCTCCTCCGCTTCAGAACTACTGCCGCCTGCACCCTGTTCCCCCAATGGCTGCCAATCGGGGTCAACAACTTGGTCATCTATAACCTGCTCTTCTAGCTCGTGCGCAACTTCGTCTGTGTCACCGTGTAAGTCGGTGGTAGAACGTTCGTGATGGGGCAACATAGTCTCATCAGGGTCTGATTCTGGATCAGTACCCTGCGAGGGCAATGTTGTGGTCTGAGTCAAAGGACCAGCATAGTAGTCTGGCTGTGGCTGTGCATCAGTGCACTCCATGTCAGATTCAACTTGTAATGGGCATGGCCTGTTAACTGCTTCACTTTCTAAGCCAGGGACGGTATGTGTAAAAAGCTCCATGGAGTAACCCGTTGTGTTGCCTGCTGCATCCTTCTCTGTTGTTGTTTTTGCTGAAGAGGACAAGGAAGCGACTTGTCCCTGACCGTGAACATCCACTAGCGACGCGCTGCTGTTACATTTACCAGTTTCAAAAGAGGAGGCAAAAGAGCTAGAGGCTGAGTCTGCAAGGTAAGCCAAAACTTGCTCTTGCTGCTCCGGCTTTAAAAGCGGTTTTTCCTACTCCCAGAAAAGGGAGCGTTCGAGGCCTTGTGTAGCCAGACGACGAACCTGGCTCCACAGCTCCAGACTTAGGTGCAATATTTCTTTTCCCACGACCACCTGATGCTCCACTACCACTACCATCATTACCAGCTGACAATGAACGCCCACAGCCACGACCTCTTCCAGCAGACTTCCTCATTGTTTTAAAAACGTAACCAAAGTAACGGTATTTGTTGCTGTCAAACAACTTACACGGTGAGCTATAACTTCAGTATGATTTCGATATCCCTTTACAGGATGGTGAGACCGCAAGGAAAATCAGGCACAATGTTACACACTCTGTTTTCTGTGGCACCAAATCAGAGAGATGCCACACACGCAGGACTGTAACTCACGCACAAATGTCAATATTAATCTCCCACTGTATTTTTTTTTTTATTTCAGGGAGGATTTAGAAAGCAAAAAAAAAAAATTGCCTTTCTATGGCCCAGTGCCCACTATTTGAGAGAGAGAGATGGCACACCCAGGAGTCAAGACTGGCACACAAGCAGAAAGGGCAATATTAATCTCCCACTGATTTTTTTTTTTTTTCAGGGAGACTTTAGAAACAAAATAAAATTAAAATGATTTTTTAAGGAAGAATTTACAAACCAAATAAAATAAAATGATTTTTTCCGGGAGAATTTAGAAGCCAAATAAAAAAAAAATTGCCTTTCTATGGCCCAGTGCCCACTATTTGAGAGAGAGAGATGGCACACCCAGGAGTCAAGACTGGCACACAAGCAGAAAGGGCAATATTAATCTCCCACTGGTTTTTTTTTTTTTCAGGGAGACTTTAGAAACAAAATAAAATAAAATGATTTTTTCAGGGAGAATTTAGAAACCAAAAAAAAAAAAATATAGGCTTTCTATGGCCCACTGAGTGAGAGATGGCACACACAGGAGTCAGGAGTGGCACACAAGCCCAGAGGCCAATATTTATCTCCCACTGATTGATTTATTGATTTTTTCAAGTAGAATTTAGAAATCAAATCAACAAAAAAAATTAATAGGCTTTCTATGGCCCACTGAGTGAGAGATGGCACACACAGGAGTCAGGAGTGGCACACAAGCCCAGAGGCCAATATTTATCTCCCACTGATTGATTTATTGATTTTTTTCAGGTAGAATTTAGAAACCAAATCAACAAAAAAAATAAATAGGCTTTCTATGGCCCACTGAGTGAGAGATGGCACACACAGGAGTCAGGAGTGGCACACAAGCCCAGAGGCCAATATTTATCTCCCACTGATTGATTTATTGATTTTTTCAGGTAGAATTTAGAAACTAAATGTTAGGTCTCGAGTTCCCGCTTCTGCACAGGGGGAATCTCGAGCCATCTCCGCGGCGGTCTCCCATTCTTATCCAGCCGCAGTGGAGTCTGCTCAGCAGGGACGTCGGTCCCAGCGTCTTGCTCAGTCTCACTCTGTACAGAGAGTTACTGCTGCTTCTTCAGCTTCTGCCATTAAAGCCAGTGCTGGTCAGCAGCGAGCGGACTTCTCTGGGACTAAGTCCTTGTCTGCACACACTGAGCATGCCCAGGGCAAGATCTCCTGATTTTTTCAGGTAGAATTTAGAAAACAAATCAACAAAAAAAAAAAGGCTTTCTATGGCCCACTATGTGAGAGAGATGGCACACTGTTGTGAATTCTGTGGCAGAGCTCCCTCCTGTGGTCACAAGTGGTACTTCGGCTGATTCTCTCTGTGAGCTTCTGTTGGTGGAGGGAAGTGGTACTGTGGGTTCTGAGTTTCCTCCCTCAGGTGATCTGGTGAGGTCGTTAGGTGCTTCTCTACTTAACTCCACCTAATGCTTTGATCCTGGCTTCCTGTCAATGTTCCAGTGTTGGACTTGCTTTTCCCTGGATCATTCCTGTGGCCTGCTGCTCTGCATAGCTAAGTTCTTCTTTGCTATTTGTTTGCTATTTTTTCTGTCCAGCTTGTCTAATTTGTTGCTGGAAGCTCTGGGACGCAAAGGGTGTACCTCCGTGCCGTTAGTTCGGTACGGAGGGTCTTTTTGCCCCCTTTGCGTGGTTTTCTTTAGGGTTTTGTGTAGACCGCAAAGTTACCTTTTCTATCCTCGATCTGTTAAGAAAGTTGGGCCTCACTTTGCTGAATCTATTTCATCTCTACGTTTGTCTTTTCATCTTAACTCACAGTCATTATATGTGGGGGGCTGCCTTTTCCTTTGGGGTATTTCTCTGAGGCAAGGTAGGCTTATTTTCTATCTTCAGGCTAGTTAGTTTCTCAGGCTGTGCCGAGTTGCATAGGCAGAGTTAGGCGCAATCCACTGCTACCTCTAGTGTTGTTTGTAGAGGATTAGGGATTGCGGTCTGCAGAGTTCCCACGTCTCAGAGCTCGTTCTATGATTTTGGGTTATTGTCAGATCATTGCATGTGCTCTGACCGCTATGTCCATTGTAGTACTGAATTGCCTTTCATAACAGTACAGGAAGCCAAAAGTACAAATGATTCTCAATAGAGGGAAAAAAGAAGTTCTGAGACCATTTTTTTTTCTTTGCACTGTGTTTTGCCTTTTTTTTCCCCTAGACATTTGGGTGGTTCAGTACACAGGTGTAGCGATGGACATTAGAAGTCTGTCTTCATTTGTGGATCAGCTCTCGGCAAGAGTACAAAAGATTCAAGACACTATTGATCAGAAAGCTATGTTGGAACCAAGAATTCCTATTCCTGATTTGTTTTTTGGAGATAGAACTAAGTTTCTGAGTTTCAAAAATAATTGTAAATTATTTCTGGCCTTGAAACCTCGCTCCTCTGGTGATCCAGTTCAACAGGTTTTGATTGTTATTTCTTTTTTGCGCTGCGACCCTCAGGACTGGGCATTTTCTCTTGCGCCAGGAGATCCTGCATTGAGTAATATCGATGCGTTTTTCCTGGCGCTCGGATTGCTGTACGATGAACCTAATTCAGTGGATCAGGCAGAGAAAAATTTGCTGGCTCTTTGTCAGGGTCAGGATGAGATAGAGGTATATTGTCAGAAATTTAGAAAATGGTCCGTGCTCACTCAATGGAATGAATCTGCGCTGGCAGCTATGTTCAGAAAGGGTCTCTCTGAAGCCCTTAAGGATGTCATGGTGGGATTTCCTATGCCTGCTGGTTTGAATGAGTCTATGTCTTTGGCCATTCAGATCGGTCGACGCTTGCGTGAGCGTAAATCTGTGCACCATTTGGTGGTATTACCTGAGCTTAAACCTGAGCCTATGCAGTGCGATAGGACTTTGACCAGAGTTAAACGGCAAGAACACAGACGTCTGAATGGGCTGTGTTTCTACTGTGGTGATTCCACTCATGCTATCTCTGATTGTCCTAAGCGCACTAAGCGGTTCGCTAGGTCTGCCACCATTGGTACGGTACAGTCAAAATTTCTTCTGTCCGTTACCTTGATCTGCTCTTTGTCATCATATTCTGTCATGGCATTTGTGGATTCAGGCGCTGCCCTGAATTTGATGGACTTGGAGTATGCTAAGCGTTGTGGGTTTCTCTTAGAGCCCTTGCAGTGTCCTATTCCATTGAGAGGAATTGATGCCACGCCTTTGGCCAAGAATAAGCCTCAATACTGGACCCAGCTGACCATGTGCATGGCTCCTGCACATCAGGAGGTTATTCGCTTTCTGGTGTTGCATAATCTGCATGATGTGGTCGTGTTGGGGTTGCCATGGCTACAAGCCCATAATCCAGTATTAGATTGGAAATCCATGTCGGTGTCCAGCTGGGGTTGTCAGGGCGTACATGGTGATGTTCCATTTCTGTCAATTTTGTCATCCACCCCTTCTGAGGTTCCAGAGTTCTTGTCTGATTACCGGGATGTATTTGATGAGCCCAAGTCCGATGCCCTACCTCCGCATAGGGATTGTGATTGTGCTATCAATTTGATTCCTGGTAGTAAATTCCCAAAAGGTCGACTGTTTAATTTATCCATACCTGAGCACGCCGCTATGCGCAGTTATGTGAAGGAATCCCTGGAGAAGGGGCATATTCGCCCGTCATCGTCACCATTAGGAGCAGGGTTCTTTTTTGTAGCCAAGAAGGATGGTTCGCTGAGACCTTGTATAGATTACCGCCTTCTAAATAAGATCACGGTTAAATTTCAGTACCCCTTGCCATTGTTATCTGATTTGTTTGCTCGGATTAAGGGGGCTAGTTGGTTCACCAAGATAGATCTTCGTGGTGCGTATAATCTGGTGCGAATCAGGCAAGGAGATGAATGGAAAACTGCATTTAATACGCCCGAGGGTCATTTTGAGTATCTAGTGATGCCATTCGGACTTGCCAATGCTCCATCAGTGTTTCAGTCCATTATGCATGACATCTTCCGAGAGTACCTGGATAAATTCCTGATTGTGTACTTGGATGACATTTTGATCTTCTCGGATGATTGGGAGTCTCATGTGAAGCAGGTCAGAACAGTTTTTCAGGTCTTGCGTGCTAATTCTTTGTTTGTGAAGGGATCAAAGTGTCTCTTTGGTGTGCAGAAGGTTTCATTTTTGGGGTTCATCTTTTCCCCTTCTACTATCGAGATGGATCCTGTTAAGGTCCAAGCCATCCATGATTGGACTCAGCCGACATCTCTGAAAAGTCTGCAAAAGTTCCTGGGCTTTGCTAATTTTTATCGTCGCTTCATCTGCAATTTTTCTAGTATTGCCAAACCATTGACCGATTTGACCAAGAAGGGTGCTGATTTGGTCAATTGGTCTTCTGCTGCTGTGGAAGCTTTTCAAGACTTGAAGCGTCGTTTTTCTTCTGCCCCTGTGTTGTGTCAACCAGATGTTTCTCTTCCGTTCCAGGTCGAGGTTGATGCTTCTGAGATTGGAGCAGGGGCTGTTTTGTCGCAGAGAGGTTCTGATTGCTCAGTGATGAAACCATGCGCTTTTTTTTCCAGGAAGTTTTCGCCTGCTGAGCGAAATTATGATGTGGGCAACCGAGAGTTGCTGGCCATGAAGTGGGCATTCGAGGAGTGGCGTCATTGGCTTGAAGGAGCTAAGCATCGCGTGGTGGTATTGACTGATCATAAGAACTTGACTTATCTTGAGTCTGCTAAGCGGTTGAATCCTAGACAGGCTCGTTGGTCGCTGTTTTTTGCCCGTTTTGACTTTGTGATTTCGTACCTTCCGGGCTCTAAAAATGTGAAGGCGGATGCTCTGTCTAGGAGTTTTGTGCCCGACTCTCCGGGTTTGTCTGAGCCGGCGGGTATCCTCAAGGAAGGAGTAATTGTGTCTGCCATCTCCCCTGATTTGCGGCGGGTGCTGCAAAAATTTCAGGCTAATAAACCTGATCGTTGTCCAGCGGAGAGACTATTTGTCCCTGATAGGTGGACCAACAAAGTTATCTCTGAGGTTCATTGTTCGGTGTTGGCTGGTCATCCTGGAATCTTTGGTACCAGAGAGTTGGTGGCTAGATCCTTTTGGTGGCCATCTCTGTCGCGGGATGTGCGTGTTTTTGTGCAGTCCTGTGGGATTTGTGCTCGGGCTAAGCGCTGCTGTTCTCATGCCAGTGGGTTGCTTTTGCCCTTGCCGGTCCCGAAGAGGCCTTGGACACATATCTCTATGGATTTTATTTCTGATCTTCCTGTTTCTCAAAAGATGTCAGTCATTTGGGTGGTCTGTGATCGCTTTTCTAAGATGGTCCATCTGGTACCCTTGTCTAAATTGCCTTCCTCCTCTGATTTGGTGCCATTGTTCTTCCAGCATGTGGTTCGTTTACATGGCATTCCAGAGAATATCGTTTCTGACAGAGGTTCCCAGTTTGTTTCAAGGTTTTGGCGAGCCTTTTGTGGTAGGATGGGCATTGACTTGTCTTTTTCCTCGGCTTTCCATCCTCAGACTAATGGCCAGACCGAACGAACCAATCAGACCTTGGAAACATATCTGAGATGCTTTGTTTCTGCCGTTCAGGATGACTGGGTGTCCTTTTTGCCTTTGGCTGAGTTCGCCCTTAATAATCGGGCCAGCTCGGCTACCTTGGTTTCGCCATTTTTCTGCAATTCTGGGTTCCATCCTCGTTTCTCTTCAGGACAGGTTGAGTCTTTGGACTGTCCTGGTGTGGATACTGTGGTGGACAGGTTGCAGCAGATTTGGACTCATGTAGTGGACAATTTGACCTTGTCCCAGGAGAAGGCTCAACGTTTCGCTAATCGCAGACGCCGTGTGGGTCCCCGACTTCGTGTTGGGGATCTGGTTTGGTTATCTTCTCGTCATATTCCTATGAAGGTTTCCTCTCCTAAGTTTAAACCTCGTTTCATTGGTCCGTATAGGATTTCTGAGGTTCTTAATCCTGTGTCTTTTCGTCTGACCCTTCCTGATTCTTTTTCCATACATAACGTATTCCATAGGTCATTGTTGCGGAGATACGTGGCACCTATGGTTCCATCTGTTGATCCTCTTGCCCCGGTTTTGGTGGAGGGGGAATTGGAGTATATTGTGGAGAAGATTTTGGATTCTCGTGTTTCTAGACGGAAACTCCAGTATCTGGTTAAATGGAAGGGTTATGCTCAGGAAGATAATTCCTGGGTGTTTGCCTCTGATGTCCATGCTCCCGATCTTGTTCGTGCCTTTCATGTGGCTCATCCTGGTCGGCCTGGGTGCTCTGGTGAGGGTTCGGTGACCCCTCCTCAAAGGGAGGGTACTGTTGTGAATTCTGTGGCAGAGCTCCGTCCTGTGGTCACAAGTGGTACTTCGGCTGATTCTCTCTGTGAGCTTCTGTTGGTGGAGGGAAGTGGTACTGCGGCTTCTGAGTTTCCTCCCTCAGGTGATCTGGTGAGGTCGTTAGGTGCTTCTCTACTTAACTCCACCTAATGCTTTGATCCTGGCTTCCTGTCAATGTTCCAGTGTTGGACTTGCTTTTCCCTGGATCATTCCTGTGGCCTGCTGCTCTGCATAGCTAAGTTCCTCTTTGCTATTTGTTTGCTATTTTTTCTGTCCAGCTTGTCTAATTTGTTGCTGGAAGCTCTGGGACGCAAAGGGTGTACCTCCGTGCCGTTAGTTCGGTACGGAGGGTCTTTTTGCCCCCTTTGCGTGGTTTTCTTTAGGGTTTTGTGTAGACCGCAAAGTTACCTTTTCTATCCTCGATCTGTTAAGAAAGTTGGGCCTCACTTTGCTGAATCTATTTCATCTCTACGTTTGTCTTTTCATCTTAACTCACAGTCATTATATGTGGGGGGCTGCCTTTTCCTTTGGGGTATTTCTCTGAGGCAAGGTAGGCTTATTTTCTATCTTCAGGCTAGTTAGTTTCTCAGGCTGTGCCGAGTTGCATAGGCAGAGTTAGGCGCAATCCACGGCTACCTCTAGTGTTGTTTGTAGAGGATTAAGGATTGCGGTCTGCAGAGTTCCCACGTCTCAGAGCTCGTTCTATGATTTTGGGTTATTGTCAGATCATTGTATGTGCTCTGACCGCTATGTCCATTGTAGTACTGAATTGCCTTTCATAACAGTACAGGAAGCCAAAAGTACAAATGATTCTCAATAGAGGGAAAAAAGAAGTTCTGAGACCATTTTTTTTTCTTTGCACTGTGTTTTGCCTTTTTTTTCCCCTAGACATTTGGGTGGTTCAGTACACAGGTGTAGCGATGGACATTAGAAGTCTGTCTTCATTTGTGGATCAGCTCTCGGCAAGAGTACAAAAGATTCAAGACACTATTGATCAGAAAGCTATGTTGGAACCAAGAATTCCTATTCCTGATTTGTTTTTTGGAGATAGAACTAAGTTTCTGAGTTTCAAAAATAATTGTAAATTATTTCTGGCCTTGAAACCTCGCTCCTCTGGTGATCCAGTTCAACAGGTTTTGATTGTTATTTCTTTTTTGCGCTGCGACCCTCAGGACTGGGCATTTTCTCTTGCGCCAGGAGATCCTGCATTGAGTAATATCAATGCGTTTTTCCTGGCGCTCGGATTGCTGTACGATGAACCTAATTCAGTGGATCAGGCAGAGAAAAATTTGCTGGCTCTTTGTCAGGGTCAGGATGAGATAGAGGTATATTGTCAGAAATTTAGAAAATGGTCCGTGCTCACTCAATGGAATGAATCTGCGCTGGCAGCTATTTTCAGAAAGGGTCTCTCTGAAGCCCTTAAGGATGTCATGGTGGGATTTCCTATGCCTGCTGGTTTGAATGAGTCTATGTCTTTGGCCATTCAGATCGGTCGACGCTTGCGTGAGCGTAAATCTGTGCACCATTTGGCGGTATTACCTGAGCTTAAACCTGAGCCTATGCAGTGCGATAGGACTTTGACCAGAGTTAAACGGCAAGAACACAGACGTCTGAATGGGCTGTGTTTCTACTGTGGTGATTCCACTCATGCTATCTCTGATTGTCCTAAGCGCACTAAACGGTTCGCTAGGTCTGCCACCATTGGTACGGTACAGTCAAAATTTCTTCTGTCCGTTACCTTGATCTGCTCTTTGTGATCGTATTCTGTCATGGCATTTGTGGATTCAGGCGCTGCCCTGAATTTGATGGACTTGGAGTATGCTAAGCGTTGTGGGTTTCTCTTAGAGCCCTTGCAGTGTCCTATTCCATTGAGAGGAATTGATGCCACGCCTTTGGCCAAGAATAAGCCTCAATACTGGACCCAGCTGACCATGTGCATGGCTCCTGCACATCAGGAGGTTATTCGCTTTCTGGTGTTGCATAATCTGCATGATGTGGTCGTGTTGGGGTTGCCATGGCTACAAGCCCATAATCCAGTATTAGATTGGAAATCCATGTCGGTGTCCAGCTGGGGTTGTCAGGGCGTACATGATGATGTTCCATTTCTGTCAATTTTGTCATCCACCCCTTCTGAGGTTCCAGAGTTCTTGTCTGATTACCGGGATGTATTTGATGAGCCCAAGTCCGATGCCCTACCTCCGCATAGGGATTGTGATTGTGCTATCAATTTGATTCCTGGTAGTAAATTCCCAAAAGGTCGACTGTTTAATTTATCCGTACCTGAGCACGCCGCTATGCGCAGTTATGTGAAGGAATCCCTGGAGAAGGGGCATATTCGCCCGTCATCGTCACCATTAGGAGCAGGGTTCTTTTTTGTAGCCAAGAAGGATGGTTCGCTGAGACCTTGTATAGATTACCGCCTTCTAAATAAGATCACGGTTAAATTTCAGTACCCCTTGCCATTGTTATCTGATTTGTTTGCTCGGATTAAGGGGGCTAGTTGGTTCACCAAGATAGATCTTCGTGGTGCGTATAATCTGGTGCGAATCAGGCAAGGAGATGAATGGAAAACTGCATTTAATACGCCCGAGGGTCATTTTGAGTATCTAGTGATGCCATTCGGACTTGCCAATGCTCCATCAGTGTTTCAGTCCTTTATGCATGACATCTTCCGAGAGTACCTGGATAAATTCCTGATTGTGTACTTGGATGACATTTTGATCTTCTCGGATGATTGGGAGTCTCATGTGAAGCAGGTCAGAACAGTTTTTCAGGTCTTGCGTGCTAATTCTTTGTTTGTGAAGGGATCAAAGTGTCTCTTTGGTGTGCAGAAGGTTTCATTTTTGGGGTTCATCTTTTCCCCTTCTACTATCGAGATGGATCCTGTTAAGGTCCAAGCCATCCATGATTGGACTCAGCCGACATCTCTGAAAAGTCTGCAAAAGTTCCTGGGCTTTGCTAATTTTTATCGTCGCTTCATCTGCAATTTTTCTAGTATTGCCAAACCATTGACCGATTTGACCAAGAAGGGTGCTGATTTGGTCAATTGGTCTTCTGCTGCTGTGGAAGCTTTTCAAGACTTGAAGCGTCGTTTTTCTTCTGCCCCTGTGTTGTGTCAACCAGATGTTTCTCTTCCGTTCCAGGTCGAGGTTGATGCTTCTGAGATTGGAGCAGGGGCTGTTTTGTCGCAGAGAGGTTCTGATTGCTCAGTGATGAAACCATGCGCTTTTTTTTCCAGGAAGTTTTCGCCTGCTGAGCGAAATTATGATGTGGGCAACCGAGAGTTGCTGGCCATGAAGTGGGCATTCGAGGAGTGGCGTCATTGGCTTGAAGGAGCTAAGCATCGCGTGGTGGTATTGACTGATCATAAGAACTTGACTTATCTTGAGTCTGCTAAGCGGTTGAATCCTAGACAGGCTCGTTGGTCGCTGTTTTTTGCCCGTTTTGACTTTGTGATTTCGTACCTTCCGGGCTCTAAAAATGTGAAGGCGGATGCTCTGTCTAGGAGTTTTGTGCCCGACTCTCCGGGTTTGTCTGAGCCGACGGGTATCCTCAAGGAAGGAGTAATTGTGTCTGCCATCTCCCCTGATTTGCGGCGGGTGCTGCAAAAATTTCAGGCTAATAAACCTGATCATTGTCCAGCGGAGAGACTGTTTGTCCCTGATAGGTGGACCAATAAAGTTATCTCTGAGGTTCATTGTTCAGTGTTGGCTGGTCATCCTGGAATCTTTGGTACCAGAGAGTTGGTGGCTAGATCCTTTTGGTGGCCGTCTCTGTCGCGGGATGTACGTGTTTTTGTGCAGTCCTGTGGGATTTGTGCTCGGGCTAAGCCCTGCTGTTCTCATGCCAGTGGGTTGCTTTTGCCCTTGCCGGTCCCGAAGAGGCCTTGGACACATATCTCTATGGATTTTATTTCTGATCTTCCCGTTTCTCAAAAGATGTCAGTCATTTGGGTGGTCTGTGATCGCTTTTCTAAGATGGTCCATCTGGTACCCTTGTCTAAATTGCCTTCCTCCTCTGATTTGGTGCCATTGTTCTTCCAGCATGTGGTTCGTTTACATGGCATTCCAGAGAATATCGTTTCTGACAGAGGTTCCCAGTTTGTTTCAAGGTCATGGCGAGCCTTTTGTGGTAGGATGGGCATTGACTTGTCTTTTTCCTCGGCTTTCCATCCTCAGACTAATGGCCAGACCGAACGAACCAATCAGACCTTGGAAACATATCTGAGATGCTTTGTTTCTGCCGTTCAGGATGACTGGGTGTCCTTTTTGCCTTTGGCTGAGTTCGCCCTTAATAATCGGGCCAGCTCGGCTACCTTGGTTTCGCCATTTTTCTGCAATTCTGGGTTCCATCCTCGTTTCTCTTCAGGACAGGTTGAGTCTTTGGACTGTCCTGGTGTGGATACTGTGGTGGACAGGTTGCAGCAGATTTGGACTCATGTAGTGGACAATTTGACCTTGTCCCAGGAGAAGGCTCAACGTTTCGCTAATCGCAGACGCCGTGTGGGTCCCCGACTTCGTCTTGGGGATCTGGTTTGGTTATCTTCTCGTCATATTCCTATGAAGGTTTCCTCTCCTAAGTTTAAACCTCGTTTCATTGGTCCGTATAGGATTTCTGAGGTTCTTAATCCTGTGTCTTTTCGTCTGACCCTTCCTGATTCTTTTTCCATACATAACGTATTCCATAGGTCATTGTTGCGGAGATACGTGGCACCTATGGTTCCATCTGTTGATCCTCCTGCCCCGGTTTTGGTGGAGGGGGAATTGGAGTATATTGTGGAGAAGATTTTGGATTCTCGTGTTTCTAGACGGAAACTCCAGTATCTGGTTAAATGGAAGGGTTATGCTCAGGAAGATAATTCCTGGGTTTTTGCCTCTGATGTCCATGCTCCCGATCTTGTTCGTGCCTTTCATGTGGCTCATCCTGGTCGGCCTGGGGGCTCTGGTGAGGGTTCGGTGACCCCTCCTCAAAGGGGGGGTACTGTTGTGAATTCTGTGGCAGAGCTCCGTCCTGTGGTCACAAGTGGTACTTCGGCTGATTCTCTCTGTGAGCTTCTGTTGGTGGAGGGAAGTGGTACTGCGGCTTCTGAGTTTCCTCCCTCAGGTGATCTGGTGAGGTCGTTAGGTGCTTCTCTACTTAACTCCACCTAATGCTTTGATCCTGGCTTCCTGTCAATGTTCCAGTGTTGGACTTGCTTTTCCCTGGATCATTCCTGTGGCCTGCTGCTCTGCATAGCTAAGTTCTTCTTTGCTATTTGTTTGCTATTTTTTCTGTCCAGCTTGTCTAATTTGTTGCTGGAAGCTCTGGGACGCAAAGGGTGTACCTCTGTGCCGTTAGTTCGGTACGGAGGGTCTTTTTGCCCCCTTTGCGTGGTTTTCTTTAGGGTTTTGTGTAGACCACAAAGTTACCTTTTCTATCCTCGATTTGTTAAGAAAGTCGGGCCTCACTTTGCTGAATCTATTTAATCTCTACGTTTGTCTTTTCATCTTAACTCAGTCATTATATGTGGGGGGCTGCCTTTTCCTTTGGGGTATTTCTCTGAGGCAAGGTAGGCTTATTTTCTATCTTCAGGCTAGTTAGTTTCTCAGGCTGTGCCGAGTTGCATAGGCAGAGTTAGGCGCAATCCACGGCTGCCTCTAGTGTTGTTTGGAGAGGATTAGGGATTGCGGTCTGCAGAGTTCCCACGTCTCAGAGCTCGTTCTATGATTTTGGGTTATTGTCAGATCACTGTATGTGCTCTGACCGCTATGTCCATTGTAGTACTGAATTGCCTTTCATAACAGAACACACAGGGATGGCACTCTAGCAGAAATGCCAATCTTAATCTCCCACAACTTATTTTTTGTAGGGAGAATTAAAAAAAAAAATAAAAAAATAAAAGGGACTGTCCTACAATTACTATCTCCCTGCAGTAATCTCAGCCAGGTATGGCAGGCAGCAATAAGGAGTGGACTGATGCACAAATTAATTAAAAAGTGTGGACAAACAAAAAAGATAGCTGTGCAGAAAGGAAGGAACAAGAGGATTTGTGCTTTGATAAAAGCAGTTGGTTTGCACAGCGGCGTACACACAGCAATGCAGCTATCAGGGAGCCTTCTAGGGCAGCCCAATGAGCTACAGCGCTGAGGAAAAAAAAAATGTAGCTTCCACTGTCCCTGCACACCGAAGGTGGGGTTGGACAGTGGAAATCGCTACAGCACAAGCGGTTTGGGGGTTAATGGACCCTGCCTAACGCTATCCCTGCTTCTGACGAAGCGGCAGCAACCTCTCCCTAAGCTCAGATCAGCAGCAGTAAGATGGCGGTCGGCGGGAACGCCTCTTTATAGCCCCTGTGACGCCGCAGACAGCAAGCCAATCACTGCAATGCTCTTCTCTAAGATGGTGGGGACCAGGACCTATGTCATCACGCTGCCCACACTCTGTGTTCACCTTCATTGGCTGAGAAATGGCGCTTTTCGCGTCATTGAAACGCGACTTTGGCGCGAAAGTCGCATACCGCATGGCCGACCCCACACAGGGGTCGGGTCGGGTTTCATGAAACCCGACTTTGCCAAAAGTCGGCGACTTTTGAAAATGAACGACCCGTTTCGCTCAACCCTAGTACTGACATTTCTCTGTATACATGTGTCTGTTCCAGATACTACAGGATACCTTTAGAGGTTTTATAAAGTTCATGCCTTGATGTGGCAGCTTGAGTGGAACCTGCATAGTATTAGGCATATGGCATTCATTTTACAGCTTATTGGTTTATACAAAAAATAAAGTGGGTACGGAAAGTATTCCGACCCCTTTACATTTTTCACTCTTTGTTTCATTGCAGCCATTTGGTAAATTCAAAAAAGTTCATTTTTTTCTCATTAATGTACGCTCTGCACCCCATCTTGACTGAAAAAAAAACAGAAAAGTTGTAAAATTTATTAAAAAAGAAAAACTGAAATATTGCATGGTCATAAATATCTAGAGCCTTTGCTCAGACACTCATATTTAAGTCACATGCTGTCCATTTCCTTGTGAGCCTCCTTGAGATGGTTCTACTCCTTCATTGGAGTCCAGCTGTGTTTAATTAAACTGATAGGACTTGATTTGGAAAGGCACACACCACTCTATATAAGACCTCACAGCTCACAGTGCATGTCAGACCAAATGAGAATCATGAGGTCAAAGGAACTGGCCAAGGAGCTCAGGGAAAGAATTGTGGCAAGACACAGATCTAGCTAAGGTTACAAAAGAATTTCACAAGTACTCAAGGTTCCTGAGAGCACAGTAGCCTCCATAATCCTTAAATGGAAGAAGTTTGGGACCTCCAGAAGTCTTCCTAGACCTGGCCGTCCAGCCAAACTGAGCAATCGTTGGAGAAGAGCCTTGGTGAGAAAGGTAAAAAAGAACCCAAAGATCACTGTTGCTGAGCTCCAGAGATGCAGTAGGGAGATGGGAGAAAGTTCTACAAAGTCAACTATCACTGCAGCCCTCCACCAGTCGGGCCTTTGTGGCAGAGTAGCCCAACAAAAACCCCTCCTCAGTGCAAGACATATGAAAGCCCACATAGAGTTTGATAAAAAAAAAAAACACATGAAGGGCTCCCAGACAATGAGAAATAAGATTCCCTGGTCTGATGAAACGAAGATAGACCTTTTTGGTGATAATTCTAAGCGGTTTGTGTTGAAAAAAACAGGCACTGCTCATCACCTGCCCAATACGATCCCAGCAGTGAAACATGGTGGTGGCAGCATCATGCTATGGGGGTGTTTTTCAGCTGCAGGGACAGAACAACTGGTTCCCAATGAAGGAAGCATGAATGCAGCCAAATACAGAGATATCCTGAATGAATACCCCTTCCAGAGTGCTCTGAACCTCAGACTTGGCTGAAGTTTCACCTTCCAACAAGACAATGACCCTAAACACACAGCTAAAATAACAAAGGATTGGCTTCAGAACAACTCTATAACCATTCTTGACTGGCCCATCCAGAGCCCTGACCTAAATCAAATTGAGCATCTCTGGAGAGACCTGGAAATGACTGTCCACCAATGTTCACTATCCAGCCTGATGGAACTGGAAAGGATCTGCAAGGAAGAATGGCAGAGGATCCCCTAATCCAGGTGTGAAAAACCTGCTGCATCATTCCCAAGAAGACTCATGGTTGTACTAGCTCAAAAGGTGCTTCTACTCATTACTGAGCAAAGGGTCTGAGTACCTATGACCATGTGATATTTCTGTCTTTCTTTTTTAATAAATTTGCAAAAATTTCTACATTTCTGGGGGTTTTTCAGTCATGATGGAGTGCAGAGTGTACATTGATGAGAAAAAAATGAACATTTTTGAATTTACCAAATGGCTGCAATGAAACAAAGAGTGAAAAATTTAAAGGGGTCTGACTACTTTCCTTTACCCACTGTACATATACAGAAACCAAACATCCTGTCAGCAGCCCTTCTATTCACCAGGAAGTAAATTGAAAATGGGAGTTTATCTTTAGTTTGCTTCATGAACACTCACATAAGCTAAGGAGGCCTCAAAAAATAGTCCTTAAATGGGTTTATACTTTTGAAAATATTTTTTTATATAGCATAAAAGGACATTTTAATTTAATACAGAAGGGTCCAATGTCATGATCCTCATCTCTGGGCCAGGGTTGAAATGATTTACAAAGGAAGATTGTTGCCTTGGTGGAACCAGCATGTTCTTTACTACACAGACACTGATTTGAATGAGCAATATTAGACTTAATTATTGCTGGGGTTTACAACAGGAGTAACATTTAAAGCGGTTGTCCCCTTTCAAATATTTTTTGCTTCTAGGTTCAGTGAAATGTAAGATAACAAGCTGAACTTTATTTACTCTCGCTAGATTCAGTGCTGTCACTCCTGACACTGACTCAGTCTCTGCTGATTAGATGCAGAGGCACAGCCAATCACTGAGCTCAACAGCTTGTGGCATGTACATCATCTGAGTCGCTGAGTTCAATGATTAGCTGCAGTTCTGTCAATGTAACATCAGCTCTACCAATGAGACCACCCATTTAATGATTAGATTGTAGTCAAGAAACTTGTCTAATAAATAAGGTTTGTCCAAATGGAAGTAGCTGTTCAACTTTAAAATAAATGCTAACTATGTTAGTCATTCACATTAATAGCTATGTAGCACAATAGAGTATGTAAGTGAGCTAAACATATCATAAAAGGGTACATAAATAAAAAGTAGCACACATTTTTAGGACTAAATCTAGGTTGAAAATGGCACATTCACTTGCCCACATATTCATAATTTTCCAGCTCTAAGGTGTGTTTCAGTTTAATTCAAATGTACTTGAAAAAATATAAAGTGCTAGAAATATTTCTTACAATGGATAAAATCTGATATAATCTACACTAATTCAGATCAGACATACACAAGCAAAAAAGTCACAGCAAATGATTTTGCTGCAAGTTTCTAACACTTTAGAATTACGGTAGTTTGATATACACATTAATTTGCAATCAGTATGCTTAAAGGGAGTCACAACAAATTATTTTGCTATAATTTTCTAACACTTTAGAATTAGTTTGATATGCAAATTAATTTGCAGACAGTATGCTTAAAGGGAGTCTGCAACATCTGAAATGTAAGCTGAATTAACCCATTATCTACTAATGTCCTTTTTTTGGGACGCCTAATCTTTAGCTTCTAGCAACCAAGTTTTTATAATTTTTATAATTAGGTCCAATTTTTTGTGTTGTGTTTGTAACATGAATGTTTTCAAAATAGGAAATCATGTCATTGTCATTTTTAATTGAATATTGGGATGCCTTTTTCTGAAAAATCCGTACTTGTAAAAATTTTGCAGATTATGTTTCTGATTCATTAGGACCCAAATCATTAAAAATCTGTCATTAAAAAAAAAAAATGAAAATTGCTAAGTTGGCAAGTAATGGGTTAATTGCATACCTGTATAGGGGATTTAACAATATATATTGCAATGTACATTTCACATGTGCAAATGAGGGGGTTTTGGTGCACCATTGACTTAACCAAGAATTTCATAAACCATTATGCCTCTGTCAATTTGCACACTGAGCAGTTCCCTGACTCTGATTGATAGCGCTCACTTGGCTAGAGCAAGCGCTGCTTAAAACCTAACCATGGTGCTGTGCATGCACATTAACTATGCAGGAGTCAATGGCGTGCACACAGTATGGGGCGGTTCCCCCTTTCATTATCACTCAGAAGTGTAGCGTGCAGCTTTAGAAGGGAGGAGCGATAAGTTTTGTGCTCCTCCTTTCTTCAGTATGTCACAGAGTAGGATTGCACTGAAGAAAGGAGGTTCACTAATTTAGTGCTTAGGAAGCTCCAGGTTGGGCATTACTAGTGAAACACCCCCTAATTAATTGTGAGGCACAGGGTGAAAAGCCATTTTTACAAAAGTGATCATTTAATTCAGAGGCCTTTCTTTGTCTGCATAAATTCTATACTTTGACATCATTATTTTATTGTTATACTAGCATACTGCAAAACTTGCTGAAAATTCCCTCCGGGGAGGACAATCCCTTAAAGTTTGACCACGATAATGAGCCATCGGTACTGAGTTTCATAAGGTTTGCTCTCGTAGTCAGATGTTCTGATAAAGAGGTAGAGCAATATCATCAAAAGAAATAGTAGTTTAGAGTTGGAGTTAATTTTTAAATAAATGTTATTCTAAATTGTGTTTATTTTCATTTCCACAGGTCATCCAACCACTTCAGGTCCAGGTAACAATGTCTCTATTTCATTTTGTAGGATTATGAAATTGAAATTTTTCAGACATATATAAATATTTAGATAAATTCTATAATCTGTTGGTAAAATATTGTGATATATGTAATATACACGCTATGCACACGATCTGAATACAGAGGTCTGTTGCAGGTGCTTGCTTTAGGGACTTGGATCTTCCTAGCTTTTCTTGTCGCAGCCTAATTTATAGAGGCACATGGCTAACGTTTTTTAAAAATCTTTCAAGAAAGATCATGTAATTAGTAATGTGTAGTTCTTGAATTACTATTTCAATTGTCCAATTTGTCCATGACCACGCAGAATGCTGTTGCCGCCTATTCATTTCAGTCTTTAGGGGTCAGATGACATGGGGCAAAGGAGACAGAGAACACAATTTAAATGCCAAGCTATGTTGCTAGACCAGTGATTTGAGGTTGTAGGGGATTGAAAGTAGTAGTGGCAAGGGCAAATCTTGATGTGGAAATCAGGCAGGCGGCAAGGAGTTCAGACCATTTCCTACACAAAAGCAAATGTCAGCCAAATCAAAGAAGTCAATGATTCTGTGGTGGAGAAATCTTAGGAACCAGTAAGGTACTGATTTCAGTAGAGGAAGAGGCTTTTACTGCAGTAACACACAACATAAGTGATGTGTGGCTTATGTACTGTCTGGGGCAAAATCTGCTTGTTCTGCAGTCAGTATTGGTGCAAATAACATTGCATCTGTTGATGATGTGGGAGGCTGCCCATATCTCCTGGCTGCCCACTGTCTTTTATAGCTATAATGTATGGCATATGTAAAGCATACTGTCTTGAGTAGACACAAGCATTAAAAAAATCCCAAAATACGGCTAATTTTGTGAAAGTATTGTTGACAAATCATTTCTTATTTATCTTGAAAACAGCTAGCCTACTAAAAAAAATTGAGAATTTTTGAACAGGTTGATAAAGTGTTTATAATTGCTTAATCATTTTCTGAATTGCATACCTGTGGCAGATCCCAAAAAAAGAGATAATTTTTTCACTCCCAGCTTCTTTCATCTTACTTCTTCATGTGAAAAGCTTAACACATGTTTTTTCTCCGTAAATAAAAGGAAATTTTGGACAGATTGAGAAAAGATATCACTTTTTTTTTGCCAAAACAGAGCTCTTGATACTCCCCAAACAAGGATAATTTTTGTACTCTCCATGTGAAAAAGCCACATTTTTTACATTGCCTTTGTATAAGCAGCAGTGAAGCAGACATCCCCCCCCACAAAAAAAAATGAATAATTCTTTGACAATGTATGCAATTTAAGCAGCCTACAATATCTGAATCTTCAGTCTGTGGTGAAGTAGGCAGCTAGGTAGCAATACTTACCTATTATCTTGAATAAGCAGCATATTCGACTTAATTTCTTCTGTTGCTACATTAGACACTTGCTAATTTTAAATAACTGTTGCCGCTGATTGCTATGGTTTCAAGCAGGGAACATTAATAGGAGTGTCCCTTTTCAGTTACTTCTTGCGTCCAGGCTCAGTGATATGTTAAATACGAAACTGAGCTTAAAGGAAACCTGTCACCCCCAAAATGGAAGTTGAGCTAAGCCCACCACCATCAGGGGCTTATCTACAGCATTCTGTAATGCTGTAAATAAGCCCCCAATGTAACCTGAAAGATTAAAAAAAGAGGTTAGATTATACTCACCTGGGCAGGCGGTCCAATCTGATGGGCGTCACGCTCCGGGTTCGGGGCTTCCCATCTTCTTACGATGACGTCCTCTTTTTGTCTTCACCCTGTGGCTCTGGCACAGGCGTATTTTGCCTGCCCTGTTGAGGGCAGAGCAAAGTACTGCAGTGCGCAGGTGCCGGGAAAGGTCAGAGAGGCCCAGCACCTGCGCACTGCAGTACTTAACAGGGCAGACAAAGTACGCCTGCGCCAGAGCCGCAGCGTGAAGACAAGAAGAGGATGTCATCCTATGAAGATGGGAGGCCCCAGACCGGACCGCGATGCCCATTGGACCGGACTGCAGTGGGAACACCTCTGGGTGAGTATAATCTAACCTCTTTTTCTCATCTTTCAGGATGCATCAAGGGCTTATCTACAGCATTTCAGAATGCTGTAGATAAGCACCTGATGCCGGTGGGCTTAGCTCAACTTCCATTTTGTGGGTGACAGGTTCCCTTTAAGTTACCCTCCACAGATTCAGCCACTCCACCACTGCCTCGGTTTCTGTTGATCCGTTGCACTGGTGCAGCCAATCAATAAGATCGGCAGCTTGTACCATCTGAGCTGATGTGCTCAATGATTGGCTGCAGCTTTAATGTTCAGACTAAAGTCAAGATTTAAAAAAAAGACATGAAAAGTCTACTAGTGCATTATGTCGTTATAAGGGCTATTGGTTAATACGGGGTTAATATACATTTTTATGGTGAGGTCACTTTACTAAGGCTGAGTTTCAATAAGGAGATTGAAGAAGGATGGATACAGTCCTAGAACACCATGAGTTACAGATGTTTTCTCAGGGTAATAGCATGCTTTGCAGTATTGTAATTCACATCGACTTTAGTCAATGCAAATAGAATTTTTGGAAACAATTTGTCCAACCTGGCAAATTTGAATGTCAAAAGGGTTGGTCTTTTCGAGTTTTTCTTTGCAAACTTCTCAGATCCACCTGTATAAGCTGTATAACAGTTGATACACTAAACACACAGATTATATAGTGTGTTGTTTGGTGTTTCAAAGTTTCCAGACAGGTATCCTCCTCTACAAGATCGCACGGCCACAGCTATCGCATCTAATGACAATTATTTGTGCTATTTAGATTTTAATGTTTAAAATAAATGTGACAACATAACATCATTAAAAAAGTGATAGAAATAAATAGTAATAATAAGACTATTGTAAATGCAGCTGCTAATAAGAGTTTTTTTATTTTTATCTTGTTTTCTTTTCTGTCTTCTCTAGGTCACTTCACAACAGGTATGCTCCATATGATTTTTCCTTGCTCATCATTGAAGAGAAAATTTGTGTTGACTATTTCCTCATTTGTTTCAGATTCATCGTACACAAACTGTGGTGGTCTGTTGACCCAAATGAATGGGAACATAACAAGTCCATTCTATCCAAATCTGTACCCTGCTAATTCTCACTGTACTTGGCACATCCGTGTACCTGTGGGCTATTACATACGGCTATTTTTCCTTCATTTTGAGTAAGTTATTTAGTATTTAAATCCATTTGTGATTTTACAAACTACTTTGTCAAAGAATAATGCTTTAGATACTTGTTAAGGTGCCTTCACACTGAACGATATCGCTAGCAATCCGTGACGTTGCAGCGTCCTGGCTAGCGATATCGTTCAGTTTGACAGGCAGCAGCGATCAGGATCCTGCTGTGACATCGTTGGTCGGAGCTAGAAGGCCAGAACTTTATTTCGTTGCTGGATCTCCCGCAGACATCGCTGAATCGGCGTGAGTGACACCGATTCAGCGATGTCTTCACTGGTAACCAGGGTAAACATTGGGTTACTAAGCACAGGGCCGCGCTTAGTAACCCGATGTTTACCCTGGTTACCATCCTAAAAAACAAAAAAAACAAACGCTTCATACTTACCTTCAGCTGTCTGTCCCCAGCGCTGTGCTTTCCTGCACTCACTGTGAGCACAGCGGCCGGAAAGCAAAGCGGTGACGTCACCGCTCTGCTTTCCGGCCGCTGTGCTCACAGCCAGTACAGAGAAGCAGAGCGCCGGGGACAGACAGCTGAAGGTAAGTATGAAGCGTTTGTTTTTTTTTACTTTTAGGATGGTAACCAGGGTAAACATTGGGTTACTAAGCGCGGCCCTGCGCTTAGTAACCCGATGTTTACCCTGGTTACCGGCATCGTTGGTCGCTGGAGAGCGGTCTGTGTGACAGCTCTCCAGCGACCAAACAGCGACGCTGCAGCGATCCGGATCGTTGTCGGTATCGCTGCAGCGTCGCTTAGTGTGACGGTACCTTTAGTAATCTCTTAGAGTCTATTGTATGAAGCTCACCGCTATTGCCAGCAGTCAATACTAGCTACAGCATTTTAGTGTATATATTCACTTCTTTCTGTTTTTGTGGTGTTTGTTTGGGTGGTGGCTTGTGGTAGGGATACCTATTAGGGTCATCAGGGTCAGTCGACGTTGAGCGGGGGCGCCATTTCGTATCCCAGGGTGCCAACCTCCGCTGCAAGGAAGGGAATAGCTTAGGGTGAGGCACCACTATCCTCCCTAGTCCTTTCCTAGTATTACTATTTTTTGTGTTCTATAATTTATTACGAGCTAATCCTGACCCTTAGGATCCCTACTTTTGGTTTATAGGTTATAAGTGGTTCCTTATTTTTTTTTATTATTTTTTTTTATTATTTATTTACAATAAAAGTATATTTTTTAGGTCTTTTTTTTAATTTCTTGGTTTTTTTCACCCCTGAACAGAGGCCAGACCGAGTCCAGAGTAACTCTGCTGCATCATTATAGTGAATAGATCGCTTGGGGGATTCATCTGTCACGTCACTCAGAGATTTAGGTGGAAACCCCAAAGTAAGTGCTCTGTGTAGAGCGCTGGATAAATGTGATCCCAAACATTATGTAAAATGTTCCTAATAAAAGTTTCAACTCTCAATCCATAAAAAAGCATGTCCCCACTCAGGTCCGTCATCTGTTAACGGAAATATAGGAGGCTTCCACGTTACTGGTAGTACAGAGGCTGTGGAAAAGCAAAATGGCTCCTCACCCGCCAAAAGAAATTAAGCAAATTCTCCACTCCCAAATCCAAAAGTCCCCTCCCTTCTGAGTCCCACAGTATACCCAGACCACACATAGCATCCACATGTTTGACATTTCTGAAGGGATGAGAGGCCGCCTAACGTACAGGTGCATGTATCCAGAAGCACAGGCTGGGCTTAATTTACTGGTGACTGCAATGTACTGGTCACTACAGCGTACTGGTCACTACAATGGCAGCTTGCAATTTTCATTGCAACATTGCTGTATGTTTATGGAAAATACCCATAGATTCAAAATAGTCACTAGACCTGAAGATAAATTCCAAAAGGGGTATAATTTCCAAAATGTGGACACTTGATTCTGCTCTTCTAGCAAATACGAGCTCTGTATATGGAGTCTACACACTGTTCTAGGAAAATCTGTGCTCCAGGAGACAAATTGTGCTCCGTTCTTCCCAAGTCTCTCTGTATGAATAAGTAGTGCTAAACAGCCACATATGGGGTATCGCCACGGTCAGTAGACATTGTGGGAAAAATTATGCAGCCATTTTTACCCACTTCTTGTGTGAAAATGTAAAATCTGGGGCTAAAACAACATTTTGGTGGTAAAAATGTAGCTCTTTGTTCTTCACTGCCCAATGGTATAAAATTCTGTGACATACCCGTGGTGTCATTATGATCAGTGCACCCCTAGATGAATTCATTGATAGTGTAGTTTGTAAAATGGGGTCACTTATGGGGGTTCTGCTGCTCTGGCACCTCATGGGCTCACCCAGTGGATCATGGCACTTGCAAACAATAACAGTAAAATCTGGCACTCCTTGCCTTCTGAGCTTTGCACTATGCCTAAAAAATATTTCCCAATTACATGTACGTTATTGGCGCACTCCGGAAAAAATTGACCTCCGTTTGTTGCAAAAAAAAAACCTTTTCTATTAGCCCTTTAAAAAATTAAAAGCTTGTGGCTAAAACAACATTTTAGTGGTAAAAATGTAATTTATTCTTTCTCAATGGTATGAAATTCAGTGAGGCAGATGTGGTGTCAATATGATTACTGCACCCCTATATGAATTCATTGGGGAGTGTAGTTTGTAAAATGAGTTCACATATAGGGTGTTTCTGTTCTTCTGGCACCTCTGGGGCTCCGCCAATGTGACATGGCACCCTCAAACCATTGGACTCCAATATGGCGCCTCTTCCCTTCTGAGCTTTGCACTGTGCCTCAAAAGTAGTATTCCCCCACATATGGGGTATCAGGGTACTCAAGAGAAATTAAAAAACAAATTGTATGGTAAACTTTCTCCTGTTACCCTTATAAAAATGCTAAATTTTTGGCCAAAATAACATTTTGGGGGGGGAAATGTGATTTTATTATTTTCATGGCTCAACGTTATAAACTTCTGTGAAGCACCTGGGGGTTCGAGTTGCTAACCGTACATCTAAATACAGGGTGGAGCGCGGTAATTTGCTTTTTTGCACTGCATGCTGTGGCGGCACTGTCGGTCGAAGAGAGGGGAGAGTGGGTGTGGCTTACAGTGGCTGATGGGAGATTTGTATTCCTCTGCCTTTCAGTTGCCATCATGCAGTGGACACGTGAGGAGAGGTCATTTTGTGTTGAAGCGTATTTTTCAAATGCCCACTCGATTATTGCAGTGCAGCGTGCTTTTCGTCTATTTGACACGGCGGACCTCTTGTGAAGACATGTTAGCAACGGTACCCCGTGACGCAATTGTGTTTTTTTCTGATGAGGCACATTTTCACCTCAGTGGGTGTGTAAACAAACAAAATATGCATTACTGGAGTGAAACAAACCCCAGAGAAGTTCACGAGAGACCTCTGCATTCGGACCGCGTCACTGTGTGGTGCGCCATATCACGAGTAGGCATCATTGGTCCTTACTTTTTTCAGGATAATGGTCGTGCCATAACTGTGAACTCCGAACGGTACTTGTCTATGATACAGGATTATTTTCAGCCGGCTCTTGAGGCAATGGAACTAGAGGATACATGGTTCCAACAGGATGGTGCCACTGCACACACAGCGAGGGTTACCATGAATTGTTTGAGGCAAATGTTTCCTGGATGGCTTATCTCTTTGAGGGGAGATGTGAACTGGCCAGCACGCTCACCAGATTTAGCCCCATGCGATTTTTTCCTTTGGGGTTACCTGAAGTCTAAGGTGTATATCAACCGTCCCAACACCTTGGAAGACCTAAGGAACAATATTGAAGCTGAAATTGGCAGAATACCAGTGGACATGCTTGTTAGAGTTCATGAAAACTTCAGAAAACGTATGCAGCAGTGTGTGGATAGCGAAGGTCGACATTTGCCAGATACACTATTTAAAACCATGTAATTTAAAAATTCCATTACTGTTCAGTATAATTAAAATATAAAATAAATTTTTCTAATGATCATAATTTTTTTATTTCATTCCCAAATCAGCAAATTACCGCGCTCCACCCTGTATATTCCTTGAGGAGTCTAGTTTCCAAAATGGGGTCACTTGTAGGGGGTTTCCACTGTTTAGGTACATCAGAGACTTTCCAACATCTGCTAATGATTCAAGGAAATTTCCAGGAAATTTTATATTCAAAAACTCAAATGGCGCTTCCCTTCCGAGCTTTGACGTGCACCCAAACAGTGGTTTTCTCCCTCATATGGGGTGTCAGCATGTTCAGAAGGAATTACAGAACAAATTGTAGGGTCCATTTTTCCTCTTACCCTTGTCAAATAAAAAAAAATTGGATCTCAAGTAAATTTTTTATGAAAAAAGTTACCGTAAATGTTATTTTTTTCCACATTCCAAAAATTACTGGGAAGCAACTTCTTGGATGTGGTTTTGAGTACCCTGAGGGGTAAAGTTTTTAGTGTTACTTTTTGGCATTTTCTATCATATAGACCCATAAGTGACTTCAAATGTGAGGTGGTCCCTAAAAAAAATGGTTTTGTAAATTTTGTTTGAAAAATCGCTGGTCAACTTTTAACCCTTATAACTTCCTAGCAAAACATTTTTTGGTCTAAAATTGTGCTAATGCAAAGTAGACATGTGGGAAATGTTATTTATTAACTACAGTATTTTGTGTGACATATCTTTGTGGTTTAAGGGCATAAAAATTCAAAGTTTGAACATTGCTAAATTTTCTAAATTTTTGCCAAATTTCCATTTTTTTCACAAATAAATGCAAGTCATATGGAAGAAATTTTACCACTATCATGAAGTGCAATATGTCACCAAAAAACATTATCAGAATCACCAGAATCCGTTGAAGCGTACCAGACTTATTACCTCATAAAGTGACAGTGATCAGTATTGCAAAAATTGGCCTGGTCATTAACATGCAAACCACCTTCAGGGTAAAGGGATTAAATACTACACGGAGCAGCTGCTGAAATTTGTCATGAAACTCTAGGGTATTATTAGCTCATATTATATTGGCAGTAAAATTGGGAGGGATCTGGTGTCATGAATCTGATGTCACTCCTTCTTGGTCTTTGAGAAAGGGTAAGGGAGGATGGAGCTTAGAATCAGAGTGCAAAGACATTTTGTTGGTGACTGCAAAGTGAGATGTGAGATGTGGACAATGTCACTAAGAACGACTGGCAGCGCAATTTCTGTACTGCTCAATGTATCACATATGATAAGATTAGATACAAGGCCTCTATCACATTATAGTATTAGATAAACGGCTCAGCAGAATAAAGTGTCTTGAAAAAGTATTCATATCCTGTGAAATTTTCCACATTTTCTCACATTACAACCACAAACGTAAATGTATTTTATTTGTATTTTTTGTAATATACCAACACAAAGTACCAAGTATTTTTGAAGTGTAAAGGAAATGATACATGGTTTTCTAAAATATTTTAAAACTATAAATCTGAAAATTGTGACATGCATTTATATTCAGCCACCCCTGAGTTAATGCTTTGTAGGACCGCCGTTCACTGCAAATACTGCTTCAAGTGTTTTGAGGTATGTCCCTTCCAGCTTTGTGCAACTGGAGGCTGAAAAATGTGCCCAGTTCTTCCTTGCAAATTAGCTCTAGTTCAGTGAAATTGGACACAGATTCTAAATGGGATTTACGTCAGGAATCAAATACATCAAACAAATCAAACACATGAATTGCCCTTGTCTTTAGCTCCATCCATCTTCCCATCAACTCTGACCAGCTTCTCTGTCCCTGCTGAACAAAAGCATCCCCAAAGCATGATACTGCCACTAACATGTTTGACGGTGGGGATGGTAATTTCAGGGTGTGTACAGTGTTAGTTTTCAGTCACATAGATATATAGCCTTTTGCATTTAACTCAAAAAGTTCAACTTTGGTCTCATCTGTCCAGAGCATAATTTTTCATATGCTAGTCGTGTCCGTTACATGGCTTTTTTTGAAAACAGCAAACAAGACTTCTTATGTATTGCTTTGAAAAATAGCTTTGTTCTTGCCATTCTTCAATAAAGGCCAGATTAGGGAAGTATATGATGCCTAATAGTTGTTCTGTACACAGATTCTCTCACCTGATCTGTGGACCTCTGCAGTTCCTCTAGAGTGACCATGGACCTCTTGGCTGCACCTCTAATTAGTGTTCTTGCTTGGGATGTCAATTAAGGGGGCCAGCCATGTTTTGGTAGATTTGCAGTTTTGTCATACTCCTTACATTTTTAGATGATGAGATGTTCAGAGCTTGGGCTATTGTTTTTATAACTTAACCCTTCTTTACTTTTCTTTACAACTTTATCCCGGACCTGTTCCTTGGTGTCCATGATGCCGTTTTTCCCTTAATATTTTCAAACAAACATCTGAGGCCTTCAAAGAACAGCTGTAGTTATACGGAGAATAAATTACAAACAAGTGGACTTAATTTACTAATTATGTGTGACTCCTGAAGGCATTTGATAACTCAAAGTTTTTTTATGGTTATCAAACTACAGTGGGCTGAATACAAATGGACGTCAAAATTTTCTGATTTATAATTTTAAAACAGTTATGAAACCATGTATAATTTCCTTTATACTTCCCAAATACATATTATCCCAATAAAATAATTTTAAGTTTGTGGGTGTAACGTGAAAAAATGTGGAAATGTTCACAGGGTATGAATGTATCACCTGTCACCCCTCATTGTTGGTTGAATACTGAGCAGAGAAAGGGGGAAATTGCAGTTCAGCGCGCAGACCTAGGTTGCAAAAAATGGTGCTTTGCTCTTCCCACAGCTGTAAAGTGGACATCTTTGGGGATATACACAGTTCATAGCTGAGACAGCCACAGCATAGGAGATGTGGTTGGACACAGACTGCAGTCTCCTATGGCCTGGAACTGCCATATTTGTGGTGTTAAAAAAACCCAGAAAACTGAGCCCGGAGTATGACTTGAAAACATGCAGGATGTAAAAGGATGTTCAGACTAGCCATGGAAGCAAACAAAACCAAGGAAAAGACAATGTGTGCATATACCTTAATGAAAATAAATAAGTCAAACAGCAAGTGCATTAAATAATTAACATAGTGTTAGGGCTGGCAGAATGCACCAAATAATTATAAGGATGGTATGAGGTGCGATCGCAGTCCGGGGTCCACCGTGCAGAGATGGAACCTGCTGCTGAGTAATGGCGGAGGGACCCTTGCTCACACGTGGGTTAGTTCTCCCCCAGTGTGAAACTTGGAAGGGAAAGTGAGCCCCCTCCAGGAGGTGTCTCCACTCCGAAAAGGCCAACTTCATGGCTAGCAACACCCTGTCCCCGATGTAATAATTCCTCTCTACAGGTGTGAAGGTCTTGAAGAAGAAGAAGCAAGGATGATTCCGACCTTGAGCATCCTTCTGGAAGAGGACTGCTCCAGCACCGATGGAAGAGGCATCCTCCTCCATAATAAATGGTTTATCAACATCGTGGCGATGTGGAATGGGAGCGCTAGCGAAGTATGACTTAATAGCGAGAAAGGCATTGGAGACCTCCTCTGGCCACAATTTGGGATTTGCTCCCTTCTTGGTGAGGGCAAGCAAGGGAGCTACCATAGTTGAGAAGTGGGGAATGAACTTGCGATAGTAATTAATGAACCCCATAAAGCCCTGCACAGCTTTAAGATAATGGGATTCTTGCCAGTCCATCACAGCCTGTAGCTTGGCAGGATCCATGGCCAATCCGCGGGTGGAGATGATATAGCCCAGGAAGGACAAGGACTCCTGCTCAAACACACACTTCTCCAAATTGGCATAGAGGGAGTTTGCCCGTAGGAGGTCGAAGACTTTGCAAACATCTCTCTTGTGGGAGCTTATATCTGGAGAGTAGGTGAGAATATCATCCAGATAGATGACAACCGAGGTGATGAGAATATCCTGGAAGATATCGTTCACATACTGTTAAGGACCGGCGGAACGCACCAAGTATAGATAATATGAAACTAGGTGCGTTCGCAGTCCGAGGTCCACCGTGCAGGTAAAAGACCCTGCTGCTAGTAAGATGGACTATATGGCGGTACTAAGTATACACACATGGGTTAACTTCACCCTGCGTGAAGGAAGCGATCCTGTTGCGTCACAGGACCGCAGTACCGCACATAGAGCGCAAGCAAGAAGTCAGCGAACTCAACCCCTACACAGGATTGAAGTCCGATTAGACACTTGCTGGCACAACTCCACAACTGGGTGTGTAAGGAAACTTATAAAATAGAATCTATAGGCACGCGAGTGCGTGCGGTGCCGCACTGACGGACGCCACTAACCACCCAGGCTTGGGTAAGGAAAGCGCACAGGAAGCGCACGGCGCCGTACTGGCGGGCACAGCAACAGGACGCTGTGATGTGTGTTACATGCAGATGGCTAGTCGGACGCTAGATAGCTACCATCATCCGCGAGCAGTCAACAACTCTAGGGAGGGATACTTAGGAGCTTTCATCCATCGACATACATCCATCTACACACACACATAATATCAAGACAATACTAGCGCATGGCCGTGCGGTCATGCGCAGTTTATATAGCTGCAGCACAGGAAACAGCTACAGAAGTTTTGCCCTTTCAGGACCTGCCAAAAGGACCAATGGGATGTGCTGCAGTACCTGAGCATGTGACCCTCGATCTCCAACGGGAGATCTTGCCCTGGGCATGCTCAGTGTGTGCAAATAAGGACTTAGTCCCAGAGAAGCCCGCTCACCGCAGATCAGTGCAGGGTACAACAGGAGAGCCAGAAAAGGCAGCAGTAACCCTTTGCACAGAATCAGTCCCAGCAAGACGCTGGGAGCGACGCCTCCGCTGAGCAGAGCCCACTGCGGCCGAAGCAGAATGGGAGACGGCAGCAGACACGGATCGAGATCCCCCCTGTGCAGCAGAGGAAACTCGACTCCTAACATTACCTCCCCTAGGGCCCCCCCCTCCTTGGGCCTCGCTACATTCGAAGGCAGCAATAAGCTGCGGAGCCCGAATGTCCTCAGCAGGCTCCCAGGACCTATCCTCAGGACCGTAACCCTTCCAGTCCACCAAAAAAAAATTTTTTGCCACGTACCACCTTGCACCCCAAGATAGCGTTCACCTCGAAATCGTCCGTAGACGAACCCGATGTCTCGGCAGATGACTCAGAAAACCGGGACATGTATACGGGCTTAAGGAGGGACACATGAAAGGTGTCGGTGATACCAAGGCGTGGAGGAAGGGCCAGACGGTAGACCACAGGATTAACCTGTTCGAGGACCTTGAAGGGGCCCAAGTAGCGAGGAGCAAACTTAGTGGACTCAACTCGCAGCCTGATGTTACGGGCGGAGAGCCACACCAAGTCGCCAGGAGCAAAGGTCGGAGCGGGGCGCCGATGAGCATCGGCGGAGGACCTCATTCTCTCCTTAGAGGCCCAAATGGCATCCTGAGTGCGGTCCCAAATATCCCGTGCCTCCACAGCCCAGTCTGCCACCCTGGAGTCTGCGGAAGACACGGGCATAGGCACAGGTACCCGTGGATGCTGACCATAGTTGAGAAGGAATGGGGTTTGTCCAGTGGAGTCGGCTACAGCGTTGTTCAGCGCAAACTCTGCCCATGATAGCAAGGATGCCCAGTCACCCTGCCTGGCTGAAACAAAATGTCGCAGGTATGTGACCAAGGTCTGGTTGGCCCTCTCTACCAACCCATTCGTCTCGGGATGATAAGCGGAAGAGAGGTTCAACTCGATACTGAGAAGACGACAAAGCTCTCTCCAGAACCGAGACGCAAACTGGGGACCCCGGTCACTGACAATTTTGTCAGGCATACCATGTAGGCGGAAGATGTGTTTAATGAACAACGCTGCCAAGGCCCGTGCAGAAGGTAACCGTGGTAGCGGCACCAAATGCACCATTTTTGAGAAATGATCGGTGATGACCCAAATGATGGTACAGCCGCGAGACTTGGGTAAATGTTGTGAATTCTGTGGCTGAATTCACTCCTGTGGTTACAAGTGGTACTGCAGCTTCTGAGCTTCCTCCCTCAGGTGTTCTGGTGAGCTCGTTAACTGCTTCATTACTTAACTCCGCCTGATGCTGCTATCCTTGCTCCTTGTCAATGTTTCAGTGTTGGATCTGAGCTTCTCCTGATTGTTCCTGTGACCTGCTGCTCTGTATAGCTAAGTGCTTGTTGCTTTTTTGTTGCTTTTTTTCTGTCCAGCTTGTCTTTTGTTTTGCTGGAAGCTCTGAGACGCAAAGGGTGTACCGCCGTGCCGTTAGTTCGGCACGGTGGGTTTTTTTTGCCCCCTTTGCGTGGTTTTGCTTTAGGGTTTTTTGTAGACTGCAAAGTTCGCTTTACTGTCCTCGCTCTGTCCTAGAATATCGGGCCCCACTTTGCTGAATCTATTTCATCCCTACGTTTTGTCTTTTCATCTTACTCACAGTCATTATATGTGGGGGGCTGCCTTTTCCTTTGGGGAATTTCTCTGGGGCAAGTCAGGCCTATTTTTCTATCTTCAGGCTACCTAGTTTCTTAAGCTGTGCCGAGTTGCCTAGGTAGTTGTTAGGCGCAATCCACAGCCGCTTTTAGTTGTGTTTAGGATAGGATCAGGTGTGCAGTCTACAGAGTTTCCACGTCTCAGAGCTCGTTCTTGTATTTTTGGGTATTTGTCAGATCACTGTGTGCGCTCTGATCGCTAAGCACACTGTGTTTCTGGATTGCCTTCATAACACCTGTCATTAGCAAACATAACAGTACAAGGAGCCAAACTAATGATTCTCAATAGAGGGAAAGAAAAAGTTCTGACATCATTTTTTTTTTTTTTCTGCTCTGTGTTCACTTTTTTTTTTTCCCCTAGACATTTGGGTGATTCTGGACACAGGTGTGGACATGGATATTCAGGGTCTGTGCTCTTCAATGGATAATCTCGTTATAAATGTACAAAAAATTCAAGATACTATTGATCAGAAATCTATGTTAGAACCAAGAATTCCTATTCCTGATTTGTTTTTTGGAGATAGAACTAAGTTTCTAAGTTTCAAAAATAATTGTAAGCTATTTCTGGCCTTGAAACCTCATTCTTCTGGTAATCCTATTCAACAGGTTTTGATTATTATTTCTTTTTTGCGCGGCGACCCTCAAGACTGGGCATTTTCTCTTGCGCCAGGAGACCCTGCATTGAGTAGTGTCGATGCGTTTTTCCTGGCGCTCGGATTGCTGTACGATGAGCCTAATTCAGTGGATCAGGCTGAGAAAAATTTGCTGGCTTTGTGCCAGGGTCAGGATGATATAGAAGTATATTGTCAGAAATTTAGGAAATGGTCAGTACTCACTCAGTGGAATGAATCTGCGCTGGCAGCTTTGTTCACAAAGGGTCTCTCTGAGGCTCTTAAGGATGTCATGGTGGGATTTCCTATGCCTGCTGGTTTGAATGAGTCTTTGTCTTTGGCCATTCAGATCGGTCGACGCTTGCGCGAGCGTAAATCTGTGCACCATTTGGCGGTACTGCCTGAGGTTAAACCTGAGCCTATGCAGTGCGATAGGACTATGACTAGAGTTGAACGGCAGGAATACAGACGTCTGAATGGTCTGTGTTTCTACTGTGGTGATTCCACTCATGCTATTTCTGATTGTCCTAAGCGCACTAAGCGGTCCGCTAGGTCTGCCGTCATTGGTACTGTACAGTCCAAATTCCTTCTGTCCATTACCTTGATATGCTCTTTGTCGTCGTTTTCTGTCATGGCGTTTGTGGATTCGGGCGCTGCCCTGAATCTGATGGATTTGGATTATGCTAAACGTTGTGGGTTTTTCTTGGAGCCTTTGCGGTGTCCTATTCCATTGAGAGGAATTGATGCTACACCTTTGGCCAAGAATAAACCTCAATACTGGGCCCAGCTGACCATGTGCATGGCTCCTGCACATCAGGAAGTTATTCGCTTTCTGGTGTTGCATAATCTGCATGATGTGGTCGTGTTGGGGTTGCCATGGCTACAAACCCATAATCCAGTATTGGATTGGAATTCCATGTCGGTATCCAGCTGGGGTTGTCAGGGGGTACATGGTGATGTTCCATTTTTGTCGATTTCGTCATCCACCCCTTCTGAGGTCCCAGAGTTCTTGTCTGATTATCAGGATGTATTTGAAGAGCCCAAGTCCGATGCTCTACCTCCGCATAGGGATTGTGATTGTGCTATCAATTTGATTCCTGGTAGTAAATTCCCTAAAGGTCGATTATTTAATTTATCCGTGCCCGAACACGCCGCTATGCGCAGTTATGTGAAGGAATCCCTGGAGAAGGGACATATTCGCCCATCGTCATCACCACTGGGAGCAGGGTTCTTCTTTGTAGCCAAGAAGGATGGTTCGCTGAGACCGTGTATTGATTACCGCCTTCTTAATAAGATCACTGTTAAATTTCAGTATCCCTTGCCATTGTTATCTGACTTGTTTGCTCGGATTAAGGGGGCTAGTTGGTTCACTAAGATAGATCTTCGTGGTGCGTATAATCTGGTGAGAATCAGGCAAGGAGATGAATGGAAAACTGCATTCAATACGCCCGAGGGTCATTTTGAGTATCTAGTGATGCCGTTCGGACTTGCCAATGCTCCATCTGTGTTTCAGTCTTTTATGCATGACATCTTCCGTGAGTATCTGGATAAATTCCTGATTGTTTACTTGGATGACATTTTGATCTTCTCAGATGATTGGGAGTCTCATGTGAAGCAGGTCAGAATGGTTTTTCAGGTCCTGCGTGCTAACTCTTTGTCTGTGAAGGGATCAAAGTGTCTCTTCGGTGTGCAGAAAGTTTCAATTTTGGGGTTCATCTTTACCCCTTCTACTATCGAGATGGATCCAGTTAAGGTCCAAGCCATCCAGGATTGGATTCAGCCGACATCTCTGAAAAGTCTGCAAAAGTTCCTGGGCTTTGCTAATTTTTATCGTCGCTTCATCTGTAATTTTTCTAGCATTGCCAAACCATTGACCGATTTGACCAAGAAGGGTGCTGATTTGGTTAATTGGTCTTCTGCTGCTGTGGAAGCTTTTCAGGAGTTGAAGCGTCGTTTTTGTTCTGCCCCTGTGTTGTGTCAGCCAGATGTTTCTCTTCCGTTCCAGGTCGAGGTTGATGCTTCTGAGATTGGAGCAGGGGCGGTTTTGTCACAGAGAGGTTCTGATTGCTCAGTGATGAAACCATGTGCTTTCTTTTCCAGGAAGTTTTCGCCCGCTGAGCGTAATTATGATGTGGGCAATCGAGAGTTGCTGGCCATGAAGTGGGCATTCGAGGAGTGGCGTCATTGGCTTGAAGGAGCTAAGCATCGCGTGGTGGTATTGACTGATCATAAGAACTTGACTTATCTCGAGTCTGCCAAGCGCTTGAATCCTAGACAGGCCCGTTGGTTGTTATTTTTTGCCCGCTTCGACTTTGTGATTTCGTACCTTCCGGGCTCTAAAAATGTGAAGGCGGATGCTCTGTCTAGGAGTTTTGTGCCCGACTCTCCGGGTTCATCTGAGCCAGCGGGTATCCTCAAGGAAGGAGTCATTGTGTCTGCCATCTCCCCTGATTTGCGGCGGGTGCTGCAAAAATTTCAGGCGAATAAACCTGATCGTTGTCCAGCAGAGAAACTGTTCGTCCCTGATAGGTGGACTAATAAACTTATCTCTGAACTTCATTGTTCGGTGTTGGCTGGTCATCCTGGAATCTTTGGTACCAGAGAGTTAGTGGCTAGATCCTTCTGGTGGCCATCTCTGTCACGGGATGTACGTACTTTTGTGCAGTCCTGTGGGATTTGTGCTAGGGCTAAGCCCTGCTGTTCTCGTGCCAGTGGGTTGCTTTTGCCCTTGCCGGTCCCAAAGAGGCCTTGGACACATATTTCGATGGATTTCATTTCTGACCTTCCCGTTTCTCAAAAGATGTCAGTCATTTGGGTGGTCTGTGATCGCTTTTCTAAAATGGTCCATCTGGTGCCCTTGGCTAAATTGCCTTCCTCCTCTGATTTGGTACCTTTGTTCTTTCAGCATGTGGTTCGGTTGCATGGCATTCCTGAGAATATTGTTTCTGACAGAGGTTCCCAGTTTGTTTCAAGGTTTTGGCGAGCCTTTTGTGGTAGAATGGGCATTGACCTATCCTTTTCCTCGGCTTTCCATCCTCAGACTAATGGCCAGACCGAACGAACCAATCAGACCTTGGAAACATATCTGAGATGTTTTGTTTCTGCAGACCAGGATGATTGGGTGTCCTTTTTGCCGTTGGCTGAGTTCGCCCTTAATAATCGGGCCAGCTCGGCTACCTTGGTTTCTCCATTTTTTTGCAATTCTGGGTTCCATCCTCGTTTCTCTTCAGGACAGGTTGAGTCTTCGGACTGTCCTGGTGTGGATTCTGTGGTGGATAGGTTGCAGCAGATCTGGACTCAGGTAGTGGACAATTTGATCTTGTCCCAGGAGAAATCTCAACTTTTCGCTAATCGCAGACGCCGTGTGGGTCCCCGACTTCGTGTTGGGGATCTGGTTTGGTTATCTTCTCGTCATATTCCTATGAAGGTTTCCTCTCCTAAATTTAAACCTCGTTTTATTGGTCCGTATAGGATTTCTGAGGTTCTCAATCCTGTGTCTTTTCGTTTGACCCTCCCAGACTCCTTTTCCATACATAATGTATTCCATAGATTCGTTGTTGCGGAGATACGTGGCACCTATGGTTCCATCTGTTGAGCCTCCTGCCCCGGTTTTGGTGGAGGGGGAATTGGAGTATATTGTGGAGAAGATTTTGGATTCTCGTGTTTCTAGACGGAAACTCCAGTATCTGGTTAAATGGAAGGGTTATGCTCAGGAAGATAATTCCTGGGTTTTTGCCTCTGATGTTCATGCTTCCGATCTTGTTTGTGCCTTTCATGCGGCTCATCCTGGTCGGCCTGGGGGCTCTGGTGAGGGTTCGGTGACCCCTCCTCAAGGGGGGGTACTGTTGTGAATTCTGTGGCTGAATTCACTCCTGTGGTTACAAGTGGTACTGCAGCTTCTGAGCTTCCTCCCTCAGGTGTTCTGGTGAGCTCGTTAACTGCTTCATTACTTAACTCCGCCTGATGCTGCTATCCTTGCTCCTTGTCAATGTTTCAGTGTTGGATCTGAGCTTCTCCTGATTGTTCCTGTGACCTGCTGCTCTGTATAGCTAAGTGCTTGTTGCTTTTTTGTTGCTTTTTTTCTGTCCAGCTTGTCTTTTGTTTTGCTGGAAGCTCTGAGACGCAAAGGGTGTACCGCCGTGCCGTTAGTTCGGCACGGTGGTTTTTTTTTGCCCCCTTTGCGTGGTTTTGCTTTAGGGTTTTTTGTAGACTGCAAAGTTCGCTTTACTGTCCTCGCTCTGTCCTAGAATATCGGGCCCCACTTTGCTGAATCTATTTCATCCCTACGTTTTGTCTTTTCATTTTACTCACAGTCATTATATGTGGGGGGCTGCCTTTTCCTTTGGGGAATTTCTCTGGGGCAAGTCAGGCCTATTTTTCTATCTTCAGGCTAGCTAGTTTCTTAGGCTGTGCCGAGTTGCCTAGGTAGTTGTTAGGCGCAATCCACAGCCGCTTTTAGTTGTGTTTAGGATAGGATCAGGTGTGCAGTCTACAGAGTTTCCACGTCTCAGAGCTCGTTCTTGTATTTTTGGGTATTTGTCAGATCACTGTGTGCGCTCTGATCGCTAAGCACACTGTGTTTCTGGATTGCCTTCATAACACCTGTCATTAGCAAACATAACAGGTAAACCCACGACAAAGTCCATCCCGACCATCTCCCAGGGTCTATCTGCCACCGGCAAGGGATAGAGCAACCCAGCTGGCCTTTGACGCGGAGATTTATTTTTGGCGCAGGAGACACACGCCAGAATATAATCCCTGACATCCTGGACCATATGCGGCCACCAGTACGTCCTCGCCAGTAGCTCAGATGTCCTTTTTGTCCCAAAGTGTCCACCCACCCTGGACGAATGAGCCCAAGAGAGAACCTCCGGTCGCAAATTAATGGGCACAAAAGTCTTGCCCGGAGGCACAGACTCTAGCGAAACCGGCACGACGGTTCTCAGGCTCTCAGAAGGGACAATAAGCCGAGGCTCCTCTTCCTCCTCCTCAGTTGACATAAGGGAGCGAGAGACAGCGTCGGCACGAATATTCTTCTCCCCGGCGAGATAATGCAGAGTAAAATGGAACCGGGAGAAAAATAAGGACCATCTGGCCTGACGAGAATTCAGCCGCTGGGCTGTGTGTAAATGCACCAAATTTTTGTGGTCCGTGAAAACCTGGAAGGGAAACCGTGCACCTTCCAGAAGATGTCTCCACTCTGAAAAGGCCAACTTCATTGCTAGCAACTCCCTATCCCCGATGGAGTAATTTCTCTCCGCTGATGTGAAGGTCTTAGAGAAGAAGAAGCATGGATGCTTCCGACCTTGAGCGTCCTTTTGATAGAGGACTGCTCCAGCACCAATGGATGAGGCATCCACCTCCATTAGGAATGGCTTATCCACATCGGGGCGATGTAAGATGGGAGCGCTAGCAAAATGAGACTTAACAGAAGTGAAGGCCTTGGAGACCTCTTCCGACCACAATTTGGGATTCGCTCCCTTCTTGGTGAGGGCCACCAAGGGAGCTACCAGAGTTGAGAAGTGGGGAATGAACTGGCGGTAATAAATAATGAACCCCATAAAGCGCTGCACCGCCTTAAGAGAATGGGGCTCTTGCCAGTCTATCACAGCCTGTAGTTTGGCAGGATCCATAGCCAATCCCTGGGCGGAGATGATATAGCCCAGGAACGGTAAAGACTCCTGCTCAAACATACACTTCTCCAACTTTGCATAGAGATAGTTTGCCCGTAAGAGGTCGAAGACTCTGCCAACATCTCTCCGGTGGGAGTCAATATCTGGAGAAAAGATGAGAATATCATCCAGATAGACTACAACCGAGGTGGAAAGCATATCCCGGAAGATGTCGTTGACAAAGTCTTGGAAAACGGCTGGGGCATTACAGAGCCCGAAGGGCATCACCAGATACTCATAATGCCCATCTCTGGTGTTAAACGCCGTTTTCCATTCGTCCCCCTCACGGATGCGAATCAGGTTGTAAGCACCCCGCAGATCTAATTTAGTAAACACTCTAGCTCCCCGAAGCCTATCAAAGAGCTCGGATATCAAGGGCAAAGGATACTTGTTCTTAACGGTGATAGCGTTAAGACCCCTGTAGTCTATGCATGGACGTAGTTCCCCATTCTTCTTCTGCACAAAGAAGAACCCTGCCCCAGCAGGTGACACTGACTTCCTAATGAACCCTCTTGCCAGATTCTCTTGAATGTACTGAGACATGGCCTCCGTCTCCGGGAGAGATAATGGATAAACTCGACCCCGGGGAGGCTCTGCATCAGGCAAGAGATCGATAGGACAGTCATAAGAGCGATGGGGCGGAAGGGTCTCCGCCGCCTTTTTGGAGAACACGTCTGCATAAGACCAGTATTGCTTGGGGAGAGAGGAAAGATCTGCGGGTACCTCAGTAGTAGCAACCTGAACACACTCTCGGTAACACCTACCCCCACATGATTCACCCCATCCCAGAATTCTGCCTGAGGACCACTCGATGTGAGGAGAGTGGAACCGTAACCAAGGTATCCCCAACAGGACCTCATCAATCCCCTTGGGAATGATGAGCAGAGATATAATCTCCTGATGGGATGGTGACATGGACAGAGTAAAAGGGATGGTCTGATGTGTTATCTGTGCGGGGAGTGTCGACCCATTCACCACTCGTACCGTTACTGGTTGAGATAGCATAACCAGGGGTATTGCGTGACGCTGGGCGAAGGCAGAAGACATGAAATTGCCTTCCGCCCCAGAATCCACGCAGAGCTCTACCGAGTGGGAGGATGAGCCAAAAGTTATTGTCCCCTTAAAGGACAATTTGGAGGCAAACGTCGCCGTGTCTAGTGCACCTCCACCTACTACCACTAGACGCTGACGTTTCCTAGACCGCTGGTGACATCTGGTGGCAAGATGTCCTGACTGTTGGCAAACATGGCAAACCTGGAGTGCACGAGCGGTCCGGGACTTAGATCCCGCTCGAGACACTACCTTAGGTTCATGGGACTCAGGAGCCTGGACTGGAGATTCCAAAGGTTTGGCGAAGGTGGGAGCCAGCCGAAACCTCTGCCTACACTGGGCTCGCTCTAACCTCCGCTCGTGAAAACGGAGGTCAATACGAGTAGACACTGTTATTAATTCTTCCAGTGTGGTGGGAATCTCCCTAGTGGCCAGGGCGTCCTTAACGTGGTCAGCCAGCCCCCTCCAAAATATAGGAATAAGAGGTTTATCCGACCACTCCAGCTCAGATGCTAGAGTGCGGAAGCGGCTGACCAAGGACGAGCCCTGAGTCAATGCCAACAGTTGGAGCGCCGTATCATGGGTGACACGAGGTCCTAAAAAGACCTGTTTCAGAGTGCTCAGGAATAACGGAGCACTCTGCACCACATGATCGCCACGCTCCCACAGCGGCGTAGCCCACTGCAACGCCCTGTCCGAAAGTAAAGATACGATAAAGCCCACCTTAGCCCGCTCTGTAGGGAAATGAGAGGCCAGAAGCTCGAGATGTATTGAGCACTGACTCACGAAACCCCTACAGGACTTACTGTCACCAGAAAATTTCTCTAGTAGCGGGAGGCGAGATAGCGTCGGTACAGGGGCCGCAGTGGACAAGGTAGCTGCAACCACACTTGCAGCCTGAACAGCGACAGCAGTAACATCCACAGCTGAGGTTGAACGCTCAAGAGCCACCAACCTTCCCTCCAGCTGCTGGATGTACCGCTGTAAACGCTGATCGTCCGTCATTACTAGCCAGACCTTGGCGCTAGTATTATGTTAAGGACCGGCGGAAAGCACCAAGTATAGATAATATGAAACTAGGTGCGTTCGCAGTCCGAAGTCCACCGTGCAGGTAAAAGACCCTGCTGCTAGTAAGACGGACTATATGGCGGTACTAAGTATACACACATGGGTTAACTTCACCCTGCGTGAAGGAAGCGATCCTGTTGCGTCACAGGACCGCAGTACCGCACATAGAGCGCGAGCAAGAAGTCAGCGAACTCAACCCCTACACAGGATTGAAGTCCGATTAGACACTTGCTGGCACAACACCGCAACTGGGTGTGTAAGGAAACTTATAAAATAGAATCTATAGGCACGCGAGTGCGTGCGGTGCCGCACTGACGGACGCCACTAACCACCCAGGCTTGGGTAAGGAAAGCGCACAGGAAGCGCACGGCGCCGTACTGGCGGGCACAGCAACAGGATGCTGTGATGTGTGTTACATGCAGATGGCTAGTCGGACGCTAGATAGCTACCATCATCCGCGAGCAGTCAACAACTCTAGGGAGGGATACTTAGGAGATTTCATCCATCGACATACATCCATCTACACACACACATAATATCAAGACAATACTAGCGCATGGCCGTGCGGTCATGCGCAGTTTATATAGCTGCAGCACAGGAAACAGCTACAGAAGTTTTGCCCTTTCAGGACCTGCCAAAAGGACCAATGGGATGTGCTGCAGTACCTGAGCATGTGACCCTCGATCTCCAACGGGAGATCTTGCCCTGGGCATGCTCAGTGTGTGCAAATAAGGACTTAGTCCCAGAGAAGCCCGCTCGCCGCAGATCAGTGCAGGGTACAACAGGAGAGCCAGAAAAGGCAGCAGTAACCCTTTGCACAGAATCAGTCCCAGCAAGACGCTGGGAGCGATGCCTCCGCTGAGCAGAGCCCACTGCGGCCGAAGCAGAATGGGAGACCGCAGCAGACACGGATCGAGATTCCCCCTGTGCAGCAGAGGAAACTCGACTCCTAACACATACTCTTGGAAAACGGCAGGATGATTACAGAGCCTGAAGGGCATCACCATGTATTCATATTGCCCATCCCTGGTGTTAAATGCCGTCTTCCATTCTTCCCCCTCATTTATGCAAATCAGTTTATAAGCACCCCGCAGATCAAGCTTAGTAAATACCCTCGCTCCCCACAACCTATCGAATAGCTCAGATATCAGAGGCAGAGGGTATTTGTTCTTAATGGTGATGGTGTTAAGACCCCTGTAATATATGCATTGACGTAGTTCTCTGTTCTTCTTCTGCACGAAGAAGAAACCCACCCCTGAAGGTGACACTGACTTCCTAATGAATCCTCTTGTCAGATTCTCCTGGATGTATTGGGTCATCGCCTCCGTCTCCGGGAGAGATAGGGTATAAACTCGACCCCGGGGAGGCTCTGCACCATGAAAGAGGTCAATAGGACAGTCATAGAGACAATGGGGCGGAAGGGTCCTCATTGCCCTCTTGAAGAACACATCCGCATAGGGGCAATAGTGCTTGGGGAGAGAGGAAAGATCTGCGGGTACCTCAGTATTAGCAACCTGAATGCACTCCCTCAGACATCTACCCTCACAAGAATCATTCCATCCCAGAATTCTTCCTGAGGACCACTCTATATGAGGAGAAAAGTGGTAGTGTAGCCATGGTATCCCTAAGAGTACCTCATCAATTCCCTCGGGAATGACTAGCAGTGAGATAATCTTCTGATGGGATGGAGACATGGATAAAGTGAATGGGATGGTCTGGTGTGTATCTGTGAGGGCAGTGTCGACCCATTTACCACTCATATGGTCACAGGTTTGGAGAGCATCACCAGGGATATTGCGAGCCGTTGAGCGAAGGCAGATAACATAAAATTGCCTTCCACTCTGGAATCCATGCAAAGCTCTACTGTAAGAGTGGATGGGCAGGACAGTTTGGAGGAAAATGTCGCCGTGTCTATTGTACCTCCTCCTACAACCACTAGATGCTGACGTTTTCCCGACTGCTGGAGACATCTGGAGGCAGGATGTCCTGACCGCTGGCAAACATGACAAACCTTGAGTGCACGAGTGGTCTGCGACTTAGATCCCACTCATGACACCTCCATGGCCTCAACTGGACCGGAGATTCCAGAGGTATGGCGAAGGTGGGAGCCAGCCGAAACCTCTGCCTTAACTGGGCTCGCTCCAACCTTCATTCATTAAATTGAAGGTCGATGTGAGTTGATACAGCTATTAGCTCCTCCAGTTTGGCGGGCATCTCCCTAGTGGCCAAAGCATCCTTCACATGGTCAGCCAACCTCCTCCAAAATACAGGGATGAGGGCATTATCTGGCCACTCCAGCTCAGATGCTAAAGTCCAGAAGTGGACGGAAAAATGGCTGACCAAGGATGAGCCCTGTGTCAGTGCCAGCCGTTGGAGCGCTGTATCATGAGTGATTTGAGGTCCCAAAAAGACCTTTTTCAGACTGCTCAGGAACTGCGGAGCACTCTGCACCACATGATCATCACGCTCCCACAGCGGCATAGCCCACTCCAATGCCCTGTCTGACAAGAGAGATATAATAAATCCTACGTTAGCCAGCTTTAAGGGGAAAGTTGCAGGCAGGAGCTCAAGGTGTATCGCACACTGGTTCATGAATCCCCTGCATGACTTGCTATCGCTTGAGTACCTATCTGGCAGCGGGAGGCGGGATAAGGTCAGAACAGGGGTGGCAGTGGACAGACTAGCTGCACCCACGCTAGCAGCCTGAACAGCTATTGCGGTAACATCCACAGCCGAGCTTGTGCATTCGAGAGCCACCAACCTGCCCTCAAGCTGCTGGATGTACCCCAGCAATTGCTGTTCGTCCGCCATTACTAGCCAGACCCTGGCGTATAATATTAGGGCTGGCAGAATGCACCAAATAATTATAAGGATGGTATAAAGTGCGTTCGCAGCCCGAGGTCCACCGTGCAGAGATGGAACTTGCTGCTGAGAAATGGTGGAGGGACGCTTGCTAACACATGGGTTAGACCTCCCCCAGTTTAAATGGAAGCGAACTTTGTTGCTTCACAGAGTTGTCAAATAAACGCTGCACCCTGTTAGCAGTAATAGGGTTCAGCTGAAAGACGCTGGTGGGATTCCTATGAATCACCCCCACTAAACTGGTGATTGGACTCGCTCTGACCCTTGGTGGCTTTTGAGCCCACGCCTGAGGACGCCCTGAGTCAGATGCAGGGTGCAAGCAGGAATTCACACCCTACACTGACCGATTGTCAGGACAGAACTAAACTAACATTTACCACACAGAGTGCGTACAGCGCCGCACTGGCAGACGCCACAATCCACCCTAACTAGGGTCAGGAAAGGGCACTGGTTGCGTCTGGCACCGCACTGGCGGTCGCTGCTGTTTTGACGCAGTAAAGTCGTGCTTCTGTGCAGGATAGCACTGTCAGGCTCTAGGTAGCTCCATCATTTGCGAACATTCAACATCACTAGGAATGGGTATTTGATTAAGGAGCATTCACCAGAACAAGGATACCTCCACACACACGATAACAGGTGCGGCCATGCGAATCTTTATAGCAGAAGCTCTCTGGGGCCTTCCTAGTGGTCCAATAGGAGCTGCTACAGGACTTGAGCATGTGACCCCCTACCTCCAATGGGATGTCATCCCTTGGGCATGCTCAGAAGAAGAATAGCAGGACTTAGTCCCAGGAGCGCCCACTCACTGCTGATCAGTACTGGTTACTATGGTTGAGCCTGGAAGGACAGCAGTAACCTGCCGCACAGTATCCGCTTGAGCGAGATGCTGGGACCGACGTCTCTGCTGCGCAGGCTCCACTGTGGCAGGAGGAGAATGGGACACCGCAGCGGAGATGGTTTGAGATTGCTCCTGTGCAGCAGTGGGAACTTGACACCTAACACATAGGGTACTTAGTAAACACTGTTTTTGATCAAAAAAGCATAAAGCTGTCCCACCATGATAAAGTGTAACAGTAACTACACTCTCTAATGTTGAAACCTACCTAGTGTGAACAGTGGCAAAGAGTCACAGGGCCTCAACTGGACACCCAGCTTTGGAGGAACTATATATGAACTGCCCAGCTCAGTGAAAAGGGGGCTAAACCCTATTTGTACTGAATACAAAAATACTGAAGAAAAACAGAAAACTGAGGTGGAGTATGACTTGAAAACATGCATGATGTAAAAGCATGTTCCCACTGGCCATGGAAGCAAACAAAAGAAAAGAAAATATGTGCATATACCCTAATGAAAATAAATAAGTAAAAAAGCAAGTGCATTAAATAATTAACATTGGGTACTTAGTAAAACACTGTTTTTTTTATTTAAAAAAAAAAAGCATGAAGATGTGGTGTGTAGAGTGTTGTAATAAGACACTTCCACAGTAGTAAATAAAAATGGCAGCCCTTAGTGGCTGCAGAAAAAAAATAACTAAATAGATGTTTTAAGCACTACATTTTTTATAGTTTTTAAAATAATTGGTTATATAATTAATAAATGTAAAAGTCAAAATCTTGACGCATTCCTTTTAAACAAAAACATTACTATATCCGATAGGAAATTATCTCCGAAACCCTTAATTTAACTGTTCTCTTTTTATCCCACACATGTAGTTCACTTTCTGACTTTGATCCAGTTAAAGAGTCTCCAGGTGCCTCTCCTCTTCTTGTCTACTAGATATACTGTAGGGTTTCTACTCACTTAGTTGCAGTTGAGGTAGGCACAGGAAACAATCCAGCCCTATTAACTCTCTCAGCAAATAAACATGCGGGAGCCTGTTTTCCCAAGCTTAAGGTACCGTCACACTAAGCGACGCTGCAGCGATACCGACAACGATCCGGATCGCTGCAGCGTCGCTGTTTGGTCGCTGGAGAGCTGTCACACAGACAGCTCTCCAGCGACCAACGATCCCGATGTCCCCGGTAACCAGGGTAAACATCGGGTTACTAAGCACAGGGTCACGCTTAGTAACCCGATGTTTACCCTGGTTACCATCCTAAAAGTAAAAAAACAAACGCTACATACTTACCTACCGCTGTCTGTCCTCGGCGCTCTGCTTCTCTGGTCTGGCTGCTTTCCGGCCGCTGTGCTCACAGCCAGACCAGAGAAGCAGAGCGCCGGGGACAGACAGCAGTAGGTAAGTATGTAGCGGTTGTTTTTTTTACTTTAACGATGGTAACCAGGGTAAACATCGGGTTACTAAGCGCGGCCCTGCGCTTAGTAACCCGATGTTTACCCTGGTTACCAGCGAAGACATCGCTGAATCGGTGTCACACACGCCGATTCAGCGAAGTCTACGGGGAGTCCAGCGACGAAATAAAGTTCTGGACTTTCTTCCCCAACCAGCGACAGCACAGCAGGGGCCTGATCGCTGCTGCCTGTCACACTGGACGATATCGCTAGCGAGGACGCTGCAACGTCACGGATTGCTAGCGATATCGTCTAGTGTGACGGTACCTTTACATCACCAAAGCTACCAACCTTCGATGATTCATACAAGATAAGGAATTTTGCTAAGCTTCTGTCCATGGCCAGGAACTAATTACCTGGAATAGGAAATGGGGCAACACAAAGCGATCTGCTCTTCTCTATTAGTTACCCTATTCCCTCACACCTCCTTCAGTCCCACTCTGCAGATGTCACTGCCAACAGGTCACAGGTGAGGATGTTATCTTTAATAGCCATTCAAACCCATTTGTGTCAAGTTCTGTTCGTGTTATCAGGCCAAAATCACCAGGGTATGTAAACTTTTGGTCAGGGTCATTTATTTGTTTTGGGTTGTCATTATGATTTAAAAAGAGAAAACACAGTAGTTTGACCATAAATGGCTTCAGACAACCACTAACCATGAGTGGAGAAAAAGTTTTGGTGTTATCATTCATATTCTCTGAAAAAAGGCCAAGAAAGCAAAAATTCTAAACTAAGTCTGTGAATGGAAACTAAAACATTTCGGGTCTTGGAAAATGGCAACACAAAAAGCTATTTTTGATTTTTATTTTACTACTGAAATATTTAATTTAATAATTATATAATTTTCATTATAATTACCTGTAGAACCATGTGGCCAAGTTATTTTTTACTGCACCTTGAATGCCATAAAAACAAAGCTTGAAAAACAATGGTGGTTTTGCAGTATTTCACAATTTCATCCCACTTGGATTTTATTTGCAGTTCATCAGTAATTTGATAAAATTAATGTCCAACAATTAACAAGCCCTTATACAGTTAAATCAATGGAAACGTAAAAAAGTTCTGACTCTTGGAAGAAGTAGAGGAAAGAATGAAATAACAAAACAAAAAAAAGCTTGGTTCCAAATGGGTCAATGTGATTTTAATGTGCTTTTGGTTTAGTTCTTATTGCAATTACCTTTTCCTTTATTTAAACAGTTTAGAAACTCATCCACAATGTTTCTATGACTGGGTGACTATTTATGACGGGATTCCTCAGTTTTCTCCTGAAATAGCAAGGCTTTGTAATGGCAACAGCATGAACAACACTTTTTACTCATCCTCTAATATTATGAGCATTGAATTCAGAACTGACTCTAGTATACAAAATAATGGCTTTTTCGCAATGTTTTCATCAATATATGGTAAGTATTACAATATACAGAATATTAATACCTGTCGAGAGGTGCAGAAGTCTCATTGACAGTTACAGGAATCACTTGATTGCAGTGATTGCCTCAAAAGGTTGTGCAACAAATATTAAGTTAAGGGGACCATCATTTCTATCCAGGCCTATTTCATGAGTTTTATTTTTTAAAAATTCTGTGGAAGCATGGTTGAAAAGCAATGTCTGGCTTTCATTTGTTCATTTTCATAGAGTTTTTATTTACTATTACTTTTGTCAGATTCAAGTTATTTATGTGACCATTGTGGGTTTTTCTGTCATTAAATGAGGGGTGCCAACAATTTTGATGACATATGTATCACGATAGAGTAAGCAAGTGAGCTAAACATATCACAAAAGGGTACACAAAATAAAAAGTAGCACAAATTTTTTGAACTAAATCTAGGTTGAAAATGGCCCAATCACTTGCCCACATATTCATAATTTTCCAGCTCTTGGTATGTTTCAATTTAATCCAAATGTGCTAGAAAACATATAAAATGCTAGAAATATTTCTTACAATGGATAAAATCTGATCAAATCTACACTAATTCAGATCATGAAGAAAAGAAAAAATCGTTCCAGCTCCAAATAGTAAAATCCAAATTCCAACTTTATTAAGCCAATATAAAAACAACGGTGGACATATGCTCTACATGTGCATATCAGGACACGAGCGACGCGTTTCGATCCTACACGGATCTTTATCAAAGCTTTGATAAAGATCCGTGTAGGATCGAAATGCGTCGCTCATGTCCTGATATGCACATGAAGAGCATATGTCCACCGATGTTTTTATATTGGCTTAATAAAGTTGGAATTTGGATTTTACTATTTGGAGCTGGAACGATTTTTTCTTTTCTTCATGAGATGACCGCGTGGATCAGCGTTGGGTTCCGTGCTCCTGCGGTGGCTACTTGGTGAGCTGGCTTTTTTTCTTCTTTACTAATTCAGATCAGACATAAAGAAGCAAAAAAGTCACAACAAATTATTTTGCTGCAAGTTTTTAACACTTTAGATTTAGTTTGATAAACACATTAATTTGCAATTGGTATGCCTTTAAGCACTTTAAGCCTTTAAGGACTCTGTAACATCTGAAATGTAATCTGAATTAATTAAATAGTTATATAGGTGATTTAACACTATACATTGCAGTGTACTTTTTGCTATACATTTCACATATGCAAATGGTTGGTTTTGTTGCATGGTTCATAAACCATTGTGCTTCCATCAATTTGCACACTGAGCAGTTCCATGACTCTGATTGATAGCGCTCACTTAGCTAAAGCAAGCACTGCTTGAAACATAACCGCGGTGCTGTGCAAGCACATTAACTATGCAGGAGTCAATGGCGTGCACACAGTATGGGGCGGTTCCCCTTTTCATCATCACTCAGAAGTGTAGCAAGCAGCTTTAGAAGGGAGGAGCGATACGTTTTGTGCTCCTCCTTTCTTCAGTATGTCACAGAGTAGGATTGCACTTAAGAGAGGAGATTCACTAAGGCTCCTTTCACACTAGCGTCGTGTGACGTACGTCACAATGCGTCGTTTTGGAGAAAAAGGCATCCTGCAAAGTTGCCCACAGGATGCGTTTTTTCTCCATAGACTTGCATTAGCGACGCATTGCGACGTATGGCCATACGTCGCATCCGTCGTGCGACGGATGCGTCGTGTTTTGGCAGACCGTCGGCACAAAAAAAGTTGCATGTAACTTTTTTTGTGCGTCATGTCCGCCATTTCTGACCAAGCATGCGTGCCGGAACTCCGCCTCCCCCCCTTCCCGGACCTTACAATGGGGCAGCGGATGCATTATAAAGCTGCATCCGCTGCCCCGTTGTTCATTTTTTCGCAGTTTGCGTTGGTATGTCGGGCCGACGCATGGCAACAGCCCCGTACCGACACTAGTGTGAAAGTAGCCTAATTCTGTTCTTGGGAAGCTCCAAGTTGGGCATTACTAGTGAAACACCACCTAATTAATTGTGAGGCACAGTGTGAGAAGCCATTTTTACAAAAGTGATCATTTAATTCAGAGGTCTTTCTCTCTCTGCTGAAATTCTATACTTTGACAACATGATTAGCTAATTTTGTAATTCTTTTATTGTTATACTGGATTCAAGAGACAAAAGAGGTATGTAACAATTATTTTTAAAGGAATTATCCAACCCTGCAGAGATTTGCTATCCTAACGGTGAATAGGGAACACAACACAAGGATTCAGCTTTGCTTGCCAGTTCTAGTGGTCTTCTTAAGACTGCAAGTATGTGGTTGGCATAGATCTGGTCTCAGTCAATTCTTAGTAGAATCTATTGAACAAATCAGTGGAGACTCCAATTGTCATTTGTCCTCACGTATGTGAACACATACTTATAGTCTGATGACGACAGCTGGAACCAGCAAACAGAGCTGAATCCTTGTGCTGTGTACATTACTCACATTACATGGCATACTGCATAACTTGCTGAAAGTTCCCTCCAGGGAGGACAATCCCTTTAATTTTGACCAGGATAATGACCTATCGGTACTGAGTTTCATAAGATTTGCTCTCGTATCCAGATGTTTTGATAAAGAGGTAGAGAAATATCAGCAGAAGAAATAGTAGTTTGCGTTGGAGTTAATTTTTAAATAAACGTTATTCTAAATTGTGTTTATTTTCATTTCCACAGGTCATCCAACCACTTCAGGTCCAGGTAACAATGTCTCTATTTCATTTTGTAGGATTATGAAATTGAACTTTTTGCAGACAAATATAAATATTTAGATAAATTCAGTAATCTGTTGGTAAATATTGTGATATACCGTATATACTCGAGTATAAGCCGAGATTTTCAGCCCATTTTGGGGGGCTGAAAGTCCCCCTCTCAGCTTATATTTGAGTCATACCCAGGGGTCGGCAGGGGAGGGGGAGCGGGGGATGTCTAGTTATACTCACCTGCTCCTGGTGCGGTCCCTGCAGGTCTCTGGTCTCCGGCACCCCAGCTTATTCCTATACTGAGCGGTAGAGTTGAGCGACCTTGACCTTTTTAGAGTCGAGCCGGGTTTTGCGAAACCCGACTATGTCCAAAGTCGGGTCGAGTGAAATCGGCCGATTATGACGTAAAGTCGGGATCGACCGAAACACGAAACCCAATGCAAGTCAATGGGGCAGCATAGTCGGCAGTGAGTGGGGGCCAGGAAAACACCTAGAGTGCCCATTTTAATGTCAAAACCATCCATTCTTCTTAATGAAGCTTGTCAAGCGTAATTTACCTTATAATAATTGGAAGGCATTTGAAATTGGGGGTCATTTGGCTAAAGTTGTGGGGGGTAGGGCTGGTTCAAGTAATTAGTGGGCCCAGGAAATCTGGACCACGTCACGGCAGTGGAGCAGGGAGAGGTAAGTATTTCAACTTTGCAAGTGCTGTGAACCTGAGCAAGCAGGGGGGGCCCACTCGTTGGCATTGGCACTGGCACAGGGCCCCTCAAAGTACAGCGGTGTGTTTGCACGGCGGGGGCGCCTCCCACCGGCAGCAACACTTTTGCGTACTATGAGAGGCCCTGTGCCAGTGACGTCGCCAACTAGTATTCCTCCCCCCACCTGATGAAGGAACCTGCACTTTCATCTGCACCTTCCTCTTTGTCCCCGTGTAAGGTGGTATGGTATGCGGGAAGAGCAACCTGACTTTCAGCAGGGTCACAATGTTGTTGTGTAGCGTGCACGGGGAATGTTGCGTTATGGGTCAATGTACCAGCAGACTCATCTATCACTGGCTGGGCAATGGGCACGATGAAGTGGAAACACAGATATAGGCCCAAAGAAGAAAGTGGGCTAAATGCAGTTCAAAATTGGTAACACAGGAATAACCAGGGGGCATTGCAGTGGAGGACAACTGGAATGAGAGGCTGACACAGAGAGTAGGGCCAAATCAGTAAGTAGTCGAAATGCAGTTCAAAATTGGCAACCGTAGTAAACAGGCGGCACAGCTTTGTTCAGTGGAGGAGAACAGCAAGGAGTGGCAGACACCGATAGTAGGCCCCAACCCAACTAGTAGGCCAAATGCAGTCTAACATTAACAACTACTTAACGAGAGGCTGAAAATGGTATTTCAGGACAGGAAACCAGGAGAACAGCAAGGAGTGGCAGACACCGATAGTAGGCCCCAAACCAACTAGTACGCCAAATGCAGTTGTTCCATTTAACCACAATTTAATGAGAGCCTGAAGATAGAAGCTCAGGAAAGGCAACCTGGGGAACACCTTGGAGTGTAACACACCATCTCTCTCCACCCCATACCCATTTTGTAGGCCTAATGCTGTGTACTTTTCTACAACTACTAAACGAGAGTCGGAAGACCGAAGCAATGGCAAGGAAACCTGGGGAACACCTTGGAGTGTAACACACCATCTCTCTCCACCCCATACCCAATTTGTAGGCCTAATGCAGCCTACTTTCCGACACCTACTAAACGAGAGCATGAAGATCGAAGCTCAGGAAAGGCAACCTGGGGAACACCTTGGAGTGTAACACACCATCTCTCTCCACCCCATACCCATTTTTTAGGCCTAATGCAGTGTACTTTTCTACAACTACTAAACGAGAGTCGGAAGACCGAAGCAATGGCAAGGAAACCTGGGGAACACCTTGGAGTGTAACACACCATCTCTCTCCACCCCATTCCCCATTTTTTAGGCCTAATGCAGCCTACTTTCCGACACCTACTAAACGAGAGCATGAAGATCGAAGCTCAGGAAAGGCAACCTGGGGAACACCTTGGAGTGTAACACACCATCTCTCTCCACCCCATACCCATTTTGTAGGCCTAATGCTGTGTACTTTTCTACAACTACTAAACGAGAGTCGGAAGACCGAAGCAATGGCAAGGAAACCTGGGGAACACCTTGGAGTGTAACACACCATCTCTCTCCACCCCATACCCAATTTGTAGGCCTAATGCAGCCTACTTTCCGACACCTACTAAACGAGAGCATGAAGATCGAAGCTCAGGAAAGGCAACCTGGGGAACACCTTGGAGTGTAACACACCATCTCTCTCCACCCCATACCCATTTTGTAGGCCTAATGCTGTGTACTTTTCTACAACTACTAAACGAGAGTCGGAAGACCGAAGCAATGGCAAGGAAACCTGGGGAACACCTTGGAGTGTAACACACCATCTCTCTCCACCCCATACCCAATTTGTAGGCCTAATGCAGCCTACTTTCCGACACCTACTAAACGAGAGCATGAAGATCGAAGCTCAGGAAAGGCAACCTGGTGAAAACCTTGGAGTGTAACACAACCTGTCTCTACACCCCATACCAAATTTGTAGGCCTAATGCAGCGTAGTTTCCACCAACTACTAAACGAGAGCCGGAAGATCGAAGCTCATGAAAGGCAACCCGGGGAACACCTTGGAGTGTAACACAACCTCTCTCTACACCACGAAAGGGCTGATTCTTAGGAAGGAAGGCTGTTGTAAATAAGCATTGCGCATCCGAGGGTGATTATATTCTTATTCGGTATCTACTCACCCTCGGACGCGCCATGCTTCTTGATTTGTAATTAATGTTTATTTGCAATGTGCTTTTGACTTACTCAATTATTTTTTTAATTATTGATTTTATTAAATTAATAGTTTAACATCTTATTGGAAATAATTTAAAGGAGACGCGACAGGACAACACTCGGTGGATGCCATATCTGTGTTAACAACTCCAAAAAACTTTCAGTTAACTTCTTGCAGGAGAAAGAAATTGTAGCTGTTGGACCTTTGTAGTACAGTTCCAGATATTTGTTGTGTGTTTGTTTTGATTGTTAAAATGTCTGCATTTGAGATCTCAACACGATCTTATTTTTTATAATCAAATTAATTTTTTAAATATTTTATTAGGTTGGTTCAAGGGGTACACGGGCCGCAGTAGACAGGTCAGTGGAGGCCTAGTGGAAGGAGGGACCGCAGATGCGCCACTGTTTCACCCATACACAATTAGTAGGCCTAATGCAGCGTAGTTTCCAACAGCTACTAAACGAGAGCCGGAAGATCGAAGCTCAGGAAAGGCAACCTGGGGAACACCTTGGAGTGTAACACAACCTCTCTCTACACCACGGAAGGGCTGATTCTTAGGAAGGAAGGCTGTTGTAAATAAGCATTGCGCGTCCGAGGGTGATTATATTCTTATTCGGTATCTACTCACCCTCGGACGCGCCATGCTTCTTGATTTGTAATTAATGTTTATTTGCAATGTGCTTTTGACTTACTCAATTATTTTTTTAATTATTGATTTTATTAAATTAATAGTTTAACATCTTATTGGAAATAATTTAAAGGAGACGCGACAGGACAACACTCGGTGGATGCCATATCTGTGTTAACAACTCCAAAAAACTTTCAGTTAACTTCTTGCAGGAGAAAGAAATTGTAGCTGTTGGACCTTTGTAGTACAGTTCCAGATATTTGTTGTGTGTTTGTTTTGATTGTTAAAATGTCTGCATTTGAGATCTCAACACGATCTTATTTTTTATAATCAAATTAATTTTTTTTATATTTAATGATGTTGGTTCAAGGGGTACACGGGCAGCAATAGACAGGTCAGTGGAGGCCTAGTGGAAGGAGTGACGGCAGACAGGCATCAAAGGCCTAACATTGGGCTGGCTGTAGGCAAGTTAAAATTGGTTCCAAGGGAACACGGCCATCAGTGGCCTGGTCAGTGTAGTTGTAGTTGAAAGAACGGGACGCAGACAGGCTTCGAAGGCCTAACATAACAAACTTGGGCTGGCTGTAGGCACTTTTAAATTGGTTCCAGGGGTACACGGGCAGCAGTGGTCTGGTCTGTGGAAGTCTAGTGGAAGGAGTGACCGCAGACAGGCTTCGAAGGCCTAACATAATAACATAGGGCTGGCTGTAGGCAAGTTAAAATTGGTTCCAAGGGAACACGGCCATCAGTGGCCTGGTCAGTGTAGTTGTAGTTGAAAGAACGGGACGCAGACAGGCTTCGAAGGCCTAACATAACAAACTTGGGCTGGCTGTAGGCACTTTTAAATTTGTTCCAGGGGTACATGGGCAGCAGTGTATGGTCAGTGGAAGTCTAGTGGAAGGAGTGACCGCAGACAGGCTTCCAAGGCCTAACATAACAAACTTGGGCTGGCTGTAGGCACTTTTAAATTGGTTCCAGGGGTACACGGGCAGCAGTGGTCTGGTCAGTGGAAGTCTAGTGGAAGGAGTGACCGCAGACAGGCTTCCAAGGCCTAACCTAACAAACTTGGGCTGGCTGTAGGCACTTTTAAATTGGTTCCAGGGGTACACGGGCAGCAGTGGTCTGGTCTGTGGAAGTCTAGTGGAAGGAGTGACCGCAGACAGGCTTCCAAGGCCTAACATAACAAACTTGGGCTGGCTGTAGGCACTTTTAAATTGGTTCCAGGGGTACACGGGCAGCAGTGGTCTGGTCAGTGGAAGTCTAGTGGAAGGAGTGACCGCAGACAGGCTTCCAAGGCCTAACATAACAAACTTGGGCTGGCTGTAGGCACTTTTAAATTGGTTCCAGGGGTACACGGGCAGCAGTGGTCTGGTCAGTGGAAGTCTAGTGGAAGGAGTGACCGCAGACAGGCTTCCAAGGCCTAACATAACAAACTTGGGCTGGCTGTAGGCACTTTTAAATTGGTTCCAGGGGTACACGGGCAGCAGTGGTCTGGTCTGTGGAAGTCTAGTGGAAGGAGTGACCGCAGACAGGCTTCCAAGGCCTAACATAACAAACTTGGGCTGGCTGTAGGCACTTTTACATTGGTTCCAGGGGTACACGGGCAGCAGTGGTCTGGTCAGTGGAAGTCTAGTGGAAGGAGTGACCGCAGACAGGCTTCCAAGGCCTAACATAACAAACTTGGGCTGGCTGTAGGCACTTTTAAATTGGTTCCAGGGGTACACGGGCAGCAGTGGTCTGGTCTGTGGAAGTCTAGTGGAAGGAGTGACCGCAGACAGGCTTCGAAGGCCTAACATAATAACATAGGGCTGGCTGTAGGCAAGTTAAAATTGGTTCCAAGGGAACACGGCCATCAGTGGCCTGGTCAGTGTAGTTGTAGTTGAAAGAACGGGACGCAGACAGGCTTCGAAGGCCTAACATAACAAACTTGGGCTGGCTGTAGGCACTTTTAAATTTGTTCCAGGGGTACATGGGCAGCAGTGTATGGTCAGTGGAAGTCTAGTGGAAGGAGTGACCGCAGACAGGCTTCCAAGGCCTAACATAACAAACTTGGGCTGGCTGTAGGCACTTTTAAATTGGTTCCAGGGGTACACGGGCAGCAGTGGTCTGGTCAGTGGAAGTCTAGTGGAAGGAGTGACCGCAGACAGGCTTCCAAGGCCTAACCTAACAAACTTGGGCTGGCTGTAGGCACTTTTAAATTGGTTCCAGGGGTACACGGGCAGCAGTGGTCTGGTCTGTGGAAGTCTAGTGGAAGGAGTGACCGCAGACAGGCTTCCAAGGCCTAACATAACAAACTTGGGCTGGCTGTAGGCACTTTTAAATTGGTTCCAGGGGTACACGGGCAGCAGTGGTCTGGTCAGTGGAAGTCTAGTGGAAGGAGTGACCGCAGACAGGCTTCCAAGGCCTAACATAACAAACTTGGGCTGGCTGTAGGCACTTTTAAATTGGTTCCAGGGGTACACGGGCAGCAGTGGTCTGGTCAGTGGAAGTCTAGTGGAAGGAGTGACCGCAGACAGGCTTCCAAGGCCTAACATAACAAACTTGGGCTGGCTGTAGGCACTTTTAAATTGGTTCCAGGGGTACACGGGCAGCAGTGGTCTGGTCTGTGGAAGTCTAGTGGAAGGAGTGACCGCAGACAGGCTTCGAAGGCGTAACATAACAAACTTGGGCTGGCTGTAGGCACTTTTACATTGGTTCCAGGGGTACACGGGCAGCAGTGGTCTGGTCAGTGGAAGTCTAGTGGAAGGAGTGACCGCAGACAGGCTTCCAAGGCCTAACATAACAAACTTGGGCTGGCTGTAGGCACTTTTAAATTGGTTCCAGGGGTACACGGGCAGCAGTGGTCTGGTCTGTGGAAGTCTAGTGGAAGGAGTGACCGCAGACAGGCTTCCAAGGCCTAACATAACAAACTTGGGCTGGCTGTAGGCACTTTTAAATTGGTTCCAGGGGTACACGGGCAGCAGTGGTCTGGTCAGTGGAAGTCTAGTGGAAGGAGTGACCGCAGACAGGCTTCCAAGGCCTAACATAACAAACTTGGGCTGGCTGTAGGCACTTTTAAATTGGTTCCAGGGGTACACGGGCAGCAGTGGTCTGGTCTGTGGAAGTCTAGTGGAAGGAGTGACCGCAGACAGGCTTCGAAGGCCTAACATAACAAACTTGGGCTGGCTGTAGGCACTTTTACATTGGTTCCAGGGGTACACGGGCAGCAGTGGTCTGGTCAGTGGAAGTCTAGTGGAAGGAGTGACCGCAGACAGGCTTCCAAGGCCTAACATAACAAACTTGGGCTGGCTGTAGGCACTTTTAAATTGGTTCCAGGGGTACACGGGCAGCAGTGGTCTGGTCTGTGGAAGTCTAGTGGAAGGAGTGACCGCAGACAGGCTTCCAAGGCCTAACATAACAAACTTGGGCTGGCTGTAGGCACTTTTAAATTGGTTCCAGGGGTACACGGGCAGCAGTGGTCTGGTCTGTGGAAGTCTAGTGGAAGGAGTGACCGCAGACAGGCTTCCAAGGCCTAACCTAACAAACTTGGGCTGGCTGTAGGCACTTTTAAATTGGTTCCAGGGGTACACGGGCAGCAGTGGTCTGGTCTGTGGAAGTCTAGTGGAAGGAGTGACCGCAGACAGGCTTCGAAGGCCTAACATAACAAACTTGGGCTGGCTGTAGGCACTTTTACATTGGTTCCAGGGGTACACGGGCAGCAGTGGTCTGGTCAGTGGAAGTCTAGTGGAAGGAGTGACCGCAGACAGGCTTCCAAGGCCTAACATAACAAACTTGGGCTGGCTGTAGGCACTTTTAAATTGGTTCCAGGGGTACACGGGCAGCAGTGGTCTGGTCTGTGGAAGTCTAGTGGAAGGAGTGACCGCAGACAGGCTTCGAAGGCCTAACATAACAAACTTGGGCTGGCTGTAGGCACTTTTAAATTGGTTCCAGGGGTACACGGGCAGCAGTGGTCTGGTCAGTGGAAGTCTAGTGGAAGGAGTGACCGCAGACAGGCTTCCAAGGCCTAACATAACAAACTTGGGCTGGCTGTAGGCACTTTTAAATTGGTTCCAGGGGTACACGGGCAGCAGTGGTCTGGTCTGTGGAAGTCTAGTGGAAGGAGTGACCGCAGACAGGCTTCGAAGGCCTAACATAACAAACTTGGGCTGGCTGTAGGCACTTTTAAATTGGTTCCAGGGGTACACGGGCAGCAGTGGTCTGGTCAGTGGAAGTCTAGTGGAAGGAGTGACCGCAGACAGGCTTCGAAGGCCTAACATAACAAAATTGGGCTGGCTGTAGGCACTTTAAATTGGTTCCAGGGGTACATGGGCAGCAGTGTATGGTCAGTGGAAGTCTAGTGGAAGGAGTGACCGCAGACAGGCTTCGAAGGCCTAACATAACAAAATTGGGCTGACTGTAGGCACTTTTAAATTGGTTCCAGGGTAACACGGCCAGCAGTGGCCTGGTCAGTGTAGTAGTTGTAGAAAGAAGGGACCGCAGACAGGCTTCGAAGGCCTAACATAACAAAAATGTCAAAACAATGGTATTGTCAGTGCCAGGCATTGAAGGATGTCAGCGCCTAGACTACACATTGGTGAAGCTGTGAGAGATAATTTTGCTAGTGGTAGAGCACTGTTTGAGCTGGGGGGGGGGAACTGTCTTGTGGCCGGCGGTACAGGCACAGGGCCCCTCATATTACAACGGTGTGTCTGACGTTGGGTGCGCACCACCACCGCCAGAGACACTTTATTGTACTATGAGGGACCCAGTGGCAGTGCCGTCGACCAAAAGCGGCCACACCCACCTCTTCAGACAAACAGCACTCTCAAGGGTCCAAGCGCAAAGTGGCGATAGCACGGCCCCGTGTGGGGAGTTTGGCCATTTCGTGAGGTGGAAACATGTCGTATGCTGGACAATCAGGTGAAGAAAATTACGAGATTGGAAAAGTCATTCAGAATAGTCCACAGGCAAGACCTTTTCATAGGAAAGCTAGGTGTCAGCCGGGCAGGGTGGGGCAAAAGATTTTGAAATCCAGTTGTGGTTCATTTTAATGAAGGTTAGATCATCTACATTTTGGGTAGCCAGACGAGTCCTTTTTTCTGTTAGTATTGAACCTGCAGCACTGAATACTCTTTCTGATAGGACACTAGCTGCCGGGCAAGCAAGCTCCTGCAATGCATATTCTGCCAATTCTGGCCAGGTGTCTAATTTGGATGCCCAGTAATCAAATGGGAATGACGGTTGAGGGAGAACGTCGATAAGGGATGAAAAATAGTTTGTAACCATACTGGACAAATGTTGTCTCCTGTCACTTTGAATTGATGCTGCAGTACCTGTCCTGTCTGCGGTCATAGAAAAATCACTCCACAACCTGGTCAGAAAACCCCTCTGGCCAACGCCACTTCTGATTTCTGCCCCTCTAACACCTCTGGTCTGCTGGCCCCTGGAGCTCGTGTGAGAACGATCACGGGCGCTGTGTGCAGGGAATGCCAGAAGCAAACGGTCAACAAGAGTTGATTGTTTTGTTGCTAATATTAGTTCCAAGTTCTCATGTGGCATAATATTTTGCAATTTGCCTTTATAGCGAGGATCAAGGAGGCAGGCCAACCAGTAATCGTCATCGTTCATCATTTTTCTAATGCGTGTGTCCCTTTTGAGGATACGCAAGGCATAATCCGCCATGTGGGCCAAAGTTCCCGTTGTCAAATCTGCGGTTGTGCTTGGTTGAGGGGCAGTTGCAGGCAAATCTACGTCACTTGTGTCCCTCAAAAAACCAGAACCCGGCCTTGCCACGCCACCAATTTCCCGTGCCCCCGGGAAAGCTTCCTCATTAAAAATATACTCATCCCCATCATCCTCCTCATCCTCCACCTCCTCTTCGCCCGGTACCTCGTCATGTACACTGCCCTGACCAGACAATCGCTGACTGTCATCAAGGCTTTCCTCTTCCTCTGGTGCAGACGCCTGATCCTTTATGTGCGTCAAACTTTGCATCAGCAGACGCATTAGGGGGATGCTCATGCTTATTATGGCGTTGTCTGCACTAACCAGCCGTGTGCATTCCTCAAAACACTGAAGGACTTGACACATGTCTTGAATCTTCGACCACTGCACACCTGACAACTCCATGTCTGCCATCCTACTGCCTGCCCGTGTATGTGTATCCTCCCACAAAAACATAACAGCCCGCCTCTGTTCGCACAGTCTCTGAAGCATGTGCAGTGTTGAGTTCCACCTTGTTGCAACGTCTATGATTAGGCGATGCTGGGGAAGGTTCAAAGAACGCTGATAGGTCTGCATACGGCTGGAGTGTACAGGCGAACGGCGGATATGTGCGCAAAGTCCACGCACTTTGAGGAGCAGGTCGGATAACCCCGGATAACTTTTCAGGAAGCACTGCACCACCAGGTTTAAGGTGTGAGCCAGGCAAGGAATGTGTTTCAGTTGGGAAAGGGAGATGGCAGCCATGAAATTCCTTCCGTTATCACTCACTACCTTGCCTGCCTCAAGATCTACAGTGCCCAGCCACGACTGCGTTTCTTGCTGCAAGAACTCGGACAGAACTTCCGCGGTGTGTCTATTGTCGCCCAAACACTTCATAGCCAATACAGCCTGCTGACGTATGCCAGTAGCTGCCCCATAATGGGAGACCTGGTGTGCAACAGTGGCAGGTGCGGATGGAGTGTTTGTGCGACTGCGGTCTGTGGACGAGCTCTTGCTTCTGCAGGAGGACGAGGAGGAGGAGGAGGAGGAGGGGGTGTGAACGGCTACAGACAACTGTTTACTAGACCGTGGGCTAGGCAGAACTGTCCCAAACTTGCTGTCCCCTGTGGACCCTGAATCCACCACATTTACCCAGTGTGCCGTGATGGACACGTAACGTCCCTGGCCATGCCTACTGGTCCATGCATCTGTTGTCAGGTGCACCTTTGTGCTCACAGATTGCCTGAGTGCATGGACGATGCGCTCTTTAACATGCTGGTGGAGGGCTGGGATGGCTTTTCTGGAAAAAAAGTGTCGACTGGGTAGCTCGTAGCGTGGTACAGCGTAGTCCATCAGGTCTTTGAAAGCTTCGCTTTCAACTAACCGGTAGGGCATCATCTCTAACGAGATTAGTCTAGCTATGTGGGCGTTCAAACCCTGTGTACGCGGATGCGAGGCTAAGTATTTCCTTTTTCTAACCATAGTCTCATGTAGGGTGAGCTGGACTGGAGAGCTGGAGATCGTGGAACTAGCGGGGGTGCCGGTGGACATGGCAGACTGAGAGACGGTGGGAGATGGTATTGTTGCCGCCGGTGCCCTAGATGCAGTGTTTCCTACTACGAAACTGGTGATTCCCTGACCCTGACTGCTTTGGCCTGGCAAAGATACCTGCACAGATACAGCAGGTGGTGCGCTAAATGGTGGTCCTACACTGCCGGAAGGGATGTTGCGTTGATGACTAGCTTCATTGGCCGAGGGTGCAACAACCTTAAGGGACGTTTGGTAGTTAGTCCAAGCTTTCAAATGCATGGTGGTTAAATGTCTATGCATGCAACTAGTATTGAGACTTTTCAGATTCTGACCTCTGCTTAAGGAAGTAGAACATTTTTGACAGATGACTTTGCGCTGATCAATTGGATGTTGTTTAAAAAAATGCCAGACTGCACTCTTTCTAGCATCGGATACCTTTTCAGGCATTGCAGACTGAGCTTTAACCGGATGGCCACGCTGTCCTCCACCAGGTTTTGGCTTTGCCACGCGTTTTGGGCAAGATACGGGCCCGGCAGATGGAACCTGTGGCGATGTTGATGCCTGCTGCGGCCCCTCCTCCTCCTCTGCTTCAGAACTGCTGCCGCCTGCACCCTGTTCCCCCAATGGCTGCCAATCGGGGTCAAGAACTGGGTCATCTAATAACTCTTCTTGTACCTCCTGCGCAACTTCGTCTGTGTCACCGTGTCGTTCGGTGGTATAGCGTTCGTGATGGGGCAACATAGTCTCATCAGGGTCTGATTCTTGATCAGCACCCTGCGAGGGCAATGTTGTGGTCTGAGTCAAAGGACCAGCATAGTAGTCTGGCTGTGGCTGTGCGTCAGTGCACTCCATGTCAGATTCAATTTGTAATGGGCATGGACTGTTAACTGCTTCACTTTCTAAGCCAGGGACGGTATGTGTAAAGAGCTCCATGGAGTAACCCGTTGTGTCGCCTGCTGCATTCTTCTCTGTTGTTGTTTTTGCTGAAGAGGACAAGGAAGTGACTTGTCCCTGACCGTGAACATCCACTAACGACGCGCTGCTTTTACTTTTACCAGTTTCACGAGAGGAGGCAAAAGAGCTAGAGGCTGAGTCAGCAAGATAAGCCAAAACTTGCTCTTGCTGCTCCGGCTTTAAAAGCGGTTTTCCTAATCCCAGAAAAGGGAGCGTTCGAGGCCTTGTGTAGCCGGACGACGAACCTGGCTCCACAGCTCCAGACTTAGGTGCAATATTTTTTTCCCCACGACCACCTGATGCTCCACCACTACCACTACCCTCATTACCAGCTGACAATGAACGCCCCCGGCCACGACCTCTTCCACTAGACTTCCTCATTGTTTTAAAAACGTAACCAAACTAACGTTATTTGTTGCAGTCACACAACTTACACGGTGAGCTATAACTTCAGTATGATTTAGCTACCCCTTTACAGGTTGGTGAGACCACAGCGAAAATCAGGCCCAATGTTACACACTCTTTTTTTGGTGGCTGCAAATTAGAGAGATGCCCCACACGCAGGACTGTCACTGAAGCACAAATGTTAATATTAATGTCACACTATTATTTTTTTTTTATTTTTATTTTTTTCAGGAACACTTTAGAAACCCCCCCAAAAAAAAAATAGATTTTTGCAGGGAGAATTTAGAAAACAAATGTAACAAACTATATGCTTTCTATGGGCCACTGAGTGAGAGATGACGCACACAGGAATCAGGAGTGGCACACAAGCCCAGAGGCCAATATTTTTCTACCAATGATTGATGGAGTTATTTTCTCTGGTAGATTTTGGAACCCAAATCAAGGAAAAAAAATATAGGCTTTCTATGGACCACAATTGGAGAGAGAGAGAGAGAGAGAGATGGCACACCCAGGAGTCAAGACTGGCACACAAGCAGAAAGGCCAATATTAATCTCCCATTTTTTTGGGGGGTTTGTTTTTTTTTTTTTTTTTTTTTTTTTTTTCAGGGAGACTTTAGAAAAAAAATAATAAAAAAAATATGATTTTATCAGGAAGAATTTAGAAACCAAATAAAATAAAATTATTTTTTCAGGGAGAATTTATAAAACAAATAAAAACAAAAATAGGCGTTCTATGGCCCACTGACTGAGAGATGACGCACACAGGAGTCAGGAGTGGCACACAAGCCCAGAGGCCAATATTTTTCTACCAATGATTGATGTAGTTATTTTCTCTGGTAGATTTTGGAACCCAAATCAAGGAAAAAAAATATAGGCTTTCTATGGACCACAATTGGAGAGAGAGAGAGAGAGAGAGAGAGAGGGCACACCCAGGAGTCAAGACTGGCACACAAGCAGAAAGGCCAATATTAATCTCCCACTGTTTTTTTTGTTTGTTTGTTTTTTTTTTTTTTCAGGGAGACTTTAGAAAAAAAAATAATAAAAAAAATATGATTTTATCAGGAAGAATTTAGAAACCAAATAAAATAAAATGATTTTTTCAGGGAGAATTTATAAAAAAAATAAAAACAAAAAGAGGCGTTCTATGGCCCACTGACTGAGAGATGACGCACACAGGAGTCAGGAGTGGCACACAAGCCCAGAGGCCAATATTTTTCTACCAATGATTGATGTAGTTATTTTCTCTGGTAGATTTTGGAACCCAAATCAAGGAAAAAAAATATAGGCTTTCTATGGACCACAATTGGAGAGAGAGAGAGAGAGAGAGAGAGAGATGGCACACCCAGGAGTCAAGACTGGCACACAAGCAGAAAGGCCAATATTAATCTCCCACTGTTTTTTTTGGTTGTTTTTTTTTTTTTTTTTTCAGGGAGACTTTAGAAAAAAAAATAATAAAAAAAATATGATTTTATCAGGAAGAATTTAGAAACCAAATAAAATAAAATGATTTTTTCAGGGAGAATTTATAAAACAAATAAAAACAAAAATAGGCGTTCTATGGCCCACTGACTGAGAGATGACGCACACAGGAGTCAGGAGTGGCACACAAGCCCAGAGGCCAATATTTTTCTACCAATGATTGATGTAGTTATTTTCTCTGGTAGATTTTGGAACCCAAATCAAGGAAAAAAAATATAGGCTTTCTATGGACCACAATTGGAGAGAGAGAGAGAGAGAGAGAGAGAGAGAGATGGCACACCCAGGAGTCAAGACTGGCACACAAGCAGAAAGGCCAATATTAATCTCCCACTGTTTTTTTTGGTTGTTTTTTTTTTTTTTTTTTCAGGGAGACTTTAGAAAAAAAAATAATAAAAAAAATATGATTTTATCAGGAAGAATTTAGAAACCAAATAAAATAAAATGATTTTTTCAGGGAGAATTTATAAAAAAAATAAAAACAAAAATAGGCGTTCTATGGCCCACTGACTGAGAGATGACGCACACAGGAGTCAGGAGTGGCACACAAGCCCAGAGGCCAATATTTTTCTACCAATGATTGATGTAGTTATTTTCTCTGGTAGATTTTGGAACCCAAATCAAGGAAAAAAAATATAGGCTTTCTATGGACCACAATTGGAGAGAGAGAGAGAGAGAGAGAGAGAGATGGCACACCCAGGAGTCAAGACTGGCACACAAGCAGAAAGGCCAATATTAATCTCCCACTGTTTTTTTTGGTTGTTTTTTTTTTTTTTTTTTCAGGGAGACTTTAGAAAAAAAAATAATAAAAAAAATATGATTTTATCAGGAAGAATTTAGAAACCAAATAAAATAAAATGATTTTTTCAGGGAGAATTTATAAAACAAATAAAAACAAAAATAGGCGTTCTATGGCCCACTGACTGAGAGATGACGCACACAGGAGTCAGGAGTGGCACACAAGCCCAGAGGCCAATATTTTTCTACCAATGATTGATGTAGTTATTTTCTCTGGTAGATTTTGGAACCCAAATCAAGGAAAAAAAATATAGGCTTTCTATGGACCACAATTGGAGAGAGAGAGAGAGAGAGAGAGAGAGAGAGATGGCACACCCAGGAGTCAAGACTGGCACACAAGCAGAAAGGCCAATATTAATCTCCCACTGTTTTTTTTGGTTGTTTTTTTTTTTTTTTTTTCAGGGAGACTTTAGAAAAAAAAATAATAAAAAAAATATGATTTTATCAGGAAGAATTTAGAAACCAAATAAAATAAAATGATTTTTTCAGGGAGAATTTATAAAACAAATAAAAACAAAAATAGGCGTTCTATGGCCCACTGACTGAGAGATGATGCACACAGGAGTCAGGAGTGGCACACAAGCCCAGAGGCCAATATTTTTCTACCAATGATTGATGTAGTTATTTTCTCTGGTAGATTTTGGAACCCAAATCAAGGAAAAAAAATATAGGCTTTCTATGGACCACAATTGGAGAGAGAGAGAGAGAGAGAGAGAGAGATGGCACACCCAGGAGTCAAGACTGGCACACAAGCAGAAAGGCCAATATTAATCTCCCACTGTTTTTTTTGGTTGTTTTTTTTTTTTTTTTTTCAGGGAGACTTTAGAAAAAAAAATAATAAAAAAAATATGATTTTATCAGGAAGAATTTAGAAACCAAATAAAATAAAATGATTTTTTCAGGGAGAATTTATAAAACAAATAAAACCAAAAATAGGCGTTCTATGGCCCACTGACTGAGAGATGACGCACCCAGGAGTCAAGACTGGCACACAAGCAGAAAGGCCAATATTAATCTCCCACTGTTTTTTTTTTTTTTTTTTTTTTTTCAGGGAGACTTTAGAAAAAAAAATAATAAAAAAAATATGATTTTATCAGGAAGAATTTAGAAACCAAATAAAATAAAATGATTTTTTCAGGGAGAATTTAGAAAACAAATAAAACCAAAAATAGGCGTTCTATGGCCCACTGACTGAGAGAGAGAGAGAGATGGAACGCTTAGTACTGGCACACAAGCCCAAAGGGCAATATTAATCTCCCTTTTTTTTTCCAGGGAGAATTTCTAAAACCCAAAAAAAAAAAAAATAGGCTTTCTATGGCCCACTATTTGTGAGAGAGATGGGACGCTCAGGACTGGCACAGATGGCACGCTCAGGACTGGCACAGAAGCCCAGAGGCCAATATTAATCTCCCTTTTTTTCTGGGAGAATTTATAAAACCAAAAAAATATTTAAATAGGCTTTCTATGGCCCACTATTTGTGAGAGAGATGGCACGCTCAGGACTGGCACAGATGGCACGCTCACAACTGGCACACAAGCCCAGAGGCCAATATTAATCTCCCTTTTTTCAGGGAAAATTTATAAAACCAAAAAAAAAATTAAATAGGCTTTCTATGGCCCACTATTTGTGAGAGAGATGGCACGCTCAGGACTGGCACAGATGGCACGCTCACAACTGGCACACAAGCCCAGAGGCCAATATTAATCTCCCTTTTTTCAGGGAAAATTTATAAAACAAAAAAAAAAATTAAATAGGCTTTCTATGGCCCACTATTTGTGAGAGAGATGGCACGCTCAGGACTGGCACAGATGGCACGCTCACAACTGGCACACAAGCCCAGAGGCCAATATTAATCTCCCTTTTTTTCAGGGAGAATTTATAAAACCAAAAAAAAAATTAAATAGGCTTTCTATGGCCCACTATTTGTGAGAGAGATGGCACGCTCAGGGCTGGCACAGATGGCACGCTCAGGACTGGCACACAAGCCCAGAGGCCAATATTAATCTCCCTTTTTTTCAGGGAGAATTTATAAAACCCCAAAAAAAATAAAATAGGCTTTCTATGGCCCACTATTTGTGAGAGAGATGGCACACTCAGGACTGGCACACAAGCCCAAAGGCCAATATTAATCTCCCACTGTATTTTTATCAGGGAGAATTTATACACCCCACAAAAAAAAATACAGAAAAATGAAAAGGCTTTCTATGGCCCACTATGTGAGAGAGATGGCACACACAGGGATGGCACTCTAGCAGAAATGCCAAATTGCCAATCTTAATCTCCCACCAAAAAAAAAAAAAAACAGGGAATGTCCTACAATTACTATCTCCCTGCCTGCAGTAATCTCAGCCAGGTATGGCAGGCAGCTACTATCTCCCTGCCTGCAGTAATCTCAGCCAGGTATGGCAGGCAGCAATAAGGAGTGGACTGATGCACAAATGAAATAAAAAGTGTGGACAAACAAAAAAGATAGCTGTGCAGAAAGGAAGGAACAAGAGGATTTGTGCTTTGAAAAAAGCAGTTGGTTTGCACAGCGGCGTACACACAGCAATGCAGCTATCAGGGAGCCTTCTAGGGCAGCCCAATGAGCTACAGCGCTGAGGGGAAAAAAAAAAAAAAAAAAACTTCCACTGTCCCTGCACACCGAGGGTGGTGTTGGACAGTGCAAATCGCTGCAGCACAAGCGGTTTTGTGGTTAATGGACCCTGCCTAACGCTATCCCTGCTTCTGACAAAGCGGCAGCAACCTCTCCCTAAGCTCAGATCAGCAGCAGTAAGATGGCGGTCGGCGGGAACGCCTCTTTATAGCCCCTGTGACGTCGCAGACAGCAAGCCAATCACTGCAATGCCCTTCTCTAAGATGGTGGGGACCAGGACCTATGTCATCACGCTGCCCACACTCTGCGTTTACCTTCATTGGCTGAGAAATGGCGCTTTTCGCGTCATTGAAACGCGACTTTGGCGCGAAAGTCGCGTACCGCATGGCCGACCCCGCACAGGGGTCGGATCGGGTTTCATGAAACCCCGACTTAGCCAAAAGTCGGCGACTTTTGAAAATGTTCGACCCGTTTCGCTCAACCCTACTGAGCGGTCACATGGTACCACTCATTACAGTAATTAATATGCTGCTCCACCTCCCATAGGGGTGGAGCCACATATTCATTACTGTAATGAGCGGTAACGGTGACCGCTCAGCACAGGAAGAAACGTACAGGAAGAAACTGGGGAACCAGGGACTGCACTGCGCCAGGAGCATGTGAGTATAACGGGGAGGGGAGCGCAGCGCGATATTCAACTGCTCCTCGTTCCAGCGCCACTCCGTCTTCAGTGTTTTCTGCAGTGATGCTCAGGTCAGAGGGCGCGATGACGTGGTTAGTGCGCGCCCTCTGCCTGAAAGTCAGTGCAGAAGATGCTGAAGATGGAGCGGCGCCGGAATGAAGTCAGGTGAATATTGAAAGTGCCGGGGGCCTGAGCGACGGAGAGGTGAGTATGTGATTTATTTTATTGCAGCAACAGCAAATGGGGCAAGTGTCTGTATGGAGCATCTTATGGGGCCATAACGTTTGTGCAGCACTATATGGGGCAAGTGTCTGTATGGGGCCATAATCAACTTTTGTGCAGCACTATATGGGGCAAGTGTCTGTATGGAGCATCTTATGGGGCCATAACATTTGTGCAGCACTATATGGGGCATGTGTCTGTATGGGGCCATAATCAATATTTGTGCAGCACTATATGGGGCAAGTGTCTGTATGGGGCCATAATTAACGTTTGTGCAGCACTATATGGGGCAAGTGTCTGTATGGAGCATCTTATGGGGCCATAATCAATGTTTGTGCAGCAGTATATGGGGCAAATATCTTTATGGAGCATCTTATGGGGCCATAATTAAAGTTTGTGCAGCATTGCATGGGGCAAATGTCTGTTTGGAGTATCTTATGGGGCCATAACGTTTGTGCAGCATTATATGGGGCAAATATCTTTATGGAGCATCTTATGGGGCAATAATTAACGTTTATGCTGCATTATATGGGGCAAATGTCTGTATGGAGTATTTTATGGGGCCATAACGCTTGTGCAGCACTATGTGGGGCAAAAATCTTTATGGAGCATCTTATGGGGCCATAATCAACATTTGTGCAGCATTATATTGGGCAAATGTTTCTATGGAGCATCTTATGGGGCCATTATTAACCTTTATGCAGGATTATATTGGGCATATTTTAATATGGAGCATCTTATGGGGCCATCATAAACTTTATGGAGGTTACTTTACTAAGACTGAGCTTGAAGATGGATGGACATAGTCCTAGAAAACCATGAGTTACACATGATTTTTCAGGGTAATTGGATGCTTTGCAGTATTGTAATTCACATCGAATATATTCAATGCAAATCGAATTTTTGGAAACAATTTGTCCACTCCGGCAAATTTGAATTTCAAAAGATTCGGTCTTCTCTAGTGTTTTTTTTTTTTTTTGCAAAATTCTCAGATCTACCTGTATAAGCTGAATAAATGCTGATACACTAAACACACAGATTATATAGTGTGTTGTTTGGTGTTTCACCGATTCCAGGCAAGTATCCTCCTGTGCAAGATCGCATAGCCACAACTATCACATACAATGACAATTATTAGTGCTATTTACATTTTAATGTTTAAAATAAATGCGAAAACATAACATCATTAAAAAAGTGATAGAAATAAATAGTAATAATAAGACTATTCTAAATGCAGCTACTAACAAGAGTTTTTTTTATTTGTATCTTTTATTTTCTGTCTTCTCTAGGTCACTTCACAACAGGTATGCTCCATATGATTTTTCCTTTCTCATCATTGCAGAGAAAATTTGTGTTGACTATTTTTTCATTTGTTTCAGATTCATCGTACACAAACTGTGGTGGTCTTTTGACCCAAATGAATGGGAACATAACAAGTCCATTCTATCCCAATCCTTACCCTGCTAATTCTCACTGTACTTGGCACATCCGTGTACCTGCAGGCTATTACATACGGCTATTTTTCCTTCATTTTGAGTAAGTTATTTAGTATTTAAATCCATTTGTGATTTTACAAACTACTTTGTCAAACAATAATGCTTTAGATACTTGTTATTGTGAGCCAGTTGCTGAGAGAAACACAATAATCAATCACTGGTATGGATGCAACAATGTTAAACTTTAAAGGAGACTCACATTTTTACTTTACAAACTGAATGGAGAGTATTCATTCTCATCAACGTGTTCCTTTAAACTCAACAAAGATGTTTTTTTACTTCTTTTGTTAGGGGATTGAACCTGCATTTGATACAACATTATTGCTTTATGTATTTGTGACGCCCAGGAGACCGGGATACCCAGCACCGGACCAATGGAGTCTGTCTCTTGAGGGGGATGTCACGGGTGGCTTGACCCGGTGCTGTGGCCTCAGGCAATGCACAGTGTAAGGGGTATCATGAGGGGACAGGCACTTACTTGATCAGCAGCAGGTTCTCCCAGCGGTGACGATCCTGATCCTGGATAGATGGCTATTGTCCAAATGAAAGACTGAGGCACTGAAACGTTTAACCAGTTTACTTTAACATAAAAGGATTTACAACCAGTCCTGTCACTGGAGTCTGTATGGGAACTCTGAGTTACTTTGACCCTGCCGGGGTCTTCGCCTCTTATTGTGCGCAATTTCTGTGTGGCCCTGCTGCTGTATGTGAACTGGCTGCCGGCCCAATCTGTCCCCTCCGGGTCCTGGTTCGACGGGCAACCCGAGTCCTTTTATCAGTTTACCCCCTCTGGGAGTACCGCTGAACTCTGTGTCTGTTGCTGCATCCGACCCTAGTGAAGCTGATATCACCTCACGTTTTTCCGGTTGCTGTATTATATATAATGAATACAGCCACGGATCCGGTATCCGTCTTTGCACCTGTTCTGGGTAGTGATTAATGCTACCCGGTTCTCACAATGTCCTTTTTCTCTATCCCTCTTCTCCTCAGGCCGGTGATTTAGGCCTGGTAACAGTCACAGGGCTGTTAGAGATTCAACTGTATGACCTCTCACTATCAGCTCCTTGGCCCAACTGCCATTTCTTCTCTCAGACCAGAATGGATCAAGGGGAGTCTCTGGAGCTCCCCCTTCTGGCCGGAGGTGGTAGTGCAGTCTTGCTATTTTAGTATTTGTACTTACTGTCAGTAACTATTTTTGTGGCAAATACCCCTAGGGGTGCCACATTCCCCCTTAGTTAAGAACAGTACTCCGGGACTGTGGGACAATAACATTTTGAAATAACAATTAATATGTACAGAGTCTTAAAAATGAAAAGTTACAAAAACCACTCAAGGAAACAAAAATAGAGTTCTGTAAAAAGTCACTTCAAATAGCGTCCATTAATACAGTTCTATCCTTGAAGGTATTAGGAACGGCACTGTACTTAGTGTCCAGGAATTTAGTTCCATTTTTCCAACGGAGTTATCAATATAAAGTCTAAAGAAAGTTCAAAAAGAGCAAAAAGCAAAGTTCAAAAAGCAGTCTTTCCGGAGCTTTGATTTAATGCCTCCGGGCTGATAAAAAGTTCAAGAATATGCAATAAGTTCATACAGACAAGTCTCTGTAGGCACTGGGCTTAAACGTTGCAGACTGATAGCAATGACTATACTACATTTTCTGTTTAACTATATACGGCATAACATATATACAATTCACATTATGAGCTTTATAGTTGGTAATCTGCATACCTGGCCGGTAATTGACCCTGGGTACTACGCTGTGATCTACGTAATAGCGGTGTCTCTTCATGTGGTGTACTACTGTCTACTGCAGATGTAGTATCTGCCCGCTCTGCTAAAGATAATTCCACGACTATGGAGTTGGCAAGTCCACCGTGAATGGGATTACTCTGACCAGGAATCTGTTCTTCCTGGCCTGGAACCTCCTGTAGTACGGGGTCAGCCTCTTCCTGTCTTGGGACTTCTGGTATTGGGTTCGGTGTTGGGTAAAAGGCCACCATGGGAACCACTACTGCACCATGGTATGTTAGTAGGGTTTTGGGAAAGTCTCCTATACAGGTGTGATACACTTCCTCTTCTTTTTCCTTTACTGCTTGAACCTGTATGGGTTGAATAACTTCTGGTTCTGGCTAGACAACGTCTGGCTCTTTCAATGCTTCCGGACATAATTTAAGATTGTCTCTTGACACTAGTACAGATGTTAAGCCTCCGTTTTTGCTAATGAGACACATTTTAGGATTATCACTCTTGTTGGTAAAACTGTGTAGGGTACGGCTTCCCACTGATTGTCCAGTTTATTGGTTCGACGATTTCTCTTGAGCACTTGGTCACCCGGTCTTAATGGGGTCGCTAGAGCATTCTGGTTGAAAGTTCGCTCTTGTCTTTCTCTAGTTTGCTGAAGGCTTCTTTCCACACTCTCTTGCACTTGGCGATACTGCTTTTGCCGTATGATATCCCAATTGGAGTCTTGAACTTCTGCGTCTGGTTTCAGAATTCCCATTTCTAGATCGATTGGTAATTGGCCGGGTCTTGCACGCATAAGGTAAGCTGGGGTGCAGTTGGTGGAGCTCACCGGGACATGATTATACAGATCCACCAAGTCAGGCAATTTCTCTGGCCATTGATTCCTTTCTGTCTCAGGTAAAGTCTTTAGTAGGTCTATTACAATATGGTTCATCTTCTCGCATAAGCCGTTTGTTTGTGGATGATAGGCCGTCGTCCGGATCTTTTTGCAACCATACATATTACAGAATTCTCTGAAGATCTCTGATTCAAAGGCTGTACCTTGGTCGGTGAGAACCTGTTCCGGATATCCATGGGGTCTACAAAAGTACGTTTGGAACACTTTGGCTGCTGTTTTTGCTGTCAAATCTTTTACGGGTACTACTACCAAGAAACGTGAATAATGGTCCACGATGGTCAAGGCATAGACATAGCCGGACCGGCTTGGTGTCAACTTCACGTGGTCCATGGCTACAAGTTCAAGTGGTTGTTTGGTGATTATGGGCTGCAGTGGTGCTCTTTGGTTCTTTTGATCGTTTCTTCTGAGGTTACACGGGCCACAATTTCTGCACCACTGTTCGATTGATTTTCTCATCCCGACCCAATAAAATCTTTCTCTTAGAAGTACTTCTAACTTTTTCCAACCGAAGTGACCAGCGCCATTATGGTAAGCTTCGAGGACCATCTTCACATCTTGTTTAGGCACAATAATCTGCCAAACCAATTCATGTGTTTTCGGATTGGTGTATCTTCTACAGAGCTTCCCTTGATACAGGAACATTTTGCCTCTCTCTTTCCAGAGTTGATGCGTCTCTTCTGGGGCATCCTCATAGGGATATGCACTTTGCTCAGTCAACAGTTCCTTCACCAACTTCACAGCCGGATTGCTGTCTTGGGTGTCAGCCCATCTATGGTGTGCTAACGGATTAAAATTCACCTCTTGTTGTTTCTGATAGGTACTTGACTGATGATGTTTTGCCTTGGGACGATGGAAGGCTGGTAGTTCAATTTCTTCAAGCTCCCCCGTTTCCTCTTCTACATCTCTCAAGTGTGGCATCCAGGATAGGGCATCGGCATTTCCATTCTTGCGACCTGCTCGATACTTGATTATGAAGTTGTAATTAGATAACCGGGCTATCCATCGCTGTTCTAACGCACCTAATTTGGCTGTGTCCAGGTGGGTCAACGGATTGTTGTCAGTATAGACAATAAATTCTGCAGCGGCCAGATAGTGTTTGAAACGCTCCGTCACAGCCCAAACTACTGCCAGTAGTTCCAATTTGAAGGAGCTGTAATTTTCTGAATTTCTTTCAGTAGGCCGGAGCTTTCTACTTGCAAAGGCGATGACTTTCTCCCGACCTTCTTGCTTTTGTGACAGCACCGCTCCTAGTCCCACATTACTGGCATCGGTGTAGAGGATGAAAGGTTTATGGTAATCTGGGTATGCCAGAACCTCTTCTCCGGTTAGTGCCTTCTTTAGTTGTTCAAAGGAGTCTTCCCTTTCGTCGTTCCACTGAAAAGGAGGGTTTCGGTTTGAAGGTTTCTTCGTCTGCCCTACCAAGGTGTCTTGCAAGGGTGCTGCCAACTTGGTAAATCCTTTTATAAATCTGCGATAGTAACCCACCAATCCCAGGAATTGTCTCACTTCTTTTGCGCTGGTAGGTCTTGGCCAATCCCTTATGGCGCTTATTTTCTCGGGATCTGGTGCTACTCCCTCCGAACTCACGATGTGTCCCAGGTACTGTACCTTTGGCTTGAGAAGGTGACATTTGGATGGCTTGACTTTCATGCCATACCTGGATAAGACTTCGAACACTTCTGCCAGGTCTATTAAGTGTTGTTCGTAAGTCTTTGAGTAGACGATCACATCATCTAGGTACAGGAGGACGGTCTCGAAGTTCTTGTGTCCGAGGCAGCATTCCATCAGCCGCTGGAAGGTACCGGATGCGTTGCAGAGTCCGAACGGCATGCGATTAAATTCACATAGACCCATTGGTGTGGTGAATGCCGTCTTTTCCTTATCTCTCTCAGCCACAGGGACTTGCCAATACCCGCTTGTTAAGTCTAAGGTGGAAAAATAATTAGCAGATTTCAAAGCAGTTAAGGACTCTTCTGTCCTAGGCAAGGGGTAGGCGTCTTTATGGGTGATGTTATTAATCTTCCGGTAGTCTACGCACATTCTCATGGTTCCGTCCTTTTTTTTGACAATCACTAGAGGGGCCGCCCAGGGGCTACAGCTGTCTCTTATTACCCCGGCCTGTTTCATTTCCCTCAGCATATCTTTTGCACATTGATAGTGAGCGGGCGGTATGGGTCTATATCTTTCTTTTATTGGGGGATGGTCACCTGTGGGGATTGTGTGTTCTACCCCTTCTATCCGTCCGAAGTCCAATGGGTGTTTACTGAAGACTTGTTCATATTCCGTCACTAGCCTATACACCCCTTGTTTTTGATGGGTAGGTGTTGAATTTATGCCCACGTGTAGCTGTTGGCACCAATCCTCCATTTCTCCATCTGAGCCATTGCCTTCCACCTGACAGGTTGGTTCTAAGGGCTCAATGGTTGTGATGGCATTGTTGTCAACAGTATATAGCTTTGCCATTGTAGCATACCTTGGCAAAGTGACCTCTTCCTCTCCACAGTTCAAAAGTCGTACCGGCACTCGTCCCCGGTGTACCTCGACTATCCCTCGTGCTGTGAGTATAGTGGGCCTGCTGTCGGTGTACACTGGTTCTATTAAGGCTTGATAATCTCGTCCCTTAGTACCAATGGCTGCTCTACACCATACCAGCATTTCTGTTTTTGGTGGGATTACAATAGACGTTGGATCACTTACCCTCACACTGCCGATTTCTCCACCTGCAACTTCTACCTGTTGCCTTAACATCAATACTTTTATTTCCCTCCGGAGAACTCTCTGCTGGCAGGATTGGGCAGTTTCAGCAATTTGCTGTAAGACAGAAATGACTTCGGAAAAGCAGTTCTCTAACACATTCATTCCTATCAATACAGTTGGTTCACAGTTCCGCCGGTCAACATCAACAACAATTATACCCTGTTTCTTCAGTTCTACTTTACCAATCTTTATGGTCATCTCCCTGAATCCTAGTTTCGGTACCAACTTACCATTACTGGCCCATATATCTAGTTCAACATCAGAGGGCCCTTTATCAATATCTGCATCAGCCCAGTACCTCTTATAAAGGATATACGGTATAGATGAAATCTGGGAACCTGTGTCCAGCAAAGCATTGAGGGGAATTCCGTCCAGCACGATAGGGATAATGGGTCGTCCTCCGATGTACCTGTCGTGCCAGGGTGTTGGGCCTTGAAAGTTCATTCCTGCGAAGCGGCCCGCATTCCCAGGGGATTCCCGTTTAAATCACAATCTCGTGCAAAGTGGCCCGGCTGCTGGCAACGGCGGCAAATGGGCTGTCCATCCGGTTGGTAGCGGTCGCGGGGTCGTCCTCTCCATGTCGGGTATCTCCGGGGTCTCATCCATGGAACATCCTCTCTACAGTTTGCCAACTCCATCTTGTGTCCTCTCATCTCCTGCATGGTTTTAGCCATTGAAGCAACAACATCAGCTAAAGAGTCAAGCTTTTGTTGAAGAGCCTCATTAGTACTGGGCCCCAGGGGCTTAGCAATGGCCCCAGACATAGCTGATGTCACTGGCACTCCCTGTTGTTGAGGTGCCTCTGCCATGGGTTGCGCAGGATCCTGATCCCGAGGTGCCTCTGCCAGCTGGAGAAGTATAACGCTCTCCTTTAATTGGGCAAATGTCAATTCAGGGTTCTTAAAAACAAGCATGCTCACATGCCCCCGGTGAGAAGGGGTGTAGAGTCCCTCAATAAATTGATCTCTTAGCAGTTTATCCGCTCCGGTGTTAAAAATGGGTTCAGCCAGTGTAAGTGATTTAAGGGCTTCCTGCAGGTTTAAGGCAAAGTCTCTCACGCCCTCATTAGCTTTTTGTTTGCAACTAAAGAATCGTATTTTAGCTTTGCTGCTGGCCGTGGTTTCAAATGTAGCTTTTAATCCAGCAAATATGCGTTCAACAGTGCCTTTTAGATCAGCTGCCCATGCTGTGACTTCTCGCTTAGCATGGCCACTTAACTGCATCATCAGGAGACTAACACGCTGAACTTCACCCACAGGGAACATGTCAAAATGGGCCAGCATCTTTTCTCTGAAATCGTCAAGGGTATTAGGCTCGCCTTCATACATTGGAAGCCATGGGCCACCCGGGGTATATGGCATCAGCACCGGCATGATGGGCGCCACTCCTTGCACCGCTGCGCTGCAGGACTCTCTATTGACACTCTGTCTTTCAGCTGCATTAGCGTTGCCGAGTGCTGCGGCGTCTCCGTGCTGCGACATACTGTGCCCCCTTAGTTAATCCGGACCCTTCCGGTCCTCCGCTTCCGTCGGGATAGTGTAGATTCGTTCCGCTGTGCAGCAGGATCGATTTTCCCCTTGCTCTGATGTCAGAGCGCTCAGCTTGGTTCCGCCCACAATGACACGCCCCCTGCTGCTCCCACCCACCGCGCTCTGTAATGGCGGATTCTGAAGTTTTTCAGTTAGACTGGGGCTCAGGTGATGGCGTAGCTCAATTAACAGTCTCGTGCCTAACGGTTATGAAGTGATTACCTCAGGGGATGGCGGCCATCTTTACTCCATTATAGCCAATGGGGAAAAGTCACTTTCAATAGTTTTCAATGGGGAATGGATTTTTCTTTAATAAAGTCAAATTTCAAGATTTTTCATCCCAGTTTTCACAGTTTTGGGCTCCAATCACGGCACACAATACCCGGTATACGGGCTGGCTAGATCCTGTTCGTGACGCCAATTGTGACGCCCAGGAGACCGGGATACCCAGCACCGGACCAATGGAGTCTGTCTCTTGAGGGGGATGTCACGGGTGGCTTGACCCGGTGCTGTGGCCTCAGGCAATGCACAGTGTAAGGGGTATCATGAGGGGACAGGCACTTACTTGATCAGCAGCAGGTTCTCCCAGCGGTGACGATCCTGATCCTGGATAGATGGCTATTGTCCAAATGAAAGACTGAGGCACTGAAACGTTTAACCAGTTTACTTTAACATAAAAGGATTTACAACCAGTCCTGTCACTGGAGTCTGTATGGGAACTCTGAGTTACTTTGACCCTGCCGGGGTCTTCGCCTCTTATTGTGCGCAATTTCTGTGTGGCCCTGCTGCTGTATGTGAACTGGCTGCCGGCCCAATCTGTCCCCTCCGGGTCCTGGTTCGATGGGCAACCCGAGTCCTTTTATCGGTTTACCCCCTCTGGGAGTACCGCTGAACTCTGTGTCTGTTGCTGCATCCGACCCTAGTGAAGCTGATATCACCTCACGTTTTTCCGGTTGCTGTATTATATATAATGAATACAGCCACGGATCCGGTATCCGTCTTTGCGCCTGTTCTGGGTAGTGATTAATGCTACCCGGTTCTCACAATGTCCTTTTTCTCTATCCCTCTTCTCCTCAGGCCGGTGATTTAGGCCTGGTAACAGTCACAGGGCTGTTAGAGATTCAACTGTATGACCTCTCACTATCAGCTCCTTGGCCCAACTGCCATTTCTTCTCTCAGACCAGAATGGATCAAGGGGAGTCTCTGGAGCTCCCCCTTCTGGCCGGAGGTGGTAGTGCAGTCTTGCTATTTTAGTATTTGTACTTACTGTCAGTAACTATTTTTGTGGCAAATACCCCTAGGGGTGCCACATATTGAAAATCACAGTCGTCCTATGCGAGTTATATCAATGTGCATTTTTTCTACTAGGCAGCCAACCCCTGCAATGTTTGTTTGGGGTGGCTGTTTTTATCAAGTAGTTTGCACCTGTGCCACCCCTTGCCTTTATCAGTGGAGGCCTGCTGCCTCCTGCTAAGTGTGCATTTGCAATCAGACAGGGTTTTGGGAAGGCCGTATCTCTTGGTATGTATTTTTTTCTAAGTTTTTTCTGTTAGCCATTTTTTGATATTAGTGGTAGGACTCGCAAGATTTTGAGGACCCTTGACGTTGGGTTGCGAGTAGGGTTGAGCGACCTTGACCTTTTTAGAGTCGAGCTGTGTTTCGCGAAACCCGACTATCTTAAAAGTCGAGTCGAGCGGAATCGGCCGATTATCGCGAAAAGTCGGGTATCGACCAAAACACGAAACCCAATGCAAGTCACTGGGGGAGCATAGTCAGCAGTGAGTGGAGGCCAGGAAAACACCTACACTGCCCATTTTAATGGCAAAAACATCCATTCTTGTTACAGAAGCTTGTCAATCATAATTTAGCTTATAATAATTGGAAGGCATTTGAAATTGGGGGTCATTTGGCTAAAGTTGTGGGGGGTAGGGCTGGTTCAAGTAATTAGTGGGCCCAGTAAATCTGGACCACGTCACGGCAGTGGAGCAGGGAGAGGTAAGTATTTTAACTTTGCAAGTGCTGTGATCCTGAGCAAGCAGGGGGGAGGCCACTCGTTGGCATTGGCACTGGCACAGGGCCCCTCAAAGTACAGCGGTGTGTTTGCACGGCGGGGGCGCCTCCCACCGGCAGCAACACTTTTGCGTACTATGAGAGGCCCTGTGCCAGTGACGTCGCCAACTAGTATTCCTCCCCCCACCTGATGAAGGAACCTGCACTTTCATCTGCACCTTCCTCTTTGTCCACGTGTAAGGTGGTATGGTATGCGGGAAGAGGAACCTGACTTTCAGCAGGGTCACAATCTTGCTGTGTAGCGTGCACGGGGAATGCTGCGTTATGGGTCAATGTACCAGCAGACTCATCTATCACTGGCTGGGCAATGGGCAGAATGAAGAGGAAACACAGATATAGGCCCAAAGAATAAAGTGGGCTAAATGCAGTTCAAAATTGGTAACACAGGACTAACCAGGGGGCATTGCAGTGGAGGACAACTGGAATGAGAGGCTGACACAGAGAGTAGGCCCAAATCAGTAAGTAGTCGAAATGCAGTTCAAAATTGGCAACAGTAGTAAACAGGCGGCACAGCTTTGTTCAGTGGAGGAGAACAGCAAGGAGTGGCAGACACCGATAGTAGGCCCCAACCCAACTAGTAGGCCAAATGCAGTCTAACATTAACAACTACTTAACGAGAGCCTGAAAATGGAATTTCAGGACAGGAAACCAGGAGAACAGCAAGGAGCGGCAGACACTGTTAGTAGGCCCCAAACCAACTAGTACGCCAAATGCAGTTGTTCCATTTAACAACTATTTAACAAGAGCCTGAAGATAGAAGCTCAGGAAAGGCAACCTGGAGAACACTTTGGAGCGGAGGACACCGTCTCTACAACCCAGACCCAACTTGTAGGCCTAATGCAGTGTAGTTTTCAACAACTACTAAACGAGAGTAGGAAGATCGAAGCAATGTGGACGAAACCTGAGAACACCTTGGAGTGTAACACACCGTCTCTCTACACCCCATACCCAATTTGTAGGCCTAATGCAGTGTAGTTTGCAACAACTACTAAACTAGAGTAGGAAGATCGAAGCAATGGCGAGGAAACCTGGGGAACACCTTGGAGTGGAATACACCGTCTCTACACCCCATACCCAATTTGTAGGCCTAATTCAGTGTAGTTTGCAACAACTACTAAACGAGAGTCGGAAGACTGAAGCAATGGTGAGGAAACCTGGGGAACACCTTGGAGTGGGACACACCGTCTCTACACCCCATACCAAATTTGTAGGCCTAATGCAGTTTAGTTTGCAACAACTACTAAACGAGAGTCGGAAGACCGAAGCAATGGCGAGGAAACCTGGGGAACACCTTGGAGTGGAACACACCGTCTCTACACCCCATACCCAATTTGTAGGCCTAATGCAGTGTAGTTTGCAACAACTACTAAACGAGAGTAGGAAGATCGAAGCAATGTGGACGAAACCTGGGGAACACCTTGGAGTGTAACACACCGTCTCTCTACACCCCAAACCCAATTTGTAGGCCTAATGCAGTGTATTTTGCAACAACTACTAAACGAGAGTAGGAAGATCGAAGCAATGTGGACGAAACCTGGGGAACATCTAGGAGTGTAACACACCCCCTCTCTACACCCCATACCCAATTTGTAGGCCTAATGCAGTGTAGTTTGCAACAACTACTAAACGAGAGTAGGAAGATCGAAGCAATGTGGACGAAACCTGGGGAACACCTTGGAGTGTAACACACCGTCTCTCTACACCCCATACCCAATTTGTAGGCCTAATGCAGTGTAGTTTGCAACAACTACTAAACGAGAGTAGGAAGATCGAAGCAATGTGGACGAAACCTGGGGAACACCTCGAGTGTAACACACCCTCTCTCTACACCCCATACCCAATTTGTAGGCCTAATGCAGTGTAGTTTGCAACAACTACTAAACGAGAGTAGGAAGATCGAAGCAATGTGGACGAAACCTGGGGAACACCTTGGAGAGTAACACACCGTCTCTCTACACCCCATACCCAATTTGTAGGCCTAATGCAGTGTAGTTTGCAACAACTACTAAACGAGAGTAGGAAGATCGAAGCAATGTGGACGAAACCTGTGGAACACCTTGGAGTGTAACACACCATCTCTCTACACCCCATACCCAATTTGTAGGCCTAATGCAGTGTAGTTTGCAACAACTACTAAACGAGAGTAGGAAGATCAAAGCAATGTGGATGAAACCTGGGGAACACCTTGGAGTGTAACACACCGTCTCTCTACACCCCATACCCAATTTGTAGGCCTAATGCAGTGTAGTTTGCAACAACTACTAAACGAGAGTAGGAAGATCGAAGCAATGGCGAGGAAACCTGGGGAACACCTTGGAGTGGGACACACCGTCTCTACACCCCATACCCAATTTGTAGGCCTAATGCAGTTTAGTTTGCAACAACTACTAAACGAGAGTCGGAAGACCGAAGCAATGGCGAGGAAACCTGGGGAACACCTTGGAGTGGAACACACCGTCTCTACACCCCATACCCAATTTGTAGGCCTAATGCAGTGTAGTTTGCAACAACTACTAAACGAGAGTAGGAAGATCGAAGCAATGGCGAGTAAACCTGGGGAACACCTTGGAGTGGGACACACCGTCTCTACACCCCATACCCAATTTGTAGGCCTAATGCAGTGTAGTTTGCAACAACTACTAAACGAGAGTCGGAAGACCGAAGCAATGGGGAGGAAACCTGGGGAACACCTTGGAGTGGGACACACCGTCTCTACACCCCATACCCAATTTGTAGGCCTAATGCAGTGTAGTTTGCAACAACTACTAAACGAGAGTAGGAAGATCAAAGCAATGGAGAGGAAACCTGGGGCACACCTTGGGGCGGCAGACACCGTTAGTATGCCCTACCAAAGTAGTAGCCCCAATGCAGTTTTAAAATTCCTAGAGGCTGAAAACAAGACTATTGACGCTCTGCTTTTTTCAAAGGAGGACAGCTGAATTGAGTGGCGCAGACAGACACAGGTAGTAGGCCTTAAACCAAAAATGTGGCTCACTGCAGTTTAAAAAAGGTTACAGGGGTACACAGGCAGCATTGATCTGGGCAGTGGAGGACAATTTCAATAGTGGACCGCAGACAGACTTTGTACGCCTACTATTAAAAAAAGGATGCTCTATGCAATTAAAAATAGGTTCCAGGGGTCCACGGGCAGCAGTGGTGTGGTCAGTGGACGAGTATTGGAAGGAGGGACCGCAGACAGGCGTAGTAGGCCTAACATAACAAAATTAGGTTGTAGGCACTTTAAAATTCGTTCCAGTGGTACACGTGCAGCAGTGGTGTGGTCAGCGGAGGACAATTTTAATTAGGGACTGCAAACAGACTTTGTAGGCTGTCCCCTGTGGACCATGCATCCAACACATTAACCCAGTGCGCCGTAATGGACACGTAACTTTTTGTGGACATGCCTACTGGTCCATGCGTCTCTTGTCAGGTGCACCTTTCTACTGTTTGATTGCCTGAGTGCTATGACAATGCAGACTTTTTCATGCCGGTGGAGGGCTGGGATGGCTTTTCTCGCAAAAGAAATGTCGACTGGGTAGCTTGAACCGTGGTACAGCGTAGTTCATCTGGGCTTTCTAAATATAAAACAAAGAAAAAAAGGAGGCTCCATGCACTTTCAGCTGGGTTCCAGGGGTACACGGCCAGCATTGGTCTGGTCAGTGGAGAACTATTGGAAGGAAGGACCGCAGACAGGCTTCGAAGGCCTAACATAATAAAATTGGGATGTAGGCACTTTATAATTGGTTCCAGGGGTACACGGGCAGCAGTGGTCTGGTCAGTGGAGGAGTAGTAGAAAGAACGGACCGCAGACAGGCTTTGAAGGCCTAACATAATAAAATTGGGCTGTAGGCACTTTATAATTGGTTCCAGGGGTACACGGGCAGCAGTAGACAGGTCAGTGGAGGCCTAGTGGAAGGAGGGACCGCAGACAGGCTTCGAAGGCCTAACATAAAAAAATTGGGCTGTAGGCACTTTTAAATAGGTTCCAGGGGTACACGGGCAGCAGTGGTCTGGTCAGTGGAGGAGTAGTAGAAAGAACGGACCGCAGACAGGCTTCGAAGGCCTAACATAATAAAATATGGCTGTAGGCACTTTAGAATTGGTTCCAGGGGTGCACGAGCAGCAGTAGACTGGTCAGTGGAGGCCTAGTGGAAGGAGGCACCGCAGACAGGCTTCGAAGGCCTAACATAATAAAATATGGCTGTAGGCACTTTAGAATTAGTTCCAGGGTTGCACGGGCAGCAGTAGACTGGTCAGTGGAGGCCTAGTGGCTGCAGGGACCGCAGACAGGCTTCGAAGGCCTAACATAATACAATTTGGCTGTAGGCACTTTAAAATTGGTTCCAGGGGTACACGGGCAGCAGTAGACAGGTCAGTGGAGGCCTAGTGGAAGGAGGGACCGCAGACAGGCTTCGAAGGCCTAACATAATAAAATTGGGCTGTAGGCACTTTAAAATTGGTTCCAGGGGTACACGGGCAGCAGTAGACAGGTCAGTGGAGGCCTAGTGGAAGGAGGGAACGCAGACAGGCTTCGAAGGCCTAACATAAAAAAATTGGGCTGTAGGCACTTTTAAATAGGTTCCAGGGGTACACGGGCAGCAGTGGTCTGGTCAGTGGAGGAGTAGTAGAAAGAACGGACCGCAGACAGGCTTCGAAGGCCTAACATAATAAAATTGGGCTGTAGGCACTTTATAATTGGTTCCAGGGGTACAAGGGCAGCAGTAGACAGGTCAGTGGAGGCCTAGTGGAGGGAGGGACCGCAGACAGGCTTCGAAGGCCTAACATAAAAAAATTGGGCTGTAGGCACTTTTAAATAGGTTCCAGGGGTACACGGGCAGCAGTGGTCTGGTCAGTGGAGGAGTAGTAGAAAGAAGGGACCGCAGACAGGCTTCGAAGGCCTAACATAAAAAAATTGGGCTGTAGGCACTTTATAATTGGTTCCAGGGGTACACGGGCAGCAGTAGACAGGTCAGTGGAGGCCTAGTGGAAGGAGGGACCGCAGACAGGCTTCGAAGGCCTAACATAAAAAAATTGGTCTGTAGGCACTTTTAAATAGGTTCCAGGGGTACACGGGCAGCAGTGGTCTGGTCAGTGGAGGAGTAGTAGAAAGAACGGACCGCAGACAGGCTTCGAAGGCCTAACATAATAAAATATGGCTGTAGGCACTTTAGAATTGGTTCCAGGGGTGCACGGGCAGCAGTAGACTGGTCAGTGGAGGCCTAGTGGAAGCAGGGACCGCAGACAGGCTTCGAAGACCTAACGTAATAAAATTTGGCTGTAGGCACTTTAAAATTGGTTCCAGGGGTACACGGGCAGCAGTAGATAGGTCAGTGGAGGCCTAATATAAGGAGGGACCGCAGACAGGCTTCGAAGGCCTAACATAATAAAATTTGGCTGTAGGCACTTTAAAATTGGTTCCAGGGGTACACGGGCAGCAGTAGACAGGTCAGTGGAGGCCTAGTGGAAGGAGGGACCGCAGACAGGCTTCGAAGGCCTAACATAAAAAAATAGGGCTGTAGGCACTTTTAAATAGGTTCCAGGGGTACACGGGCAGCAGTGGTCTGGTCAGTGGAGGAGTAGTAGAAAGAACGGACCGCAGACAGGCTTCCAAGGCCTAACATAAAAAAATTGGGATGTAGGCACTTTTAAATAGGTTCCAGGGGTACACGGGCAGCAGTGGTCTGGTCAGTGGAGGAGTAGTAGAAAGAACGGACCGCAGACAGGCTTCGAAGGCCTAACATAATAAAATATGGCTGTAGGCACTTTAGAATTGGTTCCAGGGGTGCACGGGCAGCTGTAGACTGGTCAGTGGAGGCCTAGTGGAAGGAGGGACCGCAGACAGGTTTCGAAGGCCTAACATAATAAAATATGGCTGTGGGCACTTTAGAATTGATTCTAAGGGTGCACGGGCAGCAGTAGATTGGTCAGTGGAGGCCTAGTGGAAGGAGGGAACGCAGACAGGCTTTGAAGGCCTAACATAAAAAAATTGGGCTGTTGGCACTTTTAAATAGGTTCCAGGGGTACACGGGCAGCAGTGGTCTGGTCAGTGGAGGAGTAGTAGAAAGAACGGACCGCAGACAGGCTTCGAAGGCCTAACATAAAAAAATAGGGCTGTAGGCACTTTTAAATAGGTTCCAGGGGTACACGGGCAGCAGTAGACTGGTCAGTGGAGGCCTAGTGGAAGGAGGGACCGCAGACAGGCTTCGAAGGCCTAACATAAAAAAATTGGGCTGTAGGCACTTTTAAATAGGTTCCAGGGGTACACGGGCAGCAGTGGTCTGGTCAGTGGAGGAGTAGTAGAAAGAACGGACCGCAGACAGGCTTCGAAGTCCTAACATATTAAAATATGGCTGTAGGCACTTTAGAATTGGTTTCAGGGGTGCACGGGCAGCAGTAGACTGGTCAGTGGAGGCCTAGTGGAAGGAGGGACCGCAGACAGGCTTCGAAGGCCTAACATAATAAAATATGGCTGTAGGCACTTTAGAATTGGTTCCAGGGGTGCACGGGCAGCAGTAGACAGGTCAGTGGAGGCCTAGTGGAAGGAGGGACCGCAGACAGGCTTCGAAGGCCTAACATAATAAAATTGGGCTGTAGGCACTTTGAATTCTCTTGCAGGGGTACACAGGCAGTGGGCACCATTGGTGTTGTCAGCGGCGGCCGATTGTAATGAGTGTCTGCCAGTTAGTAGTCCCAAAAAATCAATACATGTTAATGTCTCGCATTACAACAAAAATAAAAACCAAAAGGGTGCAATCATTAGGTACAGGGTTGGGCTCCTCTGCGTAGTTTCAGACCTAGTAATTTTGCACAAAGTATTTACTTGGGTAAATATAGGACACTGCCCCTGACTATGTTAAGTACCATCATACATGTCAACACAATGGTATTGTCAGTGGCAGTAATTTACGGATGTCAGCGCATAGACTAAACATAGGTGTAACTGTGAGAGATAATTGTGCAAGTGGTAGAGCAATGTTTGAGCTGGGGGTGGGTGAACTCTCTTGTGGCCAGCGGTACATGCCCAGGGCCCCTCATGTTACAACAGTGTGTCTGACTTTGGGTGCGCACCACCACCGCCAGAGACACTTTATTGTACTATGAGGGACCCAGTGGCAGTGCCGTAGACCAAAAGCGGGCACACCCACCTCTTCAGACAAACAGCACTCTCACGGGTGCTTGCGCCAAGTGGTGATACCACGGCCCCGTGTGGGGAGTTTGGCCATTTAGGGAGGTGTAAACATGTCGTATGCTGGACAATCAGCTGCTGCAAATTACGAGATTGGTAAAGTCATTCAGAGTAGTCCACAGGCAATACCTTTTCATAGGAAAGCTAGGTGTCGGCCGGGCAAGGTGGGGCAAAAGAATTCGAAATCCAGTTGTGGTTCATTTTAATGAAGGTTAGATCATCAACATTTTGGGTGGCCAGACGAGTCCTTTTTTCAGTTAATATTGAACCTGCAGCACTGAATACTCTTTCTGATAGGACACTAGCTGCCGGGCAAGCAAGCTCCTGCAATGCATATTCTGCCAATTCTGGCCAGGTGGCTAATTTGGATGCCCAGTAATCAAATGGGAATGACGGTTGAGGTAGAACATCGATAAGGGATGAAAAATAGTTAGTAACCATACTGGACAAATGTTGTCTCCTGTCACTTTGAATTGATGCAGCAGTACCTGTCCTGTCTGCGGTCATAGCAAAATCACTCCACAACCTGGTCAGAAAACCCCTCTGTCCAACGCCACTTGGGATTTCTGCACCTCTAACACTTCTGTTCTGCTGCCCCCTGCTGCTCGTGTGAGAACGAGCACGGGCGCTGTGTGCTGGGAATGCCTGAAGCAAACGGTCAACAAGAGTTGATTGTTTGGTTGCTAATATTAGTTCCAAGTTCTCATGTGGCATAATATTTTGCAATTTGCCTTTATAGCGAGGATCAAGGAGGCAGGCCAACCAGTAATCGTCATCGTTCATCATTTTAGCAATGCATGTGTCCCTTTTGAGGATACGTAAGGCATAATCCGCCATGTGGGCCAAAGTTCCAGTTGTCAAATCTGCGGTTGTGCTGGGTTGAGGGGCAGTTTCAGGAAAATCTACGTCACTTGTGTCCCTCAAAAAACCAGAACCCGGCCTTGCCACGCCACCAATTTCCAGTGGCCCCGGAAAAGCTTCCTCATTAAAAATATACTCATCCCCATCATTTTCCTCGTCCTCCTCCTCTTCGCCCGCTACCTCGTCCTGTACACTGCCCTGACCAGACAATGGCTGACTGTCATCAAGGCTTTCCTGTTCCTCTGCTGCAGACGCCTGATTTTTTATGTGCGTCAAACTTTGCATCAGCAGACGCATTAGGGGGATGCTCATGCTTATTATGGCGTTGTCTGCACTAACCAGCCGTGTGTATTCCTCAAAACACTGAAGGACTTGACACATGTCTTGTATCTTCGACTACTGCACACCTGACAACTCCATGTCTGCCATCCTACTGCCTGCCCGTGTATGCGTATCCTCCCACAAAAACATTACAGCCCGCCTCTGTTCGCACAGTCTCTGAAGCATGTGCAGTGTTGAGTTCCACCTTGTTGCAACGTCTATGATTAGGCGATACTGGGGAAGGTTCAAAGACCGCTGAAAGGTCTGTATACGGCTGGAGTGTACGGGCGAACGGCGGATATGTGAGCAAAGTCCGCGCACTTTGAGGAGCAGGTCGGATAACCCCGGATAAGTTTTCAGGAAGCACTGCACCACCAGGTTTAAGGTGTGAGCCAGGCAAGGAATGTGTTTCAGTTGGGAAAGGGAGATGGCAGCCATGAAATTCCTTCCGTTATCACTCACTACCTTGCCTGCCTCAAGATCTACTGTGCCCAGCCACGACTGCGTTTCTTTCTGCAAGAACTCGGACAGAACCGCGGTGTGTCTGTTGTCGCCCAAACACTTCATAGCCAATACAGCCTGCTGATGCTTGCCAGTAGCTGCCCCATAATGGGACAACTGGTGTGCAACAGTGGCAGCTGCGGATGGAGTGATTGGGCGACTGCGATCTGTGGACGAGCTCTCGCTTCTGCAGGAGGACGAGGAGGAGGAGGAGGGGGTGCGAACGCCTACAGCCAACTGTTTCCTAGACTGTGGGCTAGGCAGAACTGTCCCGAAATTGCTGTCCCCTGAGGACCCTGCATCCACCACATTCACCCAGTGTGCCGTGATGGACACGTAACGTCCCTGGCCATGCCTACTGGTCCATGCATCTGTTGTCAGGTGCACCTTTGTACTCACAGATTGCCTGAGTGCATGGACGATGCACTCTTTAACATGTTGGTGGAGGGCTGGGATGGCTTTTCTCGAAAAGAAGTGTCGACTGGGTAGCTCGTAGCGTGGTACAGCGTAGTCCATCAGGGCTTTGAAAGCTTCACTTTCAACTAACCGGTAGGGCATCATCTCTAACGAGATTAGTCTAGCTATGTGGGCGTTCAAACCCTGTGTACGCGGATGCGAGGATAAGAACTTCCTTTTTCTAACCAGAGTCTCATGTAGGGTGAGCTGGACTGGAGAGCTGGAGATCGTGGAACTAGCGGGTGTGCCGGTGGACATGGCAGACTGAGAGACGGTTGGAGACGGTATTGTTTCCCACTGTGCCCTAGATGCAGTGTTTCCTACTACGAAACTGGTGATTCCCTGACCCTGACTGCTTTGGCCTGGCAAAAAAACCTGCACAGATACTGCAGGTGGTGCGGAAAATGGTGGCCTTACAGTGACGGCAGGGATGTAGCGTTGGTGAGTAGCTTCATTGGCCGAGGGTGCTACAACCTTAAGGGACGTTTGGTAGTTAGTCCAGGCTTGCAAATGCATGGTGGTTAAATGTCTATGCATGCAACTTGTATTCAGACTTTTCAGATTCTGACCTCTGCTTAAGGTAGTTGAACATTTTTGACAGATGACTTTGTGCGGATCAATTGGATGTTGTTTAAAAAAATGCCAGACTGCACTCTTTCGAGCCTCGGATCCCTTTTCAGGCATTGCAGACTGAGCTTTAACCGGATAGACACGCTGTCCTCCAACAGTTTTTGGCTTTGCCACGCGTTTTGTCCCATCTACGGGCCTGGCAGATGGAACCTGTTACGATGTTGATGCCTGCTGCGGCCCCTCCTCCTCCGCTTCAGAACTACTGCCGCCTGCACCCTGTTCCCCCAATGGCTGCCAATTGGGGTCAACAACTGGGTCATCTATAACCTCCTCTTCTAGCTCGTGCGCAACTTCATCTGTGTCACCGTGTAAGTCGGTGGTAGAGCGTTCGTGATGGAGCAACATAGTCTCATCAGGGTCTGATTCTGGATCAGTACCCTGCGAGGGCAATGTTGTGGTCTGAGTCAAAGAACCAGCATAGTAGTCTGGCTGTGGCTGTGCATCAGTGCACTCCATGTCAGATTCAACTTGTAATGGGCATGGCCTGTTAACTGCTTCACTTTCTAAGCCAGGGACTGTATGTGTAAAGAGCTCCATGGAGTAACCCGTTGTGTCGCCTGCTGCATCCTTCTCTGTTGTTGTTTTTGCTGAAGAGGACAAGGAAGCGACTTGTCCCTGACCGTGAACATCCACTAACGACGCGCTGCTTTTACATTTACCAGTTTCAAAAGAGGAGGCAAAAGAGCTAGAGGCTGAGTTAGCAAGGTAAGCCAAAACTTGCTCTTGCTGCTCCGGCTTTAAAAGCGGTTTTCCTACTCCCAGAAAAGGGAGTGTTCGAGGCCTTGTGTAGCCAGACGACGAACCTGGCTCCACAGCTCCAGGCTTAGGTGCAATATTTTTTTTCCCACGACCACCTGATGCTCCACTACCACTACCATCATTACCAGCTGACAATGAACGCCCACGGCCACGACCTCTTCCACCAGACTTCCTCATTGTTTTAAAAAACGTAACCAAAGTAACGGTATTTGTTGCTGTCAAACAACTTACACGGTGAGCTATAGCTTCAGTATGATTTAGATATCCCTTTACAGGTGGGTGAGACCGCAAGGAAAATCAGGCACAATGTTACACATTCTGTTTTCGGTGGCACCAAATGAGAGAGATGCCACACACGCAGGACTGTCACTCAAGCAGAAATGTCAATATTGATCTCTCACTTTTTTTTTTTATTTGTTCAGGGAGAATTTAGAAACCAAATAAAAAAAAAATAGGCTTTCTATGGCCCACTATTTGAGAGAGAGAGATGGCACACCCAGGAGTCAAGACTGGCACACAAGCGGAAAGGGCACTATTAATCTCCCACTGATTTCTTTTTGATTTTTTCAGGGAGAATTTAGAAACACAATAAAAAAAAAATAGGCTTTCTATGGCCCACTATTTGAGAGAGAGAGATGGCACACCCAGGAGTCAAGACTGGCACACAAGCAGAAAGGGCAATATTAATCTCCCACTGATTTCTTTTTGATTTTTTCAGGGAGAATTTAGAAACACAATAAAAAAAAAATAGGCTTTCTATGGCCCACTATTTGAGAGAGAGAGATGGCACACCCAGGAGTCAAGACTGGCACACAAGCAGAAAGGGCAATATTAATCTCCCACTGATTTCTTTTTTTTTTTCAGAGAGACTTTAGAAACAAAATAAAATAAAATGATTTTTTCAGGAAGAATTTAGAAACCAAATAAAACAAAATGATTTTTTAAGGGAGAATTTAGAAACCAAATAAAAAAAATAGCCTTTCTTTGGCCCAGTGCCCACTATTTGAGAGAGAGATGGCTCACCCAGGAGTCAAGACTGGCACACAAGCAGAAAGGGCAATATTAATCTCCCACTGATTTCTTTTTTATTTTTTTCAGGGAGAATTTAGAAACACAATAAAAAAAAAATAGGCTTTCTATGGCCCACTATTTGAGAGAGAGAGATGGCACACCCAGGAGTCAAGACTGGCACACAAGCAGAAAGGGCAATATTAATCTCCCACTGATTTCTTTTTGATTTTTTCAGGGAGAATTTAGAAACACAATAAAAAAAAAATAGGCTTTCTATGGCCCACTATTTGAGAGAGAGAGATGGCACACCCAGGAGTCAGGAGTGGCACACAAGCAGAAAGGGCAATATTAATCTCCCACTGATTTCTTTTTGATTTTTTGCAGGGAGAATTTAGAAACACAATAAAAAAAAAATAGGCTTTCTATGGCCCACTATTTGAGAGAGAGAGATGGCACACCCAGGAGTCAAGACTGGCACACAAGCAGAAAGGGCAATATTAATCTTCCACTGATTTCTTTTTGATTTTTTCAGGGAGAATTTAGAAACACAATAAAAAAAAAAAATAGGCTTTCTATGGCCCACTATTTGAGAGAGAGAGATGGCACACCCAGGAGTCAGGAGTGTCACACAAGCAGAAAGGGCAATATTAATCTCCCACTGATTTCTTTTTGATTTTTTCAGGGAGAATTTAGAAACACAATAAAAAAAAAATAGGCTTTCTATGGCCCACTATTTGAGAGAGAGAGATGGCACACCCAGGAGTCAAGACTGGCACACAAGCAGAAAGGGCAATATTAATCTCCCACTGATTTCTTTTTGATTTTTTGCAGGGAAAATTTAGAAACACAATAAAAAAAAATAAGTTTTCTATGGCCCAGTGCCCACTATTTGAGAGAGAGAGATGGCACACCCAGGAGTCAAGACTGGCACACAAGCAGAAAGGGCAATATTAATCTCCCACTGATTTCTTTTTTTTTTTCAGAAAGACTTTAGAAACAAAATAAAATAAAATGATTTTTTCAGGAAGAATTTAGAAACCAAATAAAATAAAATGATTTTTTAAGGGAGAATTTAGAAACCAAATAAAAAAAAATAGCCTTTCTATGGCCCAGTGCCCACTATTTGAGAGAGAGATGGCTCACCCAAGAGTCAAGACTGGCACACAAGCAGAAAGGGCAATATTAATCTCCCACTGATTTTTTTTTTCATTTTTTCAGGGAGAATTTAGAAACACAATAAAAAAAAAAATAGGCTTTCTATGGCCCACTATTTGAGAGAGAGAGATGGCACACCCAGGAGTCAGGAGTGGCACACAAGCAGAAAGGGCAATATTAATCTCCCACTGATTTCTTTTTGATTTTTTCAGGGAGAATTTAGAAACACAATTAAAAAAAAATAGGCTTTCTATGGCCCAGTGCCCACTATTTGAAGAGAGAGATGGCACACCCAGGAGTCAGGAGTGGCACACAAGCAGAAAGGGCAATATTAATCTCCCACTGATTTCTTTTTGATTTTTTCAGGGAGAATTTAGAAACACAATAAAAAAAAAATAGGCTTTCTATGGCCCACTAGTTGAGAGAGAGAGATGGCACACCCAGGAGTCAGGAGTGGCACACAAGCAGAAAGGGCAATATTAATCTCCCACTGATTTTTTTTTATCCCACAAAAAAAAAAAAATAACAGGGACTGTCCTACAATTTCTATCTCCCTGCAGTAATATCAGCCAGGTATGGCAGGCAGCAATAAGGAGTGGACTGATGCACAAATTAAATAAAAAGTGTGGACAAACAAACAAGATAGCTGTGCAGAAAGGAAGGAACAACAGGATTTGTGCTTTGAAAAAAGCAGTTGGTTTGCACAGCGGCATACACACAGCAATGCAGCTATCAGGGAGCCTTCTAGGGCAGCCCTATGAGCTACAGTGCTGAGGAAAAAAAATGTAGCTTCCACTGTCCCTGCAAACAAAGGTGGTGTTGGACAGTGAAAATCGCTACAGCACAAGCGGTTTGGTGGTTAATGGACCCTGCCTAACGCTATCCCTGCATCTGACGAAGCGGCAGCAACCTCTCCCTAGGCTCAGATCAGCAGCAGTAAGATGGCGGTCGGCGGGAACGCCCCTTTATAGCCCCTGTGACGCCGCAGACAGCAAGCCAATCACTGCAATGCCCTTCTCTAAGATGGTGGGGACCAGGACCTATGTCATCACGCTGCCCACACTCTGCGTCCACCTTCATTGGCTGAGAAATGGCGCTTTTCGCGTCATTGAAACGCGACTTTGGCGCGAAAGTCGCATACCGCATGGCCGACCCCACACAAGGGTCGGATCGGGTTTCATGAAACCCGACTTTGCCAAAAGTCGGCGACTTTTAAAAATGAACGATCCGTTTCGCTCAACCCTAGTTGCGAGCTCACTTTATTTTGGCCAAAAAATTAAACCAATACCTCATATAATGTATGTGTTTATCATATGCATTAATGTTTTGCACTATATCATATATTTTTTTTGCAGGATGTGGCCAGGCCTCTTTTTGTTGGTTAGGCTTTTTTCTGGGGCGTTTGTCACTGTGTGCTGCATATTATAGTGCTGGGCAGCCCGCCTGTTAATACAGGGACGTCATTAATAGGCTGCATACCAGACAATGTGCATCACACTTACATGTGTGACTGGCCTCCTATGCGAGTTATATCAATGTGCATTTTTTCTACTAGGCAGCCAACCCCTGCAATGTCATGCTGGTGCGGGGGTGGCTGTTTTTATCAAGTAGTTTGCACCTGTGCCTCCCCTTGACTTTATCAGTGGAGGCCTGCTGCATCCTGCTAAGTGTGCATTTGTCATCAGACTGGGTTTTGGGAAGGCCGTATCTCTTGGTATGTATTTTTACCCTACTCCCTCACATCTCATTCAGTCCCACTCTGCAGATGTCACTGCCAACAGGTCACAGGTGAGGATGTTACCTTTAGTAGCCATTCGAATACATTTGTGTTAACTTCTGCGCATGTTATCAGGCCAAAAAAATCACCAGGGTATGTAAACTTTTGATCAGTGTCATTGGAATGTTTTGGGTTGTCATTATGATTTAAAAAGAGAAAACACAGTAGTTTGGCAGTTAATGGCTTCACCCAGTAACCATGAGTGGAGAAAAACTTTTGGTGTTATCATTCATATTCTCTAAAAAAAGACCAAGAAAGCAAAAATTCTGAGGTGTATGTAAACTTTTGAGCACAACTGTAGAAGACAATCCCTAACACAAGTATGAACGGAAACTAAAACATTTTGGGTCTCTGAAAATGGCAACAAAAACAACTAATTTTGATTTTCAAATGTCATAATTTTATTTACTACTGAAATATTTAAAATTAATAATTATATAATTTTTATTATAATTACCTGTAGAACCATGTGGCCAGGTGATTTTTTACTGCACAATGAATGCCATAAAAACAAAGCTTGAAATGCAATGGGGGTTTTGCAGTATTTCACAATTTCATCCCAGTTGGATTTTTTTTGCAGTTCATCAGTAATTTGAAAAAATTAATGTCCAACAATTAACAAGCCATTATACAGTTAAATCAATGGAAACATAAAAAAGTTATGACTCTTGGAAGTAGCGGAAAAAAATAGTTTGTTTCCAAATGGGTCAATGTAATTTTAATGTGCTTTTGGTTTAGTTCTAATTGCAATTACCTTTTCTTTTATTTAAACAGTTTAGAAACTCATCCACATTGTCCCTATGACTGGGTGACTATTTATGATGGGATTCCTCAGTTTTCTCCTGAAATAGCAAGGCTTTGTAATGGCAACAGCACGAACAACACTTTTTACTCATCCTCTAATATTATGAGCATTGAATTCAGAACTGACTCTAGTGTACAAAGAAATGGCTTTTTCGCAGTGTTTTCATCAATATATGGTAAGTATTATAATATACAGAATTTTAATACCTGTCCAGAGGTGCAGAAGTCTCATTGATAGTGTTGAGCGATACCGTCCGATATTTGAAAGTATCGGTATCGGATGGTATCGGCCGATATCCGAAAAATATCGGATATCGCCGTTACCGTTATCCGATGCCAATACAAGTCAATGGGACACAAATATCGGAAGGTATCCTGTAATGGATCCCAGTGTCTGAAGGAGAGGAAACTCTCCTTCAGGCCCTGGGATCCATATTCATGTGTAAAATAAAGAATAAAAATAAAAAATATTGATATACTTACCCTCTGACGCGCCCTGGTCATCACCGCTGCAACCGCCTTGCTTTCGTTCCTAAGAATGAGCGCGTTAAGGACCTTCGATGACGTCGCGGCTTGTGATTGGTCGCGTGAGCGGTCACATGACCGCTCAGCGACCAATCACAAGCTGCGACGACATCGAAGGCGCTTTACGCGCTCATTCTTCGGAACGAAAGCAAGGCGGTTAAAGCGGTGACGACCAGGGCGCGTCAGAGGGTAAGTATATCAATATTTTTTATTTTTATTCTTTATTTTACACATTAATCTTAATCCCGATACTGATTCCCGATATCACAAAAATATCGGAATTCGGTATCGGAATTCCGATACTGCAAATATCGGCCGATACCTGATACTTGCGGTATCGGAATGCTCAACACTACTCATTGACAGTTACAGGAATCATTTGATTGCAGTGATTGCCTCAAAAGGTTTTGTGCAGCAAAATATTAAGTTAAGGGGACCATCATTTCTATCCAGGCCTATTTCATGAGTTTTATTTTTTAAAAATTATGTGGAAGCATGGTTGAAAAGCAATGTCTGGCTTTCATTTGTTCATTTTCATAGAGTTTTTATTTATTATTACTTTTGTTGGATTCAAGTTATTTCTGTGACCATTGTGGGTTTTTCTGTCATTAAATGAGGGGTACCAACAATTTTGATGACGTATGTATCACAATAGAGTAAGCAAGTGAGCTAAACATATCACAAAAGGGTACACACAATAAAAAGTAGCACACATTTTTTCAACTAAATCTAGGTTGAAAATTGCCCAATCACTTGCCCACATATTCATAACTTTCCAGCTCTTGGTATGTTTCAATTTAATCTAAATGTGCTAGAAAACATATAAAATGTTTGAAATATTTCTTTTAATGGATAAAATCTGATAAAATCTACACTAATTCAGATCAGACATAAAGAAGCAAAAAAGTCACAACAAATTATTTTGCTGCAAGTTTTTAACACTTTAGATTTAGTTTGATATACACATTAATTTGCAATCGGTATGATTAAAGGGACTCTGTAACATCTGAAATGTAATTTGAATTAATTAAATAGTTATATAGGTGATTTAACACTATATAAAGTAAATAATTAGATATGAGGCGAAGCCTCAGCCAGCTCACCGATTCGCTTCACAGGTGCATGGAACCCGTCCTGACCCAACATGTCTTCAATCCAATATGTGAACAAAGTTAGTAGTTCCAGCTCCTTTTAAAATTTCCAATTCTTTATTTTTCCATTAAAACTGCATAGTCCTTGTGCAAAGTGGATGTAGTTACAGTGGATACAGAAAAACAAGCAACGCGTTTTGATCTAATATGATCTTTTTCACAGCTTGAACTCACCCTCATCTGTGAATCTTTATATATGGCATTACTCCCCATTTGATTTCTTTGAGCATTTCTCAAACATTTACAGTTAGGGCCAGAAATATTTGGACAGTGACACAAGTTTTGTTATTTTAGCTGTTTACAAAAACATGTTCAGAAATACAATTATATATATAATATGGGCTGAAAGTGCACACTCCCAGCTGCAATATGATAGTTTCCACATCCAAATTGAAGAAAGGGTTTAGGAATCATAGCTCTGTAATGCATAGCGTCCTCTTTTTCAAGGGACCAAAAGTAATTGGACAATGGACTCTAAGGGCTGCAATTAACTCTGAAGGCGTCTCCCTCGTTAACCTGTAATCAATGAAGTAGTTAAAAGGTCAGGGGTGGATTCCAGGTGTGTGGTTTTGCATTTGGAAGCTGTTGCTGTGAGCAGACAACATGCGGTCAAAGGAACTCTCAATTGAGGTGAAGCAGAACATCCTGAGGCTGAAAAAAAAGAAAAAATCCATCAGAGAGATAGCAGACATGCTTGGAGTAGCAAAATCAACAGTTGGGTACATTCTGAGAAAAAAGGAATTGACTGGTGAACTTGGGAACTCAAAAAGGCCTGGACGTCCACGGATGACAACAGTGGTGGATGATCGCTGCATACTTAATTTGGTGAAGAAGAACCCGTTCACAACATCAACTGAAGTCCAGAACACTCTCAGTGAAGTAGGTGTATCTGTCTCTAAGTCAACAGTAAAGAGAAAACTCCATGACAGTAAATACAAAGGGTTCACATCTAAATGCAAACCATTCATCAATAACAAAAATAGACAGCCCAGAGTTAAATTTGCAGAAAAACACCTCAAGAAGCCAGCTCAGTTCTGGAAAAGTATTCTATGGACAGATGAGACAAAGATCAACCTGTACCAGAATGATGGGGAGAAAAAAGTTTGGAGAAGAAAGGGAACGGCACATGATCCAAGGCACACCACATCCTCTGTAAAACATGGTGGAGCCAACGTGATGGCATGGGCATGCATGGCTTTCAATGGCACTGGGTCACTTGTGTTTATTGATGACATAAGAGCAGACAAGAATAGCCGGATGAATTCTGAAGTGTACCGGGATATACTTTCAGCCCAGATTCAGTCAAATGCTGCAAAGTTGATTGGACGGCGCTTCATAGTACAGATGGACAATGACCCCAAGCATACAGCCAAAGCTACCCAGGAGTTCATGAGTGCCAAAAAGTGGAACATTCTGCAATGGCCAAGTCAATCTCCAGATCTAAACCCAATTGAGCATGCATTTCACTTGCTCAAATCCAGACTTAAGACGGAAAGACCCACAAACAAGCAAGACCTGAAGGCTGCGGCTGTAAAGGCCTGGCAAAGCATTAAGAAGGAGGAAACCCAGCGTTTGGTGATGTCCATGGGTTCCAGACTTAAGGCAGTGATTGCCTCCAAAGGATTTGCAACAAAATATTGAAAATAAAAATATTTTGTTTGGGTTATGTTTATTTGTCCGATTACTTTTGACCTCCTAAAATGTGGAGTGTTTGTAAAGAAATGTGTACAATTCCTACATTTTCTATCAGATATTTTTGTTCAACCCTTCAAATTAAACGTTACAATCTGCACTTGAATTCTGTTGTAGAGGTTTCATTTCAAATCCAATGTGGTGGCATGCAGAGCCCAACTCGCGAAAATTGTGTCACTGTCCAAATATTTCTGGCCCTAACTGTATACTGCACAATATTAAAAAAAAAATCCTACTCTGTGACATACTGAAGAAAGGAGGAGCACAAAACTGATTGCTCCTCCCTTCTAAAGCTGCTTGCTACACTTCTGAGTGATGATGAAAAGGGGAACCGCCCCATACTGTGTGCACGCCATTGACTCCTGCATAGTTAATGTGCTTGCACAGCACCGCAGTTATGTTTCAAGCAGTGCTTGCTTTAGCTAAGTGAGCGCTATCAATCAGAGTCATAGAACTGCTCAGTGTGCAAATTGATGGAAGCACAATGGTTTATGAACCATGCAACAAAACCAACCATTTGCATATGTGAAATGTATAGCGAAAAGTACACTGCAATGTGTAGTGTTAAATCCAATATGTGAACAAAGTTAGTAGTTCCAGCTCCTTTAAAAATTTCCAATTCTTTATTTTTCCATTAAAACGGCATAGTCCTTGTGCAAAGTGGATGTAGTTACAGTGGATACAGAAAAACAAGCAACGTGTTTTGATCTAATATGATCTTTTTCACAGCTTGAACTCACCCTCATCTGTGAGTCTTTATATATGGTATTACTTCTGTTCTTACATAGTTAATTAGTCCACCTGGTAATGAACACACACACACAAAAAAAAACAATGCCCCCATTTGATTTCTTTGGGCATTTGTCAAACATTTATACTGCACAATATTATATATATATATGTACAACACAGTACAAAAACATAGCAATAAAAATTTTACAAATAGTGATACAACAGCTCATTTTTCCTATTCAGGCCTTTTGGATGTCTCGTATGCAAATTGTAAATCCAATAGGCTTCGTTAGTCAGAAGACGTCTTTTTGTGTCTCCTCCGCGCAATGGTTTTTTTACCTGTTCTATTCCTTGAACCTTCATTGCGGACAAATTTCCTGCATGAAATGTAATAAAATGTTTGGCTACCATTGAAATATTTCTATTACTATTACTACCTTCCAAGGTGTCACTTATTGTTAGGAGTCGAGTTTCCTCTGCTGCACAGGGGGAATCTCGATCCGTCTCCACTGCGGTCTCCCATTCTCCTCCAGCCGCAGTGGAGCCTGCTCAGCAGGGACGTCGATCCCAGCGTCTCGCTCAGTCTGACTCTGTGAGAAGAGTTACTGCTGCTTCTCCAGCTTCTGCCTGTAAAGCCTATACTGGTCAGCAGCGAGTGGACTTCTCTGGGACTAAGTCTTTGTCTGCGCACACTGAGCATGCCCAGGGCAAGATCTCTTGTTGGAGATCGAGGGTCATGTGCTCAGACTCTGCAGCGCATTCTATTGGTCCTCTTGGCAGGTCTTGGAAGGGCAAAGTTTCTGTGGCCGCTTCCTGTCCTGCGACTATATAAACTGCGCATGACCGCACGGCCATGCGCTAGTGTACAATTTAATACGTGTGTTTGTTGTGAGTGCAAGTCGTTCTTTAAATACCCCTACCCTATTGTATGATTGTTCGCGTATGGAGTATGGCTGCTATCTAGCGCCCGACTTATCACTCAACGTGTCACACATGTGTCAGCGTCTACTGCTGTGACCGCCAGTGCGGCGCCACGCGCCAGTGTGCGCTTCCTGACCCACATCTGGGTGCTTAGTGGTGCCTGCCAGCACGGCACAGTTCGCACTTCGGTGCCTTATTTATATTATTCCTTTCACACCCAGTAGCGGTGTAGTGCCAGCAAGGGTCTAATCGGACTACAATCCCTGTTGGGGTTTAGTTCGCTGACCACTTGCTCGCGCTCTATGTGCGGTACCGCGGTCCTGTGACGCAACAGGATCGCTTTCTTCACGCTGGGTGAGGTTTAACCCACGCGTGTATTCTTTTGAATACCGCCATATTGTCTGTCATTTCCTAGCAGCAGGTTTCACCTGCACGGTGGACCCCGGACTGCGAACGCATCTATATCATCTCTCTTGGTGCGTTCCACCAGTCCTAACATTACACTAGCGCCAGGGTCTGGCTAGTGATGACAGACAAACAGCAATCTCTGCGGCATATCCAGCAGCTGGATGGTAAGTTGGCGGCTCTCGAGAGCGCGACCTCAGCTGTGAATGTTACTGCAGTAGCTGTACAGGCTGCCAGCGTGGCTGCAGCTACTATGTCCATTGCCACCCCTGTTCCGACATTATCTCGCCTCCCGCTGCCAGAAAAATTTTCTGGTGATAGCAAGTTTTGTAGGGGATTTGTGAGTCAGTGCTCTATTTACCTCGAGCTCCTGGCTACACGTTTTCCCACAGAGCGGGCTAAGGTGGGATTTATTCTGTCTCTATTGTCGGACAGGGCGTTGGAATGGGCTACGCCGCTGTGGGAGCGTGGCGATCATGTGGTGCAGAGTGCTCCGCTGTTCCTGAGCGCTCTGAAACAGGTCTTTTTAGGACCTCAAGTCACCCATGATACTGCGCTCCAATTGCTGGCATTAACTCAGGGTGAGTCCTTGGTCAGTCATTTTGCCGTCCAATTCCGCACCTTAGCATCTGAGCTGGATTGGTCGGATAAAGCTCTTATCCCCATATTTTGGAGGGGCTTGGCTGACCACGTAAAGGACGCTCTGGCCACTAGGGAGATTCCTGCCACACTGGAGGAGTTAATAACTGTCTCCACTCGAATTGACCTCCGTTTTAACGAGCGGAGGTTAGAGCGAGCCCAGTGTAGGCAGAGGTTTCGGCTGGCTCCTACTTTCGCCAAACCTCTGGAATTTCCGGTCCTGGTTCCTGAGTCACATGAGGCCAGGGAAGTGTCACAAGCAGGATCTAAGTCCCGGACCGCTTGTGCACTCAGGGTCTGTCATGTTTGCCAGCAGTCAGGACATCTAGCCACCAGATGTCCTCAGCGGTCGAGGAAACGTCAGCGTCTAGTGGTAGTAGGTGGAGGTACACTAGACACGGCGACGTTTGCCTCTAAGTTGTCCTTTAAGGGGACAATTACTATTGGCTCATTCTCCCACTCGGTAGAGCTCTGCGTGGATTCTGGGGCGGAGGGCAATTTTATGTCTTCTGCCTTTGCCCAACGTCACGCAATACCCCTGGTTATGCTTGCTCAACCAGTAACGGTGCAAGTGGTGAATGGGTCGACATTGCCCTCACAGATAACACACCAGACCATCCCTTTTACTCTGTCCATGTCGCCATCTCATCAGGAGATAATTTCTCTGCTCGTCATTCCGGAAGGAATTGATGAGGTCCTGTTGGGAATATCTTGGCTACGGTACCACTCTCCTCACATCGAGTGGTCCTCAGGCAGAATTCTGGGTTGGGGTGAATCTTGTGGGGGTAGGTGTCAGAGGGAGTGCGTTCAGGTTGCTACTACTGAGGTACCCGCAGATCTATCCTCTCTCCCCAAGCAGTATTGGTCTTATGCAGACGTGTTCTCCAAAAAGGCGGCGGAGGTCCTTCCGCCTCATCGCCCCTATGACTGTCCTATTGATCTCTTGCCTGGTGCTGAGCCTCCCCGGGGTCGAGTTTATCCGCTATCTCTCCCGGAGACGGAGGCAATGTCACAGTACATCCGGGAAAATCTGGCAAGAGGATTCATTAGGAAGTCAATGTCACCTGCTGGGGCAGGGTTCTTCTTCGTGCAGAAGAAGAATGGGGAATTGCGCCCATGCATAGACTACAGGGGTCTTAACGCCATCACCGTTAAGAATAAGTATCCTTTGCCCTTGATATCTGAGTTACTCGATAGACTTCGGGGAGCAAGGGTATTTACTAAATTAGATTTGCGGGGTGCTTACAACCTGATTCGCATCCGTGAGGGGGACGAATGGAAGACGGCCTTTAACACCAGGGATGGGCACTATGAATATCTGGTGATGCCCTTCGGGCTCTGTAATGCCCCAGCCGTTTTCCAAGACTTTGTGAACGATATCTTCCGGGATATGCTTTCCACCTCGGTCGTAGTCTATCTGGATGATATTCTTATCTACTCTCCAGATATTGACTCCCACCGGAGAGATGTTTGCAAAGTCTTCGACCTCCTACGGGCAAACTCCCTCTATGCCAAGTTGGAGAAGTGTATGTTTGAGCAGGAGTCTTTACCTTTCCTGGGCTACATCATCTCGGCCCAGGGATTGGCTATGGATCCTGCCAAACTACAGGCAGTGATGGACTGGCAGGAACCCCATTCTCTGAAAGCGGTGCAGCGCTTTATGGGGTTCATAAATTACTATCGTCAGTTCATCCCCCACTTCTCAACCCTGGTAGCTCCCTTGGTATCCCTCACCAAGAAGGGAGCGAATCCTAAATCGTGGTCCGAAGAGGTCTCCAAGGCCTTCACTTCTATTAAGTCCCATTTTGCTAGCGCTCCCATCTTACGTCGTCCCGATGTGGATAAGCCATTCCTAATGGAGGTGGATGCCTCTTCCGTTGGTGCAGGAGCAGTCCTCTATCAAAAGGATGCTCAAGGTCGGAAGCATCCATGCTTCTTCTTCTCAAAAACCTTCTAACCAGCGGAGAGAAATTACTCCATCGGGGATAGGGAGTTGCTGGCAATGAAGTTGGCCTTTTCGGAATGGAGACATCTCTTGGAGGGTGCTCGGCTCCCATTCCAAGTCTTCACGGACCACAAGAATTTGGTCTATTTACAGACAGCCCAGCGGCTGAATTCTCGTCAGGCCAGATGGTCCTTGTTTTTCTCCCGGTTCCACTTCACTCTACATTATCTCGCCGGGGAGAAGAACATCCATGCTGACGCTCTCTCTCGCTCCCTGGTGTCAACTGTGGAGGAGGAGGACGAGCCTCGGCTCATTGTCCCTTCAGAGAGTCTGAGAACCGTAGCTCCGGTTTCGCTTGAGTCTGTGCCTCCAGGCAAGACTTTTGTCCCCATCAATTTGCGTCCGGAGGTTCTCTCGTGGGCTCATTCGTCCAGAGTGGGTGGACACTTTGGGGCAAAGAGGACATCTGAGTTGTTGGCGAGAATGTATTGGTGGCCACATATGGTTCGTGACGTTGGAGACTACGTTCGGGCATGTGTCTCTTGTGCCAAAAATATGTCTCTCTGTCAACGGCCAGCTGGGTTGTTATACCCTCTGCCGGTGGCAGACAGGCCCTGGGAGATGGTCGGGATGGACTTTGTGGTGGGTTTGCCCAAGTCACGTGGCTGTACTGTCATTTGGGTTATCACCGACCATTTTTCTAAAATGGTGCATTTGGTGCCGCTTCCCCGGTTACCTTCTGCACGGGCCTTGGCAGCATTGTTTGTTAAACACATCTTCCGTCTTCACAGTATGCCAGACAAAATTGTCAGTGACCGGGGTCCCCAGTTTGCGTCTCGGTTCTGGAGAGAGCTTTGTCGTCTTCTCAGTATCGAGTTGAATCTCTCTTCGGCATACCATCCCGAGACTTATGGGTTGGTGGAGAGAGCCAACCAGACCTTGGTCACATATCTGCGACATTTTGTCTCTGCTAAACAAGATGACTGGGCATCTTTGCTACCGTGGGCGGAGTTTGCTCTTAACAATGCTGTAGCTGACTCCACTGGACAGACCCCATTCCTCCTTAACTATGGTCAGTATCCGCGGGTACCTGTGCCCATGCCCGTGTCTTCCGCCGATTCCAGGGTGGCAGACTGGGCTGTGAAGGCACGGGACATTTGGGATCACACTCAGGATGCCATTCGGGCTTCCAAGGAAAGAATGAGGTCCTCCGCCGATGTTCATCTGCGCCCCGCTCCGACCTTTGCTCCTGGCGACTTGGTGTGGCTCTCCGCCCGTAACATCAGGCTGCGAGTTGAGTCCACTAAGTTTGCGCCTCGCTACTTGGGTCCCTTCAAGGTTCTCGAACAGGTTAATCCTGTGGTCTACCGCCTGGCTCTTCCTCCACGCTTGGGTATCACCGACACCTTTCATGTGTCCCTCTTGAAACCCGTATACATGTCCCGGTTTTCCGAGTCATCTGCCGGGACATCGGGTTCGTCTACGGACGATTACGAGGTGAACGCTATTTTGGGGTGTAAGGTGGTACGCGGCAAAAAGTTCTATCTGGTGGATTGGAAGGGTTATGGTCCAGAGAACAGGTCATGGGAGCCTGCTGAAAACATTCGGGCCCCACAGCTCATTGCTGCCTTCGAACGTAGCGAGGCCCAAGGAGGGGGGGCCCTAGGAGGGGGGGTAATGTTAGGAGTCGAGATTCCTCTGCTGCACAGGGGGAATCTCGATCCGTCTCCGCTGCGGTCTCCCATTCTCCTCCAGCCGCAGTGGAGCCTGCTCAGCAGGGATGTCGATCCCAGCGTCTCGCTCAGTCTGACTCTGTGAGAAGAGTTACTGCTGCTTCTCCAGCTTCTGCCTGTAAAGCCTATACTGGTCAGCAGCGAGTGGACTTCTCTGGGACTAAGTCCTTGTCTGCGCACACTGAGCATGCCCAGGGCAAGATCTCCCGTTGGAGATCGAGGGTCATGTGCTCAGACTCTGCAGCGCATTCTATTGGTCCTCTTGGCAGGTCTTGGAAGGGCAAAGTTTCTGTGGCCGCTTCCTGTCCTGCAACTATATAAACTGCGCATGACCGCACGGCCATGCGCTAGTGTACAATTTAATATGTGTGTTTGTTGTGAGTGCAAGTCGTTCTTTAAATACCCCTACCCTATTGTATTATTGTTCGCGTATGGAGTATGGCTGCTATCTAGCGCCCGACTTATCACTCAACGTGTCACACACGTGTCAGCGTCTACTGCTGTGACCGCCAGTGCAGTGCCACGCGCCAGTGTGCGCTTCCTGACCCACGTCTGGGTGCTTAGTGGTGTCTGCCAGCACCGCACAGTTTGCACTTCGGTGCTCTAACTATCAGTTACCTGATAGTTACACCCAGTTACGGTGTTGTGCACAAGTAGTCTGAACGGACTTCAACCCTTAGTCTTGGGATTGAGTTAGCTGACTCCTTGCTTGCACTCTTTAGTGCGGTATTGCGGACCTGTGGCTTTACAGGGTTCGCTTCCACCGCCATATAGCACTGCCATTTACTAGCAGCAGGTTTTCACCTGCACGGAGGACCCGGGACTGCAAACGCACCTATTAATATTTCATCTTATACTTGGTGTGTTCTGCCAGTCCTAACACTTAGTGAATCTCCTCTCTTAAGTGCAATCCTACTCTGTGACATACTGAAGAAAGGAGGAGCACAAAACTGATTGCTCCTCCCTTCTAAAGCTGCTTGCTACACTTCTGAGTGATGATGAAAAGGGGAACCGCCCCATACTGTGTGCACTTCCTGACCCACGTCTGGGTGCTTAGTGGTGCCTGCCAGCACGGCACAGTTCGCACTTCGGTGCCTTAATTATATTATTCCTTTCACACCCAGTAGCGGTGTAGTGCCAGCAAGGGTCTAATCGGACTACAATCCCTGTTGGGGTTTAGTTCGCTGACCACTTGCTCGCGCTCTATGTGCGGTACCGCGGTCCTGTGACGCAACAGGATCGCTTTCTTCACGCTGGGTGAGGTTTAACCCACGCGTGTATTCTTTTGAATACCGCCATATTGTCTGTCATTTCCTAGCAGCAGGTTTCACCTGCACGGTGGACCCCGGACTGCGAACGCATCTATATCATCTCTCTTGGTGCGTTCCGCCAGTCCTAACACTTATATGTTCAGATATGCGCGTTTTCAATTTTCTAGTGGTGCAGCCTATGTAAGTCAAATTGCACAATTCACAATCTATTTTATATACAACATTAGTAGTGTGGCAATTTATAAATTGTCTTATATCATAAACTGTGCCATTTGAGTTATCAGAAAAGGTTTTACCTATATGTGCATGTTCACACGTGCTGCATGATGTTTTGCCACACCTATAGAAACCCTTTGTTTCCAGCCATGTAGTAGATTTAGTGTCAGAACAAAACAAACCTGGGGAGACTAAGTTCCCCACAGTAGGAGCCCTCCTTGAAACAACATTTATACCTTCCTCTAATATATTCAACAACGTGGTGTCTTCATATAAGATCAGTAAACGTTTATTAATTATTTGTTTTATTTCATTAAACTGCGGGCTACACTGTAGTCAAATGGTTTCTTATTATGTCTATTCCTTAAATTATGTTTTTTTGGTGCTAACATTGCTTCTCTTTCTTTTTCACTGCCCTTTTCAGAGTCCATTTAGGGTATTTTCTTGCTAATAATTTATTCTCTAATTCTCTGAATTCTCTGTTTCTGTCCTCTATTCTACTGCAGTTTCTTTTTAATCTCGTATATTCCCCTACAGGTATTGATTTAATTGTATGTTTAGGGTGGCTGCTGGTAGCATGTAGGACCGTGTTCCCACTGATAGGTTTCTTGTGTGTTTTACTAACAATGGCTTGTCCCTGCTTCCCCACCAATTCCAAATCCAACAAAGGAAATCTGTTCACTATCTATGTGTGAATTGCAGGTTAAATCCATTATCATTCATGTACCCAACAAAGTTCGGTATGGCAAATACATCTCCCCCCCATATAATGAGCAGGTCATCAATGTATCTGCCGTACCAAACAATATCACCCGAATGAGGATTATTTTCAGAGTAAATAAATTTGCTTTCCCAAAAAGCCATGGTGAGATTGGCTAAAGATTGGGAGTATTTCGCTCCCATAGGGACGCCTCTTTTTTGCAAGAATATGTCACCATCAAAAGAGAAGACATTATGGGTCAACAAAAAGAAAACCACTTGATACAAAAAAAATTTTAAATCTTCCGAATAATCACTATATTTTTCCACGTGAAATTCCAACGCCTTCATGGTCAGTTCATGTGGAATACAAGTATATAAGGAGATGACATCACAGCAAACCCATATATAATGACCTTGCCATTTTTTGGGGAAAAGGTTTTTAAAATTTCCCTTGAGTCTTTGATATATCCTGGGAGCCTCCGTACCAATGGCTGTAACAATGTATCCACCCACTCACGTAAGTGCTCATTCATGGATCCCATACCAGACACTATCGGTCTCATGGGGGGATGCCGCTACCTTTATGCACTTTCGGAAGCCCATACATAATGGGCAATTTTGGGTATGGTGTTTTTAGGTAATCAGCTTGTTTTCTACTTATAACCCCCAAGTTTAGACCTTCTTGAATGATTACATCAATGTCATTATCAAAAGATTTAATAGAACTCCTCGTTATTTTTTCATACGTCTCTGTGTCTGACAATAATTCACACATCTTCTGTCTATAATCCTCAGCATTAAGCACAACAATGGATCCTCCTTTGTCGCTTTTTTTAATTATTATTTCGAGTTTGTAAGGCATCTCTCAGTTTCTTAGATAAATTATTTTTATTTTTTTTTTCTGCCTCTTTGTTTTTCTTTCAGATCTTTTAAGTCATTTTCAGTTTCTTGAAATTTATCCATACTGTTCGTTCTACTTTGTATGGGATAAAAATATGCGGTTTTAGTTGTAAACTGTTCTGCTTGATTGATAACATCCTTTTCTTCTTGACCAGACAGTTCCTGAAAACAAATAAGCGCCAATTGTTCATTATAATCCATATTTTCATATTCATTTAGAGTTGATTTTTCTTCTTTATTCTCTTGATTACAATCCTCTTTCCAAAAATGTTTTTTTTATGGTTAGATTGCGAATAAATTTGTTTATGTCCAATATAGTATCAAACAAATTAAATTCAACATCCGGCACAAAATTCAGACCTAATGAGAGAACTTTTATTTGATCCTTTGTTAGTTCACATACAGAAAGATTAATCACATTTAATATTTTAGTTTCCTTTTGTATCGAGTCGTCATCTCCTTGTGACTTCTTGTGTTTTCTTCCCCCTCGCCTTTGGCGTTTTTTGAATGTCTGAAGTTTCTCTTCTGAGTATTATTTGAATTATTCAGAGATGTATCCGATGCACTAAGATTGACATCCAAGGAGGTATCTGGGTCTGACGATATAAATCCCACCTGTGATTTGCGAGTGTTTCTTTTGTGAGACTGGCTCTGTTTCAATATAGATCTGGGAGTTTTGTGTGCATTTTCCCACTGCCCCCATTCATAGACTTTATTCGTGGAGTAGTCTTTTAGATCTCTTTCAAATTTGCGTTTTTTCCTATTCATAATATCCTCCTCCAACACAGCTACATTTTCCTTTATTTTTGCCAGTGAGGTTTCAAAATGTGAAAAACTCTTGTATTCATTTAACAGACCATTGGTCTCTTCTATGTTCTTTTGTATCTCTGACAATTTATTCTCTTCATATTTTACTAAGAGTTTCATGAGATTTATAGAGCAATTTGTTGATATAGAATTCCACTCTTTTGTGAATTCTTCAGTGTATGCGTTGGTAGACACCTTTTTTAACCTCAGACCTCTAGGTATCATGTCTTTCGCTGTGTAATATTTTAGCGTGGTATAATTCCACCAAACTCTTGTTTCTAGTTTGGTTAATTTCTCTAACTCCACCATATTGTTTGTGAAGTCTATGGGGTCCACAGTGTCTCCCATAATGCTGCCAAAGACAGGAATGACAAAATAATAATTAAAAAAAGCGACAAAGGAGGATCTATTGTTGTGCTTAATGCTGAGGATTATAGACAGAAGATGTGTGAAATTTTAAAAACCTTTTCCAAAAAAATATGGCAATTCACACATAGGTGCGATAGTGAACAGATTTCCTTTTTTGGATTTGGAATTGGTGGGGAAGCAGGGACAAGCCATTGTTAGTAAAACGCACAAGAAACCTATCAGTGGGAACACGGTCCTACATGCTACCAGCAGCCACCCTAAACATACAATTAAATCAATACCTATAGGGGAATATACGAGATTAAAAAGAAACTGCAGTAGAATAGGACAGAAACAGAGAATTCAGAGAATTAGAGAATAAATTATTAGCAAGAAAATACCCTAAATGGATTCTGAAAAGGGCAGAAAAAATAGTCAGTGAAAAAGAAAGAGAAGCAATGTTAGCACCAAAAAAACATAATTTAAGAGATAGACATAATAAGAAACCATTTTTTTGCCTATAGTATAGCCCGCAGTTTAATGAAATAAAACAAATAATTAATAAACGTTTACTGATCTTATATGAAGACACCACGTTGTTGAATATATTAGAGGAAGGTATAAATGTTTTTTCAAGGAGGGCTCCTACTGTGGGGAATTTAGTCTCCCCAGGTTTGTTTTGTTCTGACACTAAATCTACTACATGGCTGGAAACAAAGGGTTTCTATAGGTGTGGCAAAACATCATGCAGCACGTGTGAACATGCACATATAGGTAAAACCTTTTCTGATAACTCAAATGACACAGTTTATGATATAAGACAATTTATAAATTGCCACACTACTAATGTTGTATATAAAATAGATTGTGAATTGTGCAATTTGATTTAAGGTACCTTCACACTGAACGATATCGCTAGCGATCCGTGACGTTGCAGCGTCCTGGATAGCGATATCGTAGTGTTTGACATGCAGCAGCGATCAGGATCCTGCTGTGCCATCGTTGGTCGGCGCAGAAAGTCCAGAACTTTATTTCGTCGCTGGACCTCCCGCAGACATCACTGAATCGGCGTGTGTGACGCCGATTCAGCGATGTCTTCACTGGTAACCAGGGTAAACATCGGGTTACTAAGCGCGGCCCTGCGCTTAGTAACCCGATGTTTACCCTGGTTACCAGGGGACTTTGCATAGTTGGTCGCTGGAAAGCTGTCTGTGTGACAGCTCTCCAGCGACCACACAGTGACGCTGCAGCGATCGGGATCATTGTCTAGATCGCTGCAGCGTCGCTAAATGTGACGGTACCTTTACATAGGCTGCACCACTAGAAAATTGAAAACGCGCATATCTGAACATATAAGTGACACCTTGAAAGGTAGTAATAGTAATAGAAATATTTCAATGGTAGCCAAACATTTTATTACATTTCATGCAGGAAATTTGTCCGCAATGAAGGTTCAAGGAATAGAACAGGTAAAAAAACCATTGCGCGGAGGAGACACAAAAAGACGTCTTCTGACTAAAGAAGCCTATTGGATTTACAATTTGCATACGAGACATCCAAAAGGCCTTAATAGGAAAAATGAGCTGTTGTACCACTATTTGTAAAATTTTTATTGCTGTTTTTGTACTGTGTTGTATATATATATATATATATATTTATATATATATATATATATATATATATATATATATAATTTAATATTGTGCAGTATAAATATTTGACAAATGCCCAAAGAAATCAAATGGGGGCTTTGTTTTTTTTTGTGTGTGTGTTCATCACCAGGTGGACTAACTATGTAAGAACAGAAGTAATGCCATATATAAAGACTCACAGATGAGGGTGAGTTCAAGCTGTGAAAACGATCATATTAGATCGAAACACGTTGCTTGTTTTTCTGTATCCACTGTAACTACATCCACTTTGCACAAGGACTATGCCGTTTTAATGGAAAAATAAAGAATTGGAAATTTTAAAAGGAGCTGGAACTACTAACTTTGTTCACATATTGGATTTAACACTATACATTGCAGTGTACTTTTCGCTATACATTTCACAGATGCAAATGGGTGGTTTTGTTGCATGGTTCATAAACCATTGTGCTTCCATCAATTTTCACACTGAGCAGTTCCATGACTCTGATTGATAGCGCTCACTTAGCTAAAGCAAGCACTGCTTGAAACATATGCAATAAATACTTGGCACTCAGGAGATCTTTTTGTATGATAGAAAGTGAACAATTCGTTTATTGGGTGCATCCACAATTTTGTGGAAAATTGTGGATGCACCCAATAAACGAATTGTTCACTTTCTATCATACAAAAAGATCTCCTGAGTGCCAAGTATTTATTGCATTGATTTGATGGGTTGGAAACCCAACTTGCGCACCTCCTAGAAGCCAAGAGTGCCGTGCTCTATATTATTACTGCTTGAAACATAACCGCGGTGCTGTGCAACTATGCAGGAGTCAATGGCGTGCACACAGTATGGGGCGGTTCCCCTTTTCATCATCACTCAGAAGTGTAGCAAGCAGCTTTAGAAGGGAGGAGCAATCAGTTTTGTGCTCCTCCTTTCTTCAGTATGTCACAGAGTAGGATTGCACTTAAGAGAGGAGATTCACTAAGTGTTAGGACTGGCGGAACACACCAAGTATAAGATGAAATATTAATAGGTGCGTTTGCAGTCCCGGGTCCTTCGTGCAGGTGAAAACCTGCTGCTAGTAAATGGCAGTGCTATATGGCGGTGGAAGCGAACCCTGTAAAGCCACAGGTCCGCAATACCGCTCTAAAGAGTGCAAGCAAGGAGTCAGCGAACTCAATCCCAAGACTAAGGGTTGAAGTCCGTTCAGACTACTTGCGCAAAACACCGCAACTGGGTGTAACTATCAGGTAACTGATAGTTAGAGCACCAAAGTGCAAACTGTGCCGTGCTGGCAGACACCACTAAGCACCCAGACGTGGGTCAGGAAGCACACTACTGGCACGTGGCGCCGCACTGGCGGTCACAGCAATAGACGCTGATTCGTGTGTGACACGTTGAGTGGTTAGTCGGGCGCTAGATAGCAGCCATACACCTTGTACGAACAGTCATACAATAGGGTAGGGGTATTTAATGAACGACTTGCTCTCACAACAAACACACGTATACAATTGTACACTAGCGCATGGCCGTGCGGTCATGCAAAGCTTATATAGCTGCAGTACGTTCAGGACCTTCCAATAAAGGACCAATGGGCAGCTGCCACAGAAGTTAGCCCTTTCAGGACCCTCCAGGAGGACCAATGGGAACCGCTGCAGCATCTGAGCATGTGACCCTCGATCTCCAACGGAAGATCCCACCCTGGGCATGCTCAGAAGGGAAAAAGCAGGACTTAGTCTCAAAAGCGTCCACTCGCTGCTGCCCAGCACTGGCTTTAATGGGAAAAGCTGGAGAAGCAACAGCAAGCCTAAGCACAGAGTGAGACTGAGCCAGACGCAAGGACCGATGTCTCTGCTGAGCAGGTTTCACTGCGGCAGGAGAAGAATGGGAGACCACAGTAGAAACGACCCGAGATTCCCCCTGTGCAGAAGCGGGAACTCGACCCCTAACACTAAGGCTCCTTTCACACTAGTGTCGTGTGACGTACGTCACAATGCGTCATTTTGGAGAAAAAACGCATCCTGCAAAGTTGCCCGCAGGATGTGTTTTTTCTCCATAGACTTGCAATAGCGACGCATTGCGATGTATGGCCACAAGTCGCATCCGTCATGCGACGGATGCATCGTGTTTTGGCGGACCGTCGGCACAAAAAAAGTTGCATGTAACGTATTTTTGTGCGTCGTGTCCGCCATTTCCGACCACGCATGCACAGCCGGAACTCCGCCCCCTCCTCCCCGGACGTTACAATGGGGCAGCGGATGCATTATAAAACTGCATCCGCTGCTCCCGTTGTTCATTTTGTTCGCAGTTTGCATTGGTACGTCGGGCCGACGCATGGCGACGGCCCCGTACCGATGCTAGTGTGAAAGTAGCCTAATTCTGTTCTTGGGAAGCTCCAGGTTGGGCATTACTAGTGAAACACCACCTAATTAATTGTGAGGCACAGTGTGAGAAGCCATTTTTACAAAAGTGATGATTTAATTCAGAGGTCTTTCTCTCTCTGCAGAAATTCTATACTTTGACAACATGATTAGCTAATTTTGTAATTCTTTTATTGTTATACTGGATTCAAGAGACAAAAGAGGTATGTAACAATTATTTTTAAAGGAATTATCCAACCCTGCAGAGATTTTTAGCAAACTTTGCTATCCTAACGGTGAATAGGGAACACAACACAAGGATTCAGCTTTGCTTGCCAGTTCTAGTGGTCTTCTTAAGACTGCAAGTATGTGGTTGGCATAGATCTGGTCTCAGTCAATTCTTAGTAGAATCTATTGAACAAATCGGTGGAGACTCCAATTGTCATTTGTCCTCACGTATGTGAACACATACTTATAGTCTGATGACGACAGATGGAACCAGCAAACAGAGCTGAATCCTTGCGCTGTGTGCTTTACTCACATTACTTGGAATACTGCAGAACTTCCTGAAAGTTCCCTCCAGGGAGGACAATCCCTTTAATTTTGACCAGGATAATGAGCCATCGGTACTGAGTTTCATAAGGTTTGCTCTCGTAGCCAGATGTTCTGATAAAGAAGTAGAGACATATCAGCAGAAGAAATAGTAGTTTGCGTTGGAGTTAATTTTTAAATAAACGTTATTCTAAATTGTGTTTATTTTCATTTCCACAGGTCATCCAACCACTTCAGGTCCAGGTAACAATGTCTCTATTTCATTTTGTAGGATTATGAAATTGAACTTTTTTCAGACAAATATAAATATTTAGATAAATTTAGTAATCTGTAAATATTGTGATATACCGTATATACTCGAGTTTTGGGCTGAAAGTCCCCCTCTCAGCTTATATTCGAGTCATACCCAGGGGTTGGCAGGGGAGGGGGAGCGGGGGCTGTCTAATTATACTCACCTGCTCCTGGCGTGGTCCCTGCAGGTCCCTGGTCCCCGGCACCCCAGCTTCTTCCTGTACTGAGCGGTCACATGGTACCGCTCATTACAGTAATGAATATGCTGCTCCACCTCCCATAGGGGTGGAGCCGCAAATTCATTACTGTAATGAGCAGTAACAGTGACCGCTCAGTACAGGAAGAAGCTGGGGAACCAGGGACTGCACTGCGCCAGGAGCAGGTGAGTATAACGGGGAGCGCAGCGCGATATTCACCTGCTCTTCATTCCAGCGCCGCTCCGTCTTCAGCATCTTCTGCAGTGACGCTCAGGTCAGAGGGCGCGATGACGTGGTTAGTGCGCGCCCTCTGCCTGAAAGTCAGTGCAGAGGACGCTGAAGATGGAGCGGCGCCGGAACGGAGTCAGGTGAATATTGGAAGTGCCGGGGGCCTGAGCGACGGAGAGGTGAGCATGTGATTTTTTTTATCACAGCAGCAGCAGCAAATGGGGCAAGTGTCTGTATGGAGCATCTTATGGGGCCATAACGATTGTGCAGCATTATATGGGGCATGTGTCTGTATGGAGCATCTTATGGGGCCATAACGATTGTGCAGCACTATATGGGGCAAGTGTCTGTATGGGGCCATAATCAACTTTTGTGCAGCACTATATGGGGCAAGTGTCTGTATGGAGCATCTTATGGGGCCATAACATTTGTGCAGCACTATATGGGGCATGTGTCTGTATGGGGCCATAATCAATATTTGTGCAGCACTATATGGGGCAAGTGTCTGTATGGGGCCATAATTAACGTTTGTGCAGCACTATATGGGGCAAGTGTCTGTATGGAGCATCTTATGGGGCCATAATCAATGTTTGTGCAGCACTATATGGGGCAAATATCTTTATGGAGCATCTCATGGGGCCATAATTAAAGTTTGTGCAGCATTGCATGGGGCAAATGTCTGTTTGGAGTATCTTATGGGGCCATAACGTTTGTGCAGCACTATATGGGGCAAGTGTCTGTATGGGGCCATAATCAACTTTTGTGCAGCACTATATGGGGCAAGTGTCTGTATGGAGCATCTTATGGGGCCATAATGTTTGTGCAGCACAATATGGGGCAAGTGTCTGTATGGGGTCATAATCAACTTTTGTGCAGCACTATATGGGGCATGTGTCTGTATGAGGCCATAATCAACATTTGTGCAGCACTATATGGGGCAAGTGTCTGTATGGAGCCATAATCAACGTTTGTGCAGCACTATATGGGGCAAGAGTCTGTATGGAGCATCTTATGGGGCCATAATCAACGTTTGGGCAGCACTATATGAGGCAACTATCTCTATAGAGCATCTTATGGGGCCATAATTAAAGTTTGTGCAGCAGTGTATGGGGCAAACGTCTGTATGGAGTATCTTATGGGGCCATAACGTTTGTGCAGCACTATATGGGGCAAATATCTTTATGGAGCATCTTATGGGGCAATAATTAACGTTTATGCTGCATTATATGGGGCAAATGTCTGTATGGAGTATCTTATGGGGCCATAACGTTTGTGCAGCACTATATGGGTCAAAAATCTTTATGGAGCATCTTATGGGGCCATAATCAAGGTTTATGCAGCACTATATGGGGCAAATATCTTTATGGAGCATCTTATGGGGCCATAATCAACATTTCTGCCGCATTATATTGGGCAAATGTGTCTATGGAGCATCTTATGAGGCCATTATTAACCTTTATGCAGGATTATATTGGGCATATTTTAATATGGAGCATCTTATGGGGCCATCATAAACTTTATGGAGGTTACTTTACTAAGACTGAGCTTGAAGATGGATGGATATAGTCCTAGAAAACCATGAGTTACACATGATTTTTCAGGGTGATTGGATGCTTTGCAGTATTGCAATTCCCATCGAATATATTCAATGCAAATCGAATTTTTGGAAACAATTTGTCCACTCTGGCAAATTTGAATTTCAAAAGATTCGGTCTTCTCTAGTGTTTTTTTTTTTTGCAAAATTCTCAGATCCACCTGTATAAGCTGTATAAATGCTAATACACTAAACACACAGATTATATAGTGTGTTGTTTGGTGTTTCACCGATTCCAGGCAAGTATCCTCCTGTGCAAGATCGCACGGCCACAACTATCACATACAATGACAATTATTAGTGCTATTTACATTTTAATGTTTAAAATAAATGTGAAAACATAACATCATTAAAAAAAGTGATAGAAATAAATAGTAATAATAAGACTATTCTAAATGCAGCTACTAACAAGAGTTTTTTTAATTTGTATCTTTTATTTTCTGTCTTCTCTAGGCAACTCCACAACAGGTATGCTCCATATGATTTTTCTTTTCTCATCATTGCAGAGAAAATTTGTGTTGACTATTTCTTAATTTGTTTCAGATTCATCGTACACAAACTGTGGTGGTCTTTTGACCCAAATGAATGGGAACATAACAAGTCCATTCTATCCCAATCCTTACCCTGCTAATTCTCACTGTACTTGGCACATCCGTGTACCTGCAGGCTATTACATACGGCTATTTTTCCTTCATTTTGAGTAAGTTATTTAGTATTTAAATCCATTTGTGATTTTACAAACTACTTTGTCAAAGAATAATGCTTTAGATACTTGTTATTGTGAACCAGTTGCTGAGACAAACCAAATAATCAATCACTGGTATGGATGCAACAATGTTAAACTTTAAAGGAGACTCCCATTTTTATTTTACAAACTGAATGGAGAATATTCATTCTCATCAGCGTGTTCCTTTAAACTCAACAAAAATGTTTTTTTACTTCTTTTGTTAGGGGATTGAACCTGCAATTGATACAACATTATTGCTTTATGTATTGAAAATCACAGTCGTCCTATGCGAGTTATATCAATGTGCATTTTTTCTACTAGGCAGCCAACCCCTGCAATGTCAGGCTGGTGCGGGGGTGGCTGTTTTTATCAAGTAGTTTGCACCTGTGCCACCCCTTGCCTTTATCAGTGGAGGCCTGCTGCATCCTGCTAAGTGTGCATTTGCCATCAGACAGGGTTTTGGGAAGGCCGTATCTCTTGGTATGTATTTTTTTCTGAGTTTTTTCTGTTGCCCATTTTTTGATATTAGTGGTAGGACTCGCAAGATTATGAGGACTCTTGACGTTGGGTTGCGAGCTTACTTTATTTTGGCCAAAATATTAAACCAATACCTCATATAATGTATGTGTTTATCATAGGCATTAATGTTTTGCACTATATCATATCATTTTTTTTGTAGGATGTGGCCAGGCCTCTTTTTGTTGGTTAGGTTTTTTTCTGGGGCGTCTGTCACTATGTGCTGCATATTATAATGCTGGGCAGCCCGCCTATTAATACAGGGTAATCTCTCACAGTTTATAATATAAATGCTTAGGGTAGCTTGAAACTCAACTCACAGAAAAATCCCCAAAAGGCAATTTCCAAAATAACCATAAAATGTAACTTTTATTTAATATATTAAAAACATACGTGTGCACTTGACAAACACCATCACCAATAAATACAAGCGTACTATAGGAAAGGCCGGAATAGTGCCAAGCCCTACGTTCTCTATGTGTCCCCTACCTGCCTGCGGAGGTTGGCACCCTATTTGCCTACGCCGTGGCGCCCCCGCTCAACGCCGGCTATCCCTACTATCCCTACACCACCCTAGTAGGACAGGGGGAGAGACATATCACACGTCCAATGTTAAATGTGGATAGCTTGAAGGGACATAAATATGTCAGTGTAGCTAACTAGCTATATCTAGGGTTCTAAACTAGCTTGGTAATCTGTGTCCCTTCGCTCACTTCATATACCATTTCTAGCCAGCTAAAATATTGTCACTGCAGATAGGAGCAGAAACCTAGGGCTGAACACATATGTACTTGTGGTCTGTTTATACATGTAGTGGGGTAGTCATACGAAATAAGGAAATGTATGTGTTGTAGTATCAGACATACCCCATGCCACCTTCTGATATCTTATTACCACGCTGCAGCGTTAAATTTACAATGCGTGCCTAGACAGCCATAGTTTACCACATTCATTAGTGACATCATTATTATTTCAAATCAGATACAGACCAAAAAATACCAAATCTCATTATATCTTTATACAGAATGTCCCTTTAAACTCAACGTGTTTCTCCCCTTCTAATTCTAAGAGGTTCACCAGGAGTATATTCAGATAGCAAAGGGTTAGTTAGCTCATGTATATCCCCTTACATCCCCTTTATATAGCCCTTACAAGGATAGGGGATCGACCCGGTGGTGCAGCTATCTACATTTGACATGCTGAATTTATACATGAGCTAACTAACCCTTTGCTATCTGAATATACTCCTGGTGAACCTCTTAGAATTAGAAGGGGAGAAACGCGTTGAGTTTAAAGGGACATTCTGTATAAAGATATAATGAGATTTGGTATTTTTTGGTCTGTATCTGATTTGAAATAATAATGATGTCACTAATGAATGTGGTAAACTATGGCTGTCTAGGCACGCATTGTAAATTTAACGCTGCAGCGTGGTAATAAGATATCATAAGGTGGCATGGGGTATGTCTGATACTACAACACATACATTTCCTTATTTCGTATGACTACCCCACTACATGTATAAACAGACCACAAGTACATATGTGTTCAGCCCTAGGTTTCTGCTCCTATCTGCCGTGACAATATTTTAGCTGGCTAGAAATGGTATATGAAGTGAGCGAAGGGACACAGATTACCAAGCTAGTTTAGAACCCTAGATATAGCTAGTTAGCTATACTGACATATTTATGTCCCTTCAAGCTATCCACATTTAACATTGGACGTGTGATATGTCTCTCCCCCTGTCCTACTAGGGTGGTGTAGGGATAGCCGGCGTTGAGCGGGGGCGCCACGGCGTAGGCAAATAGGGTGCCAACCTCCGCAGGCAGGTAGGGGACACATAGAGAACGTAGGGCTTGGCGCTATTCCGGCCTTTCCTATAGTACGCTTGTATTTATTGGTGATGGTGTTTGTCAAGTGCACACGTATGTTTTTAATATATTAAATAAAAGTTACATTTTATGGTTATTTTGGAAATTGCCTTTTGGGGATTTTTCTGTGAGATGACTATTAATACAGGAGCGTCATTAATAGGCTGCAAACCAGACACTGTGCGTCACACTTACATGTGTGACTGGCCTCCTATGCGAGTTATATCAATGTGCATTTTTTCTACTAGGCAGCCAACCCCTGCAATGTCATGCTGGTGCGGGGGTGGCTGTTTTTATCAAGTAGTTTGCACCTGTGCCTCCCCTTGCCTTTATCAGTGGAGGCCTGCTGCATCCTGCTAAGTGTGCATTTGTCATCAGACTGGGTTTTGGGAAGGCCGTATCTCTTGGTATGTATTTTTACCCTACTCCTTCACATCTCATTCAGTCCCACTCTGCAGATGTCACTGCCAACAGGTCACAGGTGAGGATGTTACCTTTAGTAGCCATTCGAATACATTTGTGTCAACTTCTGCGCATGTTATCAGGCCAAAAAAATCACCAGGGTATGTAAACTTTTGATCAGTGTCATTGGAATGTTTTGGGTTGTCATTATGATTTAAAAAGAGAAAACACAGTAGTTTGGCAATTAATGGCTTCACCCAGTAACCATGAGTGGAGAAAAACTTTTGGTGTTACCATTCATATTCTCTGAAAAAAGACCAAGAAAGCAAAAATTCTGAGGTGTATATAAACTTTTGAGCACAACTGTAGAAGACAATTCCTAACACAAGTATGAACGGAAACTAAAACATTCTGGGTCTCTGAAAATGGCAACAAAAACAACTATTTTTTATTTTCAAATGTCATAATTTTATTTACTACTGAAATATTTAAATTTAATAATTATATAATTTTTATTATAATTACCTGTAGAACCATGTGGCCACGTGATTTTTTACTGCACAATGAATGCCATAAAAACAAAGCTTGTAATGCAATGGGGGTTTTGCAGTATTTCACAATTTCATCCCAGTTGGATGTTTTTTGCAGTTCGTCAGTAATTTGACAAATTAATGTCCAACAATTAACAAGCCATTATACAGTTAAATCAATGGAAACATTAAAAAGTTATGACTCTTGGAAGAAGTAGAGGAAAAAAAATTGAACAACAAAAACAAAAAATAGTTTGTTTCCAAATGGGTCAATGTGATTTTAATGTGCTTTTGGTGTAGTTCTAATTGCAATAACCTTTTCTTTTATTTAAACAGTTTAGAAACTCATCCACAATGTGTCTTCGACTGGGTGACTATTTATGATGGGATTCCTCAGTTTTCTCCTGAAATAGCAAAGCTTTGTTATGGCAACAGCAACAGCACGAACAACACTTTTTACTCATCCGCTAATATTATGAGCATTGAATTCAGAACTGACTCTAGTGTACAAAGGAATGGCTTTTTCGCAGTGTTTTCATCAATATATGGTCAGTATTATAGTACAAAGAATATTAATGAAGATCCACAAACATGAAAATGTTCACAGCATTATATTGAAATGGAGCTCTGACATAAATGTTTGTCTATATTCTATGAAGACAAACCTTTGCTTTATACCTTTACACTACTTTACAGTTATGGAAGATATATTTTTTATTGCACCTTTGTCTGCTCATAATGGAATGAGGGATAGAACAAATATTTATCAAAGTGTCAAATTAGGGTTGAGCGAAACGGGTCGGCCAGATTCAGAAGTCGCCGACTTTTGGCAAAGTTGGGTTTCATGAAACCCGACCCTGTGTGGGGTCGGCCATGAGGTCGGCGATCTTCTGATCTGGAATCGGAATTCCGATATCGAGTTCCGATATGTTTAAGATATCGGGAATCGGTATCGGAATTCATATTTAGGTGTAAAATAAAGAATAAAAAAATATTGATATACTCACCCTCGGACGTGCCCTGGTTCTTACCGGCAGCCTTCTTTCCTAAGAATCAGCGCCTGAAGGACCTTAGATGATGTCGCGGCTTGGGATTGGTCGCGTGACGCCCATGTGACCGCTCAAGCGACCAATCACAAGCCGCGACATCATCGAAGGTCCTTCAGGCGCTCATTCTTAGGAAGGAAGGCTGCCGGTGAGAACCAGGGCGCGTCCGAGGGTGAGTATATCAATATTTTTTATTTTGATTCTTTATTTTACACTTAAATATGGATCGCAGGGCCTGAAGGAGAGTTTCCTCTCTTTCAGACCCTGGGAACCATTAGAAACCCAATGCACTGCATTGGGTTTCGTGTTTCGGCCGACCCCGACCCCGACTTTTCTATAGGATCGGCCGATTTCACTCGACCCGACTTTTGAAAAAGTCGGGTTTCGTGAAACCCGACCCGATCCTATAAAATGAAAAGTCGCTCAACCCTATGTCAAATCACTAGAAATCTATAACTTATGAATACAAGGTATTAGATCCACTATTTGTAATGCTCTAAAAAATCATGCAAGGTTCTATAAAGTATTGATCTATAGATGAGAATTTGTTTTAAAATCTTTCCGCCATGATTGTTTTCTAACAGAGGTATAACCAAAGGACTGAAAAAACCCTTTTAAAATATAACTTTTAATAAATACTGAGTAAAAATACCCATAAAAACAGGTCAGGAGACAGTAACACCTTAATCTATCTTAACATAAACAATATATGAAAGGATAGAGACTCGTCGACGGCTCTCCCTTGTGACCCTACAGGATCTTATCAAAAATGAAACCACCACCACACCATAACTTAATATAAAGTGTACAAATGCTTATAAGGTGTAAAGAAATAGCTTAAAAGATCTAATGTGGGATAGTTTCCACAAGAAGAGGGTCATATAAACAATTACCCTTCTGTTGATCTTGATATAAGAAAGGTGCACAAGGTGTCTAATATATAGAGGCAAAATAATTGGTTGCGGTATACAGTAATAATGAACCTTTTGTCAACACCTTGTGGTATACCCTAATAGTAGGCACAGTGTATTCACAGGAGTATACCTTTTGTAGGCAAATTAGTATACTACAGAGACAATCAAATGTTAATATGCCAAACACTAGCACCTCTCAAATAATAAAGCAATGGTCAAAAATAAAGGATGTACTCATCCATATGCTGCCGCCCTTCCCGACGCGTTTCCCCCTAGGATAATGCACCAGGGTTCATCAGGGGAAGGAGTGGGGCCTCTAGCGGACCGAGGAAGCTATGATAAGCTGCGTCTCGAAATAACCGCTCAGCAAGTCCGAGGCAACTGTAATGAGCTGTGTCCCGGAATGACCGCTCTCAATGAAGGGCCCTAACAGAGCCAACAAAGCATAGTGCATTGACTTGAACACAGAGTATTTAACGTGCTGTGGGTTTTATTCTCTATAAGCCTGTTTCCTAAATGTTTGTATGAGCATATGAATCCTTAACTTAAACTGTTATTTCTTTTTGTTCAATCCCATTATTAACTTTGTATCACAGTAGGGTAAGCAGGTATGTAAAAACATACTACAAAGCTGCAATATGTAGAAGTGGTCCCACACAAGTGATTTTCTTTTAAATCTGGTGCTGAAGATACAGAGAACCTGCAGCAGGTCAAACCAGGCATACATGAGCAAAAAAAGTCACAGATGCTACATTTTGATCTACTTGGCAATATAGGTATAATATTTCAGACCTTGGACTTTAGGAAAAATGTGTGCAGTTGAAACAAAACAAAATTGTTTAAATTCACTAGTCTGTGTTTCATGGTCTGTTTATGGACTGCAATGTCTGGACTGACCTCAACCTTCAGAAGTTTGGATGAGGACTCGTAATCTGTCCAAGGGCTGTGATCCATACAAAGGCTGTGAAAAACAGATGTGTGAGTTCAGTCTAATAGGTATCACCTAATCCCCAACTTTACATCCAATAAGAAATAAGGGAAATCAAAAGGTGTCTCAGGCATTAACTTCTTACAAGAAACTTAACATAGTTCACCAACTATAGTGCCTTGGACTTCTTTCTTAAAGGGAATATTTTTTTGTCCAACAAAAGCCATCCCTACTTAATAGTTATAATCCTGGTGGATTCATGTAAGTGAACTATCAGGTTTTGGAGGTGCTTTAAGTTACTACAACATTAGGACAGGTTCTGTTTTAGGCATCAGTGTCTATGCTAATATTAAAGTCATTTTCTCCATATGTACCTGCAAGATTGCATGAGATCTTCAGGCAGGATTTCTAATCCAAATTTGATTGCTGTAGCTCAGATTTATTGTGTTTTAAATCCAGCGCTCACCATAATCCTACTGTTGGGTAAACGGTCAGGGAAATCTAAGGAAAAACATAGAGCGAAGAAATATTTTGTGTTTGAATTGCAGTGATATTTTAAATATTTTACATTTTAAGTTGTTTTCATTTTTTTTTACAGATCATGCTACCTCTTCTCCAGGTAACACTCCATATTGTTCTTGTCTAAAAATCAAGAAATTAAAGAAATTATACTGAAGTTATACTTCTAAATCTTTAGAAGTATAACTTCAGTATAATTTCTTTAATTTCTAATTTATTTAATTTAATTTATTTATTTAATTTAATTTCTAATTTCTAATCTTATACTTTTTAATAGATATTTATAGAATAACTGAACTTTCTTCTTGATTATTCATATTTAGCAGGCACTTGACTCCCTTTTAAATAAATGGGGGGTCTTGAAACCCACTCCGCTTGAGCAATAGGCTCCCAAAATGTGCACAACTTAGCAAACAAGAGTGCAGAGGTCAGAGCCTGCACAGAGACCAGAGTATGGATTCAATAGAATGCAAATGCTTCACACTTCTTGGGGTATATTGAACATAGGTTGTGGTCTCAGCACCCAGACCCCCACAAATATGTGGGCAATTAAAATGTTATGATAAACAAGAAAAATTAAATACAAAGTGTAGTTACTCTTTAAATTGTAAATTATTGTTTCAATAATGCATCATGTTATAATTTGTCCTTGTAAAAAGATCACAAATAAATGACAATTGTATTCATCATCAACCATAATGGTTGCATAGAGACTTTAAGAAAAGATAATTTCCTACCATGCCACATTGAATTATACAGTGGCCCATGGCGTAACAAAAGGCTAGACAAAGTAGGAATGTTACTCACTTGGGAGTGGAGTGGAATGAAGTGTCACAGGAACCATTTCTATTTATACATCCGTCTAGTTTATTTCACTCTTCATAAACTGCATCACACGAAAACTCAAATACATGAAGTGAAACACAAAGTAACAAGTCCATACAATAGTGTGGGTTCCCTAGTTTTTGTTAGAGTCCAGCTGTTCACTTTTTTAGCAAAAACACAAAATTCCTGGAAGTCTGCACACCTCCACACATAGACATGAGTAAGACAAACAGGCAATGTGAACCACAGCCAGGGGTGGAGATATGGTGAGAAACTGTCTCACCCAACTCTCGAGCTGCTCACATTAAACCCCAACTCTGTCATGACCGATTAACTCCTCTTAGTACTATGTGTACTAGAGCATTACTCCAGGTTTATATCACAAAGGACATCCACCTCTGTGATACATACAGTGACATGCAAAGTTTAGGGCTTCCATTATCAAAATTACTGTTATTGTGAACAATTAAGGAAGTTGAAGATGAAATGATCTCTAAAAGGACTAAAGTTAAAGATGACACATTTCCTATGTATTTTAGAAATATATACTATATATATATATATATATATATATATATATATACTGTATATATATATATATATATACAGTATATATATATATATACTGCTCAAAAAAATAAAGGGAACACTTAAACAACAGCATATAACTCCAAGTAAATCAAGCTTGTGTGAAATCAAACTGTCCGCTTAGGAAGCAACAATGTCTAACAATCAATTTCACATGCTGTTGTGCAAATGGAATAAACAACAGATGGAAATTGTTGGCAATTAATCAAGACACACTCAAGAAATGAGTGGTTCTGCAGGTGAGGACCACAGACCACATCTCATCGCTTTCTGGTTGATGTTTTTGTCACTTTTGAATGTTGGTGATGCTTTCACACTCGGGGTAGCAAGAGAGGGACTCTACAACCACACAAGTGGCTCAGGTAGTGCAGCTCAACCAGGATGGCACATCAATGCGAGCTGTGGCAAGAAGGTTTGCTGTGTCTGTCAGCGTAGTGTCCAGAGGCTGGAGGCGCTACCAGGAGACAGGCCAGTACACCAGGAGATGTGGAGAGAGCCGTAGGAGTGCAACAACTCACCAGCAGGACTTCTACCTCAGCCTTTGTGCAAGGAGGAACAGGAGGAGCACTGCCAGAGCCCTGCAAAATGACCTCCAGCAGGCCACAAATGTGCATGTGTCTGTACACACAGTTAGAAACTGACTCCATGAGGATGGTCTGAATGCCCGATGTCCATAGATGGGGTTGTGCTCATAGCCCAACACCAGACAGGATGCTTGGCATTTGCCACAGAACACCAGGTTTGGCAAATTCGCCACTGGCGCTTCACAGATGAAAGCAGGTTCAAACTTTGCACATGTGACAGACATGACGGAGTCTGGAGACACCATTGAGAGTGATCTGCTGCCTGCAACATCCTTCAGCATGACCGGTTTGGCAGTGAGTCGGTAATGGTGTGGGATGGCATTTTTTTGGAGGGCCACACAACCTTCCATGTGCTTGCCAGAGGTAGCCTGACTGCCATTACGTACCGAGATGAGATCCTTAGACCCCTTGTGAGACCATATGCTGGTGTGGTTGGCCCTGGATTCCTCCTAATGCAGGACAATGCCAGACCTCATGTGGCTTGAGTGCGTCAGCAGTTCCTGCAAGATTAAAGCATTGAAGCTATGGACTGGCCTGCCCATTCCCAGACCTGAATCCTATAGAACACATCTGGGACATCATGCCTCGCACCATCCACCAACGTCACGTTGCAACACAGACTGTCCAGGAGTTGGCGGATGCTTTAGTCCAGGTCTGGGAGGAGATCCCTCAGGAGACCATCCTCCGCCTCATCAGGAGCATGCCCAGTCATTGTAGGGAGATCATACAGGCACATGGAGGCCACACACACTACTGAGCATCATTTTCTTGTATTGAGGCATTTCCACTGAAGTTGGATCAGCCTGCAACTTTATTTTTCACTTTGATTTTGAGCATCATTTCAACTCCAGACCTCTGTGGGATATTAGTTATGATTTAAGTGGATCAATTTTAGGTTTTATTGTTCCCAACACATTCCACTATGTTATGAATAACGATTTACAACTGGAATATTTCAATCAGTGACATCTAGGATGTGGGATTTTAGTGTTTTCTTCATTTTTTTTTTAGTTGTGTATATATGTTTCACAGTTGGGATGGTGTTCTTAGGCTTCCAAGCTTTTCCCTTTTTCCTCCAAATGTAACAATGGTCATTATGCCCCAAAAAGTTCAATTTTAGTTTCACCAGACCACAGGACATGTCTCTATTAGTGTTGAGCATTCCGATACCGCAAGTATCAGGTATCGGCCGATATTTGCTTTATCGGAATTCCGATACCGAGTTCCGATATTTTTGTGATATCGGGAATCGGTATCGGGATTAAGATTAATGTGTAAAATAAAGAATAAAAAAAAAAATATTGATATACTTACCTTCTGACGCGCCCTGGTCGTCACCGCTGCAACCGCCTTGCTTTCGTTCCGAAGAATGAGCGCGTAAAGGGCCTTCGATGACGTCACAGCTTGTGATTGGTCTCCTTCAGACCCTGGGATCCGTTACAGGATACCTTCCGATATTTGTGTCTCATTGATTTGTATTGGTATCGGATATCGGTATCGGCGATATCCGATATTTTTCGGATATCGGCCGATACCATCCGATACCGATACTTTCAAATATCGGACGGTATCGCTCAACACTAGTCTCTATAAATGAAGGTCCTTCTTCCTGTGAGCATTTGCAAGCATTAATCTGGCTTTTTTATGTTTCTTTTGGAGTAATAGCTTCTTCCTGGCAGAGTGGCTTTTCAGCCCATGTTGATATAGTATTAGTTTCACTGTGTATTTTGACACAATCTTACCAGTTTCTGCCATTGTCTTTACAAGGTCTTTTGGTTTCGTCTCCTTCCTGAGCGGTATGATGGCTGTACATTCCCATCTTGTTTGCACTTGCATATAATTGTTTGTACTAATGAATGAGGCACCTTCAGGTATCTTGAAATTGTACCCAAGGATGAGCCAGGCTTGTGCAAGACCTGCCAAGGTCCATGGCAATTCGTTCAAATGGCACCTCTATGATGGTCATCCAGGACATGGGAAAGGGCCATGTTCAACACCCTCTTTCTATAGGATCCTGGTACCAACAATTATTATTATTTTTTATTATTATTATACATTTTTATAGCGCCATTTATTCCATGGCGCTTTACATGTGAATACGGGGCAAATATAGACAAATACATTAAACATGAGCAGATAACAAGGCACACGAGTACATAAGGAGGGAGGACCCTGCCCGCGAGGGCTCACAGTCTGCAGGGGGTGGGTGAGGATACACTAGGAGAGGGAAGAGCTGGCTGTGCGGCTGTTCAGTAGGTTGAGGATCACTGCAGGCTGTAGGCTAACCAACAACAACAATTGCTCCGCTATTTCCTCTCTAACCTTAGTAACCCGAAACAAGTCCTCACTCATCATAAAATAGGAAAATCTGCTGTCAAACCCTGGCTCCTGCACTATGCTGTTAACAACAAATACATAATTAAACACCTCGTTTATAGTTATGGTAAACAATGGGAGACAGGGAAGGGAGAGTCAGCTCACCATCTGTTGCAGCAAGGTCCTGCTTTGCACGCACGGAAGAGCTTGGGATCCAGCTGGAGAAATGTGTTATGAACAGGTAATTCAGAACCACAATGGACATTGAAGTTCAGAGCACACAAAGTGACCTGACATTTACCAAAAAACATAGGACGAGCTCTGAGACGTGGGAACTCTGCTGACCGCAATCCCTAATCCTATCCAACCACACTAGAGGTAGCCGTGGAGCGCTCCTGACCAGACCTATGCGCCTCGAGCACAGCCTGAGAAACTAGCTAGCCCTGAAGATAGAAAAATAAGCCTATCTTGCCTCGGAGAGATACCCCAAAGGAAAAGGCAGCCCCCCACATATAATGACTGTGAGTTGAGATGAAAATACAAACGCAGAGATGAAATAGATTTAGCAAAGTGAGGCCCGACTTACTGAACAGACCGAGGATAGGAAAGATTGCTTTGCGGTCAACACAAAACCCTACAAACAACCACGCAGATGGGGCAAAAAGACCCTCCGCACCGACTAACGGTACGGAGGTGCTCCCTCTGCGTCCCAGAGTTTCCAGCAAGCAAGAAAAACCAATAATGCAAGCTGGACAGAAAAAATAGCAAACAAAAATAAAACAAGCAAAACTTAGCTTATGCAGAGCAGACAGGCCACAGGAACGATCCAGGAGGAAGCAAGACCAATACTAGAACATTGACTGGAGGCCAGGAGCAAAGCACTAGGTGGAGTTAAATAGAGCAGCACCTAACGACTTCACCACATCACCTGAGGAAGGGAACTCAGAAGCCGCAGTACCACTCACATCCACCAACGGAAGCTCATAGACAGAATCAGCCGAAGTACCACTTGTGACCACAGGAGGGAGCTCTGCCACAGAATTCACAACAGAAATGCACAAAAAGGAAGGAATCCAGCGTGTTCACAGGTTACGTAAAAAGTCCAGTATTTCATGAAATATCAAATATTAAAAGGCTTGTGGACATGTGGCCTGTGCCATGATCTGAACAGCCAACTCTTTTCAGCTCAACAGAGCCTTAGTCATGGTTGTATCACACGTCGGTTGTTCACACCATGGCACAAGCCACATGAGACTAAGAGCACTTGTGTTTATACAGGCACTCTCCTTTTGTTATATCCGGTTTTTGTATGTTTTATAGCCTATTTTTATTTAAATGAATATTATTAAAGTTAAGTGATTTTGTCTCTTGGAGCTGTATTCCCTGTTTTCCACATGTCCACATGCCTTTTAATATTTGATATTTCAATAAATACTGAACTTTTTACTGTGTATCTTTGAGCATCCGGCCCCTGATGGCATCATCAGTATGGAATGGGTTGCCTCCCCAAGGAACAGTTAGCCCCTTTATACCTTTTGTCAGTCCAACCAGGTCCGTTACAACTCGCTGTGCCATCTGCACTGGGGTAGATGATTCTGACTGTAACCAATTTTGGGCAGTAGATCAAACATTTAAGAGTGAGAGGTTTGTCCCAATGATATGCCCACCATTGAACCCATCGTGCCCTGACAGTCATCGTCATCCCCAAGCGCATCAAATTTCCTTTGCCAATTTCACATATTCTTTGGCAACCTGTAAGGCTAAATCATAATAGACCTATTGTGGCTCCCTCATTAATTATAGGCTAGGATTTCCTCCCAATGCTCTAACAGGAGTTCCTCCCTGTTGGCGACCCTTTCAATAACGGTTAAAAAGGCCTCTATGTTGTTACCAGGCTCATTTTCTGCAAGGCCCTCCTCACTGCCTTCCGGACAGAGAAATAATCAGCCCACCTTGGAGTCCGAGCTGCAGCCGGGTCACTAATTGCCTCTGAGAATCATTCAATCTGCTGATGTTGTCGGTGCTGCTGCTGTTGCTGGATCTGTTGCATAAGCAGCCTACTTGTCTCCTGTTGTGCCAGCTGTTGCTGCTGCAGTTGTTGCTAGGCTTGCGCCAGGTGCTTAATCAGGTCCTCCATGCTGTCTGACATTGCTCTCTGGCTCATCACTGCCTTCATCCAAAACATGCTGTACGTCTGTAGCAGTCACATGTGTTCACTGGGAACGCTGCCGCATTCTCCACCAAATGTAGGAATGTTACTCACTTGGGAGTGGAATGAAGAATCACAGGAACTGTTTCTATTTACAAGTACAGCTGTGAAAAATTTTATTTAGTTACTATTTTGTGTGGTGTAACTATCTGGTTTAAGGGCATAAACTTTTATTTTAAATTATGTTTCAAATATGATGCTGATGTAAAGTAGACATGTGAAAAATTTTATTTAGTTACCATTTTGTGTGGTGTAAGTATTAGGTTTAAGGGCATAAACTTTTATTTTAAATTATGTTTCAAATATGATGCTGATGTAAAGTAGACATGTGAAAAATGTTATTTAGCTACCATTTTGTGTGGTGTAACTATCAGATTTAAGGCCATAAACTTTTATTTGAAATTATGTTTCAAATATGATGCTGATGTAAAGTAGACATGTGAAAAATTTTATTTAGTTACTATTTTGTGTGGTGTAACTATCTGGTTTAAGGGCATACAAATTCAAAGGTGCAAAATAGCTAAATTTTCAAATTGCTTTTTCAAATTTTTGATATTTTCATAAATAAATGCAAATCATATTGACCAAGATTTACCACTAGCATGAAGTTCAACATGTCATGAAAACATTCTCACGGTGCGTTCTCACGTGACTCACGGTGCGTTCCACTGCGTGTCACGGTGTCGCCGGAATGGAAGTCCCCTTGGTTATAGGAGTTCCCATCTGACGTCATGCGCCATGAGAACGCTAGATGCACATTCAGCCCACAGTTACGGGACACACTGCATGTAGTATAAAAAGATCCATGTATCACCTAGTTACCATCTCGCCCCCTTTTCTGAAGAAGCTATTTAGCAAAACAGCACTCGTCGGGCGTAGGGTCTGGTACAGTCTCCTCACGCACTGCATGCCATTCCAGCATTCAACTGCAGGTAACATCATTCTTTGATCTACAACCATTATCTCTATATAAAGGGGTCACCTTCTGCCTGTGCGTACATCTTGTAACAGCCGCAATAGGAATGCCACAATATATCATAGCCAGTTCACCATTAAGGGCCCTCTGGTATATTTGATAATTTTATTTTTCTGTTAGCAGTAGTGTTGAGCGATACCTTCCGATATTGGGAAATATCGGGATCGGATTGGATCGGCTGATATCCAAAAAATATTGGATATCGCCGATACTGGAAACCAATGCAAGTCAATGGGACACAAATATCGGAATGAAAATAAGCCCTTTCTGTCCTTTTACATCCTGTTACGGCAGTGTGTGGGTGGAGACTGCGTGTCTGTGTGGGACCATGGGGGGTCTGTGCGGGCCTGCCGGAGGTCTGTGCGGGCCTGCCGGGGGTCTGTACAGGCCTCTCGGGGGTCTGTGCGGCCTGCTGGGGGTCTGTATGGGCCTCTCGGGGGTCTGCGGCCTGCTGGGGGTCTGTATGGGCCTCTCGGGGGTCTGTGTGGCCTGCCGGGGGTCTGTGCGGCCTGCCGGGTGTCTGTACGGGCTGCCGGGGTCAAAAAAGCTGTTTCCGCCAGACAAAAAACACCTACAGAAGAGCAGTTTATCTGTCCGGCGAAAAAACGCACAGCGACGGATCTGGCAAAAAACGGATGAAACGTGTGGCCATCAGGCGCAATCCGGTACTAATACAACTCTATGAGAAAAAAACGGATCCAGCAGAAAAAACGGATCAGGCGGAAAAAAACGGATCTGCTTTTTTCAAAACCTGCCGGATTGTGCCTGATGGCAAAATCCTGATGTGTGGAAGCAGCCAGATATAGGGATAGATACATCTATGTATCTATAGATATATCTATCTATAAATATACCTATAGATAGATATATCCATAGATATATAATAGAAAGGCCGATGTTTCTAAGGCTACTTTCACACTTGCGTTTTTAGCAATCCGTTGCAATCCGTCATTTTGGGAAAATAACGGATCCTGCAAATGTGCTCGCAGGATGCGTTTTTTACCCATAGACTTGCATTAGCGACGGATCGCCACACGTCACGTTCATCGCGCAACAGATCCGTCGTGTTTTGGCGGACCGTCGGCATGAAAAAACGTTCAAGTGAACTTTTTTTGTCCGTCGCATCCGCCATTTTCTACCACGCATGCGTGGCCAAAACTCCGCCCCCTCCTCCCCAGACTTCAGAATGGGCAGCGGATGCGTTGAAAAACTGCATCCGCTGCCCACGTTGTGCACAAATTTCACAACGTGTGTCGGTACGTCTGTCCGACGCGTAGCGACGGACCAGTACCGACGCAAGTGTGAAAGAGGCCTTAATGAGAGTTTAATTTTTTAAAAAAGGAAAAAAACGGCGTGGGCTCCAGCGCAATTTTCTGCGCCAGAGGGGGAAAGCCGATTTCTTTTATATTACCTGCATTTACTTGTGAAAAAAATGGGAATTTGGCGAAAATTTTGAAAATTTAGCAATTTTCCAACTTTGAATTTTATTCAATTGAATCACAGAGATATGTCACACAAAATACTTAATGAGTAACATTCTCCACATGTATACTTTACATCATTGTTAGGGTGTTATAAGGGTTAAAAGTTGACCAGCAATTTCTCATTTTTACAACACCATTTTTTTTTAGGTACCACATCTCATTTGAAATCATTTTGAGGGGTCTATATGATAGAAAATAACCAAGTGTGACACCATTCTAAAAACTGCACCCCTCAAGGTGCTCAAAACCACATTCAAGAAGTTTATTACCCCTTCAGGTGTTTCACAGGAATTATTGGAATGTTTAAAAAAAATGAACATTTCACTTTTTATCACAAAAAATTTATTCAGCTCCAATTTGTTTTATTTTACCAAGAGTAACAGGAGAAAATAGACCCCAATAGTTGTTGTACAATTTGTCCTGAGTACGCCGATACCCCATATATGGGGTAAACCACTGTTTGGGCGCATGGCAGAGCTCGGAAGCGAAGGAGCGCCATTTGACTTTTCAATGCAGAATTGACTGGAATGGAGATGGGCCGCCATGTTGCGTTTGGAGAGCCCCTGATGTGCCTAAACATTGAAACCCCCCACAAATGACACCATTTTGGAAAGTAGACCCCCTAAGGAACTTATCTAGATTTGTGGTGAGCACTTTGACCCATTAAGTGATTCACAGAAGTTTATAATACAGAGCCGTAAAAATAAAAAATCATATTTTTTCACAAAAATGATATTTTCGCCCCCAAGTTTATATTTTCCCAAAGGTAGGGGAAGAAATTGGACCCCAACAGTTGTTGTACAATTTGTGCTGAGTACGCTGATACCCCATATGTGGGGGTAAACCACTGTTTGTGCACAAGGGAGAGCTCAGAAGGGAAGGAGCCCTGTTTGACTTTTCAATGCAAAATTGACAGGAATTGAGATGGGACGCCATGTTGCGTTTGGAGATCCACTGATGTGCCTAAACATTGAAACCTCCCACAAGTGATACCATTTTGGAAAGTAGACCCCCTAAGGAACTTATTTAGATATGTGGTGAGCACTTTGACCCACTAAGTGCTTCACAGAAGTTTATAATACAGATCCGTAAAAATAAAAAATCATATTTTTTCACAAAAAAGATCTTTTCACTCCCAATTTTTTATTTTCCCAAGGGTAAGAGAAGAAAGAAATTGGACCCCAAAGGTTGTTGTACAATTTGTCCTGAGTACGCTGATACCCCATATGTGGGGTGGTAAACCACTGTTTGGGCGCATGACAGAGCTCGGAAGGGAAAGAGCGCCATTTGACTTTTCAATGCAAAATTGACAGGAATTGAGATGGGACGCCATGTTGCGCTTTGAGAGCAACTTATGTGCCTAAGCATTGAAATCCCCCACATGTGACACCATTTTGGAAAGTAGACCCCCCACAAGTGACTTCATATTGGAAACTAGACCCCCCAAGGAACTTATCTAGATGTGTTGTGAGAACTTTAAACCCCCAAGTGTTTCACTACAGTTTATAACGCAGAGCCGTGAAAATAAAAATTATTTTTTTCCCACAAAAATTCTTTTTTAGCCCCCAGTTTTGTATTTTCCCAAGGGTAACAGGAGAAATTGGACCCCAAAAGTTGTTGTCCAATGTGTCCTGAGTATGCTGATACCCCATATGTTGGGATAAACCCCTGTTTGGGCGCACGGGGAGCTCGGAAGGGAAGGATCACTGTTTTACTTTTTCAATGCATAATTGGCTGGAGTTGAGATCGGACACCATGTCGCGTTTGGAGAGCCCCTGATGTGCCTAAACAGCGGAAACCCCCAATTATAACTTGAACCCTAATCCAAACACACCCCAACCCCAATCCCAATGGTAACCCTAACCACACCCCTAACCATGACACACCCCTAACCCTAATCCCAACCCTATTCCCAACCGTAAATGTAATCCAAACCCTAACCCTAACTTTAGCCCCAACCCTAACTGTAGCCTTAAGCCTAGCCCCAACCCTAACCCTAGCCCTAACCCTAACCCTAGCCCTAACCCTATCCTTAACCCTATCACTAACCCTAGCCCTAGCCGTAACCCTAACCCTAGCCCTAACCCTAACCCTAGCCCTAATCCTAGCCCTAACCCTAACCCAAGCCCTAACCCTACACCTAGCCCTAATGGGAAAATGGAAATAAATACATTTTTAAAATTTTTTTATTTTTCCCTAACTAAGGGGGTGATGAAGGAGGGTTTGAGTTACTTTTATAGCGGGGTTTTTAGCAGATTTTTATGATTGACAGCTGTCACACACTGAAAGACGCTTTTTATTGCAATAAATATTTTTTGCGTTACCACATTTAGAGAGCTATAATTTTTCCATATTTGGGTCCACAGAGTCATGTGAGGTCTTTTTTTTTGCAGGACGAGTTGACGTTTTTATTGGTAACATTTTCGGGCACGTGACATTTTTTGATCGCTTTTTATTCCAATTTTTGTAAGGCAGAATGACCACAAACCAGCTATTCATGAATTTCTTTTGGGGGAGGCGTTTATACCATTCCGCGTTTGGTAAAATGGATAAAGCAGTTTGATTTTTCAGGTCAGTACGATTACAGCGATACCTCATTTTGTATCTTTTTTTATGTTTTGGCGCTTTTATACGATAAACACTATTTTATAGAAAAAATAATTATTTTTGCATCACTTTATTCTGGCTATAACTTTTTAATTTTTCTTTGATGACGCTGTATGGCGGCTCGTCTTTTGCGGGACAAGATGACGTTTTCAGCGGTACCATGGTTATTTATATCAATCTTTTTGATTGCGTGTTATTCCACTTTTTGTTTGGCGGTATGATAATAAAGCGTTGTTTTTTGCCTCGTTTTTTTTTTACGGTGTTCACTGAAGGGGTCAACTAGTGGGATAGTTTTATAGGTCGGGCCGTTACAGACGCGGCGATACTAAATATGTGTACTTTTATTGTTTATTTATTTAGATAAAGAAATGTATTTATAGGAACTATATATATATATATATATATATATATATATATAGGGATTTATTTTACATTTTTTTTACACATGTGAATATTTTTTTTTTTTACACTATAAAATTGCCCCAGGGAGGGCATCATGTTATAGTGTAAGATCGCTGATCTGACACTTTGCTGTGCACTGTGTCAGATCAGCGATCTGACGTGTTCTCCTGGAGGCTTCCCGGCGCCTGCTCTGAGCAGGCGCTGTGAAGCCACCTCCCTGCAGGACCCGGATGCTGCCCCGTGGCCATTTTGGATCCGGGCCTGCTGCAGGGAGGAGGAGGTAAGAGACCCTCGAGCAATGCATTCACATCGCGTTGCTCCAGGGGTCTCAGGGAAGCACGCAGGGAGCCGCCTCCCTGTGCAATGCTTCCCTATACCGCTGGAACACTGCAATCATGTTTGATCGCAGTGTGTGGGGGGTTAATGTGCCGGGGGCGGTCTGTGACCACTCCTGGCACATAGTGCTGGATGTCAGCTGCGATAGTCAGCTGACACCCGGCCGCGATTGGCATTGCTCCCCCCGTGAGCGCAGCTGATCGTGCTGGACGTACTATCGCATTACTGGGAATTAAGTCCCAGGTCACCTTGACGGGATAGTACGTCCAATGAGATTAAGGGGTTAAAATAGGGGGACCCCCAAAAAAATGACGTGGGGTCTCCCTATATTTTATAGCCAGAAAGGCTACGCAGACAGTTGAGGGCTGATATTCATAGCCTAGAGAGGAACCATGGTTATTGGCCCCCCGGCTACAAATACCAGTCCTCAGCTGCCGAAGAAATGGCACTTAGCCCCTCTCTTTCCACTACCATGTAGCAGTGGGATGTGGGGTAATAAGGGGTTAATGTCACCTTGCTATTGTAAGGTGACATTAAGCCGGGTTAATAATGGAGAGGCGTCAATTATTACACCTATCCATTATTAATCCAATAATATGAAATGGTTAAAAAACACACACACATTAATACAAAGTCTTTTAATGAAATAAATACATAGGTTTTTGTAATATTTTAAAAAACCTAAATTAATAAACCGTATACTACATGTCTGCCATAGTCCAATTAATAATGAGTGTCCCACGATGATCTCCCCTATAGAACAGTGACATCGGGGGATGTCATTGCTCTATAGGACCTTCAGTGACACACTGACAGGAGACAATGGCTCCTGCAGTGCATCACTGAGAGGTTACTATAGTTCAGAGTCTCACTTTATGGCAATTGCTGCGTGGGAAATTTTTCACACAGCAATGCCAAACGTGAGACTAGGAACTATTTTTTTACAGTGGCGGAGGAATACAGTGTGGAAGGATACCTTCCTCCCGTCATTGTATTCCTGGAGCCCCTAGTGAGCGGTCGCATCAGCTCATGCTGCCGTTCTCCACGGTAGATCGTCATGGGACATTCGTGAATTTCTGCGGATCAGGGAGTATATTGTTTGTTATTTAAATTTTTTTACAGATGACACTGGCTTCGGGGAACAAAGTGACAAGTGATAGTGAGTATGCACTCTGTTATTTGTACTGTATGTCTATATGTATGTATTGTATGTATGTAGTATGTATGTAGTATGTATGTAGTATGTATGTTGTATGTATGTAGTATGTATGTTGTATGTATGTTGTATGTATGTATGTAGTATGTATGTTTTATGTATGTAGTATGTATGTTGTATGTATGTATGTAGTATGTATGTATTATGTAGTATGTATGTTGTATGTAGTATGTATGTATGTTGTATGTATGTGGTATGTTGTATGTTGCATGTATGTTGTATGTATGTATGTTGTATGTAGGTAGCATGTATGTTGTATGTATGTTGTATGTACTGTATGTTGTATGCATGTAGTATGTATTTAGTATGTTGTATGTATGTATGTTGTATGTATGTTGTATGCATGTAGCATGTATGTAGTATATAAGTAGTATGTTGCATGTATGTTGTATGTATGTATGTTGTATGTATGTAGTAAGTAGTATGCATGTTTGTGGGGTTTTTTTACATTCAACATATTAGCCGGATGATGGGACTACTACTGCTAATGTGTCAATCATTGCCATTGTAGCAGGCATAGCCCGATGGGACTTGTAGTCCCATCGGACGATGCCTGCACACAAACACAAAGACCCCTGGCAGGCCGCACAGACCCCCGAGAGGCCCGTACAGACCCCTGGCAGGCCGCACAGACCCCCGGCAGGCCGCACAGACCCCAGAGAGGCCCATACAGACTCCTGTTGTGAATTCTGTTATCGAACTCCCTCCTGTGGTCATGAATGGTACTTCAGCGAGTTCTGTCCATGGACTCCCTCTGGTGGCTGTGAGTGGAGCTGCTGCTTCTGAGGTTCCTTCCACAGGTGACGTAGTTTATTCTTTGGCTGGCTGTTCTATTTAACTCCACTCAGATCGTTACTCCATGCCAGCTGTCAATGTTCTTGTACTGGTTCAGTTGGCTCTTGGATCTTTCTGGTGACCTGTCTACTCCAGCAGAAGCTAAGTCCCTGCTAGTTATTTATTTGTTCATTGTTTCCTTGTCCAGCTGGCTATCATGATCTTGCCCTGCTAGCTGGAAGCTCTGGGATGCAGAGTGGCACCTCCGCACCGTGAGTCGGTGCGGAGGTCTTTTTGCACACTCTGCGTGGTCTTTTTGTAGGGTTTTGTGCTGACCGCAAAGATACCTTTCCTATCCTCAGTCTGTTTAGTAAGTCTGGCCTCCCTTTGCTAAAACCTGTTTCATTTCTGTGTTTGTGACTTTCATCTTATCTCACAGTCAATATATGTGGGGGGCTGCCTTTTCCTTTGGGGAATTTCTCTGAGGCAAGGTAGGCTTTATTTTCTATCTTTAGGGATAGTTAGCTCTTAGGCTGTGAAGAGGCGTCTAGGTCGTGTTAGGTACGCTCCACGGCTATTTCTAGTTGTGTGATAGGATTAGGGATTGCGGTCGGCAGAGCTCCCACTTCCCAGAGCTTGTCCTGTGTGAGTTTAACCATCAGGTCGTTCCGGGTGCTCCTAACCACCAGGTCCATAACAGTACAGCTGGCCCAAAGTATTAATGCATCTCAATAGAGGGATAAGAGAAGTTCTGAGATCATTTTTTTTTCTCTGCAGTGTTTTTTGTCTTTCTTTTCCCCTAAGCCTCTGGGTGGTTCAGGACACAGGTGTAGATATGGACATTCAAGGTCTGTCCTCTTGTGTGGATGATCTCACTGCAAGGGTACAAAGCATTCAAGATTTTGTGGTTCAGAATCCGATGTTAAAGCCTAGAATTCCAATTCCTGATTTGTTTTCTGGGGATAGATCTAAGTTCCTGAATTTCAAAAATAATTGTAAACTCTTTCTAGCTTTGAAACCCCGCTCCTCTGGTGACCCCGTTCAACAAGTAAAAATCATTATTTGTTTGTTGTTTGTTGCGTGGTGACCCTCAAGACTGGGCATTTTCCCTTGCGCCAGGAGATCCTGCATTGCGTGATGTAGATGTGTTTTTTTCTGGTGCTTAGATTGCTTTATGATGAAACAAATTCAGTGGATCAGGCAGAGAAAATCTTGCTGGCTTTGTGTCAGGGTCGGGATGAAGCGGAGGTGTACTGTCAGAAGTTTAGAAAGTGGTCTGTGCTTACTCAGTGGAATGAGTGTGCCCTGGCGGCAATTTTCAGAAAGGGTCTTTCTGAAGCCCTTAAGGATGTCATGTTGGGATTTCCCACGCCTGCTGGTCTGAGTGAGTCTATGTCCTTGGCCATTCAGATCGATCGGCGCTTGCGTGAGCGCAAAGCTGTGCACCATTTGGCGGTATTCTCTGAGCATAGGCCTGAGCCTATGCAGTGTGATAGAGCTGAACGGCAAGAACACAGACATCGGAATGGGCTGTGTTTTTACTGTGGTGATTCCACTCATGCTATCTCTGATTGTCCTAAGCGCACTAAGCGGTTCGCTAGGTCTGCCACCATTAGTACTGTACAGTCTAAATTTCTTTTGTGCGTTACTCTGATTTGCTCTCTGTCGTCCTATTCTGTTATGGCATTTGTGGATTCAGGCGCTGCCCTGAATTTGATGGACTTGGAGTTTGCCAGGCGCTGTGGTTTTTTCTTGGAGCCCTTGCAGTATCCTATTCCATTGAGAGGAATTGATGCTACGCCTTTGGCCAAGAATAAGCCTCAGTACTGGACTCAATTGACCATGTGCATGGCTCCTGCACATCAGGAGGATATTCGCTTTTTGATGTTGCATAATCTGCATGATGTGGTCGTTTTGGGGTTGCCATGGCTGCAGGTCCATAATCCAGTATTGGATTGGAAATCTATGTCTGTGTCCGGCTGGGGTTGTCAGGGGGTACATGGTGATGTTCCATTGCTGTCAGTTTCACCTTCCACTCCTTCTGAAGTCCCTGAGTTTTTGTCAGATTACCGGGATGTATTTGAAGAGCCCAAATCCGGTGCCTTACCGCCTCATAGGGATTGCGATTGTGCTATTAATTTGATTCCTGGTAGTAAGTTTCCTAAGGGCCGACTGTTTAATTTATCTGTGCCTGAGCACACCGCTATGCGGAGTTATATAAAGGAATCCTTGGAGAAAGGTCATATTCGCCCGTCGTCATCACCGTTGGGAGCAGGGTTCTTTTTTGTGGCCAAGAAGGATGGCTGTTATGTTTGCTAATGACAGGTGTTATGAAGGCAATCCAGAAACAGTGTGCTTAGCGATCAGAGCGCACACAGTGATCTGACAAATGCCCAAAAATACAAGAACGAGCTCTGAGACGTGGAAACTCTGTAGACTGCACACCTGATCCTATCCTAAACACAACTAAAAGCGGCTGTGGATTGCGCCTAACAACTACCTAGGCAACTCGGCACAGCCTAAGAAACTAGCTAGCCTGAAGATAGAAAAATAGGCCTGACTTGCCCCAGAGAAATTCCCCAAAGGAAAAGGCAGCCCCCCACATATAATGACTGTGAGTAAGATGAAAAGACAAAACGTAGGGATGAAATAGATTCAGCAAAGTGGGGCCCGATATTCTAGGACAGAGCGAGGACAGTAAAGCGAACTTTGCAGTCTACAAAAAACCCTAAAGCAAAACCACGCAAAGGGGGCAAAAAAAACCCACCGTGCCGAACTAACGGCACGGCGGTACACCCTTTGCGTCTCAGAGCTTCCAGCAAAACAAAAGACAAGCTGGACAGGAAAAAAGCAACAAAAAAGCAAAAGGCACTTAGCTATACAGAGCAGCAGGTCACAGGAACAATCAGGAGAAGCTCAGATCCAACACTGAAACATTGACAAGGAGCAAGGATAGCAGCATCAGGCGGAGTTAAGTAATGAACGAGCTCACCAGAACACCTGAGGGAGGAAGCTCAGAAGCTGCAGTACCACTTGTGACCACAGGAGTGAATTCAGCCACAGAATTCACAACAGTACCCCCCCCTTGAGGAGGGGTCACCGAACCCTCACCAGAGCCCCCAGGCCGACCAGGATGAGCCGCATGAAAGGCACGAACAAGATCGGAAGCATGAACATCAGAGGCAAAAACCCAGGAATTATCTTCCTGAGCATAACCCTTCCATTTAACCAGATACTGGAGTTTCCGTCTAGAAACACGAGAATCCAAAATCTTCTCCACAATATACTCCAATTCCCCCTCCACCAAAACCGGGGCAGGAGGCTCAACAGATGGAACCATAGGTGCCACGTATCTCCGCAACAACGACCTATGGAATACATTATGTATGGAAAAGGAGTCTGGGAGGGTCAAACGAAAAGACACAGGATTGAGAACCTCAGAAATCCTATACGGACCAATAAAACGAGGTTTAAATTTAGGAGAGGAAACCTTCATAGGAATATGACGAGAAGATAACCAAACCAGATCCCCAACACGAAGTCGGGGACCCACACGGCGTCTGCGATTAGCGAAACATTGAGCCTTCTCCTGGGACAAGGTCAAATTGTCCACTACCTGAGTCCAGATCTGCTGCAACCTATCCACCACAGAATCCACACCAGGACAGTCCGAAGACTCAACCTGTCCTGAAGAGAAACGAGGATGGAACCCAGAATTGCAAAAAAATGGAGAAACCAAGGTAGCCGAGCTGGCCCGATTATTAAGGGCGAACTCAGCCAACGGCAAAAAGGACACCCAATCATCCTGGTCTGCAGAAACAAAACATCTCAGATATGTTTCCAAGGTCTGATTGGTTCGTTCGGTCTGGCCATTAGTCTGAGGATGGAAAGCCGAGGAAAAGGATAGGTCAATGCCCATCCTACCACAAAAGGCTCGCCAAAACCTTGAAACAAACTGGGAACCTCTGTCAGAAACAATATTCTCAGGAATGCCATGCAACCGAACCACATGCTGAAAGAACAAAGGTACCAAATCAGAGGAGGAAGGCAATTTAGCCAAGGGCACCAGATGGACCATTTTAGAAAAGCGATCACAGACCACCCAAATGACTGACATCTTTTGAGAAACGGGAAGGTCAGAAATGAAATCCATCGAAATATGTGTCCAAGGCCTCTTTGGGACCGGCAAGGGCAAAAGCAACCCACTGGCACGAGAACAGCAGGGCTTAGCCCTAGCACAAATCCCACAGGACTGCACAAAAGTACGTACATCCCGTGACAGAGATGGCCACCAGAAGGATCTAGCCACTAACTCTCTGGTACCAAAGATTCCAGGATGACCAGCCAACACCGAACAATGAAGTTCAGAGATAAGTTTATTAGTCCACCTATCAGGGACGAACAGTTTCTCTGCTGGACAACGATCAGGTTTATTCGCCTGAAATTTTTGCAGCACCCGCCGCAAATCAGGGGAGATGGCAGACACAATGACTCCTTCCTTGAGGATACCCGCTGGCTCAGATAAACCCGGAGAGTCGGGCACAAAACTCCTAGACAGAGCATCCGCCTTCACATTTTTAGAGCCCGGAAGGTACGAAATCACAAAGTCGAAGCGGGCAAAAAATAACGACCAACGGGCCTGTCTAGGATTCAAGCGCTTGGCAGACTCGAGATAAGTCAAGTTCTTATGATCAGTCAATACCACCACGCGATGCTTAGCTCCTTCAAGCCAATGACGCCACTCCTCGAATGCCCACTTCATGGCCAGCAACTCTCGATTGCCCACATCATAATTACGCTCAGCGGGCGAAAACTTCCTGGAAAAGAAAGCACATGGTTTCATCACTGAGCAATCAGAACCTCTCTGTGACAAAACCGCCCCTGCTCCAATCTCAGAAGCATCAACCTCGACCTGGAACGGAAGAGAAACATCTGGCTGACACAACACAGGGGCAGAACAAAAACGACGCTTCAACTCCTGAAAAGCTTCCACAGCAGCAGAAGACCAATTAACCAAATCAGCACCCTTCTTGGTCAAATCGGTCAATGGTTTGGCAATGCTAGAAATATTACAGATGAAGCGACGATAAAAATTAGCAAAGCCCAGGAACTTTTGCAGACTTTTCAGAGATGTCGGCTGAATCCAATCCTGGATGGCTTGGACCTTAACTGGATCCATCTCGATAGTAGAAGGGGTAAAGATGAACCCTAAAAATGAAACTTTCTGCACACCGAAGAGACACTTTGATCCCTTCACAAACAAAGAGCACGCAGGACCTGAAAAACCATTCTGACCTGCTTCACATGAGACTCCCAATCATCTGAGAAGATCAAAATGTCATCCAAGTAAACAATCAGGAATTTATCCAGATACTCATGGAAGATGTCATGCATAAAAGACTGAAACACAGATGGAGCATTGGCAAGTCCGAACGGCATCACTAGATACTCAAAATGACCCTCGGGCGTATTGAATGCAGTTTTCCATTCATCTCCTTGCCTGATTCTGACCAGATTATACGCACCACGAAGATCTATCTTAGTGAACCAACTAGCCCCCTTAATCCGAGCAAACAAGTCAGATAACAATGGCAAGGGATACTGAAATTTAACAGTGATCTTATTAAGAAGGCGGTAATCAATACACGGTCTCAGCGAACCATCCTTCTTGGCTACAAAGAAGAACCCTGCTCCCAGTGGTGATGACGATGGGCAAATATGTCCCTTCTCCAGGGATTCCTTCACATAACTGCGCATAGTGGCGTGTTCGGGCACGGATAAATTAAATAATCGACCTTTAGGGAATTTACTACCAGGAATCAAATTGATAGCACAATCACAATCCCTATGCGGAGGTAGAGCATCGGACTTGGGCTCTTCAAATACATCCTGATAATCAGACAAGAACTCTGGGACCTCAGAAGGGGTGGATGACGAAATCGACAAAAATGGAACATCACCATGTACCCCCTGACAACCCCAGCTGGATACCGACATGGAATTCCAATCCAATACTGGATTATGGGTTTGTAGCCATGGCAACCCCAACACGACCACATCATGCAGATTATGCAACACCAGAAAGCGAATAACTTCCTGATGTGCAGGAGCCATGCACATGGTCAGCTGGGCCCAGTATTGAGGTTTATTCTTGGCCAAAGGTGTAGCATCAATTCCTCTCAATGGAATAGGACACCGCAAAGGCTCCAAGAAAAACCCACAACGTTTAGCATAATCCAAATCCATCAGATTCAGGGCAGCGCCCGAATCCACAAACGCCATGACAGAAAACGACGACAAAGAGCATATCAAGGTAATGGACAGAAGGAATTTGGACTGTACAGTACCAATGACGGCAGACCTAGCGGACCGCTTAGTGCGCTTAGGACAGTCAGAAATAGCATGAGTAGAATCACCACAGTAGAAACACAGACCATTCAGACGTCTGTATTCCTGCCGTTCAACTCTAGTCATAGTCCTATCGCACTGCATAGGCTCAGGTTTAACCTCAGGCAGTACCGCCAAATGGTGCACAGATTTACGCTCGCGCAAGCGTCGACCGATCTGAATGGCCAAAGACAAAGACTCATTCAAACCAGCAGGCATAGGAAATCCCACCATGACATCCTTAAGAGCCTCAGAGAGACCCTTTCTGAACAAAGCTGCCAGCGCAGATTCATTCCACTGAGTGAGTACTGACCATTTTCTAAATTTCTGACAATATACTTCTATATCATCCTGACCCTGGCACAAAGCCAGCAAATTTTTCTCAGCCTGATCCACTGAATTAGGCTCATCGTACAGCAATCCGAGCGCCAGGAAAAACGCATCGACACTACTCAATGCAGGGTCTCCTGGCGCAAGAGAAAATGCCCAGTCTTGAGGGTCGCCGCGCAAAAAAGAAATAATAATCAAAACCTGTTGAATAGGATTACCAGAAGAATGAGGTTTCAAGGCCAGAAATAGCTTACAATTATTTTTGAAACTTAGAAACTTAGTTCTATCTCCAAAAAACAAATCAGGAATAGGAATTCTTGGTTCTAACATAGATTTCTGATCAATAGTATCTTGAATTTTTTGTACATTTATAACGAGATTATCCATTGAAGAGCACAGACCCTGAATATCCATGTCCACACCTGTGTCCAGAATCACCCAAATGTCTAGGGGAAAAAAAAAAATGAACACAGAGCAGAAAAAAAAAAAAAATGATGTCAGAACTTTTTCTTTCCCTCTATTGAGAATCATTAGTTTGGGCTCCTTGTACTGTTATGTTTGCTAATGACAGGTGTTATGAAGACAATCCAGAAACACAGTGTGCTTAGCGATCAGAGCGCACACAGTGATCTGACAAATACCCAAAAATACAAGAACGAGCTCTGAGACGTGGAAACTCTGTAGACTGCACACCTGATCCTATCCTAAACACAACTAAAAGCGGCTGTGGATTGCGCCTAACAACTACCTAGGCAACTCGGCACAGCCTAATTAACTAGCTAGCCTGAAGATAGAAAAATAGGCCTGACTTGCCCCAGAGAAATTCCCCAAAGGAAAAGGCAGCCCCCCACATATAATGACTGTGAGTAAGATGAAAAGACAAAACGTAGGGATGAAATAGATTCAGCAAAGTGGGGCCCGATATTCTAGGACAGAGCGAGGACAGTAAAGCGAACTTTGCAGTCTACAAAAAACCCTAAAGCAAAACCACGCAAAGGGGGCAAAAAAAACCCACCGTGCCGAACTAACGGCACGGCGGTACACCCTTTGCGTCTCAGAGCTTCCAGCAAAACAAAAGACAAGCTGGACAGAAAAAAAGCAACAAAAAGCAAAAGGCACTTAGCTATACAGAGCAGCAGGTCACAGGAACAATCAGGAGAAGCTCAGATCCAACACTGAAACATTGACAAGGAGCAAGGATAGCAGCATCAGGCGGAGTTAAGTAATGAAGCAGTTAACGAGCTCACCAGAACACCTGAGGGAGGAAGCTCAGAAGCTGCAGTACCACTTGTGACCACAGGAGTGAATTCAGCCACAGAATTCACAACAGATGGCTCTTTGAGACATTGTATTGATTACTGCCTTCTTAATAAGATCACAGTCAAATTTCAGTACCCTTTGCCGCTGCTGTCTGATTTGTTTGCTCGGATTAAGGGGGCTAGTTGGTTCACCAAGATAGATCTTCGAGGGGCCTATAATCTTGTGCGAATTAAACAGGGCGATGAATGGAAAACAGCATTTAATACGCCCGAGGGCCATTTTGAGTACCTAGTTATGCCATTCGGGCTTTCTAATGCTCCATCTGTGTTTCAGTCCTTTATGCATGACATCTTCCGAGAGTACCTGGATAGATTCATGATTGTATATTTGGATGATATTTTGGACCTTTTCAGATGATTGGGAGTCTCATGTGAAGCAGGTCAGAATGGTGTTCCAGGTCCTTCGTGCAAATTCCTTGTTTGTGAAGGGGTCGAAATGTCTCTTTGGGGTTCAGAAGGTTTCATTTTTGGGTTTCATTTTTTCCCCTTCTACTATCGAGATGGACCCTGTTAAAGTTCAGGCCATTTATGATTGGACTCAGCCGACATCTGTGAAGAGCCTGCAGAAGTTCCTGGGCTTTGCTAATTTTTACCGTCGCTTCATCACTAATTTTTCTAGTGTTGCTAAACCGTTGACTGATTTGACCAAGAAAGGTGCTGATGTGGTCAATTGGTCCTCTGCGGCTGTAGAGGCTTTTCAGGAGTTAAAGTGTCATTTTTCTTCTGCCCCTGTGTTGTGCCAGCCAGATGTTTCGCTCCCGTTTCAGGTCGAGGTTGATGCTTCTGAGATTGGAGCAGGGGCTGTTTTGTTGGAAAGAAGTTCTGATGGCTCGGTGATGAAACCATGTGCCTTCTTTTCTAGAAAATTCTCGCCTGCTGAGCGCAATTATGATGTTGGCAATCGAGAGTTGTTGGCCATGAAGTGGGCATTCGAGGAGTGGCGAAATTGGCTTGAAGGAGCCAAGCATCTCGTGGTGGTCTTGACGGATCACAAGAATTTGACTTATCTCGAGTCTGCCAAACGGTTGAATCCTAGACAGGCTCGATGGTCGCTGTTTTTCTCCCGTTTTGATTTTGTGGTTTCGTACCTTCCGGGCTCTAAGAATGTGAAGGCTGATGCCCTGTCAAGGAGTTTTGTGCCTGACTCTCCGGGTGTTCCTGAGCTGGCGGGTATTCTCAAAGAGGGGGTAATTTTGTCTGCCATCTCCCCTGATTTGCAGCACGTGCTGCAGAAGTTTCAGGCTGATAGACCTGACCGTTGTCCATCGGAGAAACTGTTTGTCCATGATAGATGGACTAGTAGAGTTATCTCTGAGGTTCATTGTTCGGTGTTGGCGGGTCATCCTGGAATCTTTGGTACCAGAGATTTGGTGGCTAGATCCTTTTGGTGGCCTTCTTTGCCACGGGATGTGCGTTCTTTTGTGCAGTCCTGTGGGACTTGTGGTCGGGCTAAGCCCTGCTGTTCTCGTGCCAGTGGGTTGCTTTTGCCCTTGCCGGTCCCGAAGAGGCCCTGGATGCATATTTCCATGGATTTTATTTCAGATCTCCCTGTCTCTCAAAGGATGTCGGTCATTTGGGTGGTTTGTGATCGCTTCTCTAAGATGGTCCATTTGGTGCCCTTGTCTAAATTGCCTTCCTCCTCTGATTTGGTGCCATTGTTTTTCCAGCATGTGGTTCGTTTGCATGGCATTCCGGAGAACATCGTCTCGGACACAGGTTCCCAGTTTGTTTCGAGGTTTTAGCGGTCCTTTTGTGCTAAGATGGGCATTGATTTGTCTTTTTCTTCGGCTTTCCATCCTCAGACAAATGGCCAAACCGAACGAACTAATCAGACTTTGGAAACATATCTGAGATGCTTTGTTTCTGCTGATCAGGATGATTGGGTGTCCTTTTTGCCTTTGGCTGAGTTCGCCCTTAATAATCGGGCCAGCTCGGCTACCTTGGTTTCGCCTTTTTTCTGTAATTCTGGTTTCCATCCTCGTTTCTCTTCAGGGCAGGTTGAGCCTTCAGACTGTCCTGGTGTGGATACGGTGGTGGACAGGTTGCAGCAGATTTGGACTCATGTGGTGGACAATTTGACATTGTCCCAGGAGAAGGCTCAACGTTTCGCTAACTGCCGGCGCTGTGTTGGTCCCCGACTTCGTGTTGGGGATTTGGTTTGGTTGTCATCTCGTCATGTTCCTATGAAGGTTTCCTCTCCTAAGTTTAAGCCTCGTTTCATTGGTCCGTATAAGATTTCTGAAGTTATCAATCCTGTGTCATTTCGTTTGGCCCTTCCAGCTTCTTTTGCCATCCATAATAGGTCGTTATTGCGGAGATACGTGGCGCCTATGGTTCCCTCCGTTGATCCTCCTGCCCCGGTGTTGGTCGAGGGGGAGTTGGAGTATGTGGTGGAGAAGATTTTGAATTCTCGTATTTCGAGACGGAAACTCCAGTACCTGGTCAAGTGGAAGGGTTATGGTCAGGAAGATAATTCCTGGGTTTTTGCCTCTGATGTTCATGCTGCCGATCTAGTTCGTGCCTTTCATTTGGCTCGTCCTGATCGGCCTGGGGGCTCTGGTGAGGGTTCAGTGACCCCTCCTCAAGGGGGGGGTACTGTTGTGAATTCTGTTATCGAACTCCCTCCTGTGGTCATGAATGGTACTTCGGCGAGTTCTGTCTATGGACTCCCTCTGGTGGCTGTGAGTGGAGCTGCTGCTTCTGAGGTTCCTTCCACAGGTGACGTAGTTTATTCTTTGGCTGGCTGTTCTATTTAACTCCACTCAGATCGTTACTCCATGCCAGCTGTCAATGTTCTTGTACTGGTTCAGTTGGCTCTTGGATCTTTCTGGTGACCTGTCTACTCCAGCAGAAGCTAAGTCCCTGCTAGTTATTTATTTGTTCATTGTTTCCTTGTCCAGCTGGCTATCATAATCTTGCCCTGCTAGCTGGAAGCTCTGGGATGCAGAGTGGCACCTCCGCACCGTGAGTCGGTGCGGAGGTCTTTTTGCACACTCTGCGTGGTCTTTTTGTAGGGTTTTGTGCTGACCGCAAAGATACCTTTCCTATCCTCAGTCTGTTTGGTAAGTCTGGCCTCCCTTTGCTAAAACCTGTTTCATTTCTGTGTTTGTGACTTTCATCTTATCTCACAGTCAATATATGTGGGGGGCTGCCTTTTCCTTTGGGGAATTTCTCTGAGGCAAGGTAGGCTTTATTTTCTATCTTTAGAGCTAGTTAGCTCTTAGGCTGTGAAGAGGCGTCTAGGTCGTGTTAGGTACGCTCCACGGCTATTTCTAGTTGTGTGATAGGATTAGGGATTGCGGTCGGCAGAGCTCCCACTTCCCAGAGCTTGTCCTGTGTGAGTTTAACCATCAGGTCGTTCCGGGTGCTCCTAACCACCAGGTCCATAACAGACTCCCGTCAGGCTGCACAGACCCCTGGCGGACCGCACAGACCCCCGGCAGGCCCGCACAGACCCCCGGCAGGCCGCACAGACCCCCAGCAGGCCCATACAGACCCCCAGCAGGCCTGCACAGACCCACCACGGTCACACAGTCTCCGCCCATGCACCGCCCACACTCCATTATAGTGCATCATTGCACTATAGGAACTTCCGATTCCGGTATCCGATATCTTAAAAGTATCGGAACTCAGTATCGGAAATCCAAATACAGCGAATATCGGCCGATACCTGATATTTGCAGTATCGGAATGCTCAACACTAGTTAGCAGGCATTTATGTTACAAAGCACTTGACTCTACTGCATGTACCTTTTTTTTTGGTTGCTGCATAACACTTATGAGTAGGGTTGAGCGACCTTGACCTTTTTAGAGTCGAGCCGTGTTTCGCGAAACCCGACTATCTTAGAAGTCGAGTCGAGTGGAATCGGCCGATTATCGCGAAAAGTCGGGTATCGACCGAAACACGAAACCCAATGCAAGTCACTGGGGGAGCATAGTCAGCAGTGAGTGGAGGCCAGGAAAACACCTACACTGCCCATTTTAATGGCAAAAACATCCATTCTTGTTACAGAAGCTTGTCAATCGTAATTTACCTTATAATAATTGGAAGGCATTTGAAATTGGGGGTCATTTGGCTAAAGTTGTGGGGGGTAGGGCTGGTTCAAGTAATTAGTGGGCCCAGTAAACCTGGACCACGTCACGGCAGTGGAGCAGGGAGAGGTAAGTATTTCAACTTTGCAAGTGCTGTGATCCTGAGCAAGCAGGGGGGGCCCACTTGTTGGCATTGGCACTGGCACAGGGCCCCTCAAAGTACAGCGGTGTGTTTGCATGGCGGGGGCGCCTCCCACCGGCAGCAACACTTTTGCGTACTATGAGAGGCCCTGTGCCAGTGACGTCGCCAACTAGTATTCCTCCCCCTACCTGATGAAGGAACCTGCACTTTCATCTGCACCTTCCTCTTTGTCCCCGTGTAAGGTGGTATGGTATGCGTGAAGAGGAACCTGACTTTCAGCAGGGTCACAATCTTGCTGTGTAGCGTGCACGGGGAATTTTGCGTTATGGGTCAATGTACCAGCAGACTCATCTATCACTGGCTGGGCAATGGGCAGGATGAGGAGGAAACACAGATATAGGCCCAAAGAATAAAGTTGGCTAAATGCAGTTCAAAATTGGTAACACAGGACTAACCAGGGGGCATTGCAGTGGAGGACAACTGGAATGAGAGGTTGACACAGAGAGTAGGCCCAAATCAGTAAGTAGTCGAAATGCAGTTCAAAATTGGCAACCGTAGTAAACAGGCGGCACAGCTTTGTTCAGTGGAGGAGAACAGCAAGGAGTGGCAGACACCGATAGTAGGCCCCAACCCAACTAGTAGGCCAAATGCAGTCTAACATTAACAACTACTTAACGAGAGCCTGAAAATGGAATTTCAGGACAGGAAACCAGGAGAACAGCAAGGAGTGGCAGACACCGATAGTAGGCCCCAAACCAACTAGTACGCCAAATGCAGTTGTTCCGTTTAACCACAATTTAATGAGAGCCTGAAGCCGCAACACTGCAAAAACGCTAGTGCATGCCCTTATCATCTCCCGCCTCGACTACTGCAACCTCCTACTCTCTGGACTCCCCTCTAGCACTCTGGCACCACTCCAATCCATCCTACACTCTGCTGCCCGACTAATCCACCTGTCCCCCCGCTATTCCCCAGCCTCTCCCCTGTGTCAAGCCCTTCACTGGCTTCCTATCGCCCAGAAACTCCAGTTCAAAACCCTCACACTGACATACAAAGCCATCCACAACCTGTCTCCTCCATACATCTGTGACATGGTCTCCCGGTACCTACCTACACGCGACCTCCGATCCTCCCAAGACCTCCTTCTCTACTCCCCTCTCATCTCTTCTTCCCATAACCGCATCCAAGACTTCTCCCGTGCTTCCCCCATACTCTGGAACTCTCTACCCCAACACATCAGACTCGCGCCTACCATAGAAACCTTCAAAAAGAACCTGAAGACTCATCTCTTCCGACAAGCCTACAGCCTGCAGTGATCCTCAACCTACTGAACAGCCGCACAGCCAGCTCTTCCCTCTCCTAGTGTATCCTCACCCACCCCCTGCAGACTGTGAGCCCTCGCGGGCAGGGTCCCCTCCCTCCTTATGTACTCGTGTGCCTTGTTATCTGCTCATGTTTAATGTATTTGTCTATATTTGCCCCGTATTCACATGTAAAGCGCCATGGAATAAATGGCGCTATAAAAATGTATAATAATAATAATAATAATATAAGTTCTAGAAAGGCAACCTGGAGAACACCTTGGAGTGGAACACACCATCTCTCTACACCCCATACCCAATTTGTAGGCCTAATGCAGTGTAGTTTCCAACAACTACTAAACGAGAGCATGAAGATTGAAGCATTGGCGAGGAAACCTGGGGAACACCTTGGAGTGGAACACACCATCTCTCTACACCCCATACCCAATTTGTAGGCCTAATGCAGCGTAGTTTCCAACAACTACTAAACGAGAGCCGGAAGATCGAAGCTCAGGAAAGGCAACCTGGAGAACACCTTGGAGTGGAACACACCATCTCTCTACACCCCATACCCAATTTGTAGGCCTAATGCAGTGTAGTTTCCAACAACTACTAAACGAGAGCATGAAGATCGAAGCTCAGGAAAGGCAACCTGGAGAACACCTTGGAGTGGAACACACCATCTCTCTACACCCCATACCCAATTTGTAGGCCTAATGCAGTGTAGTTTCCAACAACTACTAAACGAGAGCCGGAAGATCGAAGCTCAGGAAAGGCAACCTGGAGAACACCTTGGAGTGGAACACACCATCTCTCTACACCCCATACCCAATTTGTAGGCCTAATGCAGTGTAGTTTCCAACAACTACTAAACGAGAGCATGAAGATCGAAGCATTGGCGAGGAAACCTGGGGAACACCTTGGAGTGGAACACACCATCTCTCTACACCCCATACCCAATTTGTAGGCCTAACGCAGCGTAGTTTCCAACAACTACTAAACGAGAGCATGAAGATCGAAGCATTGGCGAGGAAACCTGGGGAACACCTTGGAGTGGAACACACCATCTCTCTACACCCCATACCCAATTTGTAGGCCTAATGCAGCGTAGTTTCCAACAACTACTAAACGAGAGCCGGAAGATCGAAGCTCAGGAAACGCAACCTGGAGAACACCTTGGAGTGGAACACACCATCTCTCTACACCCCATATCCAATTTGTAGGCCTAATGCAGTGTAGTTTCCAAGAACTACTAAACGAGAGCCGGAAGATCGAAGCTCTGGAAAGGCAACCTGGAGAACACCTTGGAGTGGAACACACCATCTCTCTACACCCCATACCCAATTTGTAGGCCTAATGCAGTGTAGTTTCCAACAACTACTAAACGAGAGCATGAAGATCGAAGCATTGGCGAGGAAACCTGGGGAACACCTTGGAGTGGAACACACCATCTCTCTACACCCCATACCCAATTTGTAGGCCTAATGCAGCGTAGTTTCCAACAACTACTAAACGAGAGCCGGAAGATCGAAGCTCAGGAAAGGCAACCTGGAGAACACCTTGGAGTGGAACACACCATCTCTCTACACCCCATACCCAATTTGGAGGCCTAATGCAGTGTAGTTTCCAACAACTACTAAATGAGAGCATTAAGATCGAAGCAATGGCGAGGAAACCTGGGGCACACCTTGGGGAGGCAGACACCGTTAGTAGGCCCTACCAAAGTTGTACCCCCAATGCAGTTTTAAAATTCCTAGAGGCTGAAAACAAGACTATTGACGCTCAGCTTTTTTCAAAGGAACACAGCTGAATTGAGTGGCGCAGACAGACACAGGTAGTAGGACTTAACCCAAAAATGTGGCTCACTGCAGCTTAAAAAAGTTACAGGGGTACACAAGCAGCAGTGCTCTGGGCAGTGGAGGACAATTTCAATAGTGGACCGCAGACAGACTTTGTACGCCTACTATTAAAAAAAGGATGCTCTATGCAATTAAAAATAGGTTCCAGGGATCCACGGGCAGCAGTGGTGTGGTCAGTGGACGAGTATTGGAAGGAGGGACCGCAGACAGGCGTAGTAGGCCTAACATAACAAAATTAGGCTGTAGACACTGTAAAATTGGTTCCAGGGGTACACGGGCAGCAGTGGTGTGGTCAGCGGAGGAAAATTGGAATTAGGGACTGCAGACAGACTTTGTAGGCTGTCCCCTGTGGACCATGCATCCAACACATTAACCCAGTGCGCCGTAATGGACACGTAACTTTTTGTGGACATGCCTACTGGTCCATGCGTCTCTTGTCAGGTGCACCTTTCTACTGTTTGATTGCCTGAGTGCTATGACAATGCAGACTTTTTCATGCCGGTGGAGGGCTGGGATGGCTTTTCTCGCAAAAGAAATGTCGACTGGGTAGCTTGAACCGTTGCACAGCGTAGTTAATCTGGGCTTTCTAAATATAAAACAAAGAAAAAAAGGAGGCTACATGCACTTTCAGCTGGGTTCCAGGGGTACACGGCCAGCATTGGTCTGGTCAGTGGAGAACTATTGGAAGGAGTGACCGCAAACAGGCATCGAAGGCCTAACATAATAACACATTGCTGTTGGCAATTTTAAATTGGTTCCAGGGGAACACGGGCAGCAGTGGCCTGGTCAGTGTAGTAGTAGTAGAAAGAACGGACCGCAGACAGGCATCGAAGGCCTAAAATAAAAAAATTGGGCTGGCTGTAGGCAATTTTAAATTGGTTCCAGAGGAATACGGGCAGCAGTGGTGTGGTCAGTGGAGGCCTAGTGGAAGGAGTGACCGTAGACAGGCATCGAAGGCCTAAAATAATAACACATGGCTGTAGGCAATTTTAAATTGGTTCCAGGGTTACACGGGCAGCAGTGGCCTGGTCAGTGTAGTAGTAGTAGAAAGAATGGACCGCAGACAGGCATCGAAGGCCTAAAATAAAAAAATTGGGCTGGCTGTAGGCAATTTTAAATTTGTTCCAGGGGTACACGGGCAGCAGTGGTGTGGTCAGTGGAGGCCTAGTGGAAGGAGTGACCGCAGACAGGCTTCGAAGGCCTAAAATAAAAAAATTGGGCTGGCTGTAGGCAATTTTAAATTGGTTCCAGGGGTACACGGGCAGCAGTGGTGTGGTCAGTGGAGGCCTAGTGGAAGGAGTGACCGCAGACAGGCTTCGAAGGCCTAAAATAAAAAAATTGGGCTGGCTGTAGGCAATTTTAAATTTGTTCCAGGGGTACACGGGCAGCAGTGGTGTGGTCAGTGGAGGCCTAGTGGAAGGAGTGACCGCAGACAGGCTTCGAAGGCCTAAAATAAAAAAATTGGGCTGGCTGTAGGCAATTTTAAATTGGTTCCAGGGGTACACGGGCAGCAGTGGTGTGGTCAGTGGAGGCCTAGTGGAAGGAGTGACCGCAGACAGGCCTCGAAGGCCTAAAATAAAAAAAATTGGGCTGGCTGTAGGCAATTTTAAATTGGTTCCAGGGGTACACGGGCAGCAGTGGCCTGGTCAGTGTAGTAGTAGTAGAAAAAACGGACCGCAGACAGGCATCAAAGGCCTAAAATAAAAAAATTGGGCTGGCTGTAGGCAATTTTAAATTGGTTCCAGGGGTATACGGGCAGCAGTGGTGTGGTCAGTGGAGGCATATTGTAAGGAGTGACCGCAGACAGGCATCAAAGGCCTAAAATAATAACACATGGCTGTAGGCAATTTTAAATTGGTTCCAGGGGTACAGGGGCAGCAGTGGCCTGGTCAGTGTAGTAGTAGTAGAAAGAACGGACCGCAGACAGGCATCGAAGGCCTAAAATAAAAAAATTGGGCTGGCTGTAGGCAATTTTAAATTGGTTCCAGGGGTACACGGGCAGCAGTGGTGTGGTCAGTGGAGGCATAGTGGAAGGAGTGACCGCAGACAGGCTTCGAAGGCTAACATAACAAAAATGTCAATACAATGGTATTGTCAGTGGCAGGCATTGAAGGATGTCAGCGCATAGACTAAACATTGGTGGAGCTGTGAGATAATTTTGCAAGTGGTAGAGCACTGTTTGAGCTGGGGGGGGGGACTGTCTTGTGGCCGGCGGTACAGGCCCAGGGCCCCTCATATTACAACGGTGTGTCTGACGTTGGGTGCGCACCACCACCGCCAGAGACACTTTATTGTACTAGGAGGGACCCAGTGGCAGTGCCGTCGACCAAAAGCGGGCACACCCACCTCTTCAGACAAACAGCACTCTCACGGGTGCTGTCGCCAAGTGTCGATACCACGGCCCCGTCTGGGGAGTTTGGCCATTTAGTGAGGTGTAAACATGTCGTATGCTGGACAATCAGGTGCAGAAAATTACGAGATTGGAAAAGGCATTCAGAATAGTCCACAGGCAAGACCTTTTCATAGGAAAGCTAGGTGTCAGCCGGGCAAGGTGGGGCAAAAGATTTCGAAATCCAGTTGTGGTTCATTTTAATGAAGGTTAGATCATCTACATTTTGGGTAGCCAGACGAGTCCTTTTTTCTGTTAGTATTGAACCTGCAGCACTGAATACTCTTTCTGATAGGACACTAGCTGCCGGGCAAGCAAGATCCTGCAATGCATATTCTGCCAATTCTGGCCAGGTGTCTAATTTGGATGCCCAGTAATCAAATGGGAATGACGGTTGAGGGAGAACATCGATAAGGGATGAAAAATAGTTTGTAACCATACTGGACAAATGTTGTCTCCTGTCACTTTGAATTGATGCTGCAGTACCTGTCCTGTCTGCGGTCATAGCAAAATCACTCCACAACCTGGTCAGAAAACCCCTCTGGCCAACGCCACTTCTGATTTCTGCCCCTCTAACTCCTCTGGTCTGATGGCCCCTGCAGCTCGTGTGAGAACGATCACGGGCGCTGTGTGCAGGGAATGCCAGAAGCAAACGGTCAACAAGAGTTGATTGTTTGGTTGCTAATATTAGTTCCAAGTTCTCATGTGGCATTATATTTTGCAATTTGCCTTTATAGCGAGGATCAAGGAGGCAGGCCAACCAGTAATCGTCATCGTTCATCATTTTAGTTATGCGTGTGTCCCTTTTGAGGATACGTAAGGCATAATCCGCCATGTGGGCCAAAGTTCCAGTTCTCAAATCTGCGGTTGTGCTTGGTTGAGGGGCAGTTTCAGGCAAATCCACGTCACTTGTGTCCCTCCAAAAACCAGAACCCGGCCTTGCCGCGCCACCAATTTCCAGTGGCCCCGGAAAAGCTTCCTCATTAAAAATATAATCATCCCCATCATCCTCCTCGTCCTCCTCCTCCTCTTCGCCCGCTAACTCGTCCTGTACACTGCCCTGGCCAGACAATGGCTGACTGTCATCAAGGCTTTCCTCTTCCTCAGCTGCAGACGCCTGATCCTTTATGTGCGTCAAACTTTGCATCAGCAGACGCATTAGGGGGATGCTCATGCTTATTATGGCGTTGTCTGCACTAACCAGCCGTGTGCATTCCTCAAAACACTGAAGGACTTGACACATGTCTTGAATCTTCGACCACTGCACACCTGACAACTCCATGTCTGCCATCCTACTGCCTGCCCGTGTATGTGTATCCTCCCACAAAAACATAACAGCCCGCCTCTGTTCGCACAGTCTCTGAAGCATGTGCAGTGTTGAGTTCCACCTTGTTGCAACGTCTATGATTAGGCGATGCTGGGGAAGGTTCAAAGAACGCTGATAGGTCTGCATACGGCTGGAGTGTACGGGCGAACGGCGGATATGTGAGCAAAGTCCATGCACTTTGAGGAGCAGGTCGGATAACCCCGGATAACTTTTCAGGAAGCACTGCACCACCAGGTTTAAGGTGTGAGCCAGGCAAGGAATGTGTTTCAGTTGGGAAAGGGAGATGGCAGCCATGAAATTCCTTCCGTTATCACTTACTACCTTGCCTGCCTCAAGATCTACAGTGCCCAGCCACGACTGCGTTTCTTTCTGCAAGAACTCGGACAGAACTTCCGCGGTGTGTCTGTTGTCGCCCAAACACTTCATAGCCAATACAGCCTGCTGACGTTTGCCAGTAGCTGCCCCATAATGGGAGACCTGGTGTGCAACAGTGGCAGCTGCGGATGGAGTGGTTGTGCGACTGCGGTCTGTGGACGAGCTCTCGCTTCTGCAGGAGGACGAAGAGGAGGAGGAGGGGGTGCGAATGGCTACAGCCAACTGTTTTCTAGACCGTGGGCTAGGCAGAACTGTCCCAAACTTGCTGTCCCCTGTGAACCCTGCATCCACCACATTTACCCAGTGTGCCGTGATGGACACGTAACGTCCCTGGCCATGCCTACTGGTCCATGCATCTGTTGTCAGGTGCACCTTTGTGCTCACAGATTGCCTGAGTGCATGGACGATGCGCTCTTTAACATGCTGGTGGAGGGCTGGGATGGCTTTTCTGGAAATAAATTGTCGACTGGGTAGCTCGTAGCGTGGTACAGCGTAGTCCATCAGGGCTTTGAAAGCTTCGTTTTCAATTAACCGGTAGGGCATCATCTCTAACGAGATTAGTCTAGCTATGTGGGCGTTCAAACCCTGTGTACGCGGATGCGAGGCTAAGTACTTCCTTTTTCTAACCATAGTCTCATGTAGGGTGAGCTGGACTGGAGAGCTGGAGATCGTGGAACTAGCGGGGGTGCCGGTGGACATGGCAGACTGAGAGAGACGGTGGGAGATGGTATTGTTGCCGCCGGTGCCCTAGATGCAGTGTTTCCTACTACGAAACTGGTGATTCCCTGACCCTGACTGCTTTGGCCTGGCAAAGAAACCTGCACAGATACTGCAGGTGGTGCGGAAAATGGTGGCCCTACACTGCCGGAAGGGATGTAGCGTTGCTGACTAGCTTCATTGGCCGAGGGTGCTACAACCTTAAGGGACGTTTGGTAGTTAGTCCAGGCTTGCAAATGCATGGTGGTTAAATGTCTATGCATGCAACTTGTATTGAGACTTTTCAGATTCTGTCCTCTGCTTAAGGTAGTTGAACATTTTTGACAGATGACTTTGCACTGATCAATTGGATGTTGTTTAAAAAAATGCCAGACTGCACTCTTTCTAGCATCGGATACCTTTTCAGGCATTGCAGACTGAGCTTTAACCGGATGGCCACGCTGTCCTCCAACAGGTTTTGGCTTTGCCACGCGTTTTGGGCAAGATACGGGCCCGGCAGATGGAACCTGTTGCGATGTTGATGCCTGCTGCGGCCCCTCCTCCTCCGCTTCAGAACTGCTGCCGCCTGCACCCTGTTCCCCCAATGGCTGCCAATCGGGGTCAAGAACTGGGTCATCTATTACCTCTTCTTGTAGCTCGTGTGCAACTTCGTCTGTGTCACCGTGTCGGTCGGTGGTATAGCGTTCGTGATGGGGCAACATAGTCTCATCAGCGTCTGATTCTTGATCATTACCCTGCGAGGGCAATGTTGTGGTCTGAGTCAAAGGACCAGCATAGTAGTCTGGCTGTGGCTGTGCATCAGTGCACTCCATGTCAGATTCAACTTGTAATGGGCATGGACTGTTAACTGCTTCACTTTCTAAGCCAGGGACGGTATGTGTAAAGAGCTCCATGGAGTAACCCGTTGTGTCGCCTTCTGCATTCTTCTCTGTTGTTGTTTTTGCTGAAGAGGACAAGGAAGCGACTTGCCCTGACCGTGAACATCCACTAACGACGCGCTGCTTTGACATTTACCAGTTTCACGAGAGGAGGCAAAAGAGCTAGAGGCTGAGTCAGCAAGATAAGCCAAAACTTGCTCTTGCTGCTCCGGCTTTAAAAGCGGTTTTCCTACTCCCAGAAAAGGGAATGTTCGAGGCCTTGTGTAGCCAGACGACGAACCTGGCTCCACAGCTCCAGACTTAGGTGCAATTTTTTTTTCCCACGACCAGCTGATGCTCCACCACTACCACTACCCTCATTACCAGCTGACAATGAACGCCCCCGGCCACGACCTCTTCCACCAGACTTCCTCATTGTTTTAAAAACGTAAACAAACTAACGGTATTTGTTGCTGTCACACAACTTACACGGTGAGCTATAACTTCAGTATGATTTAGCTACCCCTTTACAGGTGAGTGAGACCACAACGAAAATCAGGCACAATGTTACACACTCTGTTGTTGGTGGCAACAAATGAGAGAGATGCCACACACGCTGGACTGTCACTGAAGCACAAATGTAAATATTAATCTCCCACTGATTTTTTTTTTTTTTTTTTTTTCAGGGAGACTTTAGGAAAAAAAAATAATAGAATAAAATGATTTTTTCAGGAAGAATTTAGAAACCAAATAAAATAAAATTATTTTTTCAGGGAGAATTTAGAAAACAAATAAAACAAAAAAAGGCTTTCTATGGCCCACTGAGTGAGAGATGACGCACACAGGAGTCAGGAGTGGCACACAAGCCCAGAGGCCAATATTTATCTCCCACTGATTGATGTAGTGATTTTTTCAGGTAGATTTTGGAACCCAAATCAAGCTAAAAAAATATTAGGCTTTCTATGGCCCACAATTGGAGAGAGAGAGAGAGATGGCACACCCAGGAGTCAAGACTGGCGCACAAGCAGAAAGGGCAATATTAATCTCCCACTGATTTTTTTTTTTTTTTTTTTTCAGGGAGACTTTAGGAAAAAAAAATAATAGAATAAAATGATTTTTTCAGGAAGAATTTAGAAACCAAATAAAATAAAATGATTTTTTCAGGGAGAATTTAGAAAACAAATAAAACAAAAAAAGGCTTTCTATGGCCCACTGAGTGAGAGATGACGCACATAGGAGTCAGGAGTGGCACACAAGCCCAGAGGCCAATATTTATCTCCCACTGATTGATGTAGTGATTTTTTCAGGTAGATTTTGGAACCCAAATCAAGCTAAAAAAATAATAGGCTTTCTATGGCCCACAATTGGAGAGAGAGAGAGAGATGGCACACCCAGGAGTCAAGACTGGCACACAAGCAGAAAGGGCAATATTAATCTCCCACTGATTTTTTTTTTTTTTTTTTTTCAGGGAGACTTTAGGAAAAAAAAATAATAGAATAAAATGATTTTTTCAGGAAGAATTTAGAAACCAAATAAAATAAAATGATTTTTTCAGGGAGAATTTAGAAAACAAATAAAACAAAAAAAGGCTTTCTATGGCCCACTGAGTGAGAGATGACGCACACAGGAGTCAGGAGTGGCACACAAGCCCAGAGGCCAATATTTATCTCCCACTGATTGATGTAGTGATTTTTTCAGGTAGATTTTGGAACCCAAATCAAGCTAAAAAAATATTAGGCTTTCTATGGCCCACAATTGGAGAGAGAGAGAGAGATGGCACACCCAGGAGTCAAGACTGGCACACAAGCAGAAAGGGCAATATTAATCTCCCACTGATTTTTTTTTTTTTTTCAGGGAGACTTTAGGAAAAAAAAATAATAGAATAAAATGATTTTTTCAGGAAGAATTTAGAAACCAAATAAAATAAAATGATTTTTTCAGGGAGAATTTAGAAAACAAATAAAACAAAAAAAGGCTTTCTATGGCCCACTGAGTGAGAGATGACGCACACAGGAGTCAGGAGTGGCACACAAGCCCAGAGGCCAATATTTATCTCCCACTGATTGATGTAGTGATTTTTTCAGGTAGATTTTGGAACCCAAATCAAGCTAAAAAAATAATAGGCTTTCTATGGCCCACAATTGGAGAGAGAGAGAGAGATGGCACACCCAGGAGTCAACACTGGCACACAAGCAGAAAGGGCAATATTAATCTCCCACTGATTTTTTATTTTATTTTTTTCAGGGAGACTTTAGGAAAAAAAAATAATAGAATAAAATGATTTTTTCAGGAAGAATTTAGAAACCAAATAAAATAAAATGATTTTTTCAGGGAGAATTTAGAAAACAAATAAAACAAAAAAAGGCTTTCTATGGCCCACTGAGTGAGAGATGACGCACACAGGAGTCAGGAGTGGCACACAAGCCCAGAGGCCAATATTTATCTCCCACTGATTGATTTATTGATTTTTTCAGGTAGAATTTAGAACCCAAATTAACCAAAAACATAAATAGGCTTTCTATGGCCCACTATTTGTGAGAGAGATGGCACGCTCAGGACTGGCACACAAGCCCAGAGGCCAATATTAATCTCCCACTTTTTTTTTTTCAGGGAAAATTTATAAACCCAATAAAAAAAAATAATAAATAGGCTTTCTATGGCCCACTATCTGAGAGAGAAAGATGGCACGCTTAGGACTGGCACACAAGCCCAAAGGCCAATATTAATCTCCCTTTTTTTCAGGGAGAATTTATAAAACCAAAAAAAAATAAATAAATAGGCTTTCTATGGCCCACTATTTGTGAGAGAGATGGCACGCTCAGGACTGGCACACAAGCCCAGAGGCCAATATTAATCTCCCACTTTTTTTTTTTTTGTTCCAGGGAAAATTTATAAACCCAATAAAAAAAATAATAAATAGGCTTTCTATGGCCCACTATCTGAGAGAGAGAGATGGCACGCTTAGGACTGGCACACAAGCCCAAAGGCCAATATTAATCTCCCACTGATTGATTTATTGATTTTTTCAGGTAGAATTTAGAACCCAAATAAAGCAAAAAAAAAAAAAATGGGCTTTCTATGGCCCACTGAGTGAGTGATGATGCACACAGGAGTCAGGAGTGGCACACAAGCCCTGAGGCCAATATTTTTCTCCCACTGATTGATGTAGTGATTTTTTCAGGTAGATTTTAGAACCCAAATCAAGCAAAAAAATAAATAGGCTTTCTATGGCCCACTGACTGAGAGATGGCACACACAGGAGTCAAGAGTGGCACACAAGCCTTGAGGCCAATATTTTTCTCCCACTGATTGATGTAGTGATTTTTTCAGGTAGATTTTATAACCCAAATCAAGCAAAAAAATAAATAGGCTTTCTATGGCCCACTGAGTGAGAGATGGCACACACAGGGATGGCACTCTAGCAGAAATGTCAATCTTAATCTCCCACAAAAAAAAAAAAAAAACAGGGAGTGTCCAACAATTACTATCTCCCTGCAGTAATCTCAGCCAGGTATGGCAGGCAGCAATAAGGAGTGGACTGATGCACAAATTAAATAAAAAGTGTGGACAAACAAAAAAGATAGCTGTGCAGAAAGGAAGGAACAAGAGGATTTGTGCTTTGAAAAAAGCAGTTGGTTTGCACAGCGGCGTACACACAGCAATGCAGCTATCAGGGAGCCTTCTAGGGCAGCCCAATGAGCTACAGCGCTGAGGGGAAAAAAAAAATGTAGCTTCCACTGTCCCTGCACACCGAAGGTGGTGTTGGGCAGTGGAAATCGCTACAGCACAAGCGGTTTGGTGGTTAATGGACCCTGCCTAACGCTATCCCTGCTTCTGACGAAGCGGCAGCAACCTCTCCCTAAGCTCAGATCAGCAGCAGTAACATGGCGGTCGGCGGGAACGCCCCTTTATAGCCCCTGTGATGCCGCAGACAGCAAGCCAATCACTGCAATGCCCTTCTCTAAGATGGTGGGGACCAGGACCTATGTCATCACGCTGCCCACACTCTGCGTTTACCTTCATTGGCTGAGAAATGGCGCTTTTCGCGTCATTGAAACGCGACTTTGGCGCGAAAGTCGCGTACCGCATGGCCGACCCCGCACAGGGGTCGGATCGGGTTTCATGAAACCTGACTTTGCCAAAAGTCGGCGACTTTTGAAAATGAACGACCCGTTTCGCTCAACCCTACTTATGAGATGATATCTATGTAGAGGCGTGATGTTTTGCTTTTTTTCACCCAGCAGGCTTATACAACTTTTCATTTTTTGATTTCTTCCTAATTTGCAGTGTTTGTAAAGTTACTCCATCTCACTGTACCTTCTCCCTGATTTTTTGGAGGTTTTTCTCATCTTCCCCTGTCTTTTTAAAATTCAGATTATAATTAATTTTTTGTACTTAATAAAAAATATTATTTTATTTCTAAACGTTCTTTCAGTCACTTTGTGCCATTTTTGGTAGAAAATGTGGTATATTGTGCTTACTGCCTATTTAAATAGGATCATGGGTTTAATACAAATTCAAAGGTGCAAAATTGCTAAATTTTCAAATTGTTTTTTCAAATTTTTGATATTTTCATAAATAAATGTGGATCGCCCCCAGACACAGGGCCACAGGATACTCGGTACCGGTCCTTTCTGTCTCAGTTCGGGGGTTGTCACGGTGGCTGGACCCGGTCCGTGACCCTGCTAAGGGGCGTCCAATAAAGGGTGATAGGAGTCTGTCAAGGTTTCGTGACGCCACCTGTGGTGTTCGGTCAGGATGACTGACGCTGCTTGGGGTCCGCTGGGGTAATAGAATGGCAGCTAGATGGTATACCTTCCCACAGGTAAAGTATGTCCCCAGGGCTTCCCAGTGGTGTAGATGGCGATGGTGTGAGGTGCAGGTAATAACGAGGACACAAAGTTGCAGTCTCTTTACCTCTTTACCGAAGACTTCAGGATCCGCAATCCAGAGCACGTTCAACAGGGCTTTCTGAGACCGGCCGGTCCGATGGGCACATCCAGAGTTCCCTTTGCAGGTGGAAATCAGTGCCTACCACGCCTGTGTGTTGTAGTGCTACCCTGCTGAGCATTCAGAATAGTCCTCACAACTTCTGTTCTCGTTCGTTCTTTCTAATTCTCTCTCTCTTGTTCCAGATGTTTCTAGTTTCTCGTCCCCAGGTATGTTATGGCTAGGACGCACCCGTATGACTGGAAGGCTCGGAGCTCTTCCGGGACCCTAGAGACGCCCCTCTCCACACGTTGCCCCCTATGTCTTCGTAGGAAATTTAAGACAGCCAACCTATAATTAACTGTCCTGCGGAGTTCGAAGTAAGGCCTAGAGTCAGTTACTTCCGCGGTGTTCCGGCCACGCGCCTCAGTAGGATGTTGCCTCGGTCTCACGGACATTCTCCTTCAGGAATTTTTGGTAGACAGCACAATTCATGGTTCCATTTACCACAGCAAGTCTTCCAGGTCCTGAGGCAGTAAAACAGCCCCAGGCCATCACACTACCACCACCTTATATTACTGTTGTTATGATGTTAATTTTCTGAAATGCTGTGTTACTTCTAGACCTGATGTAATGAAACATACACCTTCCAAAAAGTTCAACTTTTCTCTCATCACTTCAGAGTATTCTCCCAAAAGTCTTAGGGATCATCAAGATGTTTTGTGGCAAAAATGAGATGAGCCTTTATGTTCTTATTGCTCAGCAGTGGTTTTCGTCTTAGAGTTCTGCCATGCTGGCCATTTTTGCCAAGTCTCTTCTTTTAATGGTGGAGTCATGAATATTGACCATAACTGAGGGAAGCGAGGCTTGCAGTTCTTTGGATGTTGTTGTGGGGTCTTTTGTGACCTCTTGGATGAGTCAATGCTGTGCTCTTGGGCTAATTTTGGTCAGCCACCCACTCCTGGAAAGGTTCACTACTGTTCCATGTTTTTGCCATTTATGGATAACGGCTCTCACTGTGGTTCGCTGGAATCCCAAAGCTTGAGAAATGGCTTTTTAACGTTTCCCAGACGAATGGATCTCAAATACTTTGTTTCTCATTTGTTTTAGAATGCCTTTGGATTGCAGCTGTTGTGAATTCTGTGGCTGAATTCACTCCTGTGGTCACAAGTGGTACTGCAGCTTCTGAGCTTCCTCCCTCAGGTGTTCTGGTGAGCTCGTTAACTGCTTCATTACTTAACTCCGGCTGATGCTGCTATCCTTGCTCCTTGTCAATGTTTCAGTGTTGGATCTGAGCTTCTCCTGATTGTTCCTGTGACCTGCTGCTCTGTATAGCTAAGTGCTTTTTGCTTTTTTGTTGCTTTTTTCTGTCCAGCTTGTCTTTTGTTTTGCTGGAAGCTCTGAGACGCAAAGGATGTACCGCCGTGCCGTTAGTTCGGCACGGTGGGGTTTTTTTTGCCCCCTTTGCGTGGTTTTGCTTTAGGGTTTTTTGTAGACTGCAAAGTTCGCTTTACTGTCCTCGCTCTGTCCTAGAATATCGGGCCCCACTTTGCTGAATCTATTTCATCCCTACGTTTTGTCTTTTCATCTTACTCACAGTCATTATATGTGGGGGGCTGCCTTTTCCTTTGGGGAATTTCTCTGGGGCAAGTCAGGCCTATTTTTCTATCTTCAGGCTAGCTAGTTTCTTAGGCTGTGCCGAGTTGCCTAGGTAGTTGTTAGGCGCAATCCACAGCCGCTTTTAGTTGTGTTTAGGATAGGATCAGGTGTGCAGTCTACAGAGTTTCCACGTCTCAGAGCTCGTTCTTGTATTTTTGGGTATTTGTCAGATCACTGTGTGCGCTCTGATCGCTAAGCACACTGTGTTTCTGGATTGCCTTCATAACACCTGTCATTAGCAAACATAACAGTACAAGGAGCCAAACTAATGATTCTCAATAGAGGGAAAGAAAAAGTTCTGACATCATTTTTTTTTTTTTCTGCTCTGTGTTCATTTTTTTTTTTCCCCTAGACATTTGGGTGATTCTGGACACAGGTGTGGACATGGATATTCAGGGTCTGTGCTCTTCAATGGATAATCTCGTTATAAATGTACAAAAAATTCAAGATACTATTGATCAGAAATCTATGTTAGAACCAAGAATTCCTATTCCTGATTTGTTTTTTGGAGATAGAACTAAGTTTCTAAGTTTCAAAAATAATTGTAAGCTATTTCTGGCCTTGAAACCTCATTCTTCTGGTAATCCTATTCAACAGGTTTTGATTATTATTTCTTTTTTGCGCGGCGACCCTCAAGACTGGGCATTTTCTCTTGCGCCAGGAGACCCTGCATTGAGTAGTGTCGATGCGTTTTTCCTGGCGCTCAGATTGCTGTACGATGAGCCTAATTCAGTGGATCAGGCTGAGAAAAATTTGCTGGCTTTGTGCCAGGGTCAGGATGATATAGAAGTATATTGTCAGAAATTTAGGAAATGGTCAGTACTCACTCAGTGGAATGAATCTGCGCTGGCAGCTTTGTTCAGAAAGGGTCTCTCTGAGGCTCTTAAGGATGTCATGGTGGGATTTCCTATGCCTGCTGGTTTGAATGAGTCTTTGTCTTTGGCCATTCAGATCGGTCGACGCTTGCGCGAGCGTAAATCTGTGCACCATTTGGCGGTACTGCCTGAGGTTAAACCTGAGCCTATGCAGTGCGATAGGACTATGACTAGAGTTGAACGGCAGGAATACAGACGTCTGAATGGTCTGTGTTTCTACTGTGGTGATTCCACTCATGCTATTTCTGATTGTCCTAAGCGCACTAAGCGGTCCGCTAGGTCTGCCGTCATTGGTACTGTACAGTCCAAATTCCTTCTGTCCATTACCTTGATATGCTCTTTGTCGTCGTTTTCTGTCATGGCGTTTGTGGATTCGGGCGCTGCCCTGAATCTGATGGATTTGGATTATGCTAAACGTTGTGGGTTTTTCTTGGAGCCTTTGCGGTGTCCTATTCCATTGAGAGGAATTGATGCTACACCTTTGGCCAAGAATAAACCTCAATACTGGGCCCAGCTGACCATGTGCATGGCTCCTGCACATCAGGAAGTTATTCGCTTTCTGGTGTTGCATAATCTGCATGATGTGGTCGTGTTGGGGTTGCCATGGCTACAAATCCATAATCCAGTATTGGATTGGAATTCCATGTCGGTATCCAGCTGGGGTTGTCAGGGGGTACATGGTGATGTTCCATTTTTGTCGATTTCGTCATCCACCCCTTCTGAGGTCCCAGAGTTCTTGTCTGATTATCAGGATGTATTTGAAGAGCCCAAGTCCGATGCTCTACCTCCGCATAGGGATTGTGATTGTGCTATCAATTTGATTCCTGGTAGTAAATTCCCTAAAGGTCGATTATTTAATTTATCCGTGCCCGAACACGCCGCTATGCGCAGTTATGTGAAGGAATCCCTGGAGAAGGGACATATTCGCCCATCGTCATCACCACTGGGAGCAGGGTTCTTCTTTGTAGCCAAGAAGGATGGTTCGCTGAGACCGTGTATTGATTACCGCCTTCTTAATAAGATCACTGTTAAATTTCAGTATCCCTTGCCATTGTTATCTGACTTGTTTGCTCGGATTAAGGGGGCTAGTTGGTTCACTAAGATAGATCTTCGTGGTGCGTATAATCTGGTGTGAATCAGGCAAGGAGATGAATGGAAAACTGCATTCAATACGCCCGAGGGTCATTTTGAGTATCTAGTGATGCCGTTCGGACTTGCCAATGCTCCATCTGTGTTTCAGTCTTTTATGCATGACATCTTCCGTGAGTATCTGGATAAATTCCTGATTGTTTACTTGGATGACATTTTGATCTTCTCAGATGATTGGGAGTCTCATGTGAAGCAGGTCAGAATGGTTTTTCAGGTCCTGCGTGCTAACTCTTTGTTTGTGAAGGGATCAAAGTGTCTCTTCGGTGTGCAGAAAGTTTCATTTTTGGGGTTCATCTTTACCCCTTCTACTATCGAGATGGATCCAGTTAAGGTCCAAGCCATCCAGGATTGGATTCAGCCGACATCTCTGAAAAGTCTGCAAAAGTTCCTGGGCTTTGCTAATTTTTATCGTCGCTTCATCTGTAATTTTTCTAGCATTGCCAAACCATTGACCGATTTGACCAAGAAGGGTGCTGATTTGGTTAATTGGTCTTCTGCTGCTGTGGAAGCTTTTCAGGAGTTGAAGCGTCGTTTTTGTTCTGCCCCTGTGTTGTGTCAGCCAGATGTTTCTCTTCCGTTCCAGGTCGAGGTTGATGCTTCTGAGATTGGAGCAGGGGCGGTTTTGTCACAGAGAGGTTCTGATTGCTCAGTGATGAAACCATGTGCTTTCTTTTCCAGGAAGTTTTCGCCCGCTGAGCGTAATTATGATGTGGGCAATCGAGAGTTGCTGGCCATGAAGTGGGCATTCGAGGAGTGGCGTCATTGGCTTGAAGGAGCTAAGCATCGCGTGGTGGTATTGACTGATCATAAGAACTTGACTTATCTCGAGTCTGCCAAGCGCTTGAATCCTAGACAGGCCCGTTGGTCGTTATTTTTTGCCCGCTTCGACTTTGTGATTTCGTACCTTCCGGGCTCTAAAAATGTGAAGGCGGATGCTCTGTCTAGGAGTTTTGTGCCCGACTCTCCGGGTTTATCTGAGCCAGCGGGTATCCTCAAGGAAGGAGTCATTGTGTCTGCCATCTACCCTGATTTGCGGCGGGTGCTGCAAAAATTTCAGGCGAATAAACCTGATCGTTGTCCAGCAGAGAAACTGTTCGTCCCTGATAGGTGGACTAATAAACTTATCTCTGAACTTCATTGTTCGGTGTTGGCTGGTCATCCTGGAATCTTTGGTACCAGAGAGTTAGTGGCTAGATCCTTCTGGTGGCCATCTCTGTCACGGGATGTACGTACTTTTGTGCAGTCCTGTGGGATTTGTGCTAGGGCTAAGCCCTGCTGTTCTCGTGCCAGTGGGTTGCTTTTGCCCTTGCCGGTCCCAAAGAGGCCTTGGACACATATTTCGATGGATTTCATTTCTGACCTTCCCGTTTCTCAAAAGATGTCAGTCATTTGGGTGGTCTGTGATCGCTTTTCTAAAATGGTCCATCTGGTGCCCTTGGCTAAATTGCCTTCCTCCTCTGATTTGGTACCTTTGTTCTTTCAGCATGTGGTTCGGTTGCATGGCATTCCTGAGAATATTGTTTCTGACAGAGATTCCCAGTTTGTTTCAAGGTTTTGGCGAGCCTTTTGTGGTAGGATGGGCATTGACCTATCCTTTTCCTCGGCTTTCCATCCTCAGACTAATGGCCAGACCGAACGAACCAATCAGACCTTGGAAACATATCTGAGATGTTTTGTTTCTGCAAACCAGGATGATTGGGTGTCCTTTTTGCCGTTGGCTGAGTTCGCCCTTAATAATCGGGCCAGCTCGGCTACCTTGGTTTCTCCATTTTTTTGCAATTCTGGGTTCCATCCTCGTTTCTCTTCAGGACAGGTTGAGTCTTCGGACTGTCCTGGTGTGGATTCTGTGGTGGATAGGTTGCAGCAGATCTGGACTCAGGTAGTGGACAATTTGATCTTGTCCCAGGAGAAAGCTCAACTTTTCGCTAATCGCAGACGCCGTGTGGGTCCCCGACTTCGTGTTGGGGATCTGGTTTGGTTATCTGGTCCGTATAGGATTTCTGAGGTTCTCAATCCTGTGTCTTTTCGTTTGACCCTCCCAGACTCCTTTTCCATACATAATGTATTCCATAGGTCGTTGTTGCGGAGATACGTGGCACCTATGGTTCCATCTGTTGAGCCTCCTGCCCCGGTTTTGGTGGAGGGGGAATTGGAGTATATTGTGGAGAAGATTTTGGATTCTCGTGTTTCTAGACGGAAACTCCAGTATCTGGTTAAATGGAAGGGTTATGCTCAGGAAGATAATTCCTGGGTTTTTGCCTCTGATGTTCATGCTTCCGATCTTGTTCGTGCCTTTCATGCGGCTCATCCTGGTCGGCCTGGGGGCTCTGGTGAGGGTTCGGTGACCCCTCCTCAAGGGGGGGGTACTGTTGTGAATTCTGTGGCTGAATTCACTCCTGTGGTCACAAGTGGTACTGCAGCTTCTGAGCTTCCTCCCTCAGGTGTTCTGGTGAGCTCGTTAACTGCTTCATTACTTAACTCCGCCTGATGCTGCTATCCTTGCTCCTTGTCAATGTTTCAGTGTTGGATCTGAGCTTCTCCTGATTGTTCCTGTGATCTGCTGCTCTGTATAGCTAAGTGCTTTTTGCTTTTTTGTTGCTTTTTTTCCGTCCAGCTTGTCTTTTGTTTTGCTGGAAGCTCTGAGACGCAAAGGGTGTACCGCCGTGCCGTTAGTTCGGCACGGTGGGGTTTTTTTTGCCCCCTTTGCGTGGTTTTGCTTTAGGGATTTTTGTAGACTGCAAAGTTCGCTTTACTGTCCTCGCTCTGTCCTAGAATATCGGGCCCCACTTTGCTGAATCTATTTCATCCCTACGTTTTGTCTTTTCATCTTACTCACAGTCATTATATGTGGGGGGCTGCCTTTTCCTTTGGGGAATTTCTCTGGGGCAAGTCAGGCCTATTTTTCTATCTTCAGGCTAGCTAGTTTCTTAGGCTGTGCCGAGTTGCCTAGGTAGTTGTTAGGCGCAATCCACAGCCGCTTTTAGTTGTGTTTAGGATAGGATCAGGTGTGCAGTCTACAGAGTTTCCACGTCTCAGAGCTCGTTCTTGTATTTTTGGGTATTTGTCAGATCACTGTGTGCGCTCTGATCGCTAAGCACACTGTGTTTCTGGATTGCCTTCATAACACCTATCATTAGCAAACATAACATGCAGCATAATGTCTAGCTTTTGAGGTTTAAGTGATTTCTTGATTGATAACAGGTGTGGAAGTAATGAGGCCTGGGTGTGGCTTGGGAATTTGAACTCAGTTTCTCAAAGATGTGATAAACCACAGTTAAGGTACCGTCACATTTAGCGACGCTGCAGCGATCTAGACAACGATGCCGATCGCTGCAGCGTCGCTGTGTGGTCGCTGGAGAGCTGTCACACAGACAGCTCTCCAGCGACCAACTATGCGAAGTCCCCTGGTATCCAGGGTAAACATCGGGTTACTAAGGGCAGGGCTACGCTTAGTAACCCGATGTTTACCCTGGTTACCAGTGTAAATGTAAAAAAAAACAAACACTACATACTTACATTCCGGTGTCTGTCCCCCGGCGCTCTGCTTCCTGCACTGACTGTGAGCGCCGGCTGGCCGTTAAGCAGAGCGGTGACATCACCGCTGTGCTTTACGGCCAGCCGGCGCTGACAGTGCAGGGAAGCAGAGCGCCGGGGGACAGACACCGGAATGTAAGTATGTAGTGTTTGTTTTTTTTTACATTTACACTGGTAACCAGGGTAAACATCGGGTTACTTAGCGCGGCCCTGCGCTTAGTAACCCGATGTTTACCCTGGGTACCAGTGAAGACATCGTTGAATCAGCGTCACACATGCCGATTCAGCGATGTCTGCAGGAGATCCAGCGACAAAATAAAGTTCTGGCCTTTCTGCTCCGACCAACGATGTCACAGCAGGATCCAGATCGCTGCTGCATGTCAAACACAACGATATCGCTATCCAGGACGCTGCAACGTCACGGATCGCTAGCGATATCATTGTTAAATTGTTCAGTGTGAAGGTACCTTTAATTTATGTTTTAAGGATGGGAGGGCAATCACTTTTTTCACAGAGGGCCCTGCAGGTTTGGATTAATTTTTCCCTTAATATTAAAGATCTTCATTTAAAAACTGCATTTTGTGTTTACTTGTGCTATTTTTGTCTAATATTTAAATTTGTTTCATGATCTGAAACATTTAAGTGTGACAAGCATGCAAAAGTATAGGAAATCAGGAAGGGGCAAACACTTTTTCATACAGTGGACAGTGGACAGAGGACATTGTATTTAATTGTATGTGTTGAGAGTAGTTGGTCAAGCAGGTAAAGATTGCATGTTTTTCTTTTGTAGTAAATCCTAATTATACATGTGGAGGAGTTCTAAATGAAACATCTGGAATATTTAACAGCCCATTTTTTCCTGGACTGTATCCTAACAACGCCCACTGTGAATGGGTGATGAGAGTCAAAGCCGAGCATACTGTGGATCTATCTTTCCTATCATTGAAGTAAGTGTTCATATGTCCCAGTAAATGTATATTTTGCATTGATTCTCCATTTACATACCTATTCATTAAACTATGATTTTCTGCTGCCCCTCTCTGACAGGCTCATTAGTGGTGTCTAGGCAAAAAGAGAGCAAAAATTGTTATGATTTAATTACAAATTCATAACTAATCTCTAATTTTAATGTCAGTTTGTGACCTTATGGCTTCTAAAATGTGTAAATGCTCTCAATGCTATGCTCAGCATACTTCTACTGACTTTCTTTATATTATATCTTCCAATTAAGATCTCACCAGATAATCTATGTCCTCTGTGCTAAAAAAATTTCATGCTTTTACACTTGACACTTTTAAGATGCTGAACATTAGGGGTTGTCCACTACTCAGACAACCCTATCTCAATCCTGTTCCAGTGATATTGGCACTGGCTTTCCTGGGGCTTGCATGACATTATGTCACAGAATCCCTACAGGCAACCAGGGCTTGGAACTCTCCTTTTCTACGGAAATTGACATCTGTAGGAAGTGAGAGAACAGACGTAACTCTCACTTCCTCCAGATGTGTAAATTTGTTCCAATAAGTGGAAAGTGAAGTTGACACCGATTGGCTGCAGGGATCACAAGGCATAACAATGTCAAGGGAGCCCCAGGAAAGACAGTGGTGGCACTTTTCCAGTGGTGGGTATAGGTGCTATTATTTTACTAGGGGGAAACATAGTGATAGAGGGTCTGTCCGAGCACTGGCCAACCAAGCTCTTCAAACTTGTAATCTACTTTCCTTGCCTAAAATCACTGTTGTTAAATCAAAAGGTTGCATAAATCAAAAGAAACAGAGAAAAATTATTTCTCCACTTATAAGCCACTATGTCTCCCCCCCTTTGCACTTTAAGTCATTATTCATGTTAATTATACCTTGGTCAAAATAAGATGGATTTTCAGCTCACTGAACTACCAGGTCAGTTTGTGGATGACGTTTCATGGTAAAGTACAGTAGAAGTGAAGGAGAAGCAGAGTAAGAAGCAGAATAAAAGAGAGGCACAGACACCCATACCCCTACTGCTGTTTTCTAGCAAGTATTTTTTCTTACCCCAGTTCTGGATTTACAGCTACACTGCAAAGTACTGCATTATAATGTCCACAATACTGTATCTGCTGCTGAACATGTGCTAAATGTAGACAGGGGTTTAGGAATCCATCATGTTTCTGTATGCTGTGTATAGGAGAATTCAAAGCAGCTATTTTTATGCACATGTTAAGGATTTGTTGCAGACATTTACAAAAAATTGTCTCGGCATAAAAAATGCTGCTTAAAAACATTGCCTATTTTTACATTTTTTATGCATTTTTGATGTTTTTTACCAATCTTTAGAATAGCTGAAAAATATTACAAAAATTCTAAAAGAACTGACATACTGCAGATTTGAAACTGCTTAAAATCTCCAATGATAAAAAAAAAATAAGCGATGTGCTTAAGATTTCAGAAATCTCATTTACTTTGCTGGGACAGTAAAATTCTTTATTTTTCACAAAAAAAAATTGTGGAAAAAACGCAATGTGTGCACATACACTATCTATATGAGGTGAGGAAACTAGTGAGAATTTCTGGATACTAGAAATATAATGGTCAGAAACAGAGATACTTCATGTATAAGATGCAGGAAGAGAGATGAAGGACCTTACCACGCTGAGAATGTATAGCTGGAAATTTGGCCCGGAGTTCCTCCTGAGGGTGCCTTTTCCTACAGGAAGATTAACGAAAAATAGAGAAAGATAACTACGGGTGTGTATACACCTGAAACGCGTCAGGTACGAGGCCTCACCTTTTAATGTGTTTTAACTTTGTTTGAATAAAGAATCCATTTTATCACTGGATGGTTGTGCTGGAATCTTTCCCCATTTTTCGTGATACTTCATGTATATGCACAACAGTGTTCTGAAAAGTCCAGAAGAAACTGAAAATATCTTAACCACCAATACAAATTACTTGTTCATTATAGCCAGTGTTAAACTTTGGTGCCAAGTGCCCATCAGTAACATAGACTTTGGAGCTTATTGTTCCTCTACATGCAAATATTACATTACTCATATTCACAAATTTACCTATGCTTTTATACAATATTATGGCTAGTTTGTTAAATGAACAATGAGATGCTTTGTGTGTTCATAGGGAATCATGTGTACTCTGCCAAATATTGCTCATATAGAGGGGTGAGGGGCCCAGTCCTGTCCAGTGGCCCACCGAAAATTCACCTGCTCCCCTGTAGACCAGTCTGAATCTGCTTATGGTTATTTACCACCAGTCCTCCAGCCATTGCCTTCCACATTGCTGGTTGTAATTTCTATTCTGCCATATTTTAGGATAAAACCTTATTTTGCCACGATCCCCTTCAATTTATTTGCCTTTGCCTTTGTCTATAAACATAATAGTTTAAGTTTACTATCATTTGGAGTTCTCCATATTATAGTGGCATTTTACAAATAATTAATGATTTGTTTAACAGTTGTAATTAATGCTTAATATTATTACATTATTAAGTAATATAATAACTGTTAGCATTTTACTAATTTATGAGATCTGAATATTAGAACCCAAACTAATAATTAGGATAAAAGAGGATTAGTATTAGGTTTCATTTGCCATGTTTCAGAAATAACGCATATAGTAGAATATTCCTGCTGTATTGCCAATATTCAATGTCTACATTATATTGGTTCAGTTTAGAGCCAGTTGTATACAGGTCACCATTATGCAAAATATTGCTAATTACTGATGACTCACTGTCCACATTTAAATGAATGCTAACTTTTGGTTACATTCTTCTCTAAACAGCCTGGAAATGCATAGCTCCTGCTTGTATGACTCAGTGACAATCTATGATGGCCTCCCATTCAGTTCTCCACTGTTGGCAAAGCTCTGCGGTGTTTCCAACTCTACAACATATAGGTCTTCTTCTAATGTGATGGGTGTTGTTTTCCAAAGTGATGGAAGTGTGCAAAGTACTGGATTCCAAGCTGTATACTCATCAAATGTCAGAAATGTCAGCTCCCCAGGTACCTTTGACATGATAGTGATAATAATGTGAAAAAAACACTGGTTCACGTTTGTTTTTGTTGCTCAAGGCAATGTCTTCTTATGGTAAATGTTTATGAAATACATAGACGGTACTTACCAATCATATCACATTTTTTTACTTACCTTTAGCATAAGCACCTGGGCAATGCTCATATTATATACATTAAATGAAGCAGGTGACATTGCGTTATGGTGGCATCTCTACCCATAGGTTATATTATCTGACAAATGTTTTACATGTCCAAAAGAAAGAGGGCCTACTATGATGTCACAGCTTGGCAACCATCGCCCAAGCTTCATATAAATTTGTATTCTCCACCGGTGACTGGAATACTGTAGTCTATGACCCTTTTCCAAACTTTATTCTTCACAGCATACTAACTTAAAACGACTGATCGGTCTCCTGTTTGAGTACTGGACCACTACTGGAGATAATGGGAGCCTTCTTGGAATACATGCTAAACTAATGGGTTAAATTTCCCAACATATCTGCCTTTTATGTATTGCCAGAACCCATGAGAGCCTATTATTATTCGATAACAGACTTTGGACCTCAAGGTTCACAAAAGTATATATCAGAATGTATTAAGAAGTGTTTGGCACAATTCTAAAAAGGCTTCATTGTCCACATAACAAAAATTATGCAGTGTTTTTACCGTAGTCGCTGAGGGTACTTTTTGCTATTCCACTCTTTTACAGTAGTCAATGCTTCAAAAGAAGAGTGCAGCTGTATGTACTATAAAATGACAGTGCCCAGGCTGTTCCTATGGGCTCCTTCACACTGACGTATAAATAATCGGTCCCATTCTCATCAAGAATAGGATCATTTTTTAGCACTTATCAGCCGTGTGAAATCCATTTTTTTTCACTCAGCACCTATTAATATTTTACAGGACCTTTCACAGTTTCCTGTAGTACAGAATTGTAATACAGTACATCCATAAAACTTACAATGTTGGTTATCAGGCACTGATTACAGACCATAAATTATGGTTTCCAGTTTTTGAACTCCTTAGATGCAGTGGTCAATGGCAATCATTGCATCTAAGATTTGATGTATAGAGGAAGCTGTTTTTAACATCTGGATAGCCACAAGTTGAATAACATTGTTTTAAAGGAATTAAAAAAAAAATCAAGAATCACTGCTCCAAGTCTCCTATGGACACAAAAAATATATTATTAATATTGATAAGATTTTATTTAAGAAAAAAACATCTGTTCAAAATAAAATTAAAAATATACGTTTTTATATTTTTACATTTTAATATTTTATTTCAATATTTTTTTCTTATTGCTTATTGCTTACCTTAAAAATATATACAGTTACTTACTATTTTCTATTTTACATGCATGTCAAACAGCAAAAAAAATATAAAACACAATACTGAAACTGTTGGGGCTTTAGTCTTTTCACACCCCCAAAAATTTCAAAAAATAAAGTAATACATTACATATACTCTAAAATAATGGCAATAAAAATTTGTGTGTCCAGCAAAAAAAACTCATACATTTAAGCCACTATGTTAACAGGGAAATAAAAAGTTATGGTTTTCTGGATATGGCAGCAAAAGTGACATTTTTTTCATAAAATATAAAAACCTTATACTTATTTGATACATTGCTGGATTGGTACTGATCAATGAAATAAGGTTGACTTATTGGCTTTACTGCATAGTAGAGAATGAGAAAGAACAGGAAAATATAATGATGGAATTTCAGTTTTTTTAAAACACCCTCACCAAAAATGTGCATAATTTTATCCACCCCAAAATTGTATCATTGAGTATAAACAGCCCTCATACCACTACATTAAAGGTTACATTTTGATCAAGTGATTTCCCAAACAACTATACATTTGTTGAGAGATGTTATTTTTTGGGGTACAAAAAAAGATTTTATCTTTAGTACATTGATCTTGCAGATAACTGTGGCGGGATCCTGAGAAATCCTTGGGGTGTCATCAAAAGCCCAGCTTATCCACACTCATATGGCCCTGCAGATTGTGTTTGGCATATTCAAGTTCCAAACAGCATTATCAAGCTCGAGTTTAATGATTTTGCGTAAGTAATATTTCAAACATATTTGCCGTAATAAAAAAAAATCATAAAAGAATGCATGCTGGATTTTAATATAAGATTAAATTAGAACAATACTACAATGAATAGATACATTTTATGCATTCTTCATGTATTAGAAATGCATTTTTGCTGTACTTCACCATTATGATATAATGGACATTCAGAGATCATGAAACATCTGGTGACGTTGATTTGCAGCCAATAAAATGTCGCTGGGAATATGATGATAAATGTATTTAGAGATCTTCTATTAATTACTTTTATTAATAAATTAAGAGTGCACACCTATTACGGTACTACGCAAAAGACAAAACCACTCATTTATTGAATTTCTAGAAAAAATAACCACAAAATACAAGTTCTTCAACTTCCAGTGGCTGAAAACAACAAGAATGTGTTAGTCAGAGAATTATTATTATATATTATTATAGAACCATTTATTCCATGGTGCTTTACATGTGAAAAGGAGTATACATAATAAAAAAGTACAAAACTCTTAAACCATACAACTCACGACTGGTACAGGAGGAGAGAGGACCCTGCCCATGAGGGCTCACAATCCACAAGGGATGGGTGAGGACACAGTAGGTGAGGGTAGAGCTAGTCATGTAGCGGTGGATACTGCAGCTTGCAGGCTTGTCGGAAGAGGAAGGTCTTCAGTTTCCTTTTGAAGGTTTCTATGGTAGGCAACAGTCTGATATGTAGGGGTAGAGAGTTCCAGAGTAGGGGGAATGCGCAGGAGAAATCTTGTATGCGATTGTGAAAAGCAGAGATAAGAGAGGAATAGAGATGGAGCTCTTGTGAGGATCGGAGGTTGCATGCAGGTAAGTATTGGGAGACGAGGTCACAAATGTATGGAGGAGACAGGTTGTGAACGACTTTATATGTCATGGTTTTGAACTGAAGTCTCTGGGTAATGGGGAGCCAGTGAAGGGATTGACAGAGGAGAGACGCCAAGGAATAGTGGGGAGACAAGTGGAGTAGTCAGAAAGCAGAGTTTAGAATAGATTGGAGGGGTGCGAGAGTGTTAGAAGGGAGTCGATTGTAGTAGTCAAGGCGGGAGATGATGAGTGCATAAACTAGGGTTTTTGTAGATTTTTGGTTGAGGAATATACCGACTCGGGAAATATTTTTGAGTTGAAGACGGCAGGAAGTGGAAAGGGCTTGGCTATGTGGTTTAAAGGAGAGATCAGAGTCAAGGATTACCCCAAGGCAGCGAGCTTGTGGGACTGGGGAGAGTGAGCAGCCATTTATTTTAATGCATAGGTCTTTTGTGGCAGTTGAGTGAGATGGGGGAAAGATGATGAATTCTGTTTTGTCCATATGAAATTTTAGAAATCTAGCAGAGAAGGAGGATGAAATAGCGGACAGACGTTGTGGGATTTTGGTTAGTAGGGAGGTTATATCTTTCCAGAGAGGTAGATCTGAGTGTCATCAGCATAGAGGTAATACTGCAAGCTGTGAGATTCAATGAGCTGTCCCAGGCCAAAGATGTGAATGGAGAAGAGCAGGGGCCCCAGGACTGAACCTTGCGGGACTCCAACAGATAGGGGGCGAAATGAGGAGGTGGTGTGCGAGTTGTAAACACTGAATGTTGGGTCTGTTAGGTATGACGAGATCCAAAATAGGGCCAAGTCTGTGATGCCAAGAGATGAAAGGGTCTGTAGAAATAGGGAGTGGTCCACTGTGTCAAAGGCAGAGGACAGGTCTAGGATGAGGAGGACAGAGTAGTGTTGCTTGGCTTTGGCAGTTAGTAGGTCATTGGTGACTTTAGTTAGGGCAGTTTCAGTGGAGTGATGCGGTTGGAGGCCAGATTGTAAGCAATTGAAGAGATAGCAGGAATAGAGGTGAGAGGACAGTTCGAAGTGGACGTGTTGTTCCAGTAGTTTTGAGGCATAGGGGAGAAGTGATAAGGGGCGACAGCTATATACAGAGGACGAGTCAAGAGAGAGCTTTTTGAGGATGGGTGTGATTGAGGCATGTTTGAAGCATGACGGGAAAACACCAGTTGTTAGTGATAGGTTGAAGAGATGAGTTAGGGTTGGGATGACGACTGTGGTGAAGTTTGGGATAAAGTGGGATTGGGTCAAGTGCACAGGTGGTGAGATGTGATCTTGAGAGTAGTGCAGAAAGTTGGTCTTCTGTAATGTGGAGAAGTTGCTTTGGGAGGAGGAGGGCAGAGTAGTTAGAAAAAGGGGTTGTGGGGGTTGTAGGCCAAAGCTTTCTCTGAGGTTATCAATCTTCTGCTTGAAGAATGAGGCAAAATCTTCAGCTAAGATGAGTGCAGAGGAAGGAGGTGCTGGGGGACGGAGGAGAGAATTGAAAGTGTTGAGTTGCTGTTTAGGGTTGTGAGACAGGGAGGATATGAGAGATGAGAAGTAGGTTTGCTTTGCTGTGGCAAGTCTGGCCTTGAAAGTAGTGAGGGACTGAATGCAATGAAGTGTTCATTGGAGTGGGATCTTTTCACTCTCTGCTCAGCAACCCCGGTAGCCCTTCTCAGTTCTTTGGTCAGGCTCGTGTTCAGGGTTGTCTGTTCATTTTGAGAGCATTGGTATGTGTGAGAAGGGTGACCGATTCAAGAGCTGCAGCTATTGTGATGTTATATAATGCGGCATCCACATTGTGTAAGGAACCTATGTCTGTAAGAGAGAGAAAGGATTCAGAGGGTGAGTGTGGATCGAGGTGTTTAAGATTTCTGCAAGGGTGTGCAAGTTTGTGGGGTGTCGATTGTGGAAGAGAGGGAAGAGAACGTAAGTAGGCTGTGGTCATAAAGGGGAGGGAAAGGTGTGAAGATGAGGTCCAGACCATTGAGTGAGGCAGAAGGAGGAAGTGAGAGATAGAAGTTTAGTGACAGCTGAGAGGGAAGTGTCAATGGGGATGTTGAAGTCACTAATGATGATAGTGGGAATGTCAACAGAGGGAAAATGAAGTAGCCAGGTGGTGAAGTGGTTGAAGAAGGTGGTTACTGGCTCTGGGGGTTGGTAAATGACAGCCAGTTGGAGGGGGAGTAGATACGCACAGAATGCACCTCAAAGGAAGGAAGGGTAAGAGAGGGTGGCAGTGGGATTTGGGTGAAAGAACAGTTATCTGACAGGAGAAAACCAACTCCTCCACCATGTTTGCTGCTGGGGTAGGGGGTGAGGGAAAGGTGTAATCCGCTATAAGAAAGTGAAGCTGGAGAGGCGGTGTCAGAGGGGGTGAGCCAGGATTCAGTGATAGCGAGGGAGGAAAGTTTGTTAGTAATAAAAGATCATGGATGTAGGAAAATTTGTTGTAGACAGAGCCAGCATTCCATAGAGCTCCTGTTAGTGGGATTGAGGAAGCAGGGGCTGGGTGAATGGGTATAAGGTTAGAGAGGTTACGGAAATTTGTGATAGATTGTGGATGGGAGGTAGAAATGACTGTGGGGATGTGGTGAGGAGGACCAGGATTTGGATAAATATCACCGGCAGTGAGAAGGAGCAGAGAGAGTATTAGTAGGTGGGAACAGGAGAGGGCATGATGGGGGCTGTCTGTGTTTGGAGACAGAGGATTGAATGTTGAGGACCAGATGTATGGATGGTGTGAGATGGATAGAGAGGATGGAGGGAGAGATGACCAGTTTCTTACTAGGTGTAGGGATTATGGGGTTAGTAGAAAGTGAAGAATTATCGGAGTGAGAGTGAAAACAAACAGAAAAATTGTTTACTGTGACTATGTATCCAGTTACCTTCAGTTCCCTTCTGGTTCCATTCTGGATTAATTTATATCTCCACACTTCTATGATGCACTTGTATGGTGCATGCTGCAGACGTATTGTTTGCAATATATTTGCTAGAAAATGCATACAGGTATGGAGCTGAGGGGACTGGTCTGTGCGCATCTTGGTCAGATAATTAAGAGTGAGCCAGATGCAGGATGATCAAGGCAGAGTAAACAAAGAGGTCATAAATAACATTAGGGGTATATCAGGGGTTAATTTAAAAGCAAACCAAGTAACTGAGGTAGGGGAAAGTCAGAATTAGACAAAAGTCCCCACCCCCACTAAGGCACGGTTTCATCAAGAGTAGCAATTTATATGCCAATTTTGGTGAACAGTTTGCTGGAGTGGGAAGCAACAAATTCCTCAGGAGTTGTGCACCTCTTAATGAATTAGAAGCATATTTCCACTGCTATGTGCTGCCACAAGAAATACACGGTAGCCAGAACTAATATACATGAATTTACACCACTCTTGTACGTAAATTATGATGAATTTGCTGGACATGCTTGACCATTTTCCCTCCTTGTGAAGCACTGTACATTTTTTTAAAAAGTTGGAAGAGCCGGCCGAGACTGGCATAAAAACACCAAAAGTTTCATAAATATTTAAGACATTCCAAGCTGTTTTTTTTTAACACCACTATTCTGGTGAAAACTGCTTGAGGTGTCAGGCCACTTTTTGTTTGTGTAAATTTTCTTCCAGTTTGGCTGTTCCAATTCCATCAATCAAACATTTGTACCTTGTGGGAATTTGATTATTTCTAGTTACAACGCTCCATAAAAAGCACTAATTACCTTGGGTACAACCATATAAGATAGATTTTTGTCCCCCAAAAAATATTTTCTACAATTAAAAAAAATGTAAAGTATTAATGTTTTAATTTCTAAAAAAGTTTTGATATTTTCTACTTTTGAACACTAGGCAGAGCAGCTGGTGAAATTTGCCATGAAAATCTAGTGTACAACAAACTCACATTATGACTGCAGTAAAAGTGGGTGGGATCTGCCTTATATGTGATGTCACTACTCTCCTCCCCTTCTCGGTGTTTGCAAAATGATAAGAGATAATAAAGTGAGGGATCACAGTGTGGGGACATTTTGCTAGTGACTGCAAAGAAAAACTGAGAGGTGGAAGTGTCACCGAGGATGGATGGTGTCCCAATTCTGTTAGATGGTTCTGCTTGCCGTATCATATGTTGGGGTTAGATACGCGGAGTGTGTAACATGCTGTGATTAGATACAGGGCTCAGTGTAGCATTTTATATCATGATATTAGAAACAGGGCTCAGTGTAGTGTATCTGTTATGTCTGCTAATGACAGGTGTTATGAAGGCAATCCAGAAACACAGTGTGCTTAGCGATCAGAGCGCACACAGTGATCTGACAAATACCCAAAAATACAAGAACGAGCTCTGAGACGTGGAAACTCTGTAGACTGCACACCTGATCCTATCCTAAACACAACTAAAAGCGGCTGTGGATTGCGCCTAACAACTACCTAGGCAACTCGGCACAGCCTAAGAAACTAGCTAGCCTGAAGATAGAAAAATAGGCCTGACTTGCCCCAGAGAAATTCCCCAAAGGAAAAGGCAGCCCCCCACATATAATGACTGTGAGTAAGATGAAAAGACAAAACGTAGGGATGAAATAGATTCAGCAAAGTGGGGCCCGATATTCTAGGACAGAGCGAGGACAGTAAAGCGAACTTTGCAGTCTACAAAAAACCCTAAAGCAAAACCACGCAAAGGGGGCAAAAAAAACCCACCGTGCCGAACTAACGGCACGGCGGTACACCCTTTGCGTCTCAGAGCTTCCAGCAAAACAAAAGACAAGCTGGACAGAAAAAAAGCAACAAAAAAAGCAAAAAGCACTTAGCTATACAGAGCAGCAGGTCACAGGAACAATCAGGAGAAGCTCAGATCCAACACTGAAACATTGACAAGGAGCAAGGATAGCAGCATCAGGCGGAGTTAAGTAATGAAGCAGTTAACGAGCTCACCAGAACACCTGAGGGAGGAAGCTCAGAAGCTGCAGTACAACTTGTGACCACAGGAGTGAATTCAGCCACAGAATTCACAACAGTACCCCCCCCTTGAGGAGGGGTCACCGAACCCTCACCAGAGCCCCCAGGCCGACCAGGATGAGCCGCATGAAAGGCACGAACAAGATCGGAAGCATGAACATCAGAGGCAAAAACCCAGGAATTATCTTCCTGAGCATAACCCTTCCATTTAACCAGATACTGGAGTTTCCGTCTAGAAACACGAGAATCCAAAATCTTCTCCACAATATACTCCAATTCCCCCTCCACCAAAACCGGGGCAGGAGGCTCAACAGATGGAACCATAGGTGCCACGTATCTCCGCCACAACGACCTATGGAATACATTATGTATGGAAAAGGAGTCTGGGAGGGTCAAACGAAAAGACACAGGATTGAGAACCTCAGAAATCCTATACGGACCAATAAAACGAGGTTTAAATTTAGGAGAGGAAACCTTCATAGGAATATGACGAGAAGATAACCAAACCAGATCCCCAACACGAAGTCGGGGACCCACACGGCGTCTGCGATTAGCGAAAAGTTGAGCTTTCTCCTGGGACAAGATCAAATTGTCCACTACCTGAGTCCAGATCTGCTGCAACCTATCCACCACAGAATCCACACCAGGACAGTCCGAAGACTCAACCTGTCCTGAAGAGAAACGAGGATGGAACCCAGAATTGTAAAAAAATGGAGAAACCAAGGTAGCCGAGCTGGCCCGATTATTAAGGGCGAACTCAGCCAACGGCAAAAAGGACACCCAATCATCCTGGTCTGCAGAAACAAAACATCTCAGATATGTTTCCAAGGTCTGATTGGTTCGTTCGGTCTGGCCATTAGTCTGAGGATGGAAAGCCGAGGAAAAGGATAGGTCAATGCCCATCCTACCACAAAAGGCTCGCCAAAACCTTGAAACAAACTGGGAACCTCTGTCAGAAACAATATTCTCAGGAATGCCATGCAACCGAACCACATGCTGAAAGAACAAAGGTACCAAATCAGAGGAGGAAGGCAATTTAGCCAAGGGCACCAGATGGACCATTTTAGAAAAGCGATCACAGACCACCCAAATGACTGACATCTTTTGAGAAACGGGAAGGTCAGAAATGAAATCCATCGAAATATGTGTCCAAGGCCTCTTTGGGACCGGCAAGGGCAAAAGCAACCCACTGGCACGAGAACAGCAGGGCTTAGCCCTAGCACAAATCCCACAGGACTGCACAAAAGTACGTACATCCCGTGACAGAGATGGCCACCAGAAGGATCTAGCCACTAACTCTCTGGTACCAAAGATTCCAGGATGACCAGCCAACACCGAACAATGAAGTTCAGAGATAAGTTTATTAGTCCACCTATCAGGGACGAACAGTTTCTCTGCTGGACAACGATCAGGTTTATTCGCCTGAAATTTTTGCAGCACCCGCCGCAAATCAGGGGAGATGGCAGACACAATGACTCCTTCCTTGAGGATACCCGCTGGCTCAGATAAACCCGGAGAGTCGGGCACAAAACTCCTAGACAGAGCATCCGCCTTCACATTTTTAGAGCCCGGAAGGTACGAAATCACAAAGTCGAAGCGGGCAAAAAATAACGACCAACGGGCCTGTCTAGGATTCAAGCGCTTGGCAGACTCGAGATAAGTCAAGTTCTTATGATCAGTCAATACCACCACGCGATGCTTAGCTCCTTCAAGCCAATGACGCCACTCCTCGAATGCCCACTTCATGGCCAGCAACTCTCGATTGCCCACATCATAATTATGCTCAGCGGGCGAAAACTTCCTGGAAAAGAAAGCACATGGTTTCATCACTGAGCAATCAGAACCTCTCTGTGACAAAACCGCCCCTGCTCCAATCTCAGAAGCATCAACCTCGACCTGGAACGGAAGAGAAACATCTGGCTGACACAACACAGGGGCAGAACAAAAACGACACTTCAACTCCTGAAAAGCTTCCACAGCAGCAGAAGACCAATTAACCAAATCAGCACCCTTCTTGGTCAAATCGGTCAATGGTTTGGCAATGCTAGAAAAATTACAGATGAAGCGACGATAAAAATTAGCAAAGCCCAGGAACTTTTGCAGACTTTTCAGAGATGTCGGCTGAATCCAATCCTGGATGGCTTGGACCTTAACTGGATCCATCTCGATAGTAGAAGGGGTAAAGATGAACCCCAAAAATGAAACTTTCTGCACACCGAAGAGACACTTTGATCCCTTCACAAACAAAGAGTTAGCACGCAGGACCTGAAAAACCATTCTGACCTGCTTCACATGAGACTCCCAATCATCTGAGAAGATCAAAATGTCATCCAAGTAAACAATCAGGAATTTATCCAGATACTCACGGAAGATGTCATGCATAAAAGACTGAAACACAGATGGAGCATTGGTAAGTCCGAACGGCATCACTAGATACTCAAAATGACCCTCGGGCATATTGAATGCAGTTTTCCATTCATCTCCTTGCCTGATTCTCACCAGATTATACGCACCACGAAGATCTATCTTAGTGAACCAACTAGCCCCCTTAATCCGAGCAAACAAGTCAGATAACAATGGCAAGGGATACTGAAATTTAACAGTGATCTTATTAAGAAGGCGGTAATCAATACACGGTCTCAGCGAACCATCCTTCTTGGCTACAAAGAAGAACCCTGCTCCCAGTGGTGATGACGATGGGCGAATATGTCCCTTCTCCAGGGATTCCTTCACATAACTGCGCATAGCGGCGTGTTCGGGCACGGATAAATTAAATAATCGACCTTTAGGGAATTTACTACCAGGAATCAAATTGATAGCACAATCACAATCCCTATGCGGAGGTAGAGCATCGGACTTGGGCTCTTCAAATACATCCTGATACTCAGACAAGAACTCTGGGACCTCAGAAGGGGTGGATGACGAAATCGACAAAAATGGAACATCACCATGTACCCCCTGACAACCCCAGCTGGATACCGACATGGAATTCCAATCCAATACTGGATTATGGGTTTGTAGCCATGGCAACCCCAACACGACCACATCATGCAGATTATGCAACACCAGAAAGTGAATAACTTCCTGATGTGCAGGAGCCATGCACATGGTCAGCTGGGCCCAGTATTGAGGTTTATTCTTGGCCAAAGGTGTAGCATCAATTCCTCTCAATGGAATAGGACACCGCAAAGGCTCCAAGAAAAACCCACAACGTTTAGCATAATCCAAATCCATCAGATTCAGGGCAGCGCCCAAATCCACAAACGCCATGACAGAAAACGACGACAAAGAGCATATCAAGGTAATGGACAGAAGGAATTTGGACTGTACAGTACCAATGACGGCAGACCTAGCGGACCGCTTAGTGCGCTTAGGACAATCAGAAATAGCATGAGTGGAATCACCACAGTAGAAACACAGACCATTCAGACGTCTGTATTCCTGCCGTTCAACTCTAGTCATAGTCCTATCGCACTGCATAGGCTCAGGTTTAACCTCAGGCAGTACCGCCAAATGGTGCACAGATTTACGCTCGCGCAAGCGTCGACCGATCTGAATGGCCAAAGACAAAGACTCATTCAAACCAGCAGGCATAGGAAATCCCACCATGACATCCTTAAGAGCCTCAGAGAGACCCTTTCTGAACAAAGCTGCCAGCGCAGATTCATTCCACTGAGTGAGTACTGACCATTTCCTAAATTTCTGACAATATACTTCTATATCATCCTGACCCTGGCACAAAGCCAGCAAATTTTTCTCAGCCTGATCCACTGAATTAGGCTCATCGTACAGCAATCCGAGCGCCAGGAAAAACGCATCGACACTACTCAATGCAGGGTCTCCTGGCGCAAGAGAAAATGCCCAGTCTTGAGGGTCGCTGCGCAAAAAAGAAATAATAATCAAAACCTGTTGAATAGGATTACCAGAAGAATGAGGTTTCAAGGCCAGAAATAGCTTACAATTATTTTTGAAACTTAGAAACTTAGTTCTATCTCCAAAAAACAAATCAGGAATAGGAATTCTTGGTTCTAACATAGATTTCTGATCAATAGTATCTTGAATTTTTTGTACATTTATAACGAGATTATCCATTGAAGAGCACAGACCCTGAATATCCATGTCCACACCTGTGTCCAGAATCACCCAAATGTCTAGGGGAAAAAAAAAAAAGTGAACACAGAGCAGAAAAAAAAAAAAAATGATGTCAGAACTTTTTCTTTCCCTCTATTGAGAATCATTAGTTAGGCTCCTTGTACTGTTATGTCTGCTAATGACAGGTGTTATGAAGGCAATCCAGAAACACAGTGTGCTTAGCGATCAGAGCGCACACAGTGATCTGACAAATACCCAAAAATACAAGAACGAGCTCTGAGACGTTGAAACTCTGTAGACTGCACACCTGATCCTATCCTAAACACAACTAAAAGCGGCTGTGGATTGCGCCTAACAACTACCTAGGCAACTCGGCACAGCCTAAGAAACTAGCTAGCCTGAAGATAGAAAAATAGGCCTGACTTGCCCCAGAGAAATTCCCCAAAGGAAAAGGCAGCCCCCCACATATAATGACTGTGAGTAAGATGAAAAGACAAAACGTAGGGATGAAATAGATTCAGCAAAGTGGGGCCCGATATTCTAGGACAGAGCGAGGACAGTAAAGCGAACTTTGCAGTCTACAAAAAACCCTAAAGCAAAACCACGCAAAGGGGGCAAAAAAAACCCACCGTGCCGAACTAACGGCACGGCGGTACACCCTTTGCGTCTCAGAGCTTCCAGCAAAACAAAAGACAAGCTGGACAGAAAAAAAGCAACAAAAAAAGCAAAAAGCACTTAGCTATACAGAGCAGCAGGTCACAGGAACAATCAGGAGAAGCTCAGATCCAACACTGAAACATTGACAAGGAGCAAGGATAGCAGCATCAGGCGGAGTTAAGTAATGAAGCAGTTAACGAGCTCACCAGAACACCTGAGGGAGGAAGCTCAGAAGCTGCAGTACCACTTGTGACCACAGGAGTGAATTCAGCCACAGAATTCACAACATGTATCACATGATGGAATGGCTCACACCGGATGGTATTAGATAGGCAGTATCTAATGTAGGTAATATGTGACCCTGCTCTGTCCACTTTTATTGGAGCAGAGGTGTAATGTGTGACCTCTCTCCGTCCACTATGGGAGCAGTGATGTTATGTCACCCCCCCGCTCCATCCACTTCTATGGTAGCAGTGGTAAAATATGTGACCCCCGCTCCATCCATGTCTGTGGAGCTGAGTCAGTGATCAGTTAGTGCCTATAAAAGCACATCTCAAATGCTTATATGACAACAATGTTATATTTTCCCAATGAACATTATGTGCTTTGAAAAGACACTTTAGTAGGTACAATTAGTGCCAATGAAAGCACCACTAAATGTTCACTAACTGTATGTAGTTATCTAGAGGGTTTAAACCAACATTTAATATAAACTTTTTGAGCTCAGTCAGCAGTAAAATAGGCTATTTTGGCCTATGTGCCTTTACATATTGCACAATTGATCTTTGTCCAGCTGGTGGTTTGAGTTAGAGGTTGACCATATACTTTAATTGAGCAACACTGATATTTGCTACACCAGCAGAATTTAAATTTGTAAGTGGTTCTATGATTAGCCATCTGTAATATTGAGTGTGCAGTATTATTTTACTTCTTTGTCTTGGCACGTGCACCTTATGTTGTTTGGCTTTTAATGTATAGCAATAAAGTTGATTAGTTTTATTTTTCACTTCTATTCCAATACGCTATTCCGTACTGATCTTTATTGGATTACCATCCGCTATCTACTATTAGGAAATAAGTAGCAATTACCTGATAAGCTTTTTCCACATTTTGTTTAGCATGCATTTGCACTAGCCAATTTTCTCATTGACAGTTGGTCAGTATTAACAGTCTGCCAAACAATTGATGAATGAGCAAAATGTTTATTCTTCAGATGAAATTATTTTTAAGCTTGCTTAAAAATTATCCTTCTCAACAGCACAAGTTCCTGCATAACCAGGATCATTTGCTCCAGATGATGATGGTAGTCAATGCTTAGAGAATGATCTATTATTGTTTGTGTATTAGCATGTTCAGCTTTGTCTACATAGGTTATTAACCCCTTTACCCCCAAGGGTGGTTTGCACGTCAATGACCAGGCCAATTTTTACAATTCTGACCACTGTCCCTTTATGAGGTTATAACTCCGAAACGCTTCAACGGATCCTGGTGATTCTGACATTGTTTTCTCATGACATATTGTACTTCATGATAGTGGTAAAATTTCTTTGATAGTACCTGCGTTTATTTGTGAAAAAAACGGAAATTTGGCGAAAATTTTGAAAATTTCGCAATTTTCAAACTTTGAATTTTTATGCAATTAAATCACAGAGATATGTCACACAAAATACTTAATAAGTAACATTTCCCACATGTCTACTTTACATCAGCACAATTTTGGAACCAATTTTTTTTTTTGTTAGGGAGTTATAAGGGTTAAAAGTTGACCAGCAATTTCTCATTTTTACAACACCATTTTTTTTTAGGGACCACGTCTCATTTGAAGTCATTTTGAGGGGTCTATATGATAGAAAATGCCCAAGTGTGACACCATTCTAAAAACTGCACCCCTCAAGGTGCTCAAAACCACATTCAAGAAGTTTATTAACCCTTCAGGTGTTTAATAGGAATTTTTGGAATGTTTAAATAAAAATGAACATTTAACTTTTTTACACAAAAAATTTACTTCAGCTCCAATTTGTTTTATTTTACCAAGGGTAACAGGAGAAAATGGACCCAAAAAGTTGTTGTCCAATTTGTCCTGAGTACGCTGATACCCCATATGTGGCAGTAAACCACTGTTTGGGCGCATGGGAGAGCTCGGAAGGGAAGGAGCGCCGTTTGACTTTTCAATGCAAAATTGACAGGAATTGAGATGGGACGCCATGTTGCGTTTGGAGAGCCACTGATGTGCCTAAACATTGAAACCCCCCACAAGTGACACCATTTTGGAAAGTAGACCCCCTAAGGAACTTATCTGGATGTGTGGTGAGCACTTTGACCCACCAAGTGCTTCACAGAAGTTTATAATGCAGAACCGTAAAAATAAAAAATCATATTTTTTCACAAAAATTATATTTTTGCCCCCAATTTTTTATTTTTCCAAGGGTAAGAGAAGAAATTGGACCTCAAAAGTTGTTGTCCAATTTGTCCTGAGTACGCTGATACCCCATATGTGGCAGTAAACCACTGTTTGGGCGCATGGGAGAGCTCGGAAGGGAAGGAGCGCCGTTTGACTTTTCAATGCAAAATTGACAGAAATTGAGATGGGACGCCATGTTGCGTTTGGAGAGCCACTGATGTGCCTAAACATTGAAACCCCCCACAAGTGACACCATTTTGGAAAGTAGACCCCCTAAGGAACTTATCTAGAGGTGTGGTGAGCACTTTGACCCACCAAGTGCTTCACAGAAGTTTATAATGCAGAACCGTAAAAATAAAAAATCATATTTTTTCACAAAAATTATATTTTTGCCCCCAATTTTTTATTTTTCCAAGGGTAAGAGAAGAAATTGGACCTCAAAAGTTGTTGTCCAATTTGTCCTGAGTACGCTGATACCCCATATGTGGCAGTAAACCACTGTTTGGGCGCATGGGAGAGCTCGGAAGGGAAGGAGCGCCGTTTGACTTTTCAATGCAAAATTGACAGGAATTGAGATGGGACGCCATGTTGCGTTTGGCGAGCCACTGATGTGCCTAAACATTGAAACCCCCCACAAGTGACACCATTTTGGAAAGTAGACCCCCTAAGGAACTTATCTGGATGTGTGGTGAGCACTTTGACCCACCAAGGGCTTCACAGAAGTTTATAATGCAGAGCCATAAAAATAAAACAACATTTTTTTCCGACAAAAATTATATTTTAGCCCCCAGTTTTGTATTTTCCCTAGGGTAACAGGAGAAATTGGACCCCAAAAGTTGTTGTCCAATTTGTTCTGAGTACGCTGATACCCCATTTGTGGGGGGGAACCACCGTTTGGGGGCATGGGAGGGCTCGGAAGGGAAGGAGCACCATTTGGAATGCAGACTTAGATGGAATGGTCTGCAGGCGTCACATTGCGTTTGCAGAGCCCCTAATGTACCTAAACAGTAGAAACCCCCCACAAGTGACACCATTTTGGAAAGTAGACCCCCAAAGGAACTCATCTTGATGTGTTGTGAGAGCTTTGAACCCCCAAGTATTTCACTACAGTTTATAACGCAGAGCCGTGCAAATAAAAAATATTTTTTTTTCCACAAAAATTATATTTTAGCCCCCAGTTTTGTATTTTTCCAAGGTTAGCAGGAGAAATTGGACCCTAAATGTTGTTGTCCAATTTGTCCTGAGTACGCTGATACCCGATATGTGGGGGGGAACCACCGTTTGGGCGCATGGGAGGGCTCGGAAGGGAAGGAGCATCATTTGGAATGCAGACTTAGATGGATTGGTCTGCAGGCGTCACATTGCGTTTGCAGAGCCCCTAATGTACCTAAACAGTAGAAACCCCCCACAGGTGACCCCATATTGGAAACTAGACCCCTCAATGAACTTATCTAGATGTGTTGTGAGAACTTTGAACCCCCAAGTGTTTCACTACAGTTTATAACGCAGAGCCGTGAAAATAAAAAATCTTTTTGTTTTCCCACAAAAATTATTTTTTAGCCCCCAGTTTTGTATTTTCCCAAGGGTAACAGGAGAAATTGGTCCACAAAAGTTGTTGTCCAATTTGTCCTGAGTACGCTGATACCCCATATGTGAGGGTAAACCCCTGTTTGGGCACACGGGAGAGCTCGGAAGGGAAGGAGCACTGTTTTACTTTTTCAACGCAGAATTGGCTGGAATTGAGATCGGACGCCATGTCGTGTTTGGAGAGCCCCTGATGTGCCTAAACAGTGGAAACCCCCCAATTATAACTGAAACCCTAATCCAAACACACCCCTAACCCTAATTCCAACGGTAACCCTAACCACACCTCTAACCCTGACACATCCCTAACCCTAATCCCAACCCTATTCCCAACTGTAAATGTAATCTAAACCCTAACCCTAACTTTAGCCCCAACCCTAACTGTAGCCCCAACCCTAACCCTAGCCCTAACCCTAACCCTAGCCCTAACCCTAACCCTAGCCCTAACCCTAACCCTAGCCCTAACCCTAGCCCTAACCCTAACCCTAGCCCTAACCCTAACCCTAACCCTAGCCCTAACCCTAACCCTAGCCCTAACCCTAGCCCTAACCCTAGCCCTAGCCCTAACCCTAGCCCTAGCCCTAACCCTAGCCCTAACCCTAGCCCTAACCCTAGCCCTAGCCCTAACCCTAGCCCTAATGGGAAAATGGAAATAAATACTTTTTTTTATTTTTCCCTAACTAAGGGGGTGATGAAGGGGGGTTTGATTTACTTTTATAGCGAGTTTTTTAGCGGATTTTTATGATTGGCAGCCGTCACACACTGAAAGACCCTTTTTATTGCAAAAAATATTTTTTGCAATACCACATTTTGAGAGCTATAATTTTTCCATATTTTGGTCCACAGAGTCATGTGAGGTCTTGTTTTTTGCGGGACGAGTTGACGTTTTTATTGAAAACATTTTCGGGCACGTGACATTTTTTGATCGCTTTTTATTCCGATTTTTGTGAGGAAGAATGACCAAAAACCAGCTATTCATGAATTTCTATTGGGGGAGGCGTTTATACCGTTCCGCGTTTGGTAAAATTGATAAATCAGTTTTATTCTTCGGGTCAGTACGATTACAGCGATACCTCATTTATATCATTTTTTTATGGTTTGGCGCTTTTATACGATAAAAGCTATTTTACAGAAAAAATAATTATTTTTGCATCGCTTTATTCTCAGGACTATAACTTTTTTATTTTTTTGCTGATGATGCTGTATGGCGGCTCGTTTTTTGCGGGACAATATGACGCTTTCAGCAGTACCATGGTTATTTATATCTGTCCTTTTGATCGCGTGTTATTCCACTTTTTGTTCGGCGGTATGATAATAAAGCGTTGTTTTTTGCCTCGTTTTTTTTTTTTTTCTTACGGTGTTTACTGAAGGGGTTAACTAGTGGGACAGTTTTATAGGTCGGGTCGTTACGGACGCGGCGATACTAAATATGTGTACTTTTATTGGTTTTTTTTTATTTAGATGAAGAAATGTATTTATGGGAATATTTTTTTTTTTTTCATTATTTTGGAATATTTTTTTTAATTTTTTTTACACATTTGGAAAAATTTTTTTTTACTTTTTTACTTTGTTCCAGGGGGGGACATCACAGATCAGTGATCTGACAGTTTGCACAGCACTCTGTCAGATCACTGATCTGACATGCAGTGCTGCAGCCTTCACAGTGCCTGCTCTGAGCAGGCTCTGTGAAGCCACCTCGCTCCCTGCAGGACCCGGATCCGCGGCCATCTTGGATCCGGGGCTGGAGGGAGTAGGGAGGGAGGTGAGACCCTCGCAGCAACGCGATCACATCGCGTTGCTCCGGGGGTCTCAGGGAAGCCCGCAGGGAGCCCCCTCCCTGCGCGGTGCTTCCCTGCACCGCCGGCACATCGCGATCATCTTTGATCGCGGTGTGCCAGGGGTTAATGTGCCGGGAGCGGTCCGTGACCGCTCCTGGCACATAGTGCCGGATGTCAGCTGCGATCGGCTATGACGTACTATCCCGTCCAGGGTCAGATAAGCCCAGGGCACCTCGACGGGATAGTACGTCTAAGGTCACAGAGGGGTTAAACCTCTGCCGACCTGCTGTCTTGTGGCATTAAACAATTGCATGTTTGCTGATTTGTATGCGCTTTTAGTAGCGTTGGTAACTAAACTGACTGTATTTAAGCTACATTTTGTGTATATTTGTATATACACAGAATAGATCAAATAATTGGTAATGAATAGAATCTATCATAAATTCAAACTATAAGTAAATGTGCACTGATGCTGCTTGATTATCATGAATGATCATTCCTAGGAATAGGCTACCAATTACCTGACTCACTGTCACCACTCATTCATTGGTTGAAATTAATTTTTGTTTACACAAAATATGATCGTTCTCAGCAGCCCATCCTCCTGCGTAGACAGGACATGTTATAATATAACAATGGCAGCCTACTGTATGTGCACTAATCAATCTATTACTGATTGTTCAATGTGCATTTGAAATGAGGTATGCCAGTGTACACAACGTATGAATGACTGCTGACTGGTGATGCTTTAACACTGCGCATCACATAGTGTAACTGGATCTTTAGAAAAAGGGAATATTAATAAATGAAAAAGCATAGGGTGAATACGAGTAGAGCCAAATTCTTACATACAGTACAACCAAAAGTTTGGACACACCTTCTCATTTAAAGATTTTTCTTTATTTTCATAACTATGAAAATTGTATATTCACACTGAAGGCATCAAAACTATGAATTAACACATGGGGAATTATATACTTAACAAAAAAAGTGTGAAACAACTGAAATTATGTCTTATATTCTAGGTTCTTCAAAGTAGCCACCTTTTGCTTTGATGACTGCTTTGCACACTCTTGGCATTCTCATGATGAGCTTCAAGAGGTAGTCACCAGGAATGGTCTTCCAACAATCTTGAAGGAGTTCCCAGAGATGCTTAGCACTTGTTAGCCCTTTTGCCTTCACTCTGTGGTCCAGCTCACCCCAAACCATCTCAATTGGGTTCAGGTCTGGCGACTGTGGAGGCCAGGTCATCTGGTGTAGCACCCCATCACTCTCTTTCTTGGTCAAATAGCCCATACACAGACTTTACGTGTGTTTGGGGTCATTGTCCTGTTGAAAAATAAATGATGGTCCAACTAAACGCAAACCGGATGGAATAGCATGCCACTGCAAGATGCTATGGTAGCCATGCTGGTTCAATGTGCCTTCAATTTTGAATAAATCCCCAACAGTGGCACCAGCAAAGCACCCCCACACCATCACACCTCTTCATCCATGTTTCACGGTGGGAACCAGGCATGTAGAGTCCATCAGTTCACCTTTTCTGCGTCGCACAAAGACACGGTGGTTGCAACCAAAGATCTCAAATTTGGACTCCTCAGACCAAAGCACAGATTTCCATTGGTCTAATGTCCATTCCTTGTGTTCTTTAGCCCAAACAAGTCTCTTCTGCTTGTTGCCTGTCCTTAGCAGTGGTTTCGTAGCAGCTATTTTACCATGAAGGCCTGCTGCACAGTCTCCTCTTAACAGTTGTTGTAGAGATGTGTCTGCTGCTAGAACTCTGTGTGGCATTGACCTGGTCTCTAATCTGAGCTGCTGTTAACCTGCGATTTCTGAGGCTGATGACTCAGATAAACTTTTCCTCAGAAGCAGAGGTAACTTGGTCTTCCTTTCCTGGGGTGGTCCTCATGTGAGCCAGTTTCTTTGTAGTGCTTGATGGTTTTTGCAATTGCACTTGGGGACACTTTCAAAGTTTTCCCAATTTTTCAGACTGACTGACCTTCATTTCTTAAAGTAATGATGGCCACTCGTTTTTCTTTACTTAGCTGCTTTTTTCTTGCCATAATACAAATTCTAATAGTCTATTCTGTAGGACTATCAGCTGTGTATCCACCAGACTTCTGCACAACACAACTGATGGTCCCAACCCCATTTATAAGGCAAGAAATCCCACTTATTAAACCTGACAGGGCACACCTGTGAAGTGAAAACCATTTCCGGTGACTACCTCTTGAAGCTCATTCAGAGAATGCCAAGAGTGTGCAAAGCAGTCATCAAAGCAAAAGGTGGCTACTTTGAAGAACCTAGAGTATAAGACATAATTTCAGTTGTTTCACACTTTTTTGTTAAGTATATAATTCCACATGTGTTAATTCATAGTTTTGATGCCTTCAGTGTGAATGTACAATTTTCATAGTCATGAAAATACAGAAAAATCTATAAATGGGAAGGTGTGGCCAAACTTTTGGTCTGTACTGTATATAGGTTAGATACAGCTGCAGGAAGCTGGGAAAATCAGTTTCCATAACATGAGTTGTTTGACAGTACCATACAATGTCCAGGAAACGTAAAAATGGAGCACCTCATCCTGGGGCACATAGAACAATTACAACCAAATGTACCTACTAACATGGTTTAATCCTTGAAAGATGCCAGGCTTAGAATTAAAATGACATTCTAAACAATCATCTGTGAAGTCTTGCGTCTACAGTGTAGCTTAGAAATGTTACTAAGAAATGCAGTAAATTATTGAAAGTTGTTCAGTTTGACCATAAACGTACTGATTCTGAACCATAGGTTGCATGTTTACATTTTTATTGCTTGCATGTTTTGTCATTTTCTTGTATTTCCCAACAGCCTTGATAGCTCATTTTACTGTTCTTCTGGGTCCGTGTCAGTATACGATGGGACTCCATCTAATTCCCCATTACTGGGAAGACTTTGTGGTACCTCAAAGCGGAATTTCACCTCTTCACTAAACGGCCTGAGTGTTGTCTACAACAGCAGAGGAGCCAATATAAACTTTGTCCGTGGATTTCAAGCAAGTTATTATGCCGTTTCCCAAATCAGTCAAAATGGTAAATATTCAGTTGAATGTGTTATCATGTAAACCTCTGGGGTCTATTTACAAGATCCAACCGGTGGCACCAAATGACCAGCAATTGGTAAACTTTGCTGATCGATGGTCATTTAATAGCCTGTTTACACAGGCAAATTATGCTAAATTGCACAAAATATAATTTTACCTGATGAATCAGCTTAGCTGATTCATCGTGTGATGGGCAGCCTGTTTACACTGCAAGATAATTATGAAACAAGTGTTCTTAAGAACGCTCATTCATGATAATCTTTCTGCGTAAATGTGTTTGAAGCTCCATCTAAAATACAATTATTTCATGGCCAGGCCAGACTTCTTTGTGTGCTAAAAGAGAAGTTGAACAGAATCAGCAACCAGTTTCTTTTTTTATTGGTCATGAGTATCACATCTCACACTTTTTACTTACTCATCTTTATTTGATTTCCTTCATACAACATACCACCAACAGTGTGTGCCAACCTTGTGAAGTCTTACAGAAAAAATTTGGCCACTATCATTGCCAACAAAGGAAATATAATAAAATATTGAGATTAATTTTTGTTAATGACCAAATACTTATTTTCCACCATAATTTGCAAACTAAATCTTGCCAAATCAGACAAGGTGATTTTCTGGATTATTTTTTCTCATTTTGCCTCTCATAATTGTGGTCTACCTATGATGTCAATTAAAGGCCTCTCTCATCTTTTTAAGTGGGAGAACTTGCACAATTGGTGGCTGACTAAATATGTTTTCCCCACTGTAGATAGATAGATAGATAGATAGATAGATAGATAGATAGATAGATAGATAGATATGTGATATTTGGTAGCTTCATGTAGGTGATTGAGACACTTTCTTGCCTTTGATGCCTGAAAATATTGTGCTGTGTGCTGCCATATTTTTCCAGCTGATGAGGAAAAATCAGTAATGGAGGCTTGGGCACAGATAGAAGATTGATTAAAAGTCTTGATTTAGTAGAAAAAATGTTTAAGATTGTGAGGCTTTATAGATGTGTTTCTGCAACAGAAATGTCTTAAATTTGTTAACTTAAGCTACTTTTCTTCTTAATAGTTACCCTCACTTGTACATCCAGCTATATGGAAGCTCAAATAAACATTGGGTATTTACAGTCTTTGGGATATTCACCCAATGACATTTTTCTAAATGATCCCCGATGCCATCCTCAAAATTATGGAAACTGGATAGTATTTTCCATACCGTATGATGGATGTGGCACCATTAGACAGGTAAGATAGGTAAATGTTAAGGCTGTCAATCTTATAGTCAGCTATTTAAAATTTTATCGAAGTATATTTAAAGCATATCTTTCATTTCATGTAAAACACGAGAAGAAGCATGATCTTGCCGACCTGAAACTCCACATGTTTAAACTGCTTTTAGTAAACATTCCAGTGTAATATGTCCAGGAACTATCTAGATTCTCATGCTCTGACTTACAAATCACTTCTTTTTACTGGGTTCTTCTTCTTCATTGGCATTCTATCTGCACTATAGGTGCTTGTCCTGTTTTTGCCTCACTTCCTAGCTTGCATTTCTCCTGCTTTTCTCTAGTGAGTTGCATTCCCCAATCTGAAGGCCTGTCTTGCTGTTAATCTTAAATGCACTTTGACAGACAACAGAGTAGGCCATGGAGGACGAGGGCCACTTCCTGCTGAGGTGCCCCAGATACTCCGCAGTGAGGGACACTCACTTCAAGAGACTGTCTCATCTCCTCCCAGACTTCACTTCCATGAAGGAGGAAGAGAAACTGCCGATAATGCTGGGAGAAGAGGAAAGTGCAGCGGTCATAGCAGCGGAATGTAGTACGGTATAGAAAATGTTCAGCACAGCCTAGAAGGGAGGTGTATAAATATAGGTTCCCAAGCCTTATTACGTGGAATAGTTATAGTTAGCACACTCCAATAAATGTGATGCAGGAGGGGAGTTTAATATGCATACAGTAGTCACAAACGTTTCGGTCTGCAAAAGACCTTCATCAGTGTGCTAAATTTAGCGAAAGTGGTACATATAGTGGAACCCCGGTGACTCACTCTACTTGCGGTGGATACCACGTAGCCTTTGTGCGTCTCTCTCTTCTGATTGCCGGACTGACCTGCCATACAATATTTTTCCAGTATACTAACTGTATCTTCAATTTTGATGCAAATTAATTTCTACCGGGGTTCCACTATATGTACCACTTTTGCTACATTTAGCACACTGATGCAGACCGAAACATTTGTGACTACTGTATGTATATTAAACACCCCTCTTGCATCACATTTATTGGAGTGTGCTAATTATAACTATTCCATAGCAGCAGAATGTGTCAGTGCCTGCCACAGACTAAGAGGAGACTGATATGTCATGGACTCCTATACCCCACCCTGGATATGCCCCTTTCCTCTAAAAGGAGCCTGATATATCCTGGACTTCTGTATGCCTCCCTACCCCGTCCCCCTATTTTACCATTTGCTTTGGCAATGCTAACAGGTACTTAGTCCTGCCAATAAAGTTCATTTGAATTTGAATTTGAGTAGGAGCAAAGAGACAAAGGCCCACTCCACTAACACTTAATTGTTATTTAATATATAAAGCTGAATGTGAGTGTATGTGTGTATGTCCGGGATTGGCATCTGCACCGTCGCAGCTACAGCCACAAAATTTTGCACAGTCAGCCCTCGAGAGCGTCATAGGCTATGTTGTGAGGCGAAATTTTAACCCCGCACATTCCAATTCACCAAACAATTTTGCCCCTATCTACATAATGGGGAAAAAGTGAAAGGAAAAGTGTTGGAGGCAAATTGACAGCCAGGAGGAGATGGCATACATGTATATACTATATACAGGGGAGATGATATACAGCTATATATTATATTCAGGAGGAGATGACATACAGGTATATACTATATACAGGGGAGATTACATACACATATATACTATATACAGGAGGAGATGACATACAGCTATATATTATATACAGGTGAGATGACATACAGCTATATATTATATACAGGGGAGATGACATACAGGTATATACTATATACAGAGGAGATGACTTACAGATATATCTAATATATAAAGCTGAATGTATGTGTGTATATGTGTATGTCCGGGATTGGCATCTGCACCGTCGCAGCTACAGCCACAAAATTTTGCACAGTCACACGTCTGGACCCGAGAGCGTCATAGGCTATGTTGTGAGGTGAAATTTTAACCCGGCACGTTCCAATTCACAAAACAATTTTGCCCCTATCTACATAATGGGGAAAAATGAAAGGAAAAGTGTAGGAGGCAAATTGACAGCTGCCAGATGTGAACAAGGGGGACCTAAAGAGTGAGAGCGATGGCGCCAAAGAGTATATACCGTACAGTTGCTAAGGTGGGGCCCCGACATGGGATACTCACCACACACGGGGATATGAACACACACACAAAATGTGCCACACACTACCACGTGCTTGAACACATATACCACCCTCAGCACACATTTCACCACACATACACCTACCTTGCCATATAAAAGTCGAAACACAAAAGTCGCCGCTCAAAACTCGCCACACGCAAAACTTGCACACGCGGAAAAATTGCCACATGCACAAAAGTTGCAACACATGCAAAAGTTGCCTCACACAAAACTTGCACATACTCAAAATACACCACAGATACACAGAAACTCGCCATGCGCAAAACTTGCTGCACACAACTGGCTACACTAACCTGTCACATGCAACTCGACACACAAAAAGTTGCTACACGCATGTCGCCACACAACTCATCTCACAGAAGTCGCTACATGCATGTAGCCACATACAACTTGACACATGAAACTCGCCCTAAAACACACACAAGTCTGGTATTATCCTTCAAAAATAAAAATCTGATTATTAAGCAGACAAACTACAAGAGCAACAAATGTACCATATAGGAAATACGGCAGCTGTCAGTCACATGACCTGTCTATTATGTGTATGTGTGAGCTAATATATACTGCCAGGGGGGAGGGCTTCCTGTTGGCTGGGGATTTATCAGGCTGCCAATTTAGCTTACAAATACTGAGGTAAAAATACTGACCAAATAACGTGTGAACGCGGTCTAATACTGGAGGAGATGACATACAGGTATATACTATATACAGGGGAGATGACACACAGGTATATACTATATACAGGGGAGATGACTTACAGGTATATCTACTATATAAAGCTGAATGTGTGTGTGTGTGTGTGTGTATGTGTGTATGTCCGGGATTGGCATCTGCACCGTCGCAGCTACAGCCACAAAATTTTGCACAGTCACACGTCTGGACCCCGAGAGCGTCATAGGCTATATTGTGAGGCGAAATTTTAACCCCGCGCGTTCCAATTCACCAAACAATTTTGCCCCTATCTACAAAAATTGCCACATGCACAAAAGTTGCAACACATGCAAAAGTTGCCTCACACAAAACTTGCACATACTCAAAAGGCACCACACATAATACTCGCAACGCGCAAAACTCGCCATGCGCAAAACTTGCTGCACACAACTTGCTACACTAACCTGTCACATGTAACTCGACACACAAAAAGTTGCTACACGCATGTTGCTACACAAAACTCATCTCACAAAAGTCGCTACATGCATGTCGCCACACGCAACTCAACACACACAACTTGACAAACGAAACTCGCCCTAAAACACACACAAGTCTGGTATTATCCTTCAAAAATAAAAATCTGATTAATAAGCAGACAAACTACAACAATTGCACCATATAGGAAATACGGCAGCTGTCAGTCACATGACCTGTCTATTATGTGTATGTGTGAGCTAATATATACTGCCAGGGGGAGGGCTTCCTGTTGGCTGGGGATTTATCAGGCTGCCAATTTAGCTTACAAATACTGAGGTAAAAATACTGAGCAAATAACATGTGAACGAGGTCTAATACAGGAGGAGATGACACACAGGTATATACTATATACAGGGGAGATGACACACCGATATATACTATATACAGGAGAGATGACACACAGGTATATACTATATAGAGGAGGAGATGACATATAGGTACATATATATACAGGAGGAGATTACATACAGGTATATACTATATACAGGAGGAGATGACATACAGGTATATGCTATATATAGAAGATGACATGCAGGTATATACTATATGCAGGAGGAGATGACACTCAGATATATACTGTATACAGGGGAGATGACACACAGGTATATACTATATACAGGAGGAGATGACATACAGGTATATGCTATATATAGAAGATGACATGCAAGTATATACTATATGCAGGAGGAGATGACACTCAGATATATACTATATACAGGGGAGATGACACACAGGTATATACTATATACAGGAGGAGATGACATACAGGTATATGCTATATATAGAAGATGACATGCAGGTATATACTATATGCAGGAGGAGATGACACTCAGATATATACTATATACAGGGGAGATGACACACAGGTATATACTATATACAGGAGGAGATGACATACAGGTATATACTATATATAGAAGGAGATGACATTCAGGTATATACTATATATAGGGGAGATGACACACAGCAGGTATATACTATATACAGGGGAGATGACACACAGGTATATACTATATACAGGAGGAGATGACATACAGGTATATACTATATATAGAAGGAGATGACATTCAGGTATATACTATATATAGGGGAGATGACACACAGCAGGTATATACTATATACAGGGGAGATGACATACAGGTATATACTATATACAGGAGATGACATACAGATGTATACTATATATAAGGGAGATGACAAACATGTATATACTGAGGTGATGAGGTGAAAATGAGAGGTGTGAGGTGAAAATGAAAAGGTGTGAGTGCAAAATGAGAGAAGTGAGGAAAAATAGTGGAGTGATCAGAAAATGACAGATGTGAGGTTGAAATGACAAGTGTTAGGGGGGAATGAGAGGCATGAGGGAGAAAATGAGAGGTGTGAGGGAGAAAATGAGAGATGTGAGGGGGAAAATGAAAGATGTGATTGGGAAAATGAGAGGCGTGATGGGAAAATAAGAGAAGTGAGGTGCTATAACTAACCACAGATATTTACTATGCCCAGGCAACGCCGGGCTCTTCAGCTAGTCTGATATATAAAGCTGAATGTGTGTGTTTATGTGTGTATGTCCGGGATTGGCATCTGCACCGTCGCAGCTACAGCCACAAAATTTTGCACAGTCACACGTCTGGACCCTGAGAGCGTCATAGGCTATGTCGTGAGGCGAAATTTTAACCTGGCACATTCCAATTCACAAAACAATTTTGCCCCCATCTACATAATGGGGAGAATGTGAAAGGAAAAGTGTTGGAGGCAAATTGACAGCTGCCAGATGTGAACAAGCGGGACTTAAAGAGTGAGAGCGATGGCGCCAAAGAGTATATACCGTACAGTTGCTAAGGTGGGGCCCCGACATGGGATACTCACCATACATGGGGATATGAACACACACACAAAATGTGCCACACACTACCACGTGCTTGAACACATATACCGCCCTCAGCACACATTTCACCACACATACACCAACCTCACCACATAAAAGTCGAAACACAAAAGTCGCCGCTCAAAACTCACCACGCGCAAAACTCGCCACATGCAAAACTAGGCTCACGCAAAACTCGCCACACGTGCAAAACTCACCTCATGGAAAACTCGCCACACGCAAAACTTGCACATGTGGAAAAATTGCCACATGCACAAAAGTTGCAATACATGCAAAAGTTGCCTCACACAAAACTTGCACATACTCAAAATGCACCACACATAAAACTCGCCACGCGCAAAACTCACCATGTGCAAAACTTGCTGCACACAACTTGCTACACTAACCTGTCACATGCAACTCGACACACAAAAAGTTGCTACACGCATGTTGCCACACAAAACTCATCTCACAAAAGTCGCTACATGCATGTAGCCACATGCAACTCAAGACACACAACTTGACACATGAAACTCGCCCTAAAACACACACAAGTCTGGTATTATCCTTCAAAAATAAAAATCTGATTAATAAGCAGACAAACTACAAGAGCAACAAATGTACCATATTGGAAATACGGCAGCTGTCAGTCACATGACTTGTCTATTATGTGTATGTGTGAGCTAATATATACTGCCAGGGGTGAGGACTTCCTGTTGGCTGGGGATTTATCAGGCTGCCAATTTAGCTTACAAATACTGAGGTAAAAATACTGACCAAATAACGTGTGAACGCGGTCTAATACAGGAGGAGATGACATACAGATATATACTGTATACAGGGGAGATGACATACAGATATATACTATATACAGGAGAGATGACACACAGGTATATATTATATACAGGAGGAGATGACACACACATATATACTATATACAGGGGAGATGACACACAGGTATATACTATATACAGGAGGAGATGACATACAGGTATATACTATATACAGGGGAGATGACACACTGGTATATACTATATACAGGGGAGGTGACATACAGGTACATACTATATACAGGGGAGATGACATACAGGTATATACTATATACAGGGGAGATGACACACTGGTATATACTATATACAGGGGAGATGACACACAGGTATATGTTGTGAATTCCGCTCTTGGGCTCCCTCCGGTGGTTGTAAGTAGCATTTTTGTGAGTTCTGCTCTTTGGCTCCCTCCTGTGGTTTTGAGTGGTATGGCTGCTTCTTGGATTTAGCTTCAGCAGCTGTTTTCACTGATCGTCTTTCTGGCTCGGCTATATTAGTCTGGCCTTATCCCTCATTCAATGCCAGTTGTCAATTGTTCCTGCCTGGAGTCATTGCTCTTAGGACTTTCCTGACACTCTGACCAGTTCATCAAAGCTAAGTCCTTGCTTGTCCTTTTGCGGTTCTCTTGTAGTGGACTTGTTGTTCAGCACTTTCTTTGTTTTTGTTCATTTGTCCAGCTTTTCAGTATGGATCTATTCAGCTAAGCTGGAAGCTCTGCGCAGCAGAGTTTGCCCTCCACACCTTTAGTCAGGTGTGGAGATTTTTGCATTTCTCTGCGGTGGACTTTTTCTAGTTTTTATTACTGACCGCACAGCGTTCTGTCCTGTACTATTTTCTATCTAGCTAGACGTGGCCTCCTGTGCTAAATCTTGTTTCATACTACGTATGTCATTTCCTTCTCCTCTCACAGTCATTATTTGTGGGGGGCTAATCTATCCTTTGGGGATTTTCTCTGAGGCAAGATAGTTTTCCTGCTTCTATCTTTAGGGGTAGTTAGCTCTTAGGCTGTGATGAGATGCCTAGGCCGAGTTAGGAGCATTCCACGGCTGCTTCTAGTGTTGTGTTGTGCTTAGGTACTGCGGTCAGTATAGTTGCCACCTGCTCTGAGCTAGACGCATGTCGCTCCTTAATCACCAGATCATAACAGGATCCGCAACAAATCCGCAACGTGGCAACATAGTCTTACCTTATTTTTCAGTCCCTATTTTTCAATTTGAACCTGCAATCATTTGATCTCTCATTCTATATGCAACAATACTACAGTGTTACAGTAAATTCAGAAAATCACAGTGTCCCACAACGTGGAGGGAGGGATGGTGATACGTGCATCAAAAGGCTGCTAGAGATTGACATTGTCATTTAAGGGGTTAATAGATGTTACAAGAAGATGTTGTTTGTAAAATCAGATTTTAAATGCTGAATATGATTTGGGTTTAGCTCTTGAGTTTGCTCCATACGCAAACAGCCAACATTGAATGTACCAATATGTCCAGTGAGGGTAAGGGGTTAACTTGTAATTTCTAAAAGAATTGTTATTAAATATTTAACAGAAAATAAAAAAGGAATTTGCATAAACAGCAGCACTGTGTAATATTGCCATTTATTTTCTGTTGATAGGGTGAAAGAGATACGATCAGCTATTCTAACTCAGTAGTTGGTTATCATGCAAACGAAGTGATTGTGCGTACTCGAAGACTCCACTTGAATCTCCATTGTCAAATGTATCAAGATACCATGATGGAGATCATGTATCATGCAGATGATGCCATCAGCCAAAATCTAACCCAATATGGCCTGTTTTCTGCATCACTGCAATTCTATCAGTCACCAAGCTTCAATTATCCAATCTATAACTATCCATACTATGTGCTGCTGGATCAGAACTTGTATCTCCAGGCCACACTACATACATCTGACAGGAACCTCACTCTGTTTGTGGATACATGTGTGGCCTCGCCAGATCCGTATGATTTCTCAACACAAACTTATGACTTAATACGCAATGGGTAAGTTCATTTATTCTTTTTTGTCCTGCTATTATCTTTTTTTCATGTAACTTCATAACTTGTGTCAATTTTTATCTTTTCTGTTTGAAATTACACTTGGCATGTTAACTCAGAGTGTAATAGTGATGTAGTTGTAGAGAACCAAAATCACCTGTTTCCCTTTACATAACCATCGATTTAAGAACCCCACTTTAGATACCTGTCTGATGAGAGATAATTTTTTCAATAGCTATCTCTCCTGACTCTTTCATCTTCTGAGTCATCTCAGCCAAGGTCTTCTAGCCGAGAGTCCTTGCTGGACTACCCTGGCAGTGACTTATCTCCAGGGAGAACAAAAGAATTGGCCTTTGGAAATCCAATGTGCTATCCTTGTCTCTCCTGAAAACATCTGTTGAAGGAGCCTTTAGTATAATATGTATGGGTGAGCCTTACAAAGGTAATCCCACAATTATGATTATGATTTATTATTATTATTATTATTATTATTATTATTATTATTATTATCTCAGTAAAAGTGCAGCTGAGAAGCAGCCATTTCATAAGGACTATTGCATGCAATCGAGTATGAAACTAATAGCTATTAACCGTACCTTTCACTACTTTTGATTTTATTCAGATGGCATAGAACACACCTGGCTACAGGTTTATTTTAATTTGAGCACTAATTTTAATATTGTAATTACTGGCCTTCCGCTCTTTACACTCTACTGAAACTGCCCTCACTAAAGTCTCTAATGACCTACTAACAGCTAAATCTAATGGTCACTACGCCATGCTAATTCTCTTGGATCTCTCTGCAGCATTCGACACTGTGGATCATCAGCTCCTCCTCACTATGCTCCGCTCCATCGGCCTCAAGGACACCGTTCTCTCCTGGTTCTCCTCCTATCTCTCTGACCGATCCTTCACTGTATGTTTTGCTGGTTCCTCCTCCTCTCACCTTCCCCTTACTGTTGGGGTTCCTCAAGGATCAGTCCTAGGCCCCCTACTCTTCTCGTTGTATACTGCCCCTATTGGACAAACAATCAGTAGATTTGGTTTCCAGTACCATCTCTATGCTGACGACACCCAATTATACACTTCTTCTCCTGATATCACACCGACCTTTTTAGAAAACACCAGTGATTGTCTTACCGCTGTCTCTAACATCATGTCCTTCCTCTATCTGAAACTAAACCTGTCAAAAACTGAACTCCTCATGTTCTCTCCCTCTACTAACCTACCTTTGCCTGACATTGCCATCTCCGTATGCGGTTCCACCATTACTCCAAAGCAACATGCCTGCTGCCTTGGGGTCATCCTTGATTCTGACCTTTCATTCACCCCCTACATCCGATCACTGGCTCGCTCTTCTTACCTGCATCTCAAAAACATTTCTAGAATTCGCCCTTTTCTTACTTTCGACTCTGCAAAAACTCTGACTGTTTCACTTATTCATTCTCGTCTGGACTATTGTAACTCTCTACTAATCGGCCTCCCTCTTGCAAAACTCTCCCCGCTCCAATCTGTCCTGAATGCTGCAGCCAGGATCATATTCCTCACCAACCGTTACACCGATGCCTCTACCCTGTGCCAGTCATTACACTGGCTACCCATCCACTCCAGAATCCAGTACAAAACTACTACCCTCATCTACAAAGCACTCCATGGCTCAGCACCACCCTACATCTCCTCCCTGGTATCAGTCTACCACCCTACCCGTGCCCTCCGCTCCGCTAATGACCTCAGGTTAGCATCCTCAATAATCAGAACCTCCCACTCCCGTCTCCAAGACTTTACACGTGCTGCGCCGATTCTTTGGAATGCACTACCTAGGTTAATACGATTAATCCCCAATCCCCACAGTTTTAAGCGTGCCCTAAAAACTCATTTGTTCAGACTGGCCTACCGCCTCAATGCATTAACCTAACGATCCCTGTGTGGCCTATTTATAATAATAATAAAAAAAAAAAAAGTTCCTCGCATCATGTTCTCATACACTTTATGCAGTATTAGCCCTCTGTGTCTGTACTGCTACATACTTAGGCAGGTAACTGGTTCATGCAGCTTTACATGAACACCTGAGCCTTACACTATAGCTGGAATAACTAAAGCAATTGTTACCATCCACCTCTCGTGTCTCCCCTTTTCCCCATAGTTTGTAAGCTTGCGAGCAGGGCCCTCACTCCTCTTGGTATCTATTTTGAACTGTGATTTCTGTTATGCTGTAATGTCTATTGTCTGTACAAGTCCCCTCTATAATTTGTAAAGCGCTGCGGAATATGTTGGCGCTATATAAATAAAAATTATTATTATTATTATTATTATTTATCACGTATCCACATTATAAGTGATAGATGCTTAATCCCTAGAGGTCCCATCGCTGAGATCCTCACCAATTACAAGACAAGCCAAAATGTCCTGGCTTCCCCCTTGACTAATTTTATGATAAAATTCTGCAGCCATGTCTGGAGTATGTTTAGAGTCTACCTGCATATCGATTGTTTAATTCAACGTAAAAAAATGAATTCTGAATGCTGTTAGGTCCAGAATACTAAAGACTTTAGGCAAAGACAAATATATTATTTAATTTTCACCTTCTCTTTATCTTTGCAGATGTGTAAGAGACTCTACTTATGTGACTTATGTAACATACTCTTCAAACCAGGCTCGCTTTGGATTCCGTGCTTTTGGGTTTGCTCAGAGGTTCTCCAGAGTTTATCTGCAGTGTAAAGTGACTGTGTGCCCAATAAATAGCTACAACCGTTGCTATCAGGGATGTATCAATAGGCGCAGAAGGGCTTTAGCATCTCCTCAAAAGCAAATTAACTTAACAGTGGGACCATTTGTTCTGGAAGAAAGTAATATAAAAAATTAAATAAGCAATAGCATGATGTCATCATCTACTTATAATTAATATGTGTAAATTGTACTTTCATCCTTTATGACCGAATGTTAAAGAAGTGATGGAAGTGGTGCAATAATTAGTATTTCTCACCATAGAATGTATTCACTGTCACTGCAGCCACTAGCTTGTGTAGACAGAAAATGTCAATGTGATGTAAAGAAATAAATTAATGAATAAAAGTGTGCATAGATAAAAACAGAAGGCTTTTATATATTCACTGTTCCTTACATTTTTAAAAAGTACATGGATTTGTTTGATAAGAGTATTTACTTGTTACGCTAACCTAGTAAGCCGACAAATTATATTTACTTTTTAGAACTTGTATAGATGAGTAGATATGTTTTTCTCATCATGAGATAATACACTGTATTGTACTAACCTGCATCTGGTTGTTGTCCTGTAACATCACCACAAGGTACTCCTGTGTAAATTCACAATACTTTTACATATACCGTTGTTTTGCGGTCCGTTTTTGCAGCCCCAATAGATTTCTATGGGGACCGCTAAAACGGGCAGCAATAATTTTACGGTGCGCCGTATGGCCGTGAGGGCCATATTTACAGCCGTGAATAAAGATTGAGTCTGCTCAATCTTTTCACGGCTTACGGACATGGCCCCCATTGAAAATCGATGTTGCTGCAAAAACAACAGAAGCTTGTTTTTGCGGTGCACCGGGACTTCTGGTTTTGCGGAACGCTGATTTTTTTCCAATACTATTTCCATACTATTGGAAACCCGAAAAATGCTGATCCACAAGTTTTTTGCAGTCCGTTATTGTGGCAGACCATGAAAATTGCGGCGATACGGCCCGCAAAAAAGACCCACAATAACTTGCTGCAAAAAACCCAGTTGGTGAAAAAAAAGCGTAAATTAGGAAAATCTGTTTTGAAGTGTGGCAATCTTGCTATTTGCAAAAGTTAGTAAGATATGCAAAATGTGTTCTGAAGAGAAACATTGAATGCTAGTAGGTAAATCTACCTACTGGCGTGCCTGTCTAAGCTGGATGCCCATTACCTGTTTGTACCCTGGAGACTCAGGGCTGCCACTAGGAATTTTGTGGCCCCATACTGGCAAAATTTTCAGGGCCCCATTGAGATGCCGCCCAGGCTCCACCCCTCGAACTGTCCACAGCCCCACCGCTCTCTCTTGGAAAAACTCCACTTCTCACCAATCACACATTAAGGCCGGGTTCACACTTGTGAGTTCAATGTGGGAAACTCGCGCCAGTCTCATGCATCAAGTCCTGGCACTGCCACCAGCACTCGGGACCGGAGCAAGCGGCTGCATAGAAATACATGCAGCTGCAAACTCCGGTCCAGAGTGCCAGCAGCAGTGCTGGGACTTGATGCCAGTCTCTCGCATTGAATTCGGAAGTGTGACCCCAGCCAAACAGTTCCCATCACCAGATCACACACATATAGCCAGCAGCTTTTCTTTTGGACAAAAGATTTGTTTAAGCCTCTACCATGACAAGGTAGACTCTTTTGGCCCAGCTCTACTCTACTCTAACCTATTAATCATTTGTTATAATATCCAAAACAATTTAAGTATATTTTTATAAATTTTTCAATTTTTAAAATTACCAATAATATCAAGGGACAAATACCACCGCACCATGACTAGACGCCATATTACCACCACATAGTGACCTTTAATACCACATACAAGGAACAAATACCGCCACACAATGTCCAGATCACATATTACCACCACATAGTGACCTATAATATCATATACAAGGAACAAATACTGCCACACCATGTCCAGACCACATATTACCACCACAGTGACCGATTAATATCACATACAAGGAACAAATACCACCACACCATGTCCAGACCATCTGTCCCATGATCCTGCGCCATCTGTCCCATGATCCTGCCCCATCTGTCCCATGATCCTGCCCCATCTACCCCATCGTATCCATCTTGTCCCATGATTCTGTACCATCTGTCTCCATCCTGCCACATGATCCTGTACCATGCGTCTCCATCCTGGCCCATGATCCTGCCCCAACTGTTTCCATTCTTGCCCCGTGTCTCCATTCTTGCCCCTTGTGTGTCCTTTCTTGCCACTGTGTCTCCATTCTTGCCTCCTGTGTCTCCATTCTTGCCCCTTTGTCTCCATTCTTGCCCCTGTGTCTCCATTCTTGCCCCCTATATCTCCATTCTTGCCCCCTGTGTCTTCATTCTTGCCCTGTGTCTCCATTATTTTCCCTTGTGTCTCCATTCTTTCCCCTTGTCTCTCCATTCTTGCCCCCTGTGTCTCCATTCTTCCCCCTGTGTCTCCCCTCCTGCCCCCCGTACCGCTTTCAATAAAAATAAAAAAAACTTTCTCCTTACCTTGCCGCGCTCCTGCAGCGAAGTTGCGGCCTCGCAGTTCCAGCGCACACTCGCCAGTGAATGACAATGACGTCATACGCTGGTGACCTGCATGCTGACATCAGCTGCCAGCCTCCGATTGGCTGGCACCTTTTAACTATTGCCATGCGGGCCGGTGCCCGCATGTCTATAGAGTTTAACTGAACCTGTGTCTTGGACGCAGGTTCAGTTACTGAAGCATCAGGGCCCTGCCGCTGGGGCCCAATGACGGGAAGTCATCGGGCCCCATACGCCAGTCAGGGCAGTAATGACCTGATGGCGGCCCTGTGGAGACTGGATTAATTATATGAGTGCAATGTATGGGCTCGCCTGCGGTTCAGCAATTTACAATCTTTCAGACATTTACTTCTATTCCCCAACCAAATATCCCTCTCCCATCAAGATATGATCTCTTGGAACTCAGAGGAATAGTCCGTCCTCAATTATATTAATACATAATAATAATCTTTATTCTTATATAGCGCTAACATATTCTGCAGCGCATTACAGTTTTTTTGCACACATTATCACCGCTGTCCCCGATGGGGCTCACAATCTAAATTCCCTATCAGTATGTCTTTGGAATGTGGGAGGAAAGTGGAGTACCCGGAGGAAACCCACGCAAACACGGGGAGAACATACAAACTCCTTGCAGATGTTGTCCTTGTTGGGATTGGAAGCCAGGACTTCAGCGCTGCAAGGCTGCTGTGCTAACCATGAAAATACTCCAAAATTAACCATCTGTATCGCAAATTAACATGTGAGATAAATAAAGATATTGTTTTATTGTACAGGTGCATACAATCACAGTGCAACTCAATTTGTATTTTTTTTACTTTTACTATTTTTGCACAAGAAAATCACTTTTTAAAATATTTGTTTTACTTGCATCATATTTTGAGAGCGATAAGGCTTTCATTTTTCTGAGCACACAACTCTATGAATTTTTTTTGCATAACAAGCTTTATTTGACACAGTTATGGAATACATACAACTTTTTTCTACTTTTGTTATTCCATTTAATGTGAAGTAAAATTAACAGAAATGGCTTTTTTTGTAGGGGGGCTGAGCAAATAAAGACAATTCTGTTATTGCTTTTTGTAATTTTTGTTTTTGCATTCTCTCTATGGGATAAATAAAGATATAGTTTTCTAGTACAGGTCAATACAACTATATTGAAAGCCAATTTATAAAGTTTTTTATGTTTTATAAATTTGCACTAGAAAATCACTTTTTGAATTTATTTGTACTTACACCTTATTCTGAAAGTGATAACTTTTTCATTTTTTCTGAGTACAAAGCTCTATAAGGACTTGTGTATTTTTGCACAATGAGCTGTATTTTAAATTGATACCATTCGACTTTTTGATTGTTTTGTGTTTCATTTTATCACAAAAAAATTAATTCAATATATTTATATATTTACATATGTAAAAACAAAAATAAACCAAAAAAGTACACATACCTCTGATCAAACAGTGGAATAAAACGCGATCAAACAGTCAAATTAAAATAAAATCACTGAAAACGTCATGTTGTCCTGCAAAAAGAACCAACTATAGACCTCCATCAGCTCAAAAATAAAAAAGCTTTAGCTCTCAGAATAGAACAATGCAAAAACAATTATTTTTTCTGCCAAATAGTTTTTATTGTTTAAAGGCCAGAACATAAAAAAATTAGATAAATTTGGTAGCGATGTAATCATACTATCTGGAAGAATTAAGCTGTCTTCACTTTTACCCATAGTAAACAGCATAAAAAACAACTCCTGAATTGCTTGTTTTTGTTCATCTTGCTCCCGAAAATCAGATCAGAAAGCCATCAAAAAATGTTGTGTACCTGAAAATGGAGCTAATAAAAAAGTCAACCCGTCCTGCAACAAACAAGCCCTAACATGACTCTATCAGCATAAATATAGAAAAATGATAACTCTCAAAATATGGCAATGCAAAAATTGTTCTGCAAAAAAAATAATTTTTTAGTGTGTGATAGCAGCCAAAAATAAAACCCACAATATATCTGACATTGCTGTAATTGCACTGACTTGAGGAATAAAGTCGTCTAATCACTTATATCAGATGAGGAATGGTGTAAAAAATAAATAGAACCAATTCTTCACCTGTTGTTGATTTGTTCATTCTGCCTCACAAATATCACAGAAGACACAGCTCACATTTATCCTGCACACCGTGTTGAGCGCTTACACTGGGGATTCCTTACAATGATGCAGATGGAAACACTATAGATGCCATCTGGCCTATAATCTGTAAGTGTCCGTTTTTTAGTCATTTATATAAGTGCAGCTCACCACAGTTTTGTACGCCTCTGAAATGAAGGACACCACAGAAAAGAGGGCAGACAGAGTTCAGAGAGTACTCTGCTGCCTTATTATAGTGAATGGATCCTTCAGGGGTCTCATCTGAATCACATAATTTGGAAACCCTGATGTAAGTGCTCAACATAGAGCGCAGAATAAATGTGATAAAAAAATGTTAAAGAAAATATTTCCAATAAAAGCTTCAACTCAATCCACAAAAAATGCAAGTCTCCACTCAGGTCTGTCATCCGTCAGTGGAAATAGAGGGAGCTTCCACGTTACTGGTAGCACAAAGCCTCTGGAAAAGCGCCATGGCACTTCACCTCCCAAAAGAAATCCAGCAAATTATGCACTCTCAAATCCAAAACCAATTAGCATCCATGTTTGATATTTCTGCAGTGATGAGAATCTGCTTAATTTACTGAGACTATGTCTCCAGAAGCACAAGCTGGGAACAATGTATCGGTACTACAACGTACGGGCACTACAATGTATGGGCACTACACTGGCAGATTTGCAATTTTCACTAAGCAACATCCATTGCTGCTTGTTTCTGGAAAACACCCATGGAGTCAAAATCAGCACTGCACCTGTAGATAAGTTAACAGTGAGGTATAATTTCCAAAATGGGGTCACTTGAAGGGGGAATCTGCTCCTCTTGCACTTAGGGGCTCCATATATGGAGTCTGCAAACTATTCTACAATAATTCATTCTCCAAGAGTCAAATGATGCTCCTTCTATTCCGAGACTTGCCGTGTAGCTTTGCAATACAGTAGAGACACTCATGTGGTATTACCACATTCAGCAGAAATTTTGTGACAAATTTTGGTGCCATTTTTACCCATTTCCCCTTGTGACAATGTAAAATCTGTGGCTAAAATAACATTTTGTGGTAAAAATAGAATTATTTTTCTTCACTGCCCAATTGTATAAAAATGAAAAAATTGGAACAAAAGGAACATTTTGGGGGGAAAAATGTATTTTTATCATTTTCACAGCTTGCTATAAAATTATATGAAGCAAATGTGGGTTCAAGATCCTCACCACACCTTTAGATAAATTGAGGGTTTTAGTTTCTAAAATGGGGTCACATGTGGGGGTTTTCCACTTTTTAGGAACATCAGGGGCTCTGCAAACACGGCATGGCATTCGATATTTATTCCAGCCAATTTTGAGCTCCAAAATTAAAATGGTGCTCCTTCCATTCTGAGCCCTGCTGTGTGCCTAAACAGTAGTTTTCCACCACTTGGGTGTATCAGGGCACTCAGGAGAAATTGCACAACAAATTGAAAGATCCATATTCTCCTTCTTGCTCTTGTGAAAATGATAAATTTGGGGCAAAAAGAACTTTTTGGGGAAAATTTTATTTTTTCATTTACACTGCTCAACTTTATAAAATTCTGTGAAGCACCTGTGGGTTCAAGGTGCTCACTACACCTCTAAATAAGTTCCTTGAGGGGTGTAGTTTCCAAAATGTGGTCACTTGTGGCAGTTTCCACTATTCAGACACATCAGGGGCTCTGCAAAATGCAAAAACGATATGGCGCCCACTATCTATTCCAACTATTTTTGTACTGCAAAAGTCAACTGGAGCCCCTTCCCCTCTGAGCCTTCCAGTGCCCCCAAACAGAAGCTTTTCTCCATATATGGGGTATTACCATACTCAGGATAAATTGCACAACAAATTGTACAGTTAATGTTCTTCTGTTACCCTTGTAAAAATGCTAAATTTGGGGCTAAATGAAGTTTTGTAAGAAAAATTTTAATATTTACTTTTTCTTTCCACATTGCTTTGACTACTGTAAAGCAACTGAATTGCTGTGGGTTAATAAACTTCTTGAATATGGTTTTGATCACCTTGAGTTGTGCAGTTTTCAATATGGTGTCACTTTTGGGTATTTTCTGTCATATATCCCCTCAAAGATTTTTCAAATTCGATGTGGTCCCTGAAAAAAATGGTTTTATAAAGTTTTTTGGAAAAATTAGAAATTGCTGATAAACCTCTAACCCTTATAACTTATAAAATGATGGTGATATAAAGGATAAATATGGGATATGTTAATTCTAAATTATTTTGTACAGCATGAGTAACAGGTTTAAAGCCATAAAGATTGAAATTTTGAAAATTGCAAAATATTCAAACTTTTAGCCAAAATTCCAATATTTTCGCAAATAAACTCAAAAATGTACCACAATCATAAAATGCAATGTGTCACGAAAAATATAATCAGGAATTGGTTGAAGCATTCCAGGAATTATTACCACATAAAGTGACACTGGTCAGAATTGTAAAATTTGACCTGGCCAGGAAGGTGAAAATAGGCTATGGGGTTAAGGGGTTAAACAACTTTTTATTCTCAAATTTTTCTTTTTTGAAGATTTTTTAAACACGTAAAAACGTTTTTGAGTTTTTTTTTATATTTATTAATTCCACATGTTGACTTAAAATCACAATTCGTTGATTGCATTGATAATGCTTTGCTTTACTCAAGTAGTACAGAGCCTTATCAAGCCTGACCATTTTAGGCCAGGTTCACTTTGACATAAGTTCGGAATAGAAGACCTATGGTAATTCCAAGCATTACAATCAACAGATGGAGACATACTGGGAGGTTATTTAATATGGAGGAAAAAATTGAGAAGAATTGAATGCCACTTGAAAATATTCGCTTGTCTCTAGTGTTCGGCAAGAAAATTTGTGCCTGGAAGATGTTGACATGAAGAACTGCCCAGATGAAGAAGAAACCAGAAACTTACAATACTGAATGTAAATATTTATTCTGTATCTATACTTTATAACTATATATAGAAATATGAGGGCAGTAATATTCTTGTTTGTAAACAACCTCACTATGTACAATGGGGGAAATAAGTATTTAATCCTTGGTGGAATAGTAGTTATTAGGGTTGAGCGAAACGGATCGTTCATTTTCATAAGTCGCCGACTTTTGGCAAAGTGGGGTTTCATGAAACCCGACCCGATCCCTGTGTGGGCTCGGCCATACGGTACGTGACTTTCGCGCCAAAGTCGCGTTTCAATGACGCTAAAAGCGCCATTTCTCAGCCAATGAAGGTGAACGCAGAGTGTGGGCAGCGTGATGACATAGGTCCTGGTCCCCACCATCTTAGAGAAGCGCATTGCAGTGATTGGCTTGCTGTCTGTGGCGTCACAGGGTCTATAAAGGGGCGTTCCCGCCGACCGCCATCTTACTGCTGCTGATCTGAGCATAGGGAGAGGTTGCTGCCGCTTCGTCAGAAGCAGGGATAGCGTTAGGCAGGGTCCATTAACCCCCAAACCGCTTGTGCTGTAGCGATTTCCACTGTCCAACACCACCTTTTGTTAGCAGGGACAGTGGAGGCTACATTTTTTTTCCTCAGCACTGTAGCTCATTGGGCTGCCCAACAAGGCTCCCTGCATTGCTGTGTGTACGCCGCTATGCAAACCAACTGCTTTTTTCAAAGCACAAATCCTGTTGTTCCTTCCTTTCTGCACAGCTTTCTTGTTTGTTTGTCCACACTTTTGATTTAATTTGTGCAGCAGTCCACTCCTTGTTATTGCTGCCTGCCATACCTTGCTGAGATTACTGCAGGGAGATAGTAATTGTAGGACAGTCCCTTTTTTTTTTTTTTCTCGTTACATCTCTTCAAGCCACTTTCTGCCACAGAAAATATACTCTAATAGAGTGGCCCACATTTATTCACTAGTCTCCCTGAATAAAAAAAAGGGTGCAGATTAAAATTGGCAAATCTGCATCAGTGGCAGTCCTGTGTGTGGCATCTGTGTGTCATTTTCTGGCACAGAAAGCATACAGTCTAACAGTGGGCCTGATTTCTTGCCAATTCTCCCAGAAAAAAAAAATAGTGGGAGATTAATATTGGCATTTGTGCTTCAGTGCCAGTCGTGTGTGCCATCTCTCTCAAATTGTGGGGCACAGAAAGCCTAGTGTCTAATACTGTTTTTTTTTTAATTCTCCCTTAAAAAAAAAAGGGAGATTAATATTGGCATTTGTGCTTCAGTGCCAGTCGTGTGTGCCATCTCTCTCAAATTGTGGGGCACAGAAAGCCTCGTGTCGAATACTGTTTTTTTTTGTTTTTAAATTCTCCCTGAAAAAAAATTAATAGTGGGAGATTAATATTGGCATTTGTGCTTCAGTGCCAGTCGTGTGTGCCATCTCTCTCAAATTGTGGGGCACAGAAAGCCTAGTGTCTAATACTGGTTTTTTTTGTGGTTTTTAAATTCTCCCTGAAAAAAAATAAATAGTGGGAGATTAATATTGGCATTTGTGCTTCAGTGCCAGTCGTGTGTGCCATCTCTCTCAAATTGTGGGGCACAGAAAGCCTAGTGTCTAATACTGTTTTTTTTTTGTTTTTAAATTCTCCCTGAAAAAAAAAAATAGTGGGAGATTAATATTGGCATTTGTGCTTCAGTGCCAGTCGTGTGTGCCATCTCTCTCAAATTGTGGGGCACAGAAAGCCTAGTGTCTAATACTGTTTTTTTTGTTTTGTTTTTAAATTCTCCCTGAAAAAAATAGTGGGAGATTAATATTGGCATTTGTGCTTGAGTGCCAGTCATGTGTGCCATCTCTCTCAAATTGTGGGGCACAGAAAGCCTAGTGTCTATAATACTGTTTTTTTTTTTTGTTTGTTTTTAAATTCTCCCTGAAGAAAACAAAATTAGTGGGAGATTAATATTGGCATTTGTGCTTGAGTGACAGTCCTGCGTGTGTGGCATCTCTCTCATTTTGTGCCACAGAAAACCTAGTGTGTAACATTGTGCCTGATTTTCCTTGCAGTCTCACCCACCTATAAAGGGATATCTAAATCCTACAGAAGTTTGAGTTCACCTTGTAAGTTGTTTTACAGTAACAAATACCGTTACTTTGGTTACGTTTTTAAAACAATGAAGAAGTCAGGTGGAAGAGGTCGTGGCTGTGGGCGGTCATTGCCAGCTGGTAATGATGGTAGTGGTGGTGGAGCATCAGGTGGTCGTGGGAAAAGCAATATAGCACCTAAGTCTCGAGTTGTGGAGCCAGGTTCGTCGTTTGGCTGCACAAGGCCTCGAACGCTCCCTTTTCTTGGAGTAGGAAAACCCCTTTTAAAGCCGGAGCAGCAAGAGCAAGTTTTGGCTTTCCTTGCTGACTCAGCCTCTAGCTCTTTTGCCTCCTCTTCTGAAACTGGTAAATGTAAAAGCAGCGCGTCGTTAGTGGATGTTCACGGTCAGGGACAAGTAGCTTCCTTGTCCTCTTCAGCAAAACAACAACAGAGAAGGATGCGTCAGGCGACAAAGCGGGTTACTCCATGGAGCTCTTTACACATACCGTTCCTGGGTTAGAAAGTGAAACAGTTAACAGGCCATGCCCATTACAAGTTGATTCGGACATGGAGTGCACAGATGCACAGCCACAGCCAGATTACTATGCTGTTCCTTTGACTCAGACCACAACATTGCCCTCGCAGTGTACTGATCCAGAATCAGACACTGATGAGACTATGGTGCCCCGTCACGAACGCTATACCACCGGCTTACACGGTGACACAGACGAAGTTGCACACGAGATAGAAGAAGAGGTCATAGATGACCCAGTTGTTGACCCCGATTGGCAGCCATTGGGGGAACAGGGTGCAGGCGGCAGTAGTTCCGAAGCGGAGGAGGAGGGGCCGCAGCAGGCATCAACATCGCAACAGGTTCCATCTGCCGGGCCCGTATCTGGTCCAAAACGCGTGGCAAAGCCAAAACCAGTTGGAGGACAGCGTGGCCATCCAGTTAAAGAAGCTCAGTCTGCAATGCCTGAAAAGGTATCCGATGGTTGAAAGAGTGCAGTCTGGCATTTTTTTAAACAACATCCAAATGATCAGCGCAAAGTCATCGGTCAAAAATGTTCAACTACCTTAAGCAGAGGTCAGAATCTGAAAAGTCTAAATACAAGTTGCATGCATAGACATTTAACCACCATGCATTTGCAAGCCTGGACTAACTACCAAACGTCCCTTAAGTTTGTAGCACCCTCGGCCAATGAAGCAAGTCAGCAACGCTACATCCCTTCCGTCACTGTAAGGCCACCATTTTCCGCACCACCTGCAGTATCTGTGCAGGTTTCGTTGCCAGGCCAAAGCAGTCAGGGTCAGGGAATCACCAGTTTCGTAGTAGGAAACACTGCATGTAGGGCACCGGCAAGAATACCGTCTCCAACCATCTCTCAGTCTGCCATGTCCACCGGCACCCCCGCTAGTTCCACGATCTCCAGCTCTCCAGTCCAGCTCACTCTACATGAGACTCTCGTTAGAAAAAGGAAGTACTCATCCTCGCATCCGCGTACACAGGCTTTGAACGCCCACATTGCTAGACTAATCTCGTTAGAGATGATGCCCTACCGGTTAGTTGAAAGTGAAGCTTTCAAAGCCCTGATGGACTACGCTGTACCACGCTACGAGCTACCCAGTCGACACTTCTTTTCAAGAAACGCCATCCCAGCCCTCCACCAGCATGTTAAAGAGCGCATCGTCCATGCACTCAGGCAATCTGTGAGTACAAAGGTGCACCTGACAACAGATGCTTGGACCAGAAGGCATGGCCAAGGACATTACGTGTCCATCACGGCACACTGGGTGAATGTGGTGGATGCAGGGTCCACAGGGGACAGCAATATTGGGACAGTTCTGCCTAGCCCACGGTCTAGGAAACAGTTGGCTGTAGCCGTTCGCCCCCCCTCCTCCTCCTCCTCGTCCTCCTGCAGAAGCGAGAGCTCGTCCACAGACCACAGTCGCACTACCACTCCATCCGCAGCTGCCACTGTTGCACACCAGGTGTCCCATTATGGGGCAGCTACTGGCAAGCGTCAGCAGGCTGTATTGGCAATGAAGTGTTTGGGCGACAACAGACACACCGCGGAAGTTCTGTCTGAGTTCTTGCAGAAAGAAATGCAGTCATGGCTGGGCACTGTAGATCTTGAGGCAGGCAAGGTAGTGAGTGATAACGGAAGGAATTTCATGGCTGCCATCGCCCTTTCCCAACTGAAACACATTCCTTGCCTGGCTCACACCTTAAACCTGGTAGTGCAGTGCTTCCTGAAAAGTTATCCGGGGTTATCCGACCTGCTCCTCAAAGTGCGCAGACTTTGCGTGCATATCTGCCGTTCGCCCGTACACTCCAGCCGTATGCAGAACTATCAGCAGTCTTTGAACCTTCCCCAGCATCGCCTAATCATCAACGTTGCAACAAGGTGGAACTCAACACTGCACATGCTTCAGAGACTGTGCGAACAGAGGCGTGCTGTTATGTATTTGTGGGAGGATACACATACACGGGCAGGCAGTTGGATGGCAGACATGGAGTTGTCAGGTGTGCAGTGGTCGAAGGTACAAGACATGTGTCAAGTCCTTCAGTGTTTTGAGGAATGCACATGGCTGGTTAGTGCAGACAGCGCCATAATAAGCATGAGCATCCCCCTAATGCGTCTGCTGATGCAAAGTTTGATGCACATACAGGAGCAGGCGTCTGCAGCAGAGGAAGAAGAAAGCCTTGATGACAGTCAGCCATTGTCTGGTCAGGGCAGTGTACAGGACGAGGTAGCGGGCGAACAGGAGGAGGAGGAAGAGGAGGATGATGGGGATGAGTATTTTTTTAATGAGGAAGCTTCTCCGGGGCCAATGGAAATTGGTGGCGTGGCAAGGCCGGGTTCAGGTTTTTTGAGGGACACAAGTGACGTAGATTTGCCTGTAACTGCCCCTCAACCCAGCACAATCGCAGATTTGACAACTGGAACTTTGGCCCACATGGCGGATTATGCCTTACATATCCTCAAAAGGGACCCACGCATTATTAAAATGATGACCGATGACTAGAGTTGAGCGACTTTTACTTTTATAGGATCGGGTCGGGTTTCACGAAACCCGACTTTCTCAAAAGTCGGGTCGAGTGTAATCGGCCGATCCTATAGAAAAACGGCCGAAACACGAAACCCAATGCAGTGCAATGGGATACTATGGTTCCCAGGGTCTGAAGGAGAGGAAACTCTCCTTCAGGCCCTGGGAGCCATATTTAAGTGTAAAATAAAGAATTAAAATAAAACATATTGCTATACTTACCCTCTGACGCGCCCTGGTACTAACCGGCAGCCTTCCTTCCTTAGAATCAACGCGTGAAGGACCTTAGATGACGTCGCGGCTTGTGATTGGTCGCGCGACCGCCCATGTGACCGCTCACGCGACCAATCACAAGCCGCGACGTCATCTAAGGTCCTTCACGCGCTGATTCTAAGGAAGGAAGGCTGCCGGTTAGTACCAGGGCGCGTCAGAGGGTAAGTATAGCAATATTTTTTATTTTAATTCTTTATTTTACACTTAAATATGGATTCCGATACTGATTTCCGATATTGCAAACATATCGGAACTCGGTATCGGAATTCCGATACCAGATTCAGAAGATCGCCGGCCTTATGGCTGACCCCACACAGGGGTCGGGTCGGGTTTCATGAAACCCGACTTTGCCAAAAGTCGGCGACTTCTGAAAATGGCCGACCCGTTTCGCTCAACCCTACCGATGATGATTACTGGTTGGCCTGCCTCCTTGATCCTCGCTATAAAGGCAAATTGCAAAATATTATGCCACATGAGAACCTGGAACAAATATTAGCAACCAAACAATCAACTCTTGTTGACCGTTTGATTCAGGCATTCCCAGCACACAGCGCCGGTGGTGGTTCTCACACGAGCTGCAGGGGGCAGCAGACCAGAGGTGTTAGAGGTGCACATATCAGAAGTGGTGTTGGACAGAGGGGTTTTCTGATCAGGTTGTGGAGTGATTTTGCTATGACCGCAGACAGGACAGGTACTGCAGCATCAATTCAAAGTGACAGGAGACAACATTTGTCCAGTATGGTTACTAACTATTTTTCATCCCTTATCGATGTTCTCCCTCAGCCGTCATTCCCATTTGATTACTGGGCATCCAAATTAGACACCTGGCCAGAATTGGCAGAATATGCATTGCAGGAGCTTGCTTGCCCAGCAGCTAGTGTGCTATCAGAAAGAGTATTCAGTGCTGCTGGTTCAATATTAACCGAAAAAAGGACTCGTCTGGCTACCCAAAATGTTGATGATCTAACCTTCATTAAAATGAACCACTCCTGGATTTCGAATTATTTTGCCCCACGTTTCCCTGCTGACACCTAGCTTTCCTATGAAAAGGTCTTGCTTGTGGACTGGTCTGACTGAGTTTTCCAATCTCGTAATTTGCAGCAGCTGTTTGTCCAGCATACGACATGTTTACACCCCCCTAAATGGGCAAACTCCCCCCACGGTCTCGCAAGCACCCGTGAGAGTGCCGTTTGTTTGAAGAGGTGGGTGTGCACACTTTTGGCCGACAGCACTGCCACTGGGTCCCTCATAGTACAATAAAGTGTCTCTGGCGGTGGTGGCGCGCAACCAACGTCAAACACACCGTTGTAACATGAGGGGACCTGGGCCTGTACCCCCGGCCACAAGACAGTCCACCCCCCAGCTCAAACAGTGCTCTACGATTTGCAAAATTATCTCTCACAGCTCCACCAATGTTTAGTCTATGCGCTGACATCCTTCAATGCCTGGCATTGACAATACCAATGTGTTGACATGTACTGTATGATGCTACTTAAAATAGTCAGGGGCAGTGTCCTATATTTACACCAGTAAATACTTTGCGCCAAATTACTAGGTCTGAAACTCAGCAGAGGAGCCCACCCCTGTACCTAAGTATGCCACCCTTTTTTTTGGTTTTGTTGTATTGCGAGACACTCCTTACAATCGGCCTCCGCTGACAACACCAATGCTGCCTGTGTACCCCTGCAAGATAATTCCAAGTACATAGAGCCTACTTTTGTTATGTTAGGCCTATTAAGTCTGTCTGCGGTCCATAATAGAAATTGTCGTTCACTGACCACACCACTGCTGCCCTTGTACCCCTGGAACCTATTTTAACCCCTTCCCGACCCATGACGCCACGTAGGCGTCATGAAAGTCGGTGCCATTCCGACCCATGACGCCTATGCGGCGTCATGGAAAGATCGCGTCCCTGCAGGCCGGGTGAAAGGGTTAACTCCCATTTCACCCGATCTGCAGGGACAGGGGGAGTGGTAGTTTAGCCCAGGGGGGGTGGCTTCACCCCCTCGTGGCTACGATCGCTCTGATTGGCTGTTGAAAGTGAAACTGCCAATCAGAGCGATTTGTAATATTTCACCCATTATAACGGGTGAAATATTACAATCCAGCCATGGCCGATGCTGAAATATCATCGGCCATGGCTGGAAATACTAGTGTGCCCCCACCCCACCCCTCCGATCGCCCCCCCACCCCCCCGATCTGGCCGGTACACTGCTCCGGCTCCCCTCCGCCCTGTGCTCCGCTCCCCCCCGTGCTCGTGTCCGCTCGCCCCGTGCTCCAATCACCCCCCCGTGCTCCAATCACCCCCCCTGCACTCCGATCCACCCCCCCCCCGTGCTCCGTTCCACCCCCCCGTGCTCCGTTCCAGCCCCCCCGTGCTCCGTTCCACGCCCCCCGCGCTCCGTTCCACCCCTCCCGCGCTCCGATTCCCCCCCCCGTGCTCCGATCCCCCCCCCCGTGGTCCCCCCCCACCCTATCATACTTACCGATCCAGCCGGGGTCCCGTCCGTCTTCTCCCGGGCGCCGCCATCTTCCAAAATGGCGGGCGCATGCGCAGTGCGCCCGCCGAATCTGCCGGCCGGCAGATTCGTTCCAAAGTGCATTTTGATCACTGAGATATAATCTATCTCAGTGATCAAAATAAAAAAAATAATAAATGACCCCCCCCCTTTGTCACCCCCATAGGTAGGGACAATAAAAAAATAAAGAAATTTTTTTTTTCCCACTAATGTTAGAATAGGGTTAGGGTTAGGGGTAGGGGTAGGGTTAGGGTTAGGGGTAGGGTTAGGGGTAGGGTTAGGGTTAGGGGTAGGGGTAGGGTTAGGGTTAGGGGTAGGGTTAGGGTTAGGGGTAGGGCTAGGGTTAGGGCTAGGGTTAGGGTTAGGGTTAGGAATGTGCACACGTATTCTGGTCCTCTGCGGATTTTTCCGCTGCGGATTTGATAAATCCGCAGTGCTAAACCGCTGCGGATTTATGGCGGATTTACCGCGTTTTTTTCTGCGCATTTCACTGCGGTTTTACAATTGCGATTTTCTATTTGAGCAGTTGTAAAACCGCTGCGGAATCCGCACAAAGAAGTGACATGCTGCGGAATGTAAACCGCTGCGTTTCCGTGCAGTTTTTCCGCAGCATGTGTACAGCGATTTTTGTTTCCCGTAGGTTTACATTGAACTGTACACTCATGGGAAACTGCTGCGGATCCGCAGCGTTTTCCGCAGCGTGTGCACATACCTTTAGAATTAGGCTATGTGCACACGGTGCGGATTTGGCTGCGGATTCGCAGCAGTGTTCCATCAGGTTTACAGTACCATGTAAACATATGAAAAACCAAATCCGCTGTGCCCATGGTGCGGAAAATACCGCGCGGGAACGCTGCGTTGTATTTTCCGCAGCATGTCAATTCTTTGTGCGGATTCCGCAGCGTTTTACACCTGTTCCTCAATAGGAATCCGCAGGTGAAATCCGCACAAAAAACACTGGAAATCCGCGGAAAATCCGCAGGTAAAACGCAGTGCCTTTTACCCGCAGATTTTTCAAAAATGGTGCGGAAATATCTCACACGAATCCGCAACGTGGGCACATAGCCTTAGGGTTAGGGTTGGAATTAGGGTTGTGGTTAGGGTTAGGGGTGTGTTGGGGTTAGTGTTGTGGTTAGGGGTGTGTTGGGGTTAGGGTTGTGATTAGGGTTATGGCTACAGTTGGGATTAGGGTTAGGGGTGTGTTGGGGTTAGTGTTGGAGTTAGAATTGAGGGGTTACCACTGTTTAGGCACATCAGGGGTCTCCAAACGCAACATGGCGCCACCATTGATTCCAGCCAATCTCGTATTCAAAAAGTCAAATGGTGCTCCCTCACTTCCGAGCCCTGACGTGTGCCCAAACAGTGGTTTACCCCCACATATGGGGTACCAGCATACTCAGGACAAACTGCGCAACAATTACTGGGGTCCAATTTCTCCTGTTACCCTTGTGAAAATAAAAAAATGCTTGCTAAAACATAATTTTTGAGGAAAGAAAAATGATTTTTTATTTTCACGGCTCTGCGTTGTAAACGTCTGTGAAGCACTTGGAGGTTCAAAGTGCTCACCACATATCTAGATAAGTTCCTTGGGGGGTCTAGTTTCTAAAATGGGGTCACTTGTGGGGGGTTTCTACTGTTTAGGCACACCAGGGGCTCTGCAAACGCAACGTGACACCCGCAGACCATTCCATCAAAGTCTGCATTTCAAAAGTGACTACTTCCCTTCTGAGCCCCGACGTGTGCCCAAACAGTGGTTTACCCCCACATATGGGGTATCAGCGTACTCAGGAGAAACTGGACAACAACTTTTGGGGTCCAATTTCTCCTGTAACCCTTGGGAAAATAAAATATTCTGGGCTAAATAATTATTTTTGAGGAAAGAAAACGTATTTATTATTTTCACGGCTCTGCATTATAAACTTCTATGAAGCACTTGGGGGTTCAAAGTGCTCATCACACATCTAGATAAGTTCCTTTCAGGGTCTAGTTTCCAAAATGGGGTCACTTGTGGGGGGTTTCTACTGTTTAGGCACATCAGGGGCTCTGCAAACGCAACGTGACGCCCGCAGAGCATTCCATCAAAGTCTGCATTTCAAAACGTCACTACTTCAATTCCAAGCCCCGGCATGTGCCCAAACAGTAGTTTACCCCCACATATGGGGTATCACCGTACTCAGGAGAAACTGGACAACAAATATTGGGGTCAAATTTCTCCTGTTACCCTTGGGAAAATTAAAAAATTCTGGGCTAAATAATTATTTTTGAGGAAAGAAAACGTATTTATTATTTTCACGGCTCTGCATTATAAACTTCTATGAAGCACTTGGGGGTTCAAAGTGCTCACCACACATCTAGATAAGTTCCTTTGGGGGTCTAGTTTCCAAAATGGGGTCACTTGTGGGGGGTTTCTACTGTTAAGCCACATCAGGGGCTCTGCAAACGCAACGTGACGCCCACAGAGCATTCCATCAAAGTCTGCATTTCAAAACGTCACTACTTCACTTCCGAGCCCCGGCATGTGCCCAAACAGTGATTTACCCCCACATATGGGGTATCAGCGTACTCAGGAGAAACTGGAAAACAACTTTTGGGGTCAAATTTCTCCTGTTACCCTTGGGAAAATAAAAAATTGCAGGCTAAAAGATCATTTTTGAGAAAATAATTTTTTTTTTTATTTTCATGGCTCTGCGTTATAAACTTCTGTGAAGCACTTGGGGGTTCAAAGTCCTCACCACACATCTAGATTAGTTCCTTTGGGGGTCTAGTTTCTAAAATGGTGTCATTTCTGGGGGATCTCCAATGTTTAGGCACACAGGGGCTCTCCAAACGTGACATGGTGTCCGCTAATGATTGGAGCTAATTTTCCATTTAAAAAGCCAAATGGCGTGCCATTCCTTCCGAGCCCTGCCGTGCGCCCAAACAGTGGTTTACCCCCACATATGGGGTATCAGCGTACTCAGGACAAACTGGACAACAATATTTGGGGTCCAATTTCTCCTATTATCCTTGGCAAAATAGGAAATTCCAGGCTAAAAAATCATTTTTGAGGAAAGAAAAATTATTTTTTATTTTCATGGCTCTGCGTTATAAACTTCTGTGAAGCACCTGGGGGTTTAAAGTGCTCAATATGCATCTAGATAAGTTCCTTGGGGGGTCTAGTTTCCAAAATGGGGTCACTTGTGCGGGAGCTCCAATGTTTAGGCACACAGGGGCTCTCCAAACGCGACATGGTGTCCGCTAACAATTGGAGCTAATTTTCCATTCAAAAAGTCAAATGGCGCGCCTTCTCTTCCGAGCCCTGCCGAGTGCCCAAACAGTGGTTTACCCCCACATATGAGGTATCGGCGTACTCGGGAGAAATTGCCCAACAAATTTTATGATCCATTTTATCCTACTGCCCATGTGAAAATGAAAAAATTGAGGCGAAAAGAATTTTTTTGTGAAAAAAAATTACTTTTTCATTTTTACAGATCAATTTGTGAAGCACCTGAGGGTTTAAAGTGCTCACTAGGCATCTAAATTAGTTCCTTGGGGGGTCTAGTTTCCAAAATGGGGTCACTTGTGGGGGAGCGCCAATGTTTAGGCACACAGGAGCTATCCAAACGCGACATGGTGTCCGCTAACGATGGAAATAATTTTTCATTCAAAAAGTCAAATGGCGCTCCTTCCCTTCCGAGCCTTACCATGTGCCCAAACAGTGGTTTACCTCCACATGTGAGGTATTGGTGTACTCAGGAGAAATTGCCCAACTCATTTTAGGATCCATTTTATCCTGTTGCCCACGTGAAAATGAAAAAATTGAGGCTAAAAGAATTTTTTTGTGAAAAAAAAGTACTTTTTCATTTTTACGGATCAATTTGTGAAGCACCTGGGGGTTCAAAGTGCTCACTATGCATCTAGATAAGTTCCTTGGGGCGTCTAGTTTCCAAAATGGGGTCACTTGTGGGGGAGCTCCAATTTTTAGGCACACGGGGGCTCTCCAAACGTGACATGGTGTCCGCTAAAGAGTGGAGCCAATTTTTGATTCAAAAAGTCAAATGGCGCTCCTTCCCTTCCAAGCCCTGCCATGCGCCAAAACAGTGGTTTACCCCCACATATGAGGTATCAGCGTACTCAGGACAAATTGGACAACAACTTTCATGGTTCAGTTTCTCCTTTTACCATTGGGAAAATAAAAAAATTGTTGCTAAAAGATAATTTTTGTGACTAAAAAGTTAAATGTTCATTTTTTCCTTCCATGTTGCTTCTGCTGCTGTGAAGCACCTGAAGGGTTAATAAACTTCTTGAATGTGGTTTTGAGTACCTTGAGGGGTGCAGTTTTTAGAATGGTGTCACTTTTGGGTATTTTCAGCCATATAGACCCCTCAAACTGACTTCAAATGTGAGGTGGTCCCTAAAAAAAATGGTTTTGTAAATTTCGTTGTAAAAATGACAAATCGCTGGTCGAATTTTAACCCTTATAACTTCCTAACAAAAAAAAATTTTGTTTCCAAAATTGTGCTGATGTAAAGTAAACATGTGGGAAATGTTATTTATTAACTATTTTGTGTCACATATCTCTCTGGTTTAACAGAATAAAAATTCAAAATGTGAAAATTGCGAAATTTTCAAAATTTTCGCCAAATTTCCGTGTTTATCACAAATAAACGCAGAATTTATTGACCTAAATTTACCACTAACATGAAGCCCAATATGTCACGAAAAAACAATCTCAGAACCGCTAGGATCCGTTGAAGCGTTCCTGAGTTATTACCTCATAAAGGGACACTGGTCAGAATTGCAAAAAACGGCAAGGTCTTTAAGGTCAAAATAGGCTGGGTCTTGAAGGGGTTAAAGTGCCTACAGCCTACTTTTCTTATGTTAGGCCTACTAAGCCTGTCTGCGGTCCCTCCTTCCAATAGTCCTCCACTGACCAGACCAATGCTGGCCGTGTACCCCTGTAGCCTATTTTAAAGTGCCTACAGCCTACTTTTCTTATGTTAAGCCTACTAAGCCTGTCTGCGGTCCCTCCTTCCAATAGTCCTCCACTGACCAGACCAATGCTGGCTGTGTACCCCTGGAACCTATTTTAAAGTGCCTACAGCCTACTTTTCTTATGTTAGGCCTACTAAGCCTGTCTGCGGTCCCTGCTTCCAATAGTCCTCCACTGACCAGACCAATGCTGGCTGTGTACCCATGGAACCTATTTTAAAGTGCCTACAGCCTACTTTTCTTATGTTAGGCCTACTAAGCCTGTCTGCGGTCCCTCCTTCCAATAGTCCTCCACTGACCAGACCAATGCTGGCCGTATACCCCTGGAACCTATTTTAAAGTGCCTACAGCCTACTTTTCTTATGTTAGGCCTACTAAGCCTGTCTGCGGTCCCTCCTTCCAATAGTCCTCCACTGACCAGACCAATGCTGGCCGTGTACCCCTGGAACCTATTTTAAAGTGCCTACATCCTACTTTTCTTATGTTAGGCCTACTAAGCCTGTCTGTGGTCCCTCCTTCTAATAGTCCTCCACTGACCAGACCAATGCTGGCCGTGTACCCCTGGAACCTATTTTAAAGTGCCTACAGCCTACTTTTCTTATGTTAGGCCTACTAAGCCTGTCTGCGGTCCCTCCTTCCAATAGTCCTCCACTGACCAGACCAATGCTGGCCGTGAACCCCTGGAACCTATTTTAAAGTGCCTACAGCCTACTTTTCTTATGTTAGGCCTACTAAGCCTGTCTGCGGTCCCTCCTTCCAATAGTCCTCCACTGACCAGACCAATGCTGGCCGTGTACCCCTGGAACCTATTTTAAATTGCATAGAGCATCCTTTTTTTAATTGTAGGCGTACTAAGTCTGTCTGCGGTCCATAATTGAAATTGTCCTTCACTGACCACACCACTGCTGCCCGTGTACCCCTGGAACCTATTTTAAAGTGCCTACAGCCTACTTTTCTTATGTTAGGCCTACTATGCCTGTCTGCAGTCCCTCCTTCCAATAGTCCTCCACTGACCAGACCAATGCTGGCCGTGTACCCCTGGAACCTATTTTAAAGTGCCTACAGCCTACTTTTCTTATGTTAGGCCTACTAAGCCTGTCTGCGGTCCCTCCTTCCAATAGTCCTCCACTGACCAGACCAATGCTGGACGTGTACCCCTGGAACCTATTTTAAATTGCATAGAGCATCCTTTTTTAATTGTAGGCGTACTAAGTCTGTCTGCAGTCCATAATTGAAATTGTCCTCCACTGACCAGACCAATGCTGGCCGTGTACCCCTGGAACCTAGCTGAAAGTGCATAGAGCCTACTTTTTTTCTTTATTTTATATTTATAAAGCCCAGATGATCTATGCTGTACCATGGTCCGAGCTACCCAGTCAACACTTCTTTTGCGAGAAAAGCCATCCCAGCCCTCCACCAGCATGAAAAAGTCCGCATTGTCCATGCACTCAGGCAATCTAAGAGTAGAAAGGTGCACCTGACAAAAGACGCATGGACCAGTAGGCATGTCCATGGAAGGTTACGTGTCCATTACGGCGCACTGGGTTAATGTGGTGGATGCATGGTCCACAGGGGACAGCCTACTAAGTCTGTCTGCAGTCCCTAATTCAAATTGTCCTCCGCTGACCACACCAATGCTGCCTGTGTAACCCTATAACCTTTTTTAAACTGCATTGAGCCAAATTTCTGATTTAAGGCCTACTACCTGTGTCTGTCTGCGCCACTCAATACAGCTGTCCTCCTCTGAAAAAAGCTGAGCGTCAATTGTCTGGTTTTCAGCCTATAGGAATTTGAAAACTGCATTGGGGCTACTGTTATGATCTGGTATTTCAGTACCACAATGGACATAGAAGTCAGAGCACATATAGTGACCTGACAATAACCCAAAAACATATAACGAGCTCTGAGACGTGGGAACTCTGCTGACCGCAATCCCTAATCCTCTCCAACCACACTAGAGGCAGCCGTGGATTGCGCCTAACGCTCCCTATGCAACTCGGCACAGCCTGAGAAACTAGCTAGCCTGAAGATAGAAAATAAGCCTACCTTGCCTCAGAGAAATACCCCAAAGGAAAAGGCAGCCCCCACATATAATGACTGTGAGATAAGATGAAAAGACAAACGTAGAGATGAAATAGATTTAGCAAAGTGAGGCCTGACTTTCTGAACAGAGCGAGGATAGGAAAGGTAACTTTGCGGTCAACACAAAACCCTACAAACAACCACGCAAAGGGGGCAAAAAGACCCTCCGTACCAAACTAACGGCACGGAGGTACACCCTCTGCGTCCCAGAGCTTCCAGCAAGCAAGAAAAACAAATAAGCAAGCTGGACAGAAAAAAACAGCAAACAAAATAGCAAAAGCGGAACTTAGCTATGCAGAGCAGCAGGCCACAGGAACGATCCAGGAGGAAACAGGTCCAATAATAGAACATTGACTGGAGGCCAGGATCAAAGCACTAGGTGGAGTTAAATAGAGCAGCACCTAACGACTTCACCACATCACCTGAGGAAGGAAACTCAGAAGCCGCAGTACCACTCTCCTCCACCAACGGAAGCTCACAGAGAGAATCAGCCGAAGTACCACTTGTGACCACAGGAGGGAGCTCTGCCACAGAATTCACAACAGTACCCCCCCTTGAGCAGGGGTCACTGAACCCTCACTAGAGCCCCCAGGACGACCAGGATGAGCCATATGAAAGGCACGAACAAGATCGGGAGCATGGACATCAGAGGCAAAGACCCAGGAATTATCTTCCTGAGCATAACCCTTCCACTTAACCAGATACTGGAGTTTCCGTCTTGAAACACGAGAATCCAAAATCTTCTCCACAATATACTCCAACTCCCCCTCCACCAAAACCGGGGCAGGAGGATCAACAGATGGAACCATAGGTGCCACGTATCTCCGCAACAATGACCTATGGAATACGTTATGAATGGAAAAAGAATCTGGAAGGGTCAGACGAAAGGACACAGGATTAAGAACCTCAGAAATCCTATACGGACCAATGAAACGAGGTTTAAACTTAGGAGAGGAAACCTTCATAGGAATATGACGAGAAGATAACCAAACCAAATCCCCAACACGAAGTCGGGGACCCACACAGCGTCTGCGATTAGCGAAACGTTGAGCCTTCTCCTGAGACAAGGTCAAATTGTCCACTACATGAGTCCAAATCTGCTGCAACCTGTCCACCACAGTATCCACACCAGGACAGTCCGAAGACTCAACCTGCCCTGGAGAGAAACGAGGATGGAACCCAGAGTTGCAGAAAAACGGCGAAACCAAGGTAGCCGAGCTGGCCCGATTATTAAGGGCGAACTCAGCCAAAGGCAAAAAGGACACCCAGTCATCCTGATCAGCAGAAACAAAGCATCTCAGATATGTTTCCAAGGTCTGATTGGTTCGTTCGGTCTGGCCATTAGTCTGAGGATGGAAAGCCGAGGAAAAAGACAAGTCAATGCCCATCCTAGCACAAAAGGCTCGCCAAAACCTCGAAACAAACTGGGAACCTCTGTCAGAAACGATATTCTCTGGAATGCCATGTAAACGAACCACATGCTGGAAGAACAATGGCACCAAATCAGAGGAGGAAGGTAATTTAGACAAGGGTACCAAATGGACCATCTTAGAGAAGCGATCACAAACCACCCAAATGACTGACATTTTTTGAGAGACGGGAAGATCTGAAATAAAATCCATAGAGATATGTGTCCAAGGCCTCTTCGGGACCGGCAAGGGCAAAAGCAACCCACTGGCACGAGAACAGCAGGGCTTAGCCCGAGCACAAATCCCACAGGACTGCACAAAAGAACGCACATCCCGTGACAGAGATGGCCACCAAAAGGATCTAGCCACTAACTCTCTGGTACCAAAGATTCCAGGATGACCAGCCAACACCGAACAATGAACCTCAGAGATAACTTTATTCGTCCACCTATCAGGGACAAACAGCTTCTCCGCTGGGCAACGATCAGGTTTATTAGCCTGAAATTTTTGCAGCACCCGCCGCAAATCAGGGGAGATGGCAGACACAATTACTCCATCTTTGAGAATACCCGCCGGCTCAGATAAACCCGGAGAGTCGGGCACAAAACTCCTAGACAGAGCATCCGCCTTCACATTTTTAGAGCCCGGAAGGTACGAAATCACAAAGTCAAAACGGGCAAAAAACAGCGACCAACGAGCCTGTCTAGGATTCAACCGCTTGGCAGACTCAAGATAAGTCAAGTTCTTATGATCAGTCAAGACCACCACGCGATGCTTAGCTCCTTCAAGCCAATGACGCCACTCCTGGAATGCCCACTTCATGGCCAGCAACTCTCGATTGCCAACATCATAATTTCGCTCAGCAGGCGAAAACTTCCTGGAAAAGAAGGCGCATGGTTTCATCACCGAGCAATCAGAACTTCTCTGCGACAAAACAGCCCCTGCTCCAATCTCAGAAGCATCAACCTCGACCTGGAATGGAAGCGAAACATCTGGTTGACACAACACAGGGGCAGAAGAAAAACGACGCTTCAACTCTTGAAAAGCTTCCACAGCAGCAGAAGACCAATTGACCACATCAGCACCCTTCTTGGTCAAATCGGTCAATGGTTTAGCAATACTAGAAAAATTGCAGATGAAGCGACGATAAAAATTAGCAAAGCCCAGGAACTTTTGCAGACTTTTCAGAGATGTCGGCTGAGTCCAATCATGGATGGCTTGGACCTTAACAGGGTCCATCTCGATAGTAGAAGGGGAAAAGATGAACCCCAAAAATGAAACCTTCTGAACACCAAAGAGACACTTTGATCCCTTCACAAACAAAGAATTAGCACGCAGGACCTGAAACACCGTTCTGACCTGCTTCACATGAGACTCCCAATCATCCGAGAAGATCAAAATGTCATCCAAGTACACAATCAGGAATTTATCCAGGTACTCTCGGAAGATGTCATGCATAAAGGACTGAAACACTGATGGAGCATTGGCAAGTCCGAATGGCATTACAAGATTCTCAAAATGGCCCTAGGGCGTATTAAATGCAGTTTTCCATTCATCGCCTCGCTTAATACGCACAAGATTATACGCACCACGAAGATCTATCTTGGTGAACCAGCTAGCCCCCTTAATCCGAACAAACAAATCAGATAACAACGGCAAGGGGTACTGAAATTTAACCGTGATCTTATTTAGAAGGCGGTAATCTATACAAGGTCTCAGCGAACCATCCTTCTTGGCCACAAAAAAGAACCCTGCTCCTAATGGCGACGATGACGGGCGAATATGCCCCTTCTCCAAGGACTCCTTCACGTAACTCCGCATAGCGGCGTGCTCAGGCACAGATAAATTAAACAGTCGACCCTTTGGGAATTTACTACCAGGAATCAAATCGATAGCACAATCACAATCCCAATGCGGAGGTAGGGTATCGGACTTGGGCTCATCAAATACATCCTGGTAATCAGACAAGAACTCTGGAACCTCAGAAGGGGTGGATGATGAAATAGACAGAAATGGGACATCACCATGTACCCCCTGACAACCCCAGCTGGACACAGACATGGATTTCCAATCTAATACTGGATTATGGACTTGTAGCCATGGCAACCCCAACACGACCACATCATGCAGATTATGCAACACCAGAAAGCGAATAACCTCCTGATGTGCAGGAGCCATGCACATGGTCAGCTGGTTCCAGTACTGAGGCTTATTCTTGGCCAAAGGCGTAGCATCAATTCCTCTCAATGGAATAGGACACTGCAAGGGCTCCAAGAAAAACCCACAACGCCTAGCATACTCCAAGTCCATCAAATTCAGGGCAGCGCCTGAATCCACAAATGCCATGACAGAATAAGATGACAAAGAGCAGATCAAGGTAACGGACAAAAGAAATTTTGACTGTACCGTACCAATGGTGGCAGACCTAGCGAACCGCTTAGTGCGCTTAGGACAATCAGAGATAGCATGAGTGGAATCACCACAGTAGAAACACAGCCCATTCAGACGTCTGTGTTCTTGCCGTTCAACTCTGGTCAAAGTCCTATCGCACTGCATAGGCTCAGGTTTATGCTCAGATAATACCGCCAAATGGTGCACAGATTTACGCTCACGCAAGCGTCGACCGATCTGAATGGCCAAAGACATAGACTCATTCAGACCAGCAGGCATAGGAAATCCCACCATGACATCTTTAAGGGCTTCAGAGAGACCCTTTCTGAAAATAGCTGCGAGCGCACCTTCATTCCATTGAGTGAGTACGGACCACTTTCTAAATTTCTGACAATATACCTCTATCTCATCCTGACCCTGACACAGAGCCAGCAAATTTTTCTCTGCCTGATCCACTGAATTAGGTTCATCGTACAGCAATCCGAGCGCCAGGAAAAAGGCATCGATATTACTTAATGCAGGATCTCCTGACGCAAGAGAAAATGCCCAGTCCTGAGGGTCGCCACGTAAAAAAGAAATAATGATCCTAACTTGTTGAACTGGGTCACCAGATGAGCGAGGTTTCAAAGCCAGAAATAGTTTACAATTATTTTTGAAACTCAGGAATTTAGTTCTATCTCCAAAAAACAAATCAGGAATAGGAATTCTTGGTTCTAAAATAGAATTCTGAACCACAAAGTCTTGAATATTTTGTACTCTTGCCGTGAGCTGATCCACACATGAAGACAGACCTTTATTGTCCATCGCTACACCTGTGTCCTGAACCACCCAAATGTCTAGGGGAAAAAATGGCAAAACACAGTGCAGAGAAAAAAAAATGGTCTCAGAACTTCTTTTTTCCCTCTATTGAGAATCATTAGTACTTCAGGCCTCCAGTACTGTTATGATCTGGTAATTCAGTACCACAATGGACATAGAAGTCAAAGCACATATAGTGACCTGACAATAACCCAAAAACATATAACGAGCTCTGAGACGTGGGAACTCTGCTGACCGCAATCACTAATCCTCTCCAACCACACTAGAGGCAGCCGTGGATTGCGCCTAACGCTCCCTATGCAACTCGGCACAGCCTGAGAAACTAGCTAGCCTGAAGATAGAAAATAAGCCTACCTTGCCTCAGAGAAATACCCCAAAGGAAAAGGCAGCCCCCACATATAATGACTGTGAGATAAGCTGAAAAGACAAACGTAGAGATGAAATAGATTTAGCAAAGTGAGGCCCGACTTTCTGAACAGAGCGAGGATAGGAAAGGTAACTTTGCGGTCAACACAAAACCCTACAAACAACCACGCAAAGGGGGAAAAAAGACCCTCCGTACCAAACTAACGGCACGGAGGAACACCCTCTGCGTCCCAGAGCTTCCAGCAAGCAAGAAAAACAAATAAGCAAGCTGGACAGAAAAAAACAGCAAACAAAATAGCAAAAGCGGAACTTAGCTATGAAAGCAGCAGGCCACAGGAACGATCCAGGAGGAAACAGGTCCAATACTAGAACATTGACTGGAGGCCAGGATCAAAGCACTAGGTGGAGTTAAATAGAGCAGCACCTAACGACTTCACCACATCACCTGAGGAAGGAAACTCAGAAGCCGCAGTACCACTCTCCTCCACCAACGGAAGCTCACAGAGAGAATCAGCCGAAGTACCACTTGTGACCACAGGAGGGAGCTCTGCCACAGAATTCACAACAGGCTACTACTTCGGTAGGGCCTATTAACGGTGTCTGCCGCTCCAAGGTGTTCTCCAGGTTGCCTCTCCATAGCTTCAATCTTCATGCTCTCGTTAAGTAGTTGTTGAAACAACACTGCATTAGGCCTACAAGTTGGGTCTGGGTCGTAGAGACAGTGTTGTTGTGAATTCTGTGGCAGAGCTCCCTCCTGTGGTCACAAGTGGTACTTCGGCTGATTCTCTCTGTGAGCTTCCGTTGGTGGAGGAAAGTGGTACTGCGGCTTCTGAGTTTCCTTCCTCAGGTGATGTGGTGAAGTCGTTAGGTGCTGCTCTATTTAACTCCACCTAGTGCTTTGATCCTGGCCTCCAGTCAATGTTCTAGTATTGGACCTGTTTCCTCCTGGATCGTTCCTGTGGCCTGCTGCTCTGCATAGTTAAGTTCTGCTTTGCTATTTTGTTTGCTGTTTTTTTCTGTCCAGCTTGTCTATTTGTTTTTTCCTGCTTGCTGGAAGCTCTGGGACGCAGAGGGTGTACCTCCGTGCCGTTAGTTCGGTACGGAGGGTCTTTTTGCCCCCTTTGCGTGGTTTTTGTAGGGTTTTGTGTTGACCACAAAGTTACCTTTCCTATCCTCGCTCTGTTCAGAAAGTCGGGCCTCACTTTGCTAAATCTATTTCATCTCTATGTTTGTCTTTTCATCTTAACTCACAGTCATTATATGTGGGAGCTGCCTTTTCCTTTGGGGTATTTCTCTGAGGCAAGGTAGGCTTATTTTCTATCTTCAGGCTAGCTAGTTTCTCAGGCTGTGCCGAGTTGCATAGGGAGCGTTAGGCGCAATCCACGGCTGCCTCTAGTGTGGTTGGAGAGGATTAGGGATTGCGGTCAGCAGAGTTCCCACGTCTCAGAGCTCGTTCTATGTTTTTGGGTTATTGTCAGGTCACTGTATGTGCTCTGACCTCTATGTCCATTGTGGTACTGAATTACCTTATCATAACACGGTGTCTGCCGCTCCAAGGTGTTCTCCAGATTGCCTCTCCATAGCTTCAATCTTCATGCTCTCGTTAAGTAGTTGTTGAAACAACACTGCATTAGGCCTACAAGTTGGGTCTGGGTCGTAGAGACGGTGTCTGCCACTCCAAGGTGTTCTCCAGGTTGCCACATAATCGAAGCTGCATAGAGCCTATTTTGTTATTTTAGGCCTACTAAGTCTTTCTGCGGTCCCTCCGTCCAATTGTCCTCCACTGAGCACACCAATGCAGACCGTGCACCCATGTAACCTTTTTTAAACCTGCGTCGAGCGAACTTTGTGGTGTAAGGCCTACTTGTAGTGTCTGGCTGCACCACTCAAAACAGCTGTCCTCTTTACAAAAAATTACCTGCAATTATCTGGTTTTCAGCCTATCGGAATTTTAAAACTGCAGTGGGCCTGCTAGTTTGGTTGGGGCCTACTAACAGTGTCTGCCGCTCCAAGGTGTTCTCCTGGTTGCCTTTCCTGAGCTTCTAAATTCAGGCTCTTGTTAACTAGTTGTTAAATGGAACAACTGCATTTGGCCTACTAGTTGGGTTGGGGCCTACTAACAGTGTCTGCCGCTCCTTGCTGTTCTCCTGGTTTCCTGTCCTGAACTTCCATTTTCAGGCTCTCGTTAAGTTGTTGTTAATGTTAGACTGCATTTGGCCTACTAGTTGGGTTGGGGCCTACTATCGGTGTCTGCTGCTCCTTGCTGTTCTCCTCCACTGAACAAAGCTGTGCCGCCTGTTTACTACTGTTGCCAATTTTGAACTGCATTTAGACTACTTACTGATTTGCGCCTACTCTCTGTGTCAGCCTCTCATTACAGTTGTCCTCCACTGAACAAATCAATGCCCCCTGGTTAGTCCTGTTACCAATTTTGAACTGCATTTAGCCCACTTTATTCTTTGGGCCTATATCTGTGTTTCCTCCTCATCCTGCCCATTGCCCAGCCAGTGATAGATGAGTCTGCTGGTACATTGCCCCAGACCACTACATTCCCCTTGCACGCTACACAGCCAGAATCAGACCCTGCTGAAATTCAGGTTCCCTTTCCCACCTAGTATACCACCTTACAAGGGGACAAAGAGGAAGGTAAAGATGAAAGTGCAAGTTCCATCATCAGGTGGGGGGGCATACTCGTTGGCGACATCACTGGCACAGGGCCCCTCATAGTACGCAAAAGTGTCGCTGCCGGTGGGAGGCGCCCCCGCCGTGCAAACACACCGCCGTACTTTGAGGGGCCCTGTGCCAGTGCCAATGTCAACGAGTGGGCCCCCCTGCTTGCTCAGGATTACAGCACTTGCAAAGTTTAAATACTTACCTCACCCTGCTCCACTGCCGTGATGTGGTCCAGATTTTTTGGGCCCACAAAATACTTGAAGCAGCCCTACCCCCAACAACTTTAGCCAAATGACCCCCAATTTCCAATGCCTAACTATTATTGTAAGGGAAATTAAGATTGACAAGCTTCATTAAGAAGAATGGATGTTTTTGCCATTAAAATGGGCACTCTAGGTGTTTTCCTGGCCCCCACTCACTGCCGACTATGCTGCCCCATTGACTTGCATTGGGTTTTGTGTTTCAGTCGATCCCGACTTTACGACATAATCGGCCGATTTCACTCGACCCGACTTTTGAGATAGTCGGGTTTTGCGAAACCCGACTCGACTCTAAGAAAGTCAAGGTCGCTCAACCCTAGTAGTGTAATTACCACGCTAAACTGAACTGTAATAAAAATTGAACATAAATAGGTGGTTCCTAAACAAAATTTCCTTGTACTCACTTGTATTACTGTTGGTGGCACACAGTGTATAGATAAATCCAAGATTTCAGCTGATTGGTAATGCTGCTGGAATAATTATATTTATTAATTAGATGCGTATATGTTGCACTTGGATTTTATGTATTTAGTAAAAATATGGGGACATGAGGTGCACCTTGAGATTATAGAATAATGCTGTAGTGCACTTGTTATATCGTTGGTGATATAGCGTGCACTGCAGGACTCATAGGGTGATGAGCTGGCGGTCTGATAGGGTTGCGCCGAGGTTCGGCATCTGAGACCACTGCTGATAAGGAAGGATGTTACCGCATGTAGCGGTGTTGTAAAGAGCCTCTGCTGTACACAGAGGGACGCCAGCAGCCCGCGTGCTTCAGCCGCAAGCAACACTGGGATGTGGCGAGATAGGTGGGCGGAGCTTAATGTGACGTCTCAAAAATAGCAGGGACGGGAGATTGGTTGGGACAATAACCAACGCGTTTCGAGAGGTGTCTCCTCTCTTCGTCAGGGCAGTCCCTTCTATTGGCTACCTATCTTTTTATAGCTTGCCTCCTCCTTACCCAATTAAGTCTGCGTGCCGCTAATTGGTTACATGTGTAAACCCATTCAAGAATCACCATTCAACGTTGTTTTGATTGTGCTTAGCTCCTTTGCCCCATTGGCAATTAGCAATTAATTCTGTGTGCCATAAATTGATTAACTGTGGTTTGATGGGGAATGTTGGATATAAAACATTCTCATAAATATTGGCTAGCTGATGCTTGACATTTAATTCATATTGATTTTAAATATGGTAGATATATAGGGCCACTTTGTATTTGGACTAGATGATATATCTGTGCATATCCATATATTAATACATAGTACTAATCTGCAGAGAAATTTGTATATGTGGTGGAAGGTATTATAATTAAAACATTTTTTATTAATAAATAGGTTAAATTTATATATGCTTAATTAAACCAAAAAATAAAATAAAATAAAACATATATTAAAAATGAACAGTAAAATTAAAGCGTATGGCGCTATGTGTTATGATCCGGTGGTTTGGACAAATAATGGACCTGATTGTTACTGATAATAAGGACGAGCTCTGGGACGTGGGAACTCTGCTGACCGCAGTCCCTAAACCTATCAAAACACACTAGAAATAGACCGTGGATTGCGCCTAACGCTCCCTATGCAACTCGGCACAGCCTAAAAAAACTAGCTAGCCCTGAAGATAGAAAAATAAAGCCTACCTTGCCTCAGAGAAATTCCCCAAAGGAAAAGGCAGCCCCCCACATATAATGACTGTGAGTAAAGACGAAAATACAAACACAGAGATGAAATAGGTTTAGCAAAGTGAGGCCCGACTTACTGAACAGACCGAGGATAGAAAAGGTTACTTTGCGGTCAGCACAAAAACCTACAAAAGACCACGCAGAGAGTGCAGGGAAAAATACCTTCCGCACCGACTCACGGTGCGGGAGGCGCCCCTCTGCGTCCCAGAGCTTCCAGCAAGCAAGGCAATATTGACAAAAGCAAGCTGGACAGAAAAAATAGCAAACAAGCAAAATAGCACAGAGGAACTTAGCTTCTGCTGGAGCAACAGGAACTCAGAACGATCCAGGAGCGAACTGGAGCCATAGTACAACATTGACAGCTGGCATGGGGCAAAGATCTAAGTGGAGTTAAATAGAGCAGCCCACTAACGAATTAGCCTCGTCACCTGTGGAAGGAAACTCAGAAACACCCACAGGCACCAGAGAAAGTCCATGGACAGAACCAGCCGAAGTACCATTCATGACCACAGGAGGGAGCCTGACAACAGAATTAACAACAGTACCCCCCCTTGAGGAGGGGTCACAGAACCCTCACGAGAGCCCCCAGGCCGACCAGGATGAGCCAAATGAAAGGCACGAACCAGATCGGCCGCATGAACATCAGAGGCAAAAACCCAGGAATTATCCTCCTGACCATAACCCTTCCACTTGACCAAGTACTGGAGTGTCCGTCTCGAAATACGAGAATCCAAAATCTTCTCCACCACATACTCCAACTCCCCCTCAACCAACACCGGAGCAGGAGGGTCAATGGATGGAACCACAGGCGCCACGTATCTCCGCAATAATGACCTATGGAACACATTATGGATGGCAAAAGAATCTGGAAGGGCCAAACGAAATGACACAGGATTGATAACCTCAGAAATTTTATACGGACCAATGAAACGAGGCTTAAACTTAGGAGAGGAAACCTTCATAGGAACATAACGAGACGACAACCAAACTAAATCCCCAACACGAAGTCGGGGACCCACACAGCGCCGGCGGTTAGCGAAACGTTGAGCCTTCTCCTGGGACAATGTCAAATTGTCCACCACATGAGTCCAAATCTGCTGCAACCTATCCACCACAGTATCTACACCAGGACAGTCCGAAGACTCAACCTGCCCTGAAGAGAAACGAGGATGGAAACCAGAATTGCAGAAAAACGGCGAAACCAAAGTAGCCGAGTTGGCCCGATTATTAAGGGCAAACTCAGCCAACGGCAAAAAGGACACCCAATCATCCTGATCAGCAGAAACAAAGCATCTCAGATATGTTTCCAACGTCTGATTAGTTCGTTCGGTTTGGCCATTTGTCTGAGGATGGAAAGCCGAGGAAAAAGACAAATCAATGCCCATCCTAGCACAAAAAGATCGCCAAAACCTCGAAACACACTGGGAACCTCTGTCCGAAACGATGTTCTCCGGGATGCCATGTAAACGAACCACATGCTGGAAAAACAATGGCACCAAATCAGAGGAGGAAGGCAATTTAGACAAGGGTACCAAATGGACCATCTTAGAAAAGCGATCACAAACCACCCAAATGACTGACATCTTTTGAGAGACGGGGAGATTCGAAATAAAATCCATAGAAATATGCGTCCCGGGCCTCTTCGGGACTGGCAAGGGCAAAAGCAACCCACTAGCACGAGAACAGCAGGGCTTAGCCCGAGCACAAGTCCCACAGGACTGCACAAAAGAACGCACATCCCGTGACAGACGGCCACCAAAAGGATCTAGCCACCAAATCTCTGGTACCAAAGATTCCAGGATGCCCAGCCAACACCGAACAATGAAGCTCAGAGATAACTCTACTAGTCCATTTGTCAGGGACAAACAGTTTCTCTGCTGGGCAACGGTCAGGTCTATCAGCCTGAAATTTTTGCAGCACCCGCCGCAAATCAGGGGAGATGGCAGACAAAATTATCCCCTCTTTGAGAATACCTGCCGGCTCAGAAACACCCGGAGAGTCAGGCACAAAACTCCTTGACAGGGCATCAGCCTTCACATTCTTAGAGCCCGGAAGGTACGAAACCACAAAATCAAAACGGGAGAAAAACAACGCCCATCGAGCCTGTCTCGGATTCAACCGTTTGGCAGACTCAAGATAAGTCAAATTTTTGTGATCTGTCAAGACCACCACGCGATGCTTGGCTCCTTCAAGCCAATGACGCCACTCCTCGAATGCCCACTTCATGGCCAACAATTCTCGATTACCAACATCATAATTGCGCTCAGCAGGCGAAAACTTTCTAGAAAAGAAAGCACATGGCTTCATTCCCGAGCCATCAGAACTTCTTTGCGACAAAACAGCCCCTGCCCCAATCTCAGAGGCATCAACCTCAACCTGAAACGGGAGCGAAACATCTGGCTGGCACAACACAGGGGCAGAAGAAAAACAACGCTTCAATTCCTGAAAAGCATTCACGGCCGCAGAAGACCAATTGACCACATCAGCACCCTTCTTGGTCAAATCAGTCAACGGTTTAGCAACACTAGAAAAATTAGTGATGAAGCGACGATAAAAATTAGCAAAGCCCAGGAACTTCTGCAGGCTCTTCACAGATGTCGGCTGAGTCCAATCATGAATGGCCTGGACTTTAACAGGGTCTATCTCGACAGTAGAAGGGGAAAAAATGAACCCCAAAAATGAAACCTTCTGAACTCCAAAGATACACTTAGACCCCTTCACAAACAAGGAATTAGCACGAAGGACCTGGAGCACCATTCTGACCTGCTTCACATGAGACTCCCAATCATCCGAAAAGACCAAAATATCATCCAAATACACAATCAGGAATTTATCCAGGTACTTTCGGAAGATGTCATGCATAAAAGACTGAAATACTGATGGAGCATTGGAAAGCCCGAATGGCATCACCAGGCACTCAAAATGGCCCTCGGGCGTATTAAATGCTGTTTTCCATTCATCGCCCCGTTTAATACGCACAAGATTATACGCCCCTCGAAGGTCTATCTTGGTAAACCAACTAGCCCCTTTAATACGAGCAAACAAGTCAGACAGCAACGGCAAAGGATACTGAAATTTGACTGTAATTTTATTAAGAAGGCGGTAATCAATACAAGGTCTCAAAGAACCATCCTTCTTGGCCACAAAAAAGAACCCTGCTCCCAACGGTGATGACGATGGGCGAATATGGCCTTTCTCCAAGGATTCCTTTATATAACTCCGCATAGCGGCGTGTTCTGGCACAGATAAATTGAACAATCGGCCCATAGGAAACTTACTACCAGGAATCAAATTAATTGCACAATCGCAATCCCTATGAGGAGGTAGGGCACTGGCTTTGGGCTCATCAAATACATCCTGATAATCCGACAAAAACTCCGGAACTTCAGAAGGAGTAGAAGATGAAATTGACAAAAATGGAACTTCACCATGTACCCCCTGGCAACCCCAGCCGGACACAGACATAGATTTCCAGTCCAATACTGGATTATGGACCTGTAGCCATGGTAACCCTAAAACGACCACATCATGCAGATTATGTAACACCAAAAAACGGACATCCTCCTGATGTGCAGGAGCCATGCACATGGTCAATTGGGTCCAGTACTGAGGCTTATTCTTAGCCAAAGGCGTAGCATCAATTCCTCTCAATGGAATAGGATGCTGCAAGGGCTCCAAGAAAAAACCACAGCGCCTAGCATACTCCAAATCCATCAAATTCAGGGCAGCGCCTGAATCCACAAATGCCATAACAGAATAGGACGACAAAGAGCAAATTAGAGTAACGGACAAAAGAAATTTAGACTGTACCGTACCAATGGTGGCAGACTTAGCGAATCGCTTAGTGCGCTTAGGACAATCGGAGATAGCATGAGTGTAGTCACCACAGTAAAAACACAGCCCATTCTGACGTCTGTGTTCTTGCCGTTCAGCTCTGGTCAAAGTCCTATCACACTGCATAGGCTCAGGCCCATGCTCAGATAGTACCGCCAAATGGTGCACAGTTTTACGCTCACGCAAGCGCTGATCGATCTGAATAGCCAAAGACATAGACTCATTCAGACCAGCAGGCATGGGAAATCCCACCATGATATCTTTAAGGGCTTCAGAGAGACCCTTTCTGAAGATTGCTGCCAGGGCACATTCATTCCACTGAGTGAGCACAGACCACTTTCTAAACTTCTGACAATATATCTCTGCTTCATCCTGACCCTGACATAGAGCCAGCAAGATTTTCTCTGCCTGATCCACTGAATTAGGTTCGCCATAAAGCAATCCGAGCGCCAGGAAAAACGCATCTACATCACGCAATGCCTGGTCTCCTGGCGCAAGGGAAAATGCCCAGTCTTGAGGGTCGCCACGTAATAAGGAAATAATGATCCTTACCTGTTGAACAGGATCACCTGAGGAGCGAGGTTTCAAAGCTAGAAACAATTTACAATTATTTTTGAAATTCAAGAACTTAGATCTATCACCAAAAAATAAATCAGGAATTGGAATCCTAGGCTCTGACATCGGATTCTGAACCACAAAATCTTGAATGTTTTGTACCCTTGTAGTGAGATTATCCATCCAAGAGGACAGACCTTGAATGTCCATGTCTACACCTGTGTTCTGAACCACCCAGAGGTAAAGGGGAAAAGTGAGACAGAACATGCTGCAAAGAAAAAAAAATGGTCTCAGAGCTTCACTTATCCCTCTATTGAGATGCATCAATACTTTTGGCCAGCTGTACTGTTATGATCCGGTGGTTTGGACAAATAATGGACCTGATTGTTACTGATAATAAGGACGAGCTCTGGGACGTGGGAACTCTGCTGACCGCAATCCCTAAACCTATCAAAACACACTAGAAATAGCCGTGGATTGCGCCTAATGCTCCCTATGCAACTCGGCACAGCCTAAGAAACTAGCTAGCCCTGAAGATAGAAAAATAAAGCCTACCTTGCCTCAGAGAAATTCCCCAAAGGAAAAGGCAGCCCCCCACATATAATGACTGTGAGTAAAGACGAAAATACAAACACAGAGATGAAATAGGTTTAGCAAAGTGAGGCCCGACTTACTGAACAGACCGAGGATAGAAAAGGTTACTTTGCGGTCAGCACAAAAACCTACAAAAGACCACGCAGAGAGTGCAGGGAAAAATACCTTCCGCACCGACTCACGGTGCGGGAGGCGCCCCTCTGCGTCCCAGAGCTTCCAGCAAGCAAGGCAATATTGACAAAAGCAAGCTGGACAGAAAAAATAGCAAACAAGCAAAATAGCACAGAGGAACTTAGCTTCTGCTGGAGCAACAGGAACTCAGAATGATCCAGGAGCGAACTGGAGCCATAGTACAACATTGACAGCTGGCATGGGGCAAAGATCTAAGTGGAGTTAAATAGAGCAGCCCACTAACGAATTAGCCTCGTCACCTGTGGAAGGAAACTTAGAAACACCCACAGGCACCAGAGAAAGTCCATGGACAGAACCAGCCGAAGTACCATTCATGACCACAGGAGGGAGCCTGACAACAGAATTCACAACAGCTATGCTATAGTACTTGTGTACCAATGGTTCGATTAGCCAGACATATGCCTGTAAATTGTAATAAAAAAATAATTAAAAGGTGTAAAGTTCTATCTCTTGGCTCAGGTCACTTGGGGCCAGACTATCAAGGGTAAATATCCATTTTGATTCTACCCTGAACATAGCTTTTTAAAAATTACCATCCCTTGGGTTTGGTGAGACTTCTTGTATGCCAGAAAAGAAGATTCCATGGCAAGATCGGTTATGTTTTTCGAAGAAGTGCCGTGACAGCGGTTGTCCTTTGTAACCGTTGCTGATGTTATCTAAATGCTCTTTAATCCTGTCCATTAGATGTCTTTCAGTTCAACCCACATATATTTTTTTACATGGGCATTTCAGGATGGAAATAACCCCCTTGGTTTGGCACGTAATATTATTTCTGATATCATAACAATTTGATTTTTTGGTGTCCATAAATGAGGTATACAGTTTCTTTTCAATTGATGTGCGTTTGCAGCAGGAACATTTGCCGCAAGGAGAGAAACCGTATTTTCTTGTTGGGGATTTTGTAAACAATGTTTTTTGCTTGTTGCTGTTTGGCACAACCGATTTTGTTGTCGGTGCCAACAGCAGGCCTAAATTTGGGGCTTTTTTATATATAAATTTAGCATGTTTTGGTAATAAATCTCCTATGCATTTATCTACTTGTAGTATTGGCCAATGCTTACAAATAATTCTGTTGAATTTCTTGTATCCTGAGGGGAATTGAGTGATTATGGGTAATTGGTTTATTTGTTCCTTAATAGTAGGTGGATTATGATCTGCACGTGTTTTAGATAGTAGAGATCCCCTTGGTATGGCCTCCACTTCTAATCTTGCTAAGACTTGTCGGTTATATCCCTTTTCTTCAAATTGAGTGGTTAGATATCTGGTTTCTGTACGGTAATCTTCAATATTGGTACTGTTTCTCCGTACCCTCATTCATTCCTCCTCATTCCTTTGGGAATATTGGTTAGCTGTTATGATCAGGTAATTCAGAACCACAATGGACATTGAAGTTCAGAGCACACAAAGTGACCTGACAATTACCAAAAACAAAGGACGAGCTCTGAGACGTGGGAACTCTGCTGACCGCAATCCCTAATCCTAACACACCACACTAGAGGTAGCCGTGGATTGCGCCTAACGCTCCCTATGCAACTCGGCACAGCCTGAGAAACTAACTAGCCCTGAAGATAGAAAAATAAGCCTACCTTGCCTCAGAGAAATTCCCCAAAGGAAAAGGCAGCCCCCCACATATAATGACTGTGAGTAAGATGAAAATACAAACACAGAGATGAAATAGATTTAGCAAAGTGAGCCCCGACTTACTGAATAGACCGAGGATAGGAAAGATAGCTTTGCGGTCAACACAAAAACCTACAAACAACCACGCAGAGGGGCAAAAAGACCCTCCGCACCGACTAACGGTACGGAGGTGCTCCCTCTGCGTCTCAGAGCTTCCAGCAAGCAAGAAAAACCAATAAAGCAAGCTGGACAGAAAAAATAGCAAGCAAAAATAACACAAGCAAAACTTAGCTTATGCAGGATAGACAGGCCACAGGAACGATCCAGGAAGAAGCAAGACCAATACTAGAACATTGACTGGAGGCCAGGATCAAAGCACCAGGTGGAGTTAAATAGAGCAGCACCTAACGACTTAACCTCATCACCTGAGGAAGGAAACTCAGAAGCCGCAGTACCACTCTCATCCACCAAAGGAAGCTCATAGACAGAACCAGCCGAAGTACCACTCTCGACCACAGGAGGGAGCTTGGCCACAGAATTCACAACAGTACCCCCCCTTGAGGAGGGGTCACCGAACCCTCACCAGAGCCCCCAGGCCGACCAGGATGAGCCACATGAAAGGCACGAACCAGATCGGCAGCATGGACATCAGAGGCAAAGACCCAGGAATTATCTTCCTGACCATAACCTTTCCACTTAACCAGATACTGGAGTTTCCGTCTCGAAACACGAGAATCCAAAATCTTCTCCACTATATACTCCAATTCCCCTTCAATCAAAACCGGAGCAGGAGGATCAATAGATGGAACCACAGGTGCCACGTATCTCCGCAACAATGACCTATGGAACACGTTATGGATGGAAAAAGAAGCTGGAAGAGTCAAACGAAAAGACACAGGATTAAGAACCTCAGAAATCCTATATGGACCAATGAAACGAGGCTTAAATTTAGGAGAGGAAACCTTCATAGGAATATAACGAGATGACAACTAAACCAAATCCCCAACACGAAGTCGGGGACCCACACAGCGCCTGCGGTTAGCGAAACGTTGAGCCTTCTCCTGGGACAAAGTCAGATTGTCCACCACATGAGTCCAGATCTGCTGTAACCTATCCACCACAGTATCCACACCAGGACAGTCCGAAGACTCAACCTGCCCTGAAGAGAAACGAGGGTGGAACCCAGAATTGCAGAAAAACGGCGAAACCAAAGTAGCCGAGCTGGCCCGATTATTAAGGGCGAACTCAGCCAAAGGCAAAAAGGACATCCAATCATACTGATCAGTAGAAACAAAACATCTCGGTCTGATTGGTTCGTTCAGTCTGGCCATTTGTCTGAGGATGGAAAGCCGAGGAAAAAGACAAATCAATGCCCATCCTAGCACAAAAGGCTCGCCAAAACCTCGAAACAAACTGGGAACCTCTGTCAGAAACGATGTTCTCTGGAATGCCATGTAAACGAACCACATGCTGGAAAAACAACGGCACCAAATCAGAGGAGGAAGGCAATTTAGACAAGGGCACCAAATGGACCATCTTAGAGAAGCGATCACAAACCACCCAAATGACCGACATTCTTTGAGAGACGGGGAGATCCGAAATAAAATCCATAGAGATATGTGTCCAAAGCCTCTTCGGGACCGGCAAGTGCAAAAGCAACCCACTGGCACGAGAACAGCAGGGCTTAGCCCGAGCACAAATCCCACAGGACTGCACAAAAGAACGCACATCCCGCGACAGAGACGGCCACCAAAAGGATCTAGCCACCAAATCTCTAGTACCAAAGATTCCAGGTTGACCAGCCAACACCGAACAATGAACCTCAGAGATAACTTTATTCATCCACCTATCAGGGACAAACAGTTTCTCCGCTGGGCAACGGTCAGGTCTAGTAGCCTGAAATTTTTGCAGCACCTGCCGCAAATCAGGGGAGATGGCAGACAAAATTACCCCCTCTTTGAGAATACCCGCCGGCTCAGACAAACCCGGAGAATAGGGCACAAAACTCCTAGACAGGGCATCCGCCTTCACATTTTTAGAGCCCGGAAGGTACGAAACCACAAAGTCAAAACGGGAGAAAAACAGCGACCAACGAGCCTGTCTAGGATTCAACCGTTTGGCAGACTCGAGATAAGTCAAGTTTTTGTGATCAGTCAAGACCACCACGCGATGCTTAGCTCCTTCAAGCCAATGACGCCACTCCTCGAATGCCCACTTCATGGCTAGCAACTCTCGATTGCCAACATCATAATTGCGCTCAGCAGGCGAAAATTTCCTGGAAAAGAAGGCGCATGGTTTCATCACCGAGCAATCAGAACTTCTCTGCGACAAAACAGCCCCATCTCCAATTTCGGAAGCATCAACCTCGACCTGGAACGGAAGCGAAACATCTGGTTGGCACAACACAGGGGCAGAAGAAAAACGACGCTTCAACTCCTGAAAAGCTTCCACAGCAGCAGAAGACCAATTGACCACATCAGCACCCTTCTTGGTTAAATCAGTCAACGGTTTAGCAATGCTAGAAAAATTAGCGATGAAGCAACGATAAAAATTAGCAAAGCCCAGGAACTTCTGCAGACTCTTCAGAGATGTTGGCTGAGTCCAATCATAAATGGCCTGAACTTTAACAGGGTCCATCTCGATAGTAGAAGGAGAAAAAATGAACCCCAAAAATGAAATCTTCTGAACACCAAAGAGACACTTTGACCCCTTCACAAACAAAGAATTAGCACGCAGGACCTGGAACACCATTCTGACCTGCTTCACATGAGACTCCCAATCATCCTAGAAGACCAAAATATCATCCAAGTATACAATCAGGAATTTATCCAGGTACTCTCGGAAGATGTCATGCATAAAGGACTGAAACACTGATGGAGCATTAGAAAGTCCGAATGGCATAACCAGGTACTCAAAATGGCCTTCGGGCGTATTAAATGCTGTTTTCTATTCATCGCCCCGTTTAATACGCACAAGATTATACGCACCACGAAGATCTATCTTGGTGAACCAACTAGCCCCCTTAATCCGAGCAAACAAATCAGACAGCAACGGCAAGGGGTGCTGAAATTTGACCGTAATTTTATTAAGAAGGCGGTAATCAATACAAGGTCTCAGCGAACCATCCTTCTTGGCCACAAAAAAGAACCCTGCTCCCAATGGCGACGATGACGGGCGAATATGACCCTTCTCCAAAGACTCCTTCACGTAACTCCGCATAGCGGCGTGCTCAGGTACAGATAAATTAAACAGTCGACCCTTAGGAAACTTACTACCAGGAATCAAATCGATAGCACAATCACAATCCCTATGCGGAGGTAGGGCATTGGACTTGGGCTCATCGAATACATCCCGGTAATCAGACAAGAACTCTGGGACCTCAGAAGGGGTGGATGATGAGATAGACAGAGATGGAACATCACCATGTACCCCCTGACAACCCCAGCTGGACACAGACATTGATTTCCAATCTAATACTGGGTTATGGACTTGTAGCTATGGCAACCCCAACACGACCACATCATGCAGATTATACAACACCAGAAAGCGAATATCCTCCTGGTGCGCAGGAGCCATGCACATGGTCAGCTGGGTCCAATACTGAGGCTTATTCTTGGCCAAAGGCGTAGCATCAATTCCTCTCAATGGAATAGGACACTGCAAGGGCTCCAAGACAAAACCACAGCGCCTAGCAAACTCCAAGTCCATCAAATTCAGGGCAGCGCCTGAATCCACAAATGCCATGACAGAATAGGAAGACAAAGAGCAGATCAAAGTAACGGACAAAAGAAATTTCGACTGTACCGTACCAATGGTGGCAGACCTAGCGAACCGTTTAGTGCGCTTAGGACAATCGGAGATAGCATGAGTGGAATCACCACAGTAGAAACACAGCCCATTCTGACGTCTGTGTTCTTGCCTTTCAGCTCTGGTCAAAGTCATATCGCACTGCATAGGCTCAGGTTCATGCTCAGATAATACCGCCAAATGGTGCACAGATTTACGCTCGCGCAAGCGTCGACCAATCTGAATGGCCAAAGACATAGACTCATTCAGACCAGCAGGCATAGGAAATCCCACCATGACATCCTTAAGGGCTTCAGAGAGACCCTTTCTGAAAATAGCTGCCAGCGCACATTTATTTTATTGAGTGAGCACGGACCACTTTCTAAACTTCTGACAATAAATCTCTATCTCATCCTGACCCTGACACAGAGCCAGCAAATTTTTCTCTGCCTGATCCACTGAATTAGGTTCGTCGTACAGCAATCCGAGCGCCAGAAAAACGCATCAATATTACATAATGCAGGATCTCCTGGCTCAAGGGAAAATGCCCAGTCTTGAGGGTCGCCACGCAATAAAGAAATAATGATCTTAACTTGTTGTACTGGGTCACCAGAGGAGCGGGGTTTCAAAGCCAGAAATAGTTTACAATTATTTTTAAAATTCAAAAACTTTGCTCTATCTCCAGAAAATAACTCAGGAATAGGAATCTTAGGTTCTAACATAGGATTCTGAACCACTAAATCTTAAATATTCTGTACATTTATAGCGAGATTATCCATCAAAGAGAACAGACCTTGAATGTCCATGTCCACACCTGTGTTCTGAACCACCCTGATGTAAAGGGGAAAAGAAAGACAGAACACAGTGCAAAGAAAAAAAAATGGTCTCAGAACTTCTCTTTTCCCTCTATTGAGAAGCATTAGTACTTTGGGCCTCCAGTACTGTTATGATCAGGTAATTCAGAACCACAATGGACATTGAAGTTCAGAGCACACAAAGTGACCTGACAATTACCAAAAACAAAGGACGAGCTCTGAGACGTGGGAACTCTGCTGACCGCAATCCCTAATCCTAACACACCACATTAGAGGTAGCCGTGGATTGCGCCTAACGCTCCCTATGCAACTCGGCACAGCCTGAGAAACTAACTAGCCCTGAAGATAGAAAAATAAGCCTACCTTGCCTCAGAGAAATTCCCCAAAGGAAAAGGCAGCCCCCCACATATAATGACTGTGAGTAAGATGAAAATACAAACACAGAGATGAAATAGATTTAGCAAAGTGAGCCCCGACTTACTGAATAGACCGAGGATAGGAAAGATAGCTTTGCGGTCAACACAAAAACCTACAAACAACCACGCAGAGGGGCAAAAAGACCCTCCGCACCGACTAACGGTACGGAGGTGCTCCCTCTGCGTCTCAGAGCTTCCAGCAAGCAAGAAAAACCAATAAAGCAAGCTGGACAGAAAAAATAGCAAGCAAAAATAACACAAGCAAAACTTAGCTTATGCAGGATAGACAGACCACAGGAACGATCCAGGAGGAAGCAAGACCAATACTAGAACATTGACTGGAGGCCAGGATCAAAGTACCAGGTGGAGTTAAATAGAGCAGCACCTAACAACTTAACCTCATCACCTGAGGAAGGAAACTCAGAAGCCGCAGTACCACTCTCATCCACCAAAGGAAGCTCATAGACAGAACCAGCCGAAGTACCACTCTCAACCACAGGAGGGAGCTTGGCCACAGAATTCACAACAGTTAGCCATACGGGTAGATGGCAACTATTTATGTGGATGAAACTGTTTGAGTCTACATCTTTGTGGTACCATTTCGTGACTAGTTTGCTATTCTCCACGCAAATTGTTAGGTCTAGAAAATTAATACCAGTGTGGCTATAAGATGCGGTAAATTCTAGGCCATAATCATTGGAGTTAAGCCCAGAAATAAAAATTTGTAAGTCTGTGGTTGTGCCTTCCCAAATGAATAGGACATCATCTATGATGCGGCGCCACAGTTTGGGGCCCATGTGTGGGTAGTTGTTCCCATATATATAGTCTCTTTCCCATTTGCCCACATATAGATTTGCGAAACTTGGCGCAAAACGAGTACCCATAGCAGTCCCGTGGGTTTGCAGATAATATTGTTTATCATACATGAAGTAGTTGTGTTTTAAGATAAAATCAATGCTATTAATAATGAATTGAATCTGAGGTTCGTTGTAGGTTCCCAGTGTTTGAAGAAAGAATTTTGATTCTAGGCAACCTTTTGTAGGATCAATTACTGTATATAATGATTTGATGTCTAGAGTTCCTAACATGAAATTGGTTTTCCATCTAATCTGGTTTAAAATCTGTAGGGTATGATTTGTATCTTTTAGATAGGCAGGTATTAAAGACATAGATTTCTGTAAATGTGTGTCTAAGTACCATGATAAATTGGCAGTTAGGCAGTTTATGCCTGAGATAATAGGTCCGCCGGGGGGATTTTCCTTGTTTTTATGGAACTTTGGGATGTGGTAAAAAATTGCCTTCGAAGTAGTGTTGAGCGATACCGTCCGATATTTGAAAGTATTGGTATCAATGGGACACAAATATCGGAAGGTATCCTCTATGGTTCTCAGGGTCTGAAGGAGAGGAAACTCTCCTTCAGGCCCTGAGATCCATATTCATGTGTAAAATAAAGATTAAAAATAAAAAATATTGATATACTTACCCTCGGACGCGCCCTGGTTGTCACCGCTGCAACCGCCATGCTTCCCTTTCTAAGAATGAGCGCGTTAAGGACCTTCGATGACGTCGCGGCTTGTGATTGGTCGCTGAGCGGTCATGTATCAATATTTTTTATTTTTATTCTTTATTTTACACACGAATCTTAATGCCGATACCGATTCCCGATATCACAAAAATATCGGAACTCGGTGTCGATACCCGATACTTGCGGTATCGGAATGCTCAACACTACTTAGAAGGCGTTCTGTTATTAATAAACTGATATTCCTTTTTAGTAAGGATTCCTAAGAGTCTGCCTTTTAATGCTAATGCGTTGAGTTTCTTTATATAATTAGTAGTAGGGTCAAAGGTTATTTTCTTGTATGTGACCAGATCCCCTAGGAGTCTCATAGATTCATTATGGTACATTGTTCGGTCAAGCACCACAATACCACCACCCTTATCAGCTGGGCGAATAATGATATTATTTTCTTGAAGTTCGATTATAGAGGTCCTTTCACCGTGACTCAAATTATGCAGGGTATAGCCTCTTGTGATATACTTTCTTAATATCTGCCGTCACCAATGTTTCAAAAGCCCTGAATGAGTTGGAATACTCCTTTAGGGGGTTAAAGGTGGATGGATGAGAGAGATTTGTATCAGGCAGTGGTAAATTTTGAACTGTGTATGTAGTTCTTTGATAAGAATCTCCTTTTTTTAAAAAAAATATTTTTTCAAGGCTAAATTTCGTAATAATTTTTTTACACTGATGTACAAATTAAAGGGTTTAGCCGTAGTGGTGGGCGCGAACTTTAGACATTTTTGGAGCAGAAGTTCCTCATTATGAGATAATTGGTGGGAGCTCAAATTAAAATTGTTTTGTGAATTTCCAGTGATTTTCATTTGAGTTTCTATTTTCTTTTTGGTGAATGTCCCACCCCTCTTGCCTCTTTTGCTTTTGTGGTTTGCATCGGAAAAAATTTTTTGTTGATGGGTGCGTAAGCTTTAGGTCCCATTCCATTTTTATTATTTTTCGCTGAGGTGCTTGTACCACCTGTAGTTTTGGTTAGGACCTTTTTGTGGTTGTTGGTCACTGTTCGTCTACTTGTGGGGATTTGTAATCTGACTTGATTCAACCGTATATTGCCTTGACTGTTTGGATTTGTTATATGTGGTGATTCTATACCTCTATTGTTTGAGTGAGTGGTTGCATCCCACTCTTTTGTGTTGTCTACTTCCTCGCTAAGTGATGATAGTTGGGAGTATCTGTTGGTGGTTGGGAAAGTTTCTGGGTTGGCCATATATGGTTCGTTTAATGGAGATGGGCCACCATTGTTATGAGAGGTGTGCACGAGTTCCCTTTCATTTGGGGTGGTAATGGGTTCAAGCGGGTTATTTCTAGTTCGGGTTGATACTGGGGTGTATTGGGTTGAATTAGTGTATGTTGAGAATGCTATTGATAAATCAATTGAATCGTGTTTTGGGATTAGATTATATTCATCTAGAATAACGAGGTTGCTTATTGGACTTATGTTGGGTTCATCCTGTTCAATAGAAGGAATGGATTCAGTAAGGTCTTCCTTGGGGATATTGTCCCTGGCAAATTTTCTAATTTTTTATTTCTAATTTCTTTTTCTTTTAACCTGTACATTATATTTGAGGTTAGGGTGTTGATACCGTCAAGATGATTAAAGGTATTAAGTTGTTCAAATAATTGAGTGATTATGCAACCCGTTTTCTGGAGATTGGCTAAACATTTGTCAATGATAAATTGTAATAATTGATTTGAGAATTTGGAAAGTAAATTGTCCCACTCAGTTTGTACGTCTGGATTACCAAAATCTCCAGCTAGTGTTTTATGAATCATTAAGCCTCTGGGGACAGTGCCTACCTGTGCATATTTTTCCAATGAGGCAACTTCCCACATATCTCTCATTTCATCAATCAGGTGTTTTTCCAGAGTTCTTAATAGGCTTTTAGCTTGGTCATTTTGATTACTTTTTTGGTACTGGGATAGATGGGAGTGGATAAAATTGCGACGCAAATCCCTATCCTTTCTCAAGGCATTAATAGCCATGGTGGAGCTGCCGAGATGTGCTTACACAGTTTTTAAGTATTTAATCCTTACTGATTTTGTACGTTTTCCCACTGACAAACACATGATCAGTCTATAATTTTAAGAGTAGATTATTTTAAACATTGAGAGATAGAATATCAAAAATAAAATCCAGAAAATCACATTGCATAAATTAAATACATTTATTTGAATTTTGCAGTGAGAAATAAGTATTTGGTCCCTCTGGCAAGAAAGACTTAACACTTGGTGGCAAAACCCTTGCTGACAAGAACAGCAGTCAGATGTTTTCAGTAGTTGATGATGAGGTTTGCACACATATCAAGAGGAATTTTGATCCACTCATCTCTACAGGTCATCTCTAAATCATTAAGATTTTAAGGCTGTCGCTTGGCAACTTGGAGCTTCAACTCTCTCCATAAGTTTTCTATGGGATTAAGGTACGGAGACTGGCTAGGCCTTTCCATGACCTTAATGCGCTTCATTTTGAGCCACTCCTTTGTTGCCTTGGCTGTATGTTTTGGGTCATTATCTTGCTGGAAAACCCAGCCACGACCCATTTTTAATGTCCTGGCGGAGGGAGGGAGGTTGTCAATCAGGATTTTACGGTACATGCCTCCATCCATTCTCCCATTGATGCGGTGAAGTAGTTATGTGCCCTTAGGAGAGAGAAAACCCCAAAACATGATTTTTGCACCCTCATGCTTGACAGTGGGGACGGTGTTCTTTGTGTCATAGGCAGCATTTCTATTCCTCCAAACACGACGAGTTGAGTTAATGCCAAATACCTCAATGTTTGTCTCCTCTGACCTGACCACAGCACCTTCTCTCAATCACTCACAGAATCATCCAGGTGTTCATTGTCAAACTTCAGATGGGCCTGCACATGTGCCTTCTTGAGCAGGGGGACCTTGCGAGCACTGCAGGATTTTAAACCTTTACAGCGTAATGTATTACCAATGGTTTTCTTGGTGACTGTGGTCCCAGCTGCTAGTTTTAGGCTGATCTGTCACCTTCCTCATGATCAAGGATACAAGGTGAGATTTTGCATGGTGCCCCAGATCGATGTCGATTGACAGTCATTTTGTACTTCTTCCATTTTCTTACTATTTCACCAACAGTTGTCTCCTCACCCAGCATCTTACTTATGGTTTTGTAGCCCATTCAAGCTTTGTGCAGGTCTATGATCTTGTCCCTGACATCCTTACAAAGTTCTTTGGTCTTGCCCATATTGTAGAGGTTAAAGTCCGACTGATTAATTGCCCATATTGTAGAGGTTAAAGTCCGACTGATTAATTGAGTCTGTGAACGAACAGGAGTCTTTTATAAAGGCCACTATGTAAGACAGCGTCTAACTGGTCTGTAGGAGCCAGAACCCTTAATGGTTGGTAGGGGATCAAATACTTAGTTCTCACTGCAAAATGTAAATAACTTTATATAATTTATACAATGTAATTATATATATAAATGCTCGCTCTTATTAATATACATATATAAGCGCACGCTCTTATTATGTTAGCACATTCCCATACCACATAGCCTCCTCCCTTCTTATTTATAGTCACTTATTACATAGTTTTCTTCATTTTTGGATATCATAGTCCTATATTACAAAGTGTCCTCCCTAATAGAGATGGGCGAATCCGAGCAGTTCACTTGGAGAATTTCACTGTGGTGAATTTGAACTCCGGTGAACTCACTTCTCACCGGAGGAAGGTCTCCGCAGTTCATCATGGCTGAGATCGCAGCCTCAGTGACAGAATGTAACCTCGATGAGGTCACCGTTAGTCACTGATGCTCGCAGCAGCTCACTCATCAGTGGCTTTCAGCCTGGATGGTCACATCTAGGCACCGTCCAGGTTGACTTTGTTCTGTCCCACACATGTATTACGGCGTGGGACAGAACGACAGACAGGTGAGGGATATGGTTGTTTTTTATTTTTGTTTTCTTGCAGGAGACTAGAGATTCAATGGAATGGGCGTTAGGTGAGTATAACTGTTTGTTATTTTTAAATAAAAAAGGAAAAGTGTGTTTTGTTTTGTTTTCTATGTCTTTATTTACAATACAACTATAGTATTAGTAATGGATAGATGTCTTATTGACGCCTCTCCATTACTGTTCCGTGGGATTGATGTCACCAGACAATACAAAGGTGACATCAACCCCACAAATATGAACACTAGGGTAAGTGGGAAGAACCAGACAAAGCGCCAGAATAGACACATCTAATAAATGTGCCTTTTCTGGGCTGATGCAGGCTGCTATTTTTATGCTGAAAGGGGACAATATTTATGGCCCTTTACCAGCCTGGGAATACCAGCTTACAGCTGTTTGTTTTACCATGGTTGGTTGTCAAAACTGGGGGGTCCCCACGCCATTTTTTTCAATTATTTATTTAAATAGTTAATAAAACAGGGACCCCTCTATTCTTGATATCCAGCCTTGCTAATGCCCCCAGCTGTCAATTTTGCTTGGCTGGTTATCAAAAATGCAGGGAGACCCACACCGTTTTTATTGTATTATTTTTTTAGAGTGCAGGCACGAGCTGATAAATACTCCCATCAGCCACCGTCTTCTCTCATTATTATTATGGAGCACGCGTAGTCTGATGGGAGCAGTAGTCCCATCAGCCTGCATTAGTGACCGGAGGTAAACTTTACACCTGCAATCACAGCTGCTGGCAAACGCTGTCATTTGACAGTGGGGGGAACTGTGGCTGTCTGACCGGCATTAATTATTTTCTCACCGATCAGAAACAGTGTTTGCTGTGCTGTCATGCACACATCGAAACACTGGATGTTTGGCCCCTCATTCAAGTGAATGGGGTCCAGGTTTGGATCCGGGTTCTGTTCTGGTTCAGGTAACAAAACTGAAACTTTTTAAAATTGTTTGGCCGAACATCGCCGGACCCCTGGACTTCTTGGGGTCCGCTCATCTCTACTCCCGTATCCATGTATAGAAACATCACTTATTACATACCTTCATCCTTCTTTATGAATAGTGCCCTCCCTTATTACAATGCATCATCTCTTCCATTATGGAGTACATGAAAGTCCCTTATTACAGTGTCTTTTCTTGTTGTGTATAGTGTAGTCTGTTATTATGATGCCAAGTCACTATTCAGGAACCAGACAAGGTCATCAGGAAGTTCAAGGTCAGATAGCAGGAGGGCATGTAGTATAGAGAGGAAAGACAAAGGCATGGTCAGGTAACAGTCAAGGGTCAAATGCCAGAAGGGAACTTGTGGAGAAACAGGGTCAGTAGGTGCTCTCATCCACTGGCCCGGCTGCCTTTAGCAAAACTGCATGGACCAGGGCTCATACCATTGAACACCTGTTCTATCTCCCAATGGGCAATACACTACACAGACAACACAGGGTTAGTGTAAAACAGTGTGGCAATACTTTATTGAACCACAATACCCAATAGCAAACAGAACAATCCCGGCAATTACCCCAAGATGGTGCACATTACATGTCTCACCCTTCCTCTGACTTGCTGGGAAAGGGTCGCTACTCCACCTGTGATATGCACACAGAGAGGAAGTAATGACAAGCATAGGGAGATAACCGAGAGCAGTCCTGTGTCCTTTCAGCCAGGTCTAATGTACCTCAGCTGAGATCCTGAAGTGTGACACCAACTAAAAGAAAAGAAGTCTCTTTTATACCCGAGGCAAGTGATCTACTTTTAGAATTACCCAGTGTCCTTCAGTCCCCCTAACAGCCTTTCCCTATCTACCTTCTAAGTCAACAAACTGGTTATAGAGTACAATACACAATTAGCTTATCAGCACACAATAAACAAAGATAAACACACACAATGTACAAGTCACTATTACAGACAGTATATTAAATGGTATATCAGTTTGCAAGTCTGCCTTCTTGACCCACCAGACATAAACACTTAAATCCACAAGCCAATATACAGATAAAAAGTCAAATCTTCTTGGTTTGCAAAAACATGGTTGCCTGGGAAATTAACTTCTTTCTGACCTCGGACGGGATAGTACGTCCGAGGTCAGATCTCCTGCTTTGATGCGGGCTCCGGCGGTGAGCCCGCATCAAAGCCGGGACATGTCAGCTGTTTTGAACAGCTGATATGTGTCCGCAATAGCAACATGTGGAATCGGGATCCACACGCCGCTTTTAACTAATTAAATGCAGCTGTCAAACACTGACAGTGGCATTTAACTACCGCTTCCGGCCATTGGGCCGGAAATGAGCGCATCGCCAACCCCATCACATGATCGGGGGAGAGCGATGCGTCGGCATAGTAACCAGAGGTCTCCTTGAGACATCTATGGTTGCTGATGCCGGCTTTCTGTGAGCGCCACCCTGTGGTCGGCGCTCATAGCAAGCCTGTAATTCAGCTACATAGGAGCGATATGATGATCGCTCCTATGTAGCTGAGCCGCTCCAGTTGTGCAGCTTCTAGCCTCCCATGGAGGCTATTGAAGCATGGCAAAAGTTAAAAAAAAGTTAAAAAAAATATGAAAAAAATGTAAAAAATATAAAAGTTTAAATCACCCCCCTTTCACCCCATTCAAAATAAAACAATAAAAAAAAAAAATCAAACCTACACATATTTGGTATCACCGTGTTCAGAATCGCCCAATCTATCAATAAAAAAAGGATTAACTTGATAGCTAAACGGCGTACTGAGAAAAAATTTGAAATGCCCGAATTACGTTTTTTTTGGTCGCCTCAGCACTGCTTAAAATGCAATAACGGGTGATCAAATGAACGTATCTGCACCAAAATGGTATCAATAAAAACATCAGCCCGGCACGCAAAAAATAAGCCCTCAAATGGAGACGCTACGGGTATTGGAAAACGGCGCAATTTTATTTATTTATTTATTTTTTTAGCAAAGTTTGGATTTTTTTTACCACTTAGCTAAAAAAGAACCTAGACATGTTTGGTGTCTATGAACTCATAATAGTAACATAGTAACATAGTTATTAAGGTTGAAGGAAGACTTTAAGTCCATCTAGTTCAACCCATAGCCTAACTTAACATGCCCTAACATGTTGATCCAGAGGAAGGCAAAAAAAAACCCATGTGGCAAACAGTAAGCTCCACACTGGGAAAAAAATCCTTCCCGACTCCACATACGCCAATCAGACTAGTTCCCTGGATCAACGCCCTATCAAGGAATCTAGTATATATAACCTGTAACATTATACGTTTCAAGAAAGGTATCCAATCCCCTCTTAAATTTAAGTAATGAATCACTCATTACAACATCATATGGCTGAGAGTTCCATAGTCTCACTGCTCTTAGAGTAAAGAACCCGCGTCTGTTATTATACCTAAACCTTTCCTCCAGACGTAGAGGATGCCCCCTTGTCCCTGTCTTAGGTCTATGATTAAAATGACCTGGAGAATCATAATGGCAGGTTAGTTTTAGCATTTAGTGAACCTAGCAAAAAGCCAAACAAGGAACAAGTGTGGGATTGCACTTTTTTCGCAACTTCACCGCACTTGGAAATTTTTTTCCGTTTGCTAGTACACGACATGGTAAAACCAATGATGTCGCTCAAAAGTAAAACTCGTTCCGCAAAGAATAAGCCCTCACATGGCCATATTGACAAAAAAATAAAAAAGTTGCCTGTGCCCATCTTTGGTGCCCCAACTGTGCATCCACATACTACGAATGCTACCAATGAGGCTCTGCATAATTATAATGCCCTTTCTGTGCCTCCATATAGTAATAATATCTCCTTCTTCCTCCACATAATAATAATGTCCCCATTGTGCCTCTACATAGTGATATCTTATTTGTGCCTACACATAGTAATAATATCCCCATTACTAGGGTTGAGCGACTTTTCTTTTTATAGGATCGGCTCGGGTTTCACAAAACCCGACTTTTTCAAAAGTCGAGTCGATTGAAATCGGCCAATCCTATAGAAAAGTCGGGGTCGGCCGAAACACGAAACCCAATGCAGTGCATTGGGTTTTTAATGGTTCCCAGGGTCTGAAGGAGAGGAAACTCTCCTTCAGGCCCTGGGATCCATATTTAAGTGTAAAATAAAGAATCAAAATAAAAAATATTGATATACTTACCCTCGGACGCGCCCTGGTTCTCACCGGCAGCCTTCCTTCCTAAGAATGAGTGCCTGAAGGACCTTCGATGACGTCGCGGCTTGTGATTGGTCACGTGAGCGGTCAGATGGGTGTCACGCGACCAATCACAAGCCGCAACGTCATCTAAGGTCCTTCAGGCGCTGATTCTTAGGAAGGAAGGCTGCAGGTTAGAACCAGGGCGCGTCCGAGGGTGAGTATATACCTATTAGGAATATACTCACCCACGGACGCACCCTCGGACGCTTCCTTCCTAAGAATTAGCGCCTGAAGGACCTTAGATGACGTCACGGCTTGTGATTGGTCGCGTGACCGCCCATGTGACCGCTCACGCGACCAATCACAAGCCGCGACGTCATCAAAGGCCCTTCAGGCGCTCATTCTTAGGAAGAAAGGCTGCCGGTGAGAACCAGGGCGCGTCCGAGGGTGAGTATATCAATATTTTTTTATTTTTATTCTTTATTTTACACTTAAATATAAATTCCGATACCGATTCCTGATATCTTAAACATATCGGAACTCGGTATCGGAATTCTGATTCCAGATCAGAAGATCGCTGACCTCATGGCCGACCCCACACAGGGGTCGGGTCGGGTTTCATGAAACCCGACTTTGCCAAAAGTCGGCGACTTCTGAATCTGGCCGACCCGTTTCACTCAACCCTACCCATTACAATGACACATAGTAAAATTACCCCCAGTGTACCACCACATAGTAGTAATGCCCTCATTGTGCCCCCATACAGTCATTACTCCCAGACGGATAAAAAACAGATCAACAGCTTCAAGACTCATCTAGCACAATTTTGTTCTACTAAATATCTAAACATTGTCAACTTATATAAAGCTGAACTTTTGGTTTATCATTTAAATTAAGGAAGGAAATGTCTTAGAAAAAGGATAAAATAAACATAAAAATGAAAGTTGAAAAAACAAAATATTAACATAAAATTAAATACCTTATGTATTTATGAAAATGCTAAACTACAGGTCCTTCTCAAAAAATTAGCATATAGTGTTAAATGTCATTATTTCCCATAATGTAATGATTACAATTAAACTTTCAAATATTATAGATTCATTATCCACCAACTGAAATTTGTCAGGTCTTTTATTGTTTTAATACTGATGATTTTGGCATACAACTCCTGATAACCCAAAAAACCTGTCTCAATAAATTAGCATATCAAGAAAAGGTTCTCTAAACGACCTATTACCCTAATCTTCTGAATCAACTAATTAACTCTAAACACATGCAAAAGATACCTGAGGCTTTTATAAACTCCCTGCCTGGTTCATTACTCAAAACCCCCATCATGGGTAAGACTAGCGACCTGACAGATGTCAAGAAGGCCATCATTGACACCCTCAAGCAAGAGGGTAAGACCCAGAAAGAAATTTCTCAACAAATAGGCTGTTCCCAGAGTGCTGTATCAAGGCACCTCAATGGTAAGTCTGTTGGAAGGAAACAATGTGGCAGAAAACGCTGTACAACGAGAAGAGGAGACCGGACCCTGAGGAAGATTGTGGAGAAGGACCGATTCCAGACCTTGGGGAACCTGAGGAAGCAGTGGACTGAGTCTGGTGTGGAAAGATCCAGAGCCACCGTGCACAGGCGTGTGCAGGAAATGGGCTACAGGTGCCGCATTCCCCAGGTAAAGCCACTTTTGAACCATAAACAGCGGCAGAGGCGCCTGACCTGGGCTACAGAGAAGCAGCACTGGACTGTTGCTAAGTGGTCCCAAGTACTTTTTTCTGATGAAAGCAAATTTTGCATGTCATTCGGAAATCAAGGTGCCAGAGTCTGGAGGAAGACTGGGGAGAAGGAAATGCCAAAATGCCTGAAGTCCAGTGTCAAGTACCCACAGTCAGTGATGGTGTGGGGTGCCATGTCAGCTGCTGGTGTTGGTCCACTGTGTTTCATCAAGGGCAGGGTCAATGCAGCTAGCTATCAGGAGATTTTGGAGCACTTCATGCTTCCATCGGCTGAAATGCTTTATGGAGATGAAGATTTCATTTTTCAGCACGACCTGGCACCTGCTCACAGTGCCAAAACCACTGGTAAATGGTTTACTGACCATGGTATTACTGTGCTCAATTGGCCTGCCAACTCTCCTGACCTGAACCCCATAGAGAATCTGTGGGATATTGTGAAGAGAAAGTTGAGAGACGCAAGACCCAACACTCTGGATGAGCTTAAGGCCGCTATTGAAGCATCCTGGGCCTCCATAACCTCTCAGCAGTGTCACAGGCTGATTGCCTCCATGCCACGCCGCATTGAAGCAGTCATTTCTGCCAAAGGATTCCCCACCAAGTATTGAGTGCATAACTGAACATTATTATTTGTTGGTTTTTTGTTTGTTATTAAAAAACACTTTTATTTGATTGGATGGGTGAAATATGCTAATTTATTGAGACAGGTTTTTTGGGTTATCAGGAGTTGTATGCCAAAATCATCAGTATTAAAACAATAAAAGACTTGACAAATTTCAGTTGGTGGATAATGAATCTATAATATATGAAAGTTTAATTGTAATCATTACATTATGGTAAATAATGAAATTTAACACTATATGCTAATTTTTTGAGAAGGACCTGTATTTAGTCTGATGACACTTCAGATACATTTTTTTCTCAAATTTCTCATGTTTAAGATGAGAATAGACATTTATAAATTCGATTTATTAAGAAGGTAAAGTGCACAATGACATTTCTATAGACAGATTATCCTGCTCATAGGCTTTGCTATATTAGGAAGGATAAAAACATAAGCAGAGAAGAAAGGAGAATACAGGAGCATGGAAACAATCAATGCTGCCCTTTGTGCTGTCTGACATTTCAGGGACTTGTTATCAACCACTAGTGGATAGTTATCTAAATTCATGTCTCCAGCTGCCATTGCCAGTACTGATACAGGAAGGAAACGTACAGATAGGCCATCAGATAACGCTGCAACATTATTTTAGAAAGCTTCTTTTTGTTGAAGCCTTGATAGATTCTGCCAATCGGATCTGACATTTCGAATACACAAGACTTTCACTTTTTAAACAGTGGTAGTATGCAATTTAGGAAAACCTTTTCTATGTGCCCTTGTATTTAGCAGTAGTAATCATGATTCAATTAGTGTGTATTAACTGTAGGTAAAAATATACAAAATTAAGCACTATATGACCTAGCTAAACATAACATGTGTTACCACCAAACTTGGTGTTTTTTTTCTCTGTTTAGTACATTAAACCCTTTCCGACATGTGGCGTAATAGTACGCACATGTCGGACTCCCCCTGTTTGGTGCCGGCTCTGGTGCTGAGCCCGCACCTCTCCAGGCACATGACAGCTGATCTATACATCTGTAATATTATTTTTTCAAAAAGCATCCAGGCCCTCCTTGAACTTTTGTAATGAATTAACCATTACAACAGCGTGTGAAAGATAGTTCCATAGTCTGACTGCTCTTGCAGTAAATGACCACTGTCTGTGATTATGATTAAACCTTTAATTTAGACGTAGAGGATGCCCCCATGCCACTGCTGCAGGAAGGTATTAAAAGTCCATTATAAAAATCTCTGTACTGTCCCATCATATATTTTTACATTGTCTTAAGACTGCCCCTAAGCCTTCATTTCTTTCCAAACCGAAAAACTCCAAGTTAAATAGTTTTCTTAGTAATTGCAGTTTACCCATTCTTTCAATAACCCTGGTTGTTCTTCTTTGCACCTGCTCTAATTCAGCTATGTCCTTCCTATACACTAGAGCCTAAAATTGTACACAGTATACTATGTATGGCCACAATAGTGACTTGTAAAGAGGGAAAACTACGTTCTTGTCATGAGGAATTATGCCTCAAATAATGCATTCCATTATTTTATTAGCCTAGGCTGATATTGTCTCCAACGTGCCATCTTTGTATCGACCCAAGGAGACAGTCCTTCTTGCCACCAACTGCTGTAAACAGGGGTGTGCCACCCATAGTGGCAGACTGCGAGGCCGTTATAAGGGTCCGTGAGTTGGGGGTGAACAATTCCACTTGGCACCCTGCCCTCCCTCGGCTCATCATCACAGTTTTAACAGCATCTCAGGATGCTGATATTGTTAAATAAAATTGTGAAGGGAGCTACCTGATTCACTATTCAACTTGCTCCTGTGACTCTGAGACTTTATGTACTGCAGACGCAATGATGTCTCTGCATACTAAGTGAGAGGCTATGGGGGCCATCATAATGAAAGTAGGTTTCCATAGAGGCCAACATACTGAGAGGAGGCTATGGGGAACATTAATATGAGGTGAAAGCCCTTATAATGAGTGGGTGCTGGAGTGACATTCATACTGAGTAGGGGGCTGTGGAGTTCCTCAAACTGAATGAAGGCCTGTGAAAGCATTATAATGAGTAGTGTCTTTTAAGACCATCATACTGAATAAGGGATTGTGGAGCTATTATAATGAGTTAGGGGACTTTTGGGACCATCAAATTGAGTGAGGGACTGTGGGGGCCATCATAATCAATGGGGCTGTCAAAGCCATCATGTATAGGGTGAGTGGTGTGGGGGCCATCACAATAAGTGAAGGGCTATTGTCACCGTTATACTGAGTGAGGGCTGAGGAGGTAATTCAGACTGAGTGAGCTGATGGGGGGTATCATTGTGAGTGAGGGCTGTGTGGCAATTATAGTGATTTGAGATGCTGTGGGATTACCATGTTGGAAGACCTTGAGGGCCATCATATGGAGTTGAGGCTGTGGAAGCACAATACTGTCGGTCCATCATACTGTGTGAGGTGCTGTTGTAGTGACCAGGTCGACTGTTCCCTGCTATCCACCCCCACACGGTGTCCGCAGCCGAAGGAATTATGACACACCGGTCTCAGGGATAACAGTTGCTTTTACTTCAGCAGGAACGGGAATTATAACTTGGAACAAATAAGGAACAGTCTCCCATGGGTAGTCCACGGCAGTTCACACTTAGATGCTGAGATGTGATTGGGGTCTGGAGCTTTAAAGCACTGGACAGTGTCATTTGGTAGTTTACAGAAGGAGATAGACACAGAAATTAGAGGTTACAGACCTATACTTGGGGTTAACTCCACAGTGTGTCATGGCACGTGCACAAGTACTTACAGGTGAATGTAAAAAAACTGAGGTAATTCCAGTCAGAAAGATGTTAGAATGATGTCACTTATAGGTAAATGTAAAAACTGAGGTGATTCCAGTCAGAAAGACTTTAGAATGATGTCTGTACAGAGAGGGAACCCAGGCTCTAAGGCCTGCAGGAGATCTTGTAGTAAAAACAGCCTCCATGTGTGTTCTGCTCTCCCTGAATGCACCCCTCAAACTAAAGGACATTCTAGACTTGCCTTGAAAACAGCTCCTCCTATTGACCATGTGACTAGGAGTTGGCCTATAGGACACCGAATTCACATCTCAGATCCATACAAAACAAGTTGTACTGAGTCAATGGTCCCTCTAGTGTGTCTGGGCTGGAACTGTCGGGACTATCACCAATATTCCAGGGGGAAGAGGTTCCTGACTGCCACAGTTCTGAACACCTGACTGGTGGAGGCGGGTCCAACTTAAGTAGCGGTGTGAGTGGGAAGACGGGACATTTGGTGGGGACTGAGCTTGTGACCAGTGAGACAGTTGACTCCCTCTCGACGAACACACTCCAGCTAGCTGTGCACAGCTGTATTCCCAGCTAGCAAGACTGCTGACACGAGCTACCATCAGCCCAGAGGGACATCTGCACCGGGTAGTGACCAGGATAGAGTGCATACCTTGGCTCCGCTTACCTAGTCCCATTCTTGCGGTGCCTGCTGAGTACCGGACCGTGCCTGTGTGGACTCTGTGCTTCTGCTGCAGCCTTGTCTACTGAACTTTCTGCTTCTTCGACTGTGCCGCCAACCTTCATCTCTACCCCACCATGTGCCCGGATCATTAGATCATGAGCCAAAGAATCCGGAGGATTCATCACCGCAAGGAGTGCATCGTCCTTCTGCGGGACCGGATCAGAGACATCTTGCGCCACTTGCGGGGCCACTGAAGGATCTTCCAGCCACCTTCCTCCAGCGCACAGAGACTGATAAGTTAACCTGTTATTATCTACTGCATTTGACTTTCCCCTATCCGCAAGTTCATTCCCTTTACCCCCCTGTTTGTACCATCACTTTTTTATATAAAGAACCTGTTAAACCTTGCTCTGCCTCCTGTGTGTCACTGCATATTACGCACTTGCTTGATATCCTACACAGTGATGCCACTGTGCCGCATCTACTGTAAGAATGGATAGAAGAGGAGTCTGATGCTACAGTAAAATGAGGTGTCTGGATTAAGTGAGTATAGGGATTTTTATTTTATTTTAGGATGGTTGTGAGGGACCATCACACTATATAGGGCACTGTGAGGTTGACCACTCTAGTATATAAGGGGTTGTGGAGTGGACATCATACTATACAGTGTACTGTTGGGTGGACCATCATTCTACATAGGGGGCTTTTGGAGGACCATCAAACTATATGGTGGACTGTGAGGTGAGCTGTCACATTATATAGGGGGCTATGAGGTGAACCATCATACTACATGTGAGGCTGTTGGGGCTACCATCATGCCATATAGGGACTGTGAGGTGTACCATCATAATATATAAGATGTGGGATATATTCTGTGTGAGGTAGCTGTGAGGGGACCATCTTACTGTGTAGTGTGGTTGTGGTAGCATCATACTGTGTGGGGTGGCTGTGGTGGACATTATTCTGTCTGGAGGTCTAGGGGGTACATTATACTATGTTTAGGGGCTGTGGTGACCATCATACTGTATGGGATGGTTATGGGGGAACATCAAACTATATGAGGCTCTGGAGTTTTCATACTGTACAGGGGCTTTGGTGAACATCACACTTTATATAGGGACCTGTGGTAGACATTATACTTTGTGGGTGTCTGTGTTGCCCCATACTGTACATTGGGGACTGTGGTAGCTACCGTACTGTATGGGAGGATGAGGTGACAATCTTACTGTGTGGGGTGCTGTGGGGCATCATATTTTATGTAAGGTTTATGATGCAATCATACTGTGTGGTTATCATACTTTGTGCGGGAATAATACTCTATGAGGGTCATGAAAAGGGTATCATAGTGAGTGATACCACTTAGGGACTTCAGTAGGGGCAAAATAACTGCCTAAGTGCTGCAATACATTTCCTTCTCCGTGTCTTAAACTTATGGGAGATATGCCCTTATTTGACTGTGACATGATAAAACTTTTTCTATGGGGCGCCTGTTATTTCAGTGCATGCCCCTACTCAAAAGCATTATTAAAATAAAGAGGCACTGAGGGTCTTGCTTATAAGGAGACACAATGGAGAGATTGTTATTATTTTAGGGGAAGCAATAAGTAATTATTATTATTAATATAAGAAAGCACAGGGGATATTTTTATTATTATAAGGAGGTGTAGGGTCATTATTATAAGAGGTCAAGGGGAGCATTATTAAAGGAGGCACAAGGGAATTATAATACGGTATCACAAGTTGTGGTTTGTGTAGAGGAGGTAGAATGCAAGAAGGGTTCTGGTTGCCTGGAATCAATGCAAAGAAAAAGGGAAAATGAATTATGGCAATCAGTGAGAAAATTACTAGTGAGAACTCTGCAGAGCACTGGTGTAAAACTAATATCACCTTTATATGGTCACTGTATGATGGTAATATCAGTCTTGCGGTCACATGATGGCCGCTCCCAATGCCAGCACCAGAGAATCCTGACAGTGTGTGCTATAAGGATTCTGAAGTCTGAAGTTATATAGACTTCAACTCCTGTAACTATCAGTATGGTGGCATTATCAGTATTGTATATGCTGGTAATATTTGACTATGTTTGCTGGTATTTGTCTGTAATATTTCAATATTATTAGTTTGATATTATAATTATTTAATCTTATATAGTGATATTATTGGTTTTATTAGAAATATTGGTCTTGTAGTAAATCTTTATTTCCTCTAGGCAGGGTAATATTAGTAATTTATCCCCATATAGTGCTTGGGAGCAGGGATGGCATGGGCATGTGTGCGTTAACCCCTTCACGACATGCCCCGTACTCAGGGCCGAATTTAGAGTTTCTGCTGCCCTAGGCACTTTTAGCGCTGCCTCCCCCTCTGGTGAGTATGACACTATCGGCAGTGACTTTGGGAAGAATCACTGATGTGAAAGTTGCCGTTTGCAGCAGATCAGGCAGTTTTTCTGCATCTGCCACGTAACGGATCACTTACGGCAACACTGCGTTTGGTTTCATTCATTCCTTATGGGATTTGCGGTACTTGATGTGATCTGGGAAATGCGGTGCCATACCTCCCAACTTTTGAAGGGAAAAAGGCCTAAAGGTTGCGGCGCACATAGTGCGCCGCGGCAAATTTTAGGCCACGCCTCTGACCACACCCATTTCACAACTAATCACACCCATATCCAAGTCCCAACCACACCCATTTAGCACTGCTGATCACACTGTTTCATATACATTAAAACAAAAAAAAAATATCGCCACGCAGTGCTTCATACTGTACAATGGCTATGCAGTGCTCCACATACTGTATAATGGCCCTACATGATGTTCCATACTGTATAATGGCCACACAGTGCTCCATACTGTATAATGGCCACGTCTGTCCTGTGTCCTTGTGTGTACCACATTGAGAATGGAGAAAAGAAAGAAGACCAAAGAACTGTCTGAGGACTTGAGAAACCAAATTGTGAGGAAGCATGAGCAATCTCAAGGCTACAAGTCCATCTCCAAAGACCTGAATGTTCCTGTGTCTACCATGCGCAGTGTCATCAAGAAGTTTAAAGCCCATGGCACTGTGGCTAACCTCCCTAGATGTGGATGGAAAAGAAAAATTGACAAGAGATTTCAACGCAAGATTGTGCGGATGTTGGATAAAGAACCTCGACTAACATCCAAACAAGTTCTAGCTGCCCTGCAGTCCGAGGGTACAACAGTGTCAACCCGTACTATCCGTCGGCGTCTGAATGAAAAGGGACTGTATGGTAGGAGACCCAGGAAGACCCCACTTCTTACCCCGAGACATAAAAAAGCCAGGCTGGAGTTTGCCAAAACTTACCTAAAAAAGCCTAAAACGTTTTGGAAGAATGTTCTCTGGTCAGATGAGACAAAAGTAGAGCTTTTTGGGCAAAGGCATCAACATAGAGTTTACAGGAGAAAAAAAAGAGGCATTCAAAGAGAAGAACACGGTCCCTACAGTCAAACATGGCGGAAGTTCCCTGATGTTTTGGGGGTGCTTTGCTGCCTCTGGCACTGGACTGCTCGACCGTGTGCATGGCATTATGAAGTCTGAAGACTACCAACAAATTTTGCAGCAGAATGTAGGGCCCAGTGTGAGAAAGCTGGGTCTCCCTCAAAGGTCATGGGTCTTCCAGCAGGACAATGACCCAAAACACACTTCAAAAAGCACTAGAAAATGGTTTGAGAGGAAGCACTGGAGACTTCTAAGGTGGCCAGCAATGAGTCCAGACCTGAATCCCATAGGACACCTGCGGAGAGATCTAAAAATGGCAGTTTGGAGAAGGCACCCTTCAAATATCAGGGACCTGGAGCAGTTTGCCAAAGAAGAATGGTCTAAAATTCCAGCAGAGCATTGGAAGCAACTCATTGATGTTACCGGAAGCGGTTGGTCGCAGTTATTTTGGCTAAAGGTTGTGCAACCAAGTATTAGGCTGAGGGTGCCAATACTTTTGTCTGGCCCAATTTTGGAGTTTTGTGTGAAATGATCAATGTTTTGCTTTTTGCTTCATTCTCTTTTGTGTTTCTTCATTTAAGACAAATTAAATGAAGATAATAATACCAAAGAATTTGTGTTTGCAATCATTTTCAGGAAGAAACTGAGTATTATCTGACAGAATTGCAGGGGTGTCAATACTTTTGACCATGACTGTACTGAGCCCGAGTGACGGGCGAGACACCACATGTACTGAGCCCGAGTGACGGGCGAGACGCCACATGTACTGAGCCCAAGTGACGGGCGAGACACCCCATGTACTGAGCCCGGGTGACACTGTAATATGTAAGTAACATCAGACTGTATTGTGGGTTCCATTCACTTCTATGGGAGGGTGTTAAAGGGAACCTGTCACCCCCAAAATCGCGGGTGAGGTAAGCCCACCGGCATCAGGGGCTTATCTACAGCATTCTGGAATGCTGTAGATAAGCCCCCGATGTAACCTAAAAGATGAGAAAAAGACGTTATATTATACTCACCCAGGGGCGTTCCCGCTGTTGGTCCGGGTCCGGCGCCTCCCATCTTCATCAGATGACGTCCTCTTCTGGTCTTCACACCGCAGCTCCGGCGCAGGCGTACTTTGCCTGCCCTGTTGAGGGCAGAGCAAAGTACAGCATTGTGCAGGCGCCGGGCCTCTCTGACCTTTCCCGGCACCTGCGCAATGCAGTACTTTACTCTGCCCTCAACAGGGCAGGCAAAGTACGCCTGCGCCGGAGCTGCGGCGTGAAGACCAGAAGAGGACGTCATCTGATGAAGATGGGAGGCGCCAGACCCGGACCAACAGCGGGACCGCCCCTGGGTGAGTATAATATAACGTCTTTTTCTCATGTTTTAGGATACATCAGGGGCTTATCTACAGCATTCCAGAATGCTGTAGATAAGCCCCTGATGCCGATGTGCCTACCTCACCCGCGATTTTGGCGGTGACAGGCTCCCTTTAAGGAGGAGGAGGAGGTGAGCTGTGACATCTCCTATTTTGACTGTTGGATCTGGTTGCCGGGGTCTACCTTCCTGTGGTTGTTACAAGTATCCTCCGCTCACCTTTCGGGGTGTTGCGCTCCTCGTCCACTTGTCTCAGGAGATTCGGTTGAACGCTCGGTCCGGCGCTGACATCCTGCAATATAATGGAAATGGCGGCTGAAGCTGCAGCACAAGGAGACACCGGAGAACGGCGGGGACAGAGCGCTCTGTAGCCGTGGACACGTGCAGTATAGCACGCGGCTGCCGGTCATGTGACGCCTGCACTCACTTTCACCAGAGGAGCGGTGCTATAGGTCAGAATATCAGAGTAGAAGCCTCGCTGTCTGATCACCGGATATTTCCGCGGGAGGACGGCGCTGATCCGCGCGGGTGACACCGGCACAAGCGACTGCGGACGCGGGATCTCCCAGTGTGGACGGGACTCCGCGGAGGATGGGGGTCGTCTGTCGTTATCTGCTCCATCTGCGCCCAACAGAGAAGACAAACATGTCCGATAACTCTACAGGACCGTGACAGCTGCAGAACATCGCCCCCCCCTCCCTCCCTGCAGAGCTTCATCGCCCCCCCTCCCTCCCTGCAGAGCTTCATCGCCCCCCCTCCCTCCCTCCCTGCAGAGCTTCATCGCCCCCCTCCCTCCCTGCAGGGCTTCATCGCCCCCCCTCCCTCCCTGCAGAGCTTCATCGCTCCCCCTCCCTCCCTGCAGAGCTTCATCATCGCCCCCCCTCCCTCCCTGCAGAGCTTCATCATCGCCCCCCCTCCCTCCCTGCAGAGCTTCATCATCGCCCCCCCTCCCTGCAGAGCTTCATCATCGCCCCCCCCTCCCTCCCTCCCTGCAGAGCTTCATCATCGCCCCCCCTCCCTCCCTCCCTGCAGAGCTTCATCATCGCCCCCCCTCCCTCCCTGCAGAGCTTCATCATCGCCCCCCCTCCCTCCCTCCCTGCAGAGCTTCATCATCGCCCCCCCTCCCTCCCTCCCTGCAGAGCTTCATCATCGCCCCCCCTCCCTCCCTCCCTGCAGAGCTTCATCATCGCCCCCCCTCCCTCCCTCCCTGCAGAGCTTCATCATCGCCCCCCCTCCCTCCCTGCAGAGCTTCATCATCGCCCCCCCTCCCTCCCTGCAGAGCTTCATCATCGCCCCCCCTCCCTCCCTGCAGAGCTTCATCATCGCCCCCCCTCCCTCCCTCCCTGCAGAGCTTCATCATCGCCCCCCCTCCCTCCCTGCAGAGCTTCATCATTGCCCCCCCTCCCTCCCTCCCTGCAGAGCTTCATCATCGCCCCCCCTCCCTCCCTGCAGAGCTTCATCATCGCCCCCCCTCCCTCCCTCCCTGCAGAGCTTCATCATCGCCCCCTGCAGAGCTTCATCATTGCCCCCCCTCCCTCCCTCCCTGCAGAGCTTCATCATCGCCCCCCCTCCCTCCCTCCCTCCCTGCAGAGCTTCATCATCGCCCCCCCTCCCTCCCTGCAGAGCTTCATCATCGCCCCCCCTCCCTCCCTCCCTGCAGAGCTTCATCATCGCCCCCCCTCCCTCCCTGCAGAGCTTCATCATCGCCCCCCCTCCCTCCCTGCAGAGCTTCATCATCGCCCCCCCTCCCTCCCTGCAGAGCTTCATCATCGCCCCCCCTCCCTCCCTCCCTGCAGAGCTTCATCATCGCCCCCCCCTCCCTGCAGAGCTTCATCATTGCCCCCCCTCCCTCCCTCCCTGCAGAGCTTCATCATCGCCCCCCCCCTCCCTCCCTCCCTGCAGAGCTTCATCGCCCCCCCTCCCTGCAGAACATCGCCCCCGTCCGTCCTCATACTCACCTGTCACTCAGCTCAGCTGCCTGTCCCACACACTGCGCGCGCCGCAGCTGCCGACATCCCTCTGGCGCTCTGTCCCGCCGCAGCGCCTTCTTCCTGACTGAGTGAGCGGTCATGTGATACTGCTCAATAAGGTCATGAATATGCGCATATTCATGACCTTAATGACCGGTATCATGTGACCGCTCAGCTCACTCAGGACGCGCTACAGACGGTGAGAACAGGCATCGCTGGAGGCTGGAGCAGGAGGTGAGTATCGTCTCTCTTCATGGAGGGTGGGTGGGATGCGGAGGCGGGGAGGGGCGCGGGGAGGCAGGCGGGGGGGCGGGGTTTTGCGTCGGTCGCGTTTGTGACTTAAAAAAAAAAAAAAAAATCCTTGCCCAGTTGCCGCCCCCCCGCAATGTCGCCGCCCTAGGCACGTGCCCTCGAGTGCCTAGTGGCAAATACGGCCCTGCCCGTACTAGTACGGCGCATGTCGTGTCTCCCCCTTTGATGCGGGCTCCGGCGGTGAGCTTAGATCAAAGTCGCGACATGTCAGCTGTTTTGTACAGCTGACATGTGCGCGCAATAGCGACGGGTGAAATCGCGATTCACCCTCCACTATTAACCTGTTAAATGCCGCTGTCAAACGCTGACAGCGGCATTTAACTACCGCTTCCAGCCGCGCGGCCGGAAATGAGCGCATTGACGACCCCGGATCTGATGATCGCTGCTATGTAGCTGAGCCGATCGAGTGGTGCCAGCTTCTAGCCTCCCATGGAGGCTATTGAAGCATGGCAAAAGTAAAAAAAAATGTTTTTAAAAATATGAAAAAAATAAAAAAAATATAAAAGTTTAAATCACCCCCCTTTCTCCCCATCCAAAATAAAACAATAAAAAAAAATCAAACCTACACATATTTGGTATCGCCGCATTCAGAATCGCCCGATCTATCAATAAAAAAAGCATTAACCTGATCGCTAAACAGCGTAGCGAGAAAAAAATTTGAAACGCCAGAATTACGTATTTTGGTCACCGTGACATTGCATTAAAATGCAATAACGGGTGATCAAAAAACCATATCTGCACAAAAGTGGTATGATTAAAAACGTCAGCTCGGCACACAAAAAATAAGCTCTCACCCGACCCCAGATCACGAAAAATGGAGACGCTACGGGTATCAGAATATGACACTTTTTTTTTAGCAAAGTTTTGAATTTTTTTTCACCACTTAGATAAAAAATAACCTAGACATGTTAGGTGTCTGTGAACTCGTAATGGCCTGGAGAACCATAATATCAGGTCAGTTTTAGCATTTACCTGGTCCCAGCTCCATGTGTGGCAGAAACTATACACATTTAACCAGTCACTGGATTGAATGCCTTTGCTGTACCATACAATCCTGTGTTCCTAGGTCAAAATTACACAAGGAACACTACACAGCCAGCAACAGTCTTTCAAAGATCAGAGAAAACTGACATGTCTGACTTTGCAAGGTACATTGCAACTTACTAAGACCCGTCTCACAAGGAACTATGATCAACCTGAAAACTACAGGGGTTGGAAATGTGCCTTTAGAACCACTGTTGCTGAAGAGCTAGATCTGCTGATCAGGTGGCTCAGGCCACAGTCCACAAATAAGTCAAGAAAATTATATCTGTCCCATCAGTATTCCAGCAGTTGGTCTCTTGGCTGCTTGGGAGAGACTAGAATGGCATGGTAGTACTGAAGCAATAGAAAATGCACTGTTCCAGCGACTACAGGATTTTCCAAAAATATCCTGTAAGGACTGTTCAAAATTCCAAGTTGGCGACTCTAGGTTCAGCACCTGTTCACACTGAGTCTATGTTTGGATGTGCCGGTCAGGTTTTTGAAATGTATTCTCTAGCCTTCTGATTGTGCACTCTTCCTCCTAGCCACAGGTGTTTTAATTACAGCAGGTCCAATACCCCTCCACAGAGAGAGAGAATTTTAGTCTAGGAAGAGGTTTCACATGGTCCCATTCAGATGGAGACGTTTATTCTCAGCGAGGTAAGGCAAGCGTAGGACCTGGTATAAGAGAGATGCCGTAAAAGGGCTACCAGGTACACATAAAATTGGCCATTTTTATGCGCTAAACGCCCTCATTTTTCATATTTCTAGTGCAGTAATGCAGTTCAAATTTCGTATTTCAAGTTTGCATGTTCTGGCGCTGCAGTGTGCTGCCTTATTTACTTAACTATATACGAGTTGGCGACTCTAGGTTCAGCACCTGTTCACACTGAGTCTATGTTTGGATGTGCCGGTCAGGTTTTTGAAATGTATTCTCTAGCCTTCTGATCGTGCACTCCACCTCCTAGCCACAGGTGTTTTAATTACAGCAGGTCCAATACCCCTCCACAGAGAGAGAGAATTTTAGTCTAGGAAGAGGTTTCACATGTACCCATTCAGATGGAGACGTTTATTCTCAGCGAGGTGAGGCAAGCGTAGGACCTGGTATAAGAGAGATGCCGTAAAGGGGCTACCAGGTACACATAAAATTGGCCATTTTTATGCGCTAAACGCTCTCATTTTTCATATTTCTAGTGCAGTAATGCAGTTCAAATTTCGTATTTCAAGTTTGCATGTTCTGGCGCTGCAGTGTGCTGCCTTATTTACTTAACTATATACGAGTTGGCGACTCTAGGTTCAGCACCTGTTCACAGTGAGTCTATGTTTGGATGTGCCGGTCAGGTTTTTCAAAAGTATTCTCTAGCCTTCTGATCGTGCACTCCGCCTCCTAGCCACAGGTGTTTTAATTACAGCAGGTCCAATACCCCTCCACAGAGAGAGAGAATTTTAGTCTAGGAAGAGGTTTCACATGTACCCATTCAGATGGAGACGTTTATTCTCAGCGAGGTAAGGCAAGCGTAGGACCTGGTATAAGAGAGATGCCGTAAAGGGGCTACCAGGTACACATAAAATTGGCCATTTTTATGCGCTAAACGCTCTTATTTTTCATATTTCCAGTGCAGTAATGCAGTTCAAATTTCGTATTTCAAGTTTGCATGTTCTGGCGCTGCAGTGTGCTGCCTTATTTACTTAACTATATACGAGTTGGCGACTCTAGGTTCAGCACCTGTTCACACTGAGTCTATGTTTGGATGTGCCGGTCAGGTTTTTGAAATGTATTCTCTAGCCTTCTGATCGTGCACTCCGCCTCCTAGCCACAGGTGTTTTAATTACAGCAGGTCCAATACCCCTCCACAGAGAGAGAGAATTTTAGTCTAGGAAGAGGTTTCACAAGTACCCATTCAGATGGAGACGTTTATCCTCAGCGAGGTAAGGCAAGCGTAGGACCTGGTATAAGAGAGATGCCGTAAAATGGCTACCAGGTACACATAAAATTGGCCATTTTTATGCGCTAAACGCTCTCATTTTTCATATTTCTAGTGCAGTAATGCAGTTCAAATTTCGCATTTCAAGTTTGCATGTTCTGGCGCTGCAGTGTGCTGCCTTATTTACTTAACTATATACGAGTTGGCGACTCTAGGTTCAGCACCTGTTCACAGTGAGTCTATGTTTGGATGTGCCGGTCAGGTTTTTCAAATGTATTCTCTAGCCTTCTGATCGTGCACTTCGCCTCCTAGCCACAGGTGTTTTAATTACAGCAGGTCCAATACCCCTCCACAGAGAGAGAGAATTTTAGTCTAGGAAGAGGTTTCACATGTACCCATTCAGATGGAGACGTTTATTCTCAGCGAGGTAAGGCAAGCGTAGGACCTGGTATAAGAGAGATGCCGTAAAGGGGCTACCAGGTACACATAAAATTGGCCATTTTTATGCGCTAAACGCTCTCATTTTTCATATTTCTAGTGCAGTAATGCAGTTCAAATTTCGTATTTCAAGTTTGCATGTTCTGGCGCTGCAGTGTGCTGCCTTATTTACTTAACTATATACGAGTTGGCGACATTAGGTTCAGCACCTGTTCACACTGAGTCTATGTTTGGATGTGCCGGTCAGGTTTTTGAAATGTATTCTCTAGCCTTCTGATCGTGCACTCCGCCTCCTAGCCACAGGTGTTTTAATTACAGCAGGTCCAATACCCCTCCACAGAGAGAGAGAATTTTAGTCTAGGAAGAGGTTTCACATGTACCCATTCAGATGGAGACGTTTATTCTCAGCGAGGTGAGGCAAGCGTAGGACCTGGTATAAGAGAGATGCCGTAAAGGGGCTACCAGGTACACATAAAATTGGCCATTTTTATGCGCTAAACGCTCTCATTTTTCATATTTCTAGTGCAGTAATGCAGTTCAAATTTTGCATTTCAAGTTTGCATGTTCTGGCGCTGCAGTGTGCTGCCTTATTTACTTAACTATATACGAGTTGGCGACTCTAGGTTCAGCACCTGTTCACACTGAGTCTATGTTTGGATGTGCCGGTCAGGTTTTTGAAATGTATTCTCTAGCCTTCTGATCGTGCACTCCGCCTCCTAGCCACAGGTGTTTTAATTACAGCAGGTCCAATACCCCTCCACAGAGAGAGAGAATTTTAGTCTAGGAAGAGATTTCACATGTACCCATTCAGATGGAGATGTTTATTCTCAGCGAGGTAAGGCAAGCGTAGGACCTTGTATAAGAGAGATGCCGTAAAGGGGCTACCAGGTACACATAAAATTGGCCATTTTTATGCGCTAAACGCTCTCATTTTTCATATTTCTAGTGCAGTAATGCAGTTCAAATTTCGTATTTCAAGTTTGCATGTTCTGGCGCTGCAGTGTGCTGCCTTATTTACTTAACTATATACGAGTTGGCGACTCTAGGTTCAGCACCTGTTCACACTGAGTCTATGTTTGGATGTGCCGGTCAGGTTTTTGAAATGTATTCTCTAGCCTTCTGATCGTGCACTCCGCCTCCTAGCCACAGGTGTTTTAATTACAGCAGGTCCAATACCCCTCCACAGAGAGAGAGAATTTTAGTCTAGGAAGAGGTTTCACATGTACCCATTCAGATCGAGGCGTTTATTCTCAGCGAGGTAAGGCAAGCGTAGGACCTGGTATAAGAGAGATGCCGTAAAGGGGCTGCCAGGTACACATAAAATTGGCCATTTTTATGCGCTAAACGCTCTTATTTTTCATATTTCTAGTGCAGTAATGCAGTTCAAATTTCGTATTTCAAGTTTGCATGTTCTGGCGCTGCTGTGTGCTGCCTTATTTACTTAACTATATACGAGTTGGCGACTCTAGGTTCAGCACCTGCTCACACTGAGTCTATGTTTGGATGTGCCAGTCAGGCTTTTAAAATGTATTCTCTAGCCTTCTGATCGTGCACTCCGCCTCCTAGCCACAGGTGTTTTAATTACAGCAGGTCCAATAGCCCCTCCACAGAGAGAGAGAATTTTAGTCTAGGAAGAGGTCTCACATGTACCCATTCAGATGGAGACGTTTATCCTCAGCGAGGTAAGGCAAGCGTAGGACCTGGTATAAGAGAGATGCCGTAAAATGGCTACCAGGTACACATAAAATTGGCCATTTTTATGCGCTAAACGCTCTCATTTTTCATATTTCTAGTGCAGTAATGCAGTTCAAATTTCGCATTTCAAGTTTGCATGTTCTGGCGCTGCAGTGTGCTGCTTTATTTACTTAACTATATACGAGTTGGCAACTCTAGGTTCAGCACCTGTTCACACTGAGTCTATGTTTGCATGTGCCGGTCAGGTTTTTGAAATGTATTCTCTAGCCTTCTGATCGTGCACTCCGCCTCCTAGCCACAGGTGTTTTAATTACAGCAGGTCCAATACCCCTCCACAGAGAGAGAGAATTTTAGTCTAGGAAGAGATTTCACATGTACCCATTCAGATGGAGATGTTTATTCTCAGCGAGGTAAGGCAAGCGTAGGACCTTGTATAAGAGAGATGCCGTAAAGGGGCTACCAGGTACACATAAAATTGGCCATTTTTATGCGCTAAACGCTCTCATTTTTCATATTTCTAGTGCAGTAATGCAGTTCAAATTTCGTATTTCAAGTTTGCATGTTCTGGCGCTGCAGTGTGCTGCCTTATTTACTTAACTATATACGAGTTGGCGACTCTAGGTTCAGCACCTGTTCACACTGAGTCTATGTTTGGATGTGCCGGTCAGGTTTTTGAAATGTATTCTCTAGCCTTCTGATCGTGCACTCCGCCTCCTAGCCACAGGTGTTTTAATTACAGCAGGTCCAATACCCCGCCACAGAGAGAGAGAATTTTAGTCTAGGAAGAGGTTTCACATGTACCCATTCAGATCGAGGCGTTTATTCTCAGCGAGGTAAGGCAAGCGTAGGACCTGGTATAAGAGAGATGCCGTAAAGGGGCTACCAGGTACACATAAAATTGGCCATTTTTATGCGCTAAACGCTCTTATTTTTCATATTTCTAGTGCAGTAATGCAGTTCAAATTTCGTATTTCAAGTTTGCATGTTCTGGCGCTGCAGTGTGCTGCCTTATTTACTTAACTATATACGAGTTGGCGACTCTAGGTTCAGCACCTGCTCACACTGAGTCTATGTTTGGATGTGCCAGTCAGGCTTTTAAAATGTATTCTCTAGCCTTCTGATCGTGCACTCCGCCTCCTAGCCACAGGTGTTTTAATTACAGCAGGTCCAATAGCCCCTCCACAGAGAGAGAGAATTTTAGTCTAGGAAGAGGTCTCACATGTACCCATTCAGATGGAGACGTTTATCCTCAGCGAGGTAAGGCAAGCGTAGGACCTGGTATAAGAGAGATGCCGTAAAATGGCTACCAGGTACACATAAAATTGGCCATTTTTATGCGCTAAACACTCTCATTTTTCATATTTCTAGTGCAGTAATGCAGTTCAAATTTCGCATTTCAAGTTTGCATGTTCTGGCGCTGCAGTGTGCTGCTTTATTTACTTAACTATATACGAGTTGGCAACTCTAGGTTCAGCACCTGTTCACACTGAGTCTATGTTTGCATGTGCCGGTCAGGTTTTTGAAATGTATTCTCTAGCCTTCTGATCGTGCACTCCGCCTCCTGGCCACAGGTGTTTTAATTAGAGCAGGTGCAATACCCCTCCACAGAGAGAGAGAATTTTAGTCTAGGAAGAGGTTTCACATGTACCCATTCAGATGGAGACGTTTATTCTCAGCGAGGTAAGGCAAGCGTAGGACCTGGTATAAGAGAGATGCCGTAAAGGGGCTACCAGGTACACATAAAATTGGCCATTTTTATGCGCTAAACGCTCTAATTTTTCATATTTCTAGTGCAGTAATGCAGTTCAAATTTCGTATTTCAAGTTTGCATGTTCTGGCGCTGCAGTGTGCTGCCTTATTTACTTAACTATATACGAGTTGGCGACTCTAGGTTCAGCACCTGTTCACACTGAGTCTATGTTTGGATGTGCCGGTCAGGTTTTTGAAATGTATTCTCTAGCCTTCTGATCGTGCACTCCGCCTCCTAGCCACAGGTGTTTTAATTACAGCAGGTCCAATACCCCTCCACAGAGAGAGAGAATTTTAGTCTAGGAAGAGGTTTCACATGTACCCATTCAAATGGAGACGTTTATTCTCAGCGAGGTAAGGCAAGCGTAGGACCTGGTATAAGAGAGATGCCGTAAAGGGGCTACCAGGTACACATAAAATTGGCCATTATTATGCGCTAAACGCTCTTATTTTTCATATTTCTAGTGCAGTAATGCAGTTCAAATTTCGTATTTCAAGTTTGCATGTTCTGGCGCTGCAGTGTGCTGCCTTATTTACTTAACTATATACGAGTTGGCGACTCTAGGTTCAGCACCTGCTCACACTGAGTCTATGTTTGGATGTGCCAGTCAGGTTTTTGAAATGTATTCTCTAGCCTTCTGATCGTGCACTCCGCCTCCTAGCCACAGGTGTTTTAATTACAGCAGGTCCAATAGCCCCTCCACAGAGAGAGAGAATTTTAGTCTAGGAAGAGGTGTCACATGTACCCATTCAGATGGAGATGTTTATTCTCAGCGAGGTAAGGCAAGCGTAGGACCTGGTATAAGAGAGATGCCGTAAAGGGGCTACCAGGTACACATAAAATTGGCCATTTTTATGCGCTAAACGCTCTCATTTTTCATATTTCTAGTGCAGTAATGCAGTTCAAATTTCGTATTTCAAGTTTGCATGTTCTGGCGCTGCAGTGTGCTGCCTTATTTACTTAACTATATACGAGTTTGCGACTCTAGGTTCAGCACCTGTTCACACTGAGTCTATGTTTGGATGTGCCGGTCAGGTTTTTGAAATGTATTCTCTAGCCTTCTGATCGTGCACTCCGCCTCCTAGCCACAGGTGTTTTAATTACAGCAGGTGCAATACCCCTCCACAGAGAGAGAGAATTTTAGTCTAGGAAGAGGTTTCACATGTACCTATTCAGATGGAGACGTTTATTCTCAGCGAGGTAAGGCAAGCGTAGGACCTGGTATAAGAGAGATGCCGTAAAGGGGCTACCAGGTACACATAAAATTGGCCATATTTATGCGCTAAACGGTCTCATTTTTCATAATTCTAGTGCAGTAATGCAGTTCAAATTTCGTATTTCAAGTTTGCATGTTCTGGCGCTGCAGTGTGCTGCCTTATTTACTTAACTATATACGAGTTGGCGACTCTAGGTTCAGCACCTGTTCACACTGAGTCTATGTTTGGATGTGCCGGTCAGGTTTTTGAAATGTATTCTCTAGCCTTCTGATCGTGCACTCCGCCTCCTAGCCACAGGTGTTTTAATTACAGCAGGTCCAATACCCCTCCACAGAGAGAGAGAATTTTAGTCTAGGAAGAGGTTTCACATGTACCCATTCAGATGGAGACGTTTATTCTCAGCGAGGTAAGGCAAGCGTAGGACCTGGTATAAGAGAGATGCCGTAAAGGGGCTACCAGGTACACATAAAATTGGCCATTTTTATGCGCTAAACGCTCTAATTTTTCATATTTCTAGTGCAGTAATGCAGTTCAAATTTCGTATTTCAAGTTTGCATGTTCTGGCGCTGCAGTGTGCTGCCTTATTTACTTAACTATATACGAGTTGGCGACTCTAGGTTCAGCACCTGTTCACACTGAGTCTATGTTTGGATGTGCCGGTCAGGTTTTTGAAATGTATTCTCTAGCCTTCTGATCGTGCACTCCGCCTCCTAGCCACAGGTGTTTTAATTACAGCAGGTCCAATACCCCTCCACAGAGAGAGAGAATTTTAGTCTAGGAAGAGGTTTCACATGTACCCATTCAAATGGAGACGTTTATTCTCAGCGAGGTAAGGCAAGCGTAGGACCTGGTATAAGAGAGATGCCGTAAAGGGGCTACCAGGTACACATAAAATTGGCCATTATTATGCGCTAAACGCTCTTATTTTTCATATTTCTAGTGCAGTAATGCAGTTCAAATTTCGTATTTCAAGTTTGCATGTTCTGGCGCTGCAGTGTGCTGCCTTATTTACTTAACTATATACGAGTTGGCGACTCTAGGTTCAGCACCTGCTCACACTGAGTCTATGTTTGGATGTGCCAGTCAGGTTTTTGAAATGTATTCTCTAGCCTTCTGATCGTGCACTCCGCCTCCTAGCCACAGGTGTTTTAATTACAGCAGGTCCAATAGCCCCTCCACAGAGAGAGAGAATTTTAGTCTAGGAAGAGGTGTCACATGTACCCATTCAGATGGAGATGTTTATTCTCAGCGAGGTAAGGCAAGCGTAGGACCTGGTATAAGAGAGATGCCGTAAAGGGGCTACCAGGTACACATAAAATTGGCCATTTTTATGCGCTAAACGCTCTCATTTTTCATATTTCTAGTGCAGTAATGCAGTTCAAATTTCGTATTTCAAGTTTGCATGTTCTGGCGCTGCAGTGTGCTGCCTTATTTACTTAACTATATACGAGTTTGCGACTCTAGGTTCAGCACCTGTTCACACTGAGTCTATGTTTGGATGTGCCGGTCAGGTTTTTGAAATGTATTCTCTAGCCTTCTGATCGTGCACTCCGCCTCCTAGCCACAGGTGTTTTAATTACAGCAGGTGCAATACCCCTCCACAGAGAGAGAGAATTTTAGTCTAGGAAGAGGTTTCACATGTACCTATTCAGATGGAGACGTTTATTCTCAGCGAGGTAAGGCAAGCGTAGGACCTGGTATAAGAGAGATGCCGTAAAGGGGCTACCAGGTACACATAAAATTGGCCATATTTATGCGCTAAACGGTCTCATTTTTCATAATTCTAGTGCAGTAATGCAGTTCAAATTTCGTATTTCAAGTTTGCATGTTCTGGCGCTGCAGTGTGCTGCCTTATTTACTTAACTATATACGAGTTGGCGACTCTAGGTTCAGCACCTGTTCACACTGAGTCTATGTTTGGATGTGCCGGTCAGGTTTTTGAAATGTATTCTCTAGCCTTCTGATCGTGCACTCCGCCTCCTAGCCACAGGTGTTTTAATTACAGCAGGTCCAATACCCCTCCACAGAGAGAGAGAATTTTAGTCTAGGAAGAGGTTTCACATGTACCCATTCAGATGGAGACGTTTATTCTCAGCGAGGTAAGGCAAGCGTAGGACCTGGTATAAGAGAGATGCCGTAAAGGGGCTACCAGGTACACATAAAATTGGCCATTTTTATGCGCTAAACGCTCTAATTTTTCATATTTGTAGTGCAGTAATGCAGTTCAAATTTCGTATTTCAAGTTTGCATGTTCTGGCGCTGCAGTGTGCTGCCTTACTTACTTAACTATATACGAGTTGGCGACTCTAGGTTCAGCACCTGTTCACACTGAGTCTATGTTTGGATGTGCCGGTCAGGTTTTTGAAATGTATTCTCTAGCCTTCTGATCGTGCACTCCGCCTCCTAGCCACAGGTGTTTTAATTACAGCAGGTCCAATACCCCTCCACAGAGAGAGAGAATTTTAGTCTAGGAAGAGGTTTCACATGTACCCATTCAGATGGAGACGTTTATTCTCAGCGAGGTAAGGCAAGCGTAGGACCTGGTATAAGAGAGATGCCGTAAAGGGGCTACCAGGTACACATAAAATTGGCCATTTTTATGCGCTAAACGCTCTTATTTTTCATATTTCTAGTGCAGTAATGCAGTTCAAATTTCGTATTTCAAGTTTGCATGTTCTGGCGCTGCAGTGTGCTGCCTTATTTACTTAACTATATACGAGTTGGCGACTCTAGGTTCAGCACCTGTTCACACTGAGTCTATGTTTGGATGTGCCGGTCAGGTTTTTGAAATGTATTCTCTAGCCTTCTGATCGTGCACTTCGCCTCCTAGCCACAGGTGTTTTAATTACAGCAGGTCCAATACCCCTCCACAGAGAGAGAGAATTTTAGTCTAGGAAGAGGTTTCACATGTACCCATTCAGATGGAGACGTTTATTCTCAGCGAGGTAAGGCAAGCGTAGGACCTGGTATAAGAGAGATGCCGTAAAGGGGCTACCAGGTACACATAAAATTGGCCATTTTTATGCGCTAAACGCTCTTATTTTTCATATTTCTAGTGCAGTAATGCAGTTCAAATTTCGTATTTCAAGTTTGCATGTTCTGGCGCTGCAGTGTGCTGCCTTATTTACTTAACTATATACGAGTTGGCGACTCTAGGTTCAGCACCTGCTCACACTGAGTCTATGTTTGGATGTGCCAGTCAGGTTTTTGAAATGTATTCTCTAGCCTTCTGATTGTGCACTCCGCCTCCTAGCCACAGGTGTTTTAATTACAGCAGGTCCAATACCCCTCCACAGAGAGAGAGAATTTTAGTCTAGGAAGAGGTTTCACATGTACCCATTCAGATGGAGACGTTTATTCTCAGCGAGGTAAGGCAAGCGTAGGACCTGGTATAAGAGAGATGCCGTAAAGGGGCTACCAGGTACACATAAAATTGGCCATTTTTATGCGCTAAACGCTCTAATTTTTCATATTTGTAGTGCAGTAATGCAGTTCAAATTTCGTATTTCAAGTTTGCATGTTCTGGCGCTGCAGTGTGCTGCCTTACTTACTTAACTATATACGAGTTGGCGACTCTAGGTTCAGCACCTGTTCACACTGAGTCTATGTTTGGATGTGCCGGTCAGGTTTTTGAAATGTATTCTCTAGCCTTCTGATCGTGCACTCCGCCTCCTAGCCACAGGTGTTTTAATTACAGCAGGTCCAATACCCCTCCACAGAGAGAGAGAATTTTAGTCTAGGAAGAGGTTTCACATGTACCCATTCAGATGGAGACGTTTATTCTCAGCGAGGTAAGGCAAGCGTAGGACCTGGTATAAGAGAGATGCCGTAAAGGGGCTACCAGGTACACATAAAATTGGCCATTTTTATGCGCTAAACGCTCTTATTTTTCATATTTCTAGTGCAGTAATGCAGTTCAAATTTCGTATTTCAAGTTTGCATGTTCTGGCGCTGCAGTGTGCTGCCTTATTTACTTAACTATATACGAGTTGGCGACTCTAGGTTCAGCACCTGTTCACACTGAGTCTATGTTTGGATGTGCCGGTCAGGTTTTTGAAATGTATTCTCTAGCCTTCTGATCGTGCACTTCGCCTCCTAGCCACAGGTGTTTTAATTACAGCAGGTCCAATACCCCTCCACAGAGAGAGAGAATTTTAGTCTAGGAAGAGGTTTCACATGTACCCATTCAGATGGAGACGTTTATTCTCAGCGAGGTAAGGCAAGCGTAGGACCTGGTATAAGAGAGATGCCGTAAAGGGGCTACCAGGTACACATAAAATTGGCCATTTTTATGCGCTAAACGCTCTTATTTTTCATATTTCTAGTGCAGTAATGCAGTTCAAATTTCGTATTTCAAGTTTGCATGTTCTGGCGCTGCAGTGTGCTGCCTTATTTACTTAACTATATACGAGTTGGCGACTCTAGGTTCGGCACCTGCTCACACTGAGTCTATGTTTGGATGTGCCAGTCAGGTTTTTGAAATGTATTCTCTAGCCTTCTGATTGTGCACTCCGCCTCCTAGCCACAGGTGTTTTAATTACAGCAGGTCCAATAGCCCCTCCACAGAGAGAGAGAATTTTAGTCTAGGAAGAGGTTTCACATGTACCCATTCAGATGGAGACGTTTATTCTCAGCGAGGTAAGGCAAGCGTAGGACCTGGTATAAGAGAGATGCCGTAAAGGGGCTACCAGGTACACATAAAATTGGCCATTTTTATGCGCTAAACGCTCTAATTTTTCATATTTCTAGTGCAGTAATGCAGTTCAAATTTTGTATTTCAAGTTTGCATGTTCTGGCGCTGCAGTGTGCTGCCTTATTTACTTAACTATATACGAGTTGGCGACTCTAGGTTCAGCACCTGTTCACACTGAGTCTATGTTTGGATGTGCCGGTCAGGTTTTTGAAATGTATTCTCTTGCCTTCTGATCGTGCACTCCGCCTCCTAGCCACAGGTGTTTTAATTACAGCAGGTCCAATACCCCTCCACAGAGAGAGAGAATTTTAGTCTAGGAAGAGGTTTCACATGTACCCATTCAGATGGAGACATTTATTCTCAGCGAGGTAAGGCAAGCGTAGGACCTTGTATAAGAGAGATGCCGTAAAGGGGCTACCAGGTACACATAAAATTGGCCATTTTTATGCGCTAAACGCTCTCATTTTTCATATTTCTAGTGCAGTAATGAAGTTCAAATTTCGTATTTCAAGTTTGCATGTTCTGGCGCTGCAGTGTGTTGCCTTATTTACTTAACTATATACGAGTTGGCGACTCTAGGTTCAGCACCTGTTCACACTGAGTCTATGTTTGGATGTGCCGGTCAGGTTTTTGAAATGTATTCTCTAGCCTTCTGATCGTGCAATCCGCCTCCTAGCCACAGGTGTTTTAATTACAGCAGGTCCAATACCCCTCCACAGAGAGAGAGAATTTTAGTCTAGGAAGAGGTTTCACATGTACCCATTCAAATGGAGACGTTTATTCTCAGCGAGGTAAGGCAAGCGTAGGACCTGGTATAAGAGAGATGCCGTAAAGGGGCTACCAGGTGCACATAAAATTGGCCATTTTTATGCGCTAAACGCTCTTATTTTTCATATTTCTAGTGCAGTAATGCAGTTCAAATTTCGTATTTCAAGTTTGCATGTTCTGGCGCTGCAGTGTGCTGCCGTATTTACTTAACTATATACGAGTTGGCGACTCGAGGTTCAGCACCTGCTCACACTGAGTCTATGTTTGGATGTGCCAGTCAGGTTTTTGAAATGTATTCTCTAGCCTTCTGATCGTGCACTCCGCCTACTAGCCACAGGTGTTTTAATTACAGCAGGTCCAATAGCCCCTCCACAGAGAGAGAGAATTTTAGTCTAGGAAGAGGTTTCACATGTACCCATTCAGATGGAGATGTTTATTCTCAGCGAGGTAAGGCAAGCGTAGGACCTGGTATAAGAGAGATGCCGTAAAGGGGCTACCAGGTACACATAAAATTGGCCATTTTTATGCGGTAAACGCTCTCATTTTTCATATTTCTAGTGCAGTAATGCAGTTCAAATTTCGTATTTCAAGTTTGCATGTTCTGTCGCTGCAGTGTGCTGCCTTATTTACTTAACTATATACGAGTTGGCGACTCTAGGTTCAGCACCTGTTCACACTGAGTCTATGTTTGGATGTGCCGGTCAGGTTTTTGAAATGTATTCTCTAGCCTTCTGATCGTGCACTCCGCCTCCTAGCCACAGGTGTTTTAATTACAGCAGGTGCAATACCCCTCCACAGAGAGAGATAATTTTAGTCTAGGAAGAGGTTTCACATGTACCCATTCAGATGGAGACGTTTATTCTCAGCGAGGTAAGGCAAGCGTAGGACCTGGTATAAGAGAGATGCCGTAAAGGGGCTACCAGGTACACATAAAATTGGCCAATTTTATGCGCTATACGCTCTCATTTTTCATATTTCTAGTGCAGTAATGCAGTTCAAATTTCGTATTTCAAGTTTGCATGTTCTGGCGCTGCAGTGTGCTGCCTTATTTACTTAACTATATACGAGTTGGCGACTCTAGGTTCAGCACCTGTTCACACTGAGTCTATGTTTGGATGTCCCGGTCAGGTTTCTGAAATGTATTCTCTAGCCTTCTGATCGTGCACTCCGCCTCCTAGCCACAGGTGTTTTAATTACAGCAGGTGCAATACCCCTCCACAGAGAGAGAGAATTTTAGTCTAGGAAGAGGTTTCACATGTACCCATTCAGATGGAGACGTTTATTCTCAGCGAGGTAAGGCAAGCGTAGGACCTGGTATAAGAGAGATGCCGTAAAGGGGCTACCAGGTACACATAAAATTGGCCATTTTTATGCGCTAAACGGTCTCATTTTTCATAATTCTAGTGCAGTAATGCAGTTCAAATTTCGTATTTCAAGTTTGCATGTTCTGGCGCTGCAGTGTGCTGCCTTATTTACTTAACTATATACGAGTTGGCGACTCTAGGTTCAGCACCTGTTCACACTGAGTCTATGTTTGGATGTGCCGGTCAGGTTTTTGAAATGTATTCTCTAGCCTTCTGATCGTGCACTCCGCCTCCTAGCCACAGGTGTTTTAATTACAGCAGGTCCAATACCCCTCCACAGAGAGAGAGAATTTTAGTCTAGGAAGAGGTTTCACATGTACCCATTCAGATGGAGACGTTTATTCTCAGCGAGGTAAGGCAAGCGTAGGACCTGGTATAAGAGAGATGCCGTAATGGGGCTACCAGGTACACATAAAATTGGCCATTTTTATGCGCTAAACGCTCTAATTTTTCATATTTGTAGTGCAGTAATGCAGTTCAAATTTCGTATTTCAAGTTTGCATGTTCTGGCGCTGCAGTGTGCTGCCTTATTTACTTAACTATATACGAGTTGGCGACTCTAGGTTCAGCACCTGTTCACACTGAGTCTATGTTTTGATGTGCCGGTCAGGTTTTTGAAATGTATTCTCTAGCCTTCTGATCGTGCACTCCGCCTCCTAGCCACAGGTGTTTTAATTACAGCAGGTCCAATACCCCTCCACAGAGAGAGAGAATTTTAGTCTAGGAAGAGGTTTCACATGTACCCATTCAGATGGAGACGTTTATTCTCAGCGAGGTAAGGCAAGCGTAGGACCTGGTATAAGAGAGATGCCGTAAAGGGGCTACCAGGTACACATAAAATTGGCCATTTTTATGCGCTAAACGCTCTCATTTTTCATATTTCTAGTGCAGTAATGAAGTTCAAATTTCGTATTTCAAGTTTGCATGTTCTGGCGCTGCAGTGTGCTGCCTTATTTACTTAACTATATACGAGTTGGCGACTCTAGGTTCAGCACCTGTTCACACTGAGTCTATGTTTGGATGTGCCGGTCAGGTTTTTGAAATGTATTCTCTAGCCTTCTGATCGTGCACTCCGCCTCCTAGCCACAGGTGTTTTAATTACAGCAGGTGCAATACCCCTCCACAGAGAGAGAGAATTTTAGTCTAGGAAGAGTTTCCACATGTACCCATTCAGATGGAGACGTTTATTCTCAGCGAGGTAAGGCAAGCGTAGGACCTGGTATAAGAGAGATGCCGTAAAGGGGCTACCAGGTACACATAAAATTGGCCATTTTTATGCGCTAAACGGTCTCATTTTTCATAATTCTAGTGCAGTAATGCAGTTCAAATTTCGTATTTCAAGTTTGCATGTTCTGGCGCTGCAGTGTGCTGCCTTATTTACTTAACTATATACGAGTTGGCGACTCTAGGTTCAGCACCTGTTCACACTGAGTCTATGTTTGGATGTGCCGGTCAGGTTTTTGAAATGTATTCTCTAGCCTTCTGATCGTGCACTCCGCCTCCTAGCCACAGGTGTTTTAATTACAGCAGGTCCAATACCCCTCCACAGAGAGAGAGAATTTTAGTCTAGGAAGAGGTTTCACATGTACCCATTCAGATGGAGACGTTTATTCTCAGCGAGGTAAGGCAAGCGTAGGACCTGGTATAAGAGAGATGCCGTAAAGGGGCTACCAGGTACACATAAAATTGGCCATTTTTATGCGCTAAACGCTCTTATTTTTCATACTTCTAGTGCAGTAATGCAGTTCAAATTTCGTATTTCAAGTTTGCATGTTCTGGCGCTGCAGTGTGCTGCCTTATTTACTTAACTATATACGAGTTGGCGACTCTAGGTTCAGCACCTGCTCACACTGAGTCTATGTTTGGATGTGCCAGTCAGGTTTTTGAAATGTATTCTCTAGCCTTCTGATCGTGCACTCCGCCTCCTAGCCACAGGTGTTTTAATTACAGCAGGTCCAATACCCCTCCACAGAGAGAGAGAATTTTAGTCTAGGAAGAGGTTTCACATGTACCCATTCAGATGGAGACGTTTATTCTCAGCGAGGTAAGGCAAGCGTAGGACCTGGTATAAGAGAGATGCCGTAAAGGGGCTACCAGGTACACATAAAATTGGCCATTTTTACGAGCTAAACGCTCTCATTTTTCATATTTCTAGTGCAGTAATGCAGTTCAAATTTCGTATTTCAAGTTTGCATGTTCTGGCGCTGCAGTGTGCTGCCTTATTTACTTAACTATATACGAGTTGGCGACTCTAGGTTCAGCACCTGTTCACACTGAGTCTATGTTTGGATGTGCCGGTCAGGTTTTTGAAATGTATTCTCTAGCCTTCTGATCGTGCACTCCGCCTCCTAGCCACAGGTGTTTTAATTACAGCAGGTGCAATACCCCTCCACAGAGAGAGAGAATTTTAGTCTAGGAAGAGGTTTCACATGTACCCATTCAGATGGAGACGTTTATTCTCAGCGAGGTAAGGCAAGCGTAGGACCTGGTATAAGAGAGATGCCGTAAAGGGGCTACCAGGTACACATAAAATTGGCCATTTTTATGCGCTAAACGGTCTCATTTTTCATAATTCTAGTGCAGTAATTCAGTTCAAATTTCGTATTTCAAGTTTGCATGTTCTGGCGCTGTAGTGTGCTGCCTTATTTACTTAACTATATACGAGTTGGCGACTCTAGGTTCAGCACCTGTTCACACTGAGTCTATGTTTGGATGTGCCAGTCAGGTTTTTGAAATGTATTCTCTAGCCTTCTGATCGTGCACTCCGCCTCCTAGCCACAGGTGTTTTAATTACAGCAGGTCCAATACCCCTCCACAGAGAGAGAGAATTTTAGTCTAGGAAGAGGTTTCACATGTACCCATTCAGATGGAGATGTTTATTCTCAGCGAGGTAAGGCAAGCGTAGGACCTGGTATAAGAGAGATGCCGTAAAGGGGCTACCAGGTACACATAAAATTGGCCATTTTTACGCGCTAAACGCTCTCATTTTTCATATTTCTAGTGCAGTAATGCAGTTCAAATTTCGTATTTCAAGTTTGCATGTTCTGGCGCTGCAGTGTGCTGCCTTATTTACTTAACTATATATGAGTTGGCGACTCTAGGTTCAGCACCTGTTCACACTGAGTCTATGTTTGGATGTGCCGGTCAGGTTTTTGAAATGTATTCTCTAGCCTTCTGATCGTGCACTCCGCCTCCTAGCCACAGGTGTTTTAATTACAGCAGGTGCAATACCCCTCCACAGAGAGAGAGAATTTTAGTCTAGGAAGAGGTTTCACATGTACCCATTCAGATGGAGACGTTTATTCTCAGCGAGGTAAGGCAAGCGTAGGACCTGGTATAAGAGAGATGCCGTAAAGGGGCTACCAGGTACACATAAAATTGGCCATTTTTATGCGCTAAACGGTCTCATTTTTCATAATTCTAGTGCAGTAATGCAGTTCAAATTTCGTATTTCAAGTTTGCATGTTCTGGCGCTGCAGTGTGCTGCCTTATTTACTTAACTATATACGAGTTGGCGACTCTAGGTTCAGCACCTGTTCACACTGAGTCTATGTTTGGATGTGCCGGTCAGGTTTTTGAAATGTATTCTCTAGCCTTCTGATCGTGCACTCCGCCTCCTAGCCACAGGTGTTTTAATTACAGCAGGTCCAATACCCCTCTACAGAGAGAGAGAATTTTAGTCTAGGAAGAGGTTTCACATGTACCCATTCAGATGGAGACGTTTATTCTCAGCGAGGTAAGGCAAGCGTAGGACCTGGTATAAGAGAGATGCCGTAAAGGGGCTACCAGGTACACATAAAATTGGCCATTTTTATGCGCTAAACGCTCTAATTTTTCATATTTGTAGTGCAGTAATGCAGTTCAAATTTCGTATTTCAAGTTTGCATGTTCTGGCGCTGCAGTGTGCTGCCTTATTTACTTAACTATATACGAGTTGGCGACTCTAGGTTCAGCACCTGTTCACACTGAGTCTATGTTTGGATGTGCCGGTCAGGTTTTTGAAATGTATTCTCTAGCCTTCTGATCGTGCACTCCGCCTCCTAGCCACAGGTGTTTTAATTACAGCAGGTCCAATACCCCTCCACAGAGAGAGAGAATTTTAGTCTATGGAAGAGGTTTCACATGTACCCATTCAGATGGAGACGTTTATTCTCAGCGAGGTAAGGCAAGCGTAGGACCTGGTATAAGAGAGATGCCGTAAAGGGGCTACCAGGTACACATAAAATTGGCCATTTTTATGCGCTAAACGCTCTCATTTTTCATATTTCTAGTGCAGTAATGCAGTTCAAATTTCGTATTTCAAGTTTGCATGTTCTGGCGCTGCAGTGTGCTGCCTTATTTACTTAACTATATACGAGTTGGCGACTCTAGGTTCAGCACCTGCTCACACTGAGTCTATGTTTGGATGTGCCAGTCAGGTTTTTGAAATGTATTCTCTAGCCTTCTGATCGTGCACTCCGCCTCCTAGCCACAGGTGTTTTAATTACAGCAGGTCCAATACCCCTCCACAGAGAGAGAGAATTTTAGTCTAGGAAGAGGTTTCACATGTACCCATTCAGATGGAGAAGTTTATTCTCAGCGAGGTAAGGCAAGCGTAGGACCTGGTATAAGAGAGATGCCGTAAAGGGGCTACCAGGTACACATAAAATTGGCCATTTTTACGAGCTAAACGCTCTCATTTTTCATATTTCTAGTGCAGTAATGCAGTTCAAATTTCGTATTTCAAGTTTGCATGTTCTGGCGCTGCAGTGTGCTGCCTTATTTACTTAACTATATACGAGTTGGCGACTCTAGGTTCAGCACCTGTTCACACTGAGTCTATGTTTGGATGTGCCGGTCAGGTTTTTGAAATGTATTCTCTAGCCTTCTGATCGTGCACTCCGCCTCCTAGCCACAGGTGTTTTAATTGCAGCAGGTGCAATACCCCTCCACAGAGAGAGAGAATTTTAGTCTAGGAAGAGGTTTCACATGTACCCATTCAGATGGAGACGTTTATTCTCAGCGAGGTAAGGCAAGCGTAGGACCTGGTATAAGAGAGATGCCGTAAAGGGGCTACCAGGTACACATAAAATTGGCCATTTTTATGCGCTAAACGGTCTCATTTTTCATAATTCTAGTGCAGTAATGCAGTTCAAATTTCGTATTTCAAGTTTGCATGTTCTGGCGCTGCAGTGTGCTGCCTTATTTACTTAACTATATACGAGTTGGCGACTCTAGGTTCAGCACCTGTTCACACTGAGTCTATGTTTGGATGTGCCGGTCAGGTTTTTGAAATGTATTCTCTAGCCTTCTGATCGTGCACTCCGCCTCCTAGCCACAGGTGTTTTAATTACAGCAGGTCCAATACCCCTCCACAGAGAGAGAGAATTTTAGTCTAGGAAGAGGTTTCACATGTACCCATTCAGATGGAGACGTTTATTCTCAGCGAGGTAAGGCAAGCGTAGGACCTGGTATAAGAGAGATGCCGTAAAGGGGCTACCAGGTACACATAAAATTGGCCATTTTTATGCGCTAAACGCTCTAATTTTTCATATTTGTAGTGCAGTAATGCAGTTCAAATTTCGTATTTCAAGTTTGCATGTTCTGGCGCTGCAGTGTGCTGCCTTATTTACTTAACTATATACGAGTTGGCGACTCTAGGTTCAGCACCTGTTCACACTGAGTCTATGTTTGGATGTGCCGGTCAGGTTTTTGAAATGTATTCTCTAGCCTTCTGATCGTGCACTCCGCCTCCTAGCCACAGGTGTTTTAATTACAGCAGGTGCAATACCCCTCCACAGAGAGAGAGAATTTTAGTCTAGGAAGAGGTTTCACATGTACCCATTCAGATGGAGACGTTTATTCTCAGCGAGGTAAGGCAAGCGTAGGACCTGGTGTAAGAGAGATGCCGTAAAGGGGCTACCAGGTACACATAAAATTGGCCATTTTTACGCGCTAAACGCTCTAATTTTTCATATTTGTAGTGCAGTAATGCAGTTCAAATTTCGTATTTCAAGTTTGCATGTTCTGGCGCTGCAGTGTGCTGCCTTATTTACTTAACTATATACGAGTTTGCGACTCTAGGTTCAGCACCTGTTCACACTGAGTCTATGTTTGGATGTGCCGGTCAGGTTTTTGAAATGTATTCTCTAGCCTTCTGATCGTGCACTCCGCCTCCTAGCCACAGGTGTTTTAATTACAGCAGGTGCAATACCCCTCCACAGAGAGAGAGAATTTTAGTCTAGGAAGAGGTTTCACATGTACCCATTCAGATGGAGACGTTTATTCTCAGCGAGGTAAGGCAAGCGTAGGACCTGGTATAAGAGAGATGCCGTAAAGGGGCTACCAGGTACACATAAAATTGGCCATTTTTACGAGCTAAACGCTCTCATTTTTCATATTTCTAGTGCAGTAATGCAGTTCAAATTTCGTATTTCAAGTTTGCATGTTCTGGCGCTGCAGTGTGCTGCCTTATTTACTTAACTATATACGAGTTGGCGACTCTAGGTTCAGCACCTGTTCACACTGAGTCTATGTTTGGATGTGCCGGTCAGGTTTTTGAAATGTATTCTCTAGCCTTCTGATCGTGCACTCCGCCTCCTAGCCACAGGTGTTTTAATTACAGCAGGTGCAATACCCCTCCACAGAGAGAGAGAGTTTTAGTCTAGGAAGAGGTTTCACATGTACCCATTCAGATGGAGACGTTTATTCTCAGCGAGGTAAGGCAAGCGTAGGACCTGGTATAAGAGAGATGCCGTAAAGGGGCTACCAGGTACACATAAAATTGGCCATTTTTATGCGCTAAACGCTCTAATTTTTCATATTTGTAGTGCAGTAATGCAGTTCAAATTTCGTATTTCAAGTTTGCATGTTCTGGCGCTGCAGTGTGCTGCCTTATTTACTTAACTATATACGAGTTGGCGACTCTAGGTTCAGCACCTGCTCACACTGAGTCTATGTTTGGATGTGCCGGTCAGGTTTTTGAAATGTATTCTCTAGCCTTCTGATCGTGCACTCCGCCTCCTAGCCACAGGTGTTTTAATTACAGCAGGTGCAATACCCCTCCACAGAGAGAGAGAGTTTTAGTCTAGGAAGAGGTTTCACATGTACCCATTCAGATGGAGACGTTTATTCTCAGCGAGGTAAGGCAAGCGTAGGACCTGGTATAAGAGAGATGCCGTAAAGGGGCTACCAGGTACACATAAAATTGGCCATTTTTACGCGCTAAACGTTCTAATTTTTCATATTTGTAGTGCAGTAATGCAGTTCAAATTTCGTATTTCAAGTTTGCATGTTCTGGCGCTGCAGTGTGCTGCCTTATTTACTTAACTATATACGAGTTTGCGACTCTAGGTTCAGCACCTGTTCACACTGAGTCTATGTTTGGATGTGCCGGTCAGGTTTTTGAAATGTATTCTCTAGCCTTCTGATCGTGCACTCCGCCTCCTAGCCACAGGTGTTTTAATTACAGCAGGTGCAATACCCCTCCACAGAGAGAGAGAATTTTAGTCTAGGAAGAGGTTTCACATGTACCCATTCAGATGGAGACGTTTATTCTCAGCGAGGTAAGGCAAGCGTAGGACCTGGTATAAGAGAGATGCCGTAAAGGGGCTACCAGGTACACATAAAATTGGCCATTTTTACGAGCTAAACGCTCTCATTTTTCATATTTCTAGTGCAGTAATGCAGTTCAAATTTCGTATTTCAAGTTTGCATGTTCTGGCGCTGCAGTGTGCTGCCTTATTTACTTAACTATATACGAGTTGGCGACTCTAGGTTCAGCACCTGTTCACACTGAGTCTATGTTTGGATGTGCCGGTCAGGTTTTTGAAATGTATTCTCTTGCCTTCTGATCGTGCACTCCGCCTCCTAGCCACAGGTGTTTTAATTACAGCAGGTCCAATACCCCTCCACAGAGAGAGAGAATTTTAGTCTAGGAAGAGGTTTCACATGTACCCATTCAGATGGAGACGTTTATTCTCAGCAAGGTAAGGCAAGCGTAGGACCTGGTATAAGAGAGATGCCGTAAAGGGGCTACCAGGTACACATAAAATTGGCCATTTTTATGCGCTAAACGCTCTAATTTTTCATATTTGTAGTGCAGTAATGCAGTTCAAATTTCGTATTTCAAGTTTGCATGTTCTGGCGCTGCAGTGTGCTGCCTTATTTACTTAACTATATACGAGTTGGCGACTCTAGGTTCAGCACCTGTTCACACTGAGTCTATGTTTGGATGTGCCGGTCAGGTTTTTGAAATGTATTCTCTAGCCTTCTGATCGTGCACTCCGCCTCCTAGCCACAGGTGTTTTAATTACAGCAGGTGCAATACCCCTCCACAGAGAGAGAGAATTTTAGTCTAGGAAGAGGTTTCACATGTACCCATTCAGATGGAGACGTTTATTCTCAGCGAGGTAAGGCAAGCGTAGGACCTGGTATAAGAGAGATGCCGTAAAGGTGCTACCAGGTACACATAAAATTGGCCATTTTTATGCGCTAAACGGTCTCATTTTTCATAATTCTAGTGCAGTAATGCAGTTCAAATTTCGTATTTCAAGTTTGCATGTTCTGGCTCTGCAGTGTGCTGCCTTATTTACTTAACTATATACGAGTTGGCGACTCTAGGTTCAGCACCTGTTCACACTGAGTCTATGTTTGGATGTGCCGGTCAGGTTTTTGAAATGTATTCTCTAGCCTTCTGATCGTGCACTCCGCCTCCTAGCCACAGGTGTTTTAATTACAGCAGGTCCAATACCCCTCCACAGAGAGAGAGAATTTTAGTCTAGGAAGAGGTTTCACATGTACCCATTCAGATGGAGACGTTTATTCTCAGCGAGGTAAGGCAAGCGTAGGACCTGGTATAAGAGAGATGCCGTAAAGGGGCTACCAGGTACACATAAAATTGGCCATTTTTATGCGCTAAACGCTCTAATTTTTCATATTTGTAGTGCAGTAATGCAGTTCAAATTTCGTATTTCAAGTTTGCATGTTCTGGCGCTGCAGTGTGCTGCCTTATTTACTTAACTATATACGAGTTGGCGACTCTAGGTACAGCACCTGTTCACACTGAGTCTATGTTTGGATGTGCCGGTCAGGTTTTTGAAATGTATTCTCTAGCCTTCTGATCGTGCACTCCGCCTCCTAGCCACAGGTGTTTTAATTACAGCAGGTGCAATACCCCTCCACAGAGAGAGAGAATTTTAGTCTAGGAAGAGGTTTCACATGTACCCATTCAGATGGAGACGTTTATTCTCAGCGAGGTAAGGCAAGCGTAGGACCTGGTATAAGAGAGATGCCGTAAAGGGGCTACCAGGTACACATAAAATTGGCCATTTTTACGCGCTAAACGCTCTAATTTTTCATATTTCTAGTGCAGTAATGCAGTTCAAATTTCGTATTTCAAGTTTGCATGTTCTGGCGCTGCAGTGTGCTGCCTTATTTACTTAACTATATACGAGTTGGCGACTCTAAGTTCAGCACCTGTTCACACTGAGTCTATGTTTGGATGTGCCGGTCAGGTTTTTGAAATGTATTCTCTAGCCTTCTGATCGTGCACTCCGCCTCCTAGCCACAGGTGTTTTAATTACAGCAGGTCCAATACCCCTCCACAGAGAGAGAGAATTTTAGTCTAGGAAGAGGTTTCACATGTACCCATTCAGATGGAGACGTTTATTCTCAGCGAGGTAAGGCAAGCGTAGGACCTGGTATAAGAGAGATGCCGTAAAGGGGCTACCAGGTACACATAAAATTGGCCATTTTTATGCGCTAAACGCTCTTATTTTTCATATTTCTAGTGCAGTAATGCAGTTCAAATTTCGTATTTCAAGTTTGCATGTTCTGGCGCTGCAGTGTGCTGCCTTATTTACTTAACTATATACGAGTTGGCGACTCTAGGTTCAGCACCTGCTCACACTGAGTCTATGTTTGGATGTGCCGGTCAGGTTTTTGAAATGTATTCTCTAGCCTTCTGATCGTGCACTCCGCCTCCTAGCCACAGGTGTTTTAATTACAGCAGGTCCAATACCCCTCCACAGAGAGAGAGAATTTTAGTCTAGGAAAAGGTTTCACATGTACCCATTCAGATGGAGATGTTTATTCTCAGCGAGGTAAGGCAAGTGTAGGACCTGGTATAAGAGAGATGCCGTAAAGGGGCTACCAGGTACACATAAAATTGGCCATTTTTACGCGCTAAACGCTCTCATTTTTCATATTTCTAGTGCAGTAATGCAGTTCAAATTTCGTATTTCAAGTTTGCATGTTCTGGCGCTGCAGTGTGCTGCCTTATTTACTTAACTATATACGAGTTGGCGACTCTAGGTTCAGCACCTGTTCACACTGAGTCTATGTTTGGATGTGCCGGTCAGGTTTTTGAAATGTATTCTCTAGCCTTCTGATCGTGCACTCCGCCTCCTAGCCACAGGTGTTTTAATTACAGCAGGTGCAATACCCCTCCACAGAGAGAGAGAATTTTAGTCTAGGAAGAGGTTTCACATGTACCCATTCAGATGGAGACGTTTATTCTCAGCGAGGTAAGGCAAGCGTAGGACCTGGTATAAGAGAGATGCCGTAAAGGGGCTACCAGGTACACATAAAATTGGCCATTTTTATGCGCTAAACGGTCTCATTTTTCATAATTCTAGTGCAGTAATGCAGTTCAAATTTCGTATTTCAAGTTTGCATGTTCTGGCGCTGCAGTGTGCTGCCTTATTTACTTAACTATATACGAGTTGGCGACTCTAGGTTCAGCACCTGTTCACACTGAGTCTATGTTTGGATGTGCCGGTCAGGTTTTTGAAATGTATTCTCTAGCCTTCTGATCGTGCACTCCGCCTCCTAGCCACAGGTGTTTTAATTACAGCAGGTCCAATACCCCTCTACAGAGAGAGAGAATTTTAGTCTAGGAAGAGGTTTCACATGTACCCATTCAGATGGAGACGTTTATTCTCAGCGAGGTAAGGCAAGCGTAGGACCTGGTATAAGAGAGATGCCGTAAAGGGGCTACCAGGTACACATAAAATTGGCCATTTTTATGCGCTAAACGCTCTAATTTTTCATATTTGTAGTGCAGTAATGCAGTTCAAATTTCGTATTTCAAGTTTGCATGTTCTGGCGCTGCAGTGTGCTGCCTTATTTACTTAACTATATACGAGTTGGCGACTCTAGGTTCAGCACCTGCTCACACTGAGTCTATGTTTGGATGTGCCAGTCAGGTTTTTGAAATGTATTCTCTAGCCTTCTGATCGTGCACTCCGCCTCCTAGCCACAGGTGTTTTAATTACAGCAGGTCCAATACCCCTCCACAGAGAGAGAGAATTTTAGTCTAGGAAGAGGTTTCACATGTACCCATTCAGATGGAGACGTTTATTCTCAGCGAGGTAAGGCAAGCGTAGGACCTGGTATAAGAGAGATGCCGTAAAGGGGCTACCAGGTACACATAAAATTGGCCATTTTTACGAGCTAAACGCTCTAATTTTTCATATTTGTAGTGCAGTAATGCAGTTCAAATTTCGTATTTCAAGTTTGCATGTTCTGGCGCTGCAGTGTGCTGCCTTATTTACTTAACTATATACGAGTTGGCGACTCTAGGTTCAGCACCTGTTCACACTGAGTCTATGTTTGGATGTGCCGGTCAGGTTTTTGAAATGTATTCTCTAGCCTTCTGATCGTGCACTCCGCCTCCTAGCCACAGGTGTTTTAATTACAGCAGGTGCAATACCCCTCCACAGAGAGAGAGAATTTTAGTCTAGGAAGAGGTTTCACATGTACCTATTCAGATGGAGACGTTTATTCTCAGCGAGGTAAGGCAAGCGTAGGACCTGGTATAAGAGAGATGCCGTAAAGGGGCTACCAGGTACACATAAAATTGGCCATATTTATGCGCTAAACGGTCTCATTTTTCATAATTCTAGTGCAGTAATGCAGTTCAAATTTCGTATTTCAAGTTTGCATGTTCTGGCGCTGCAGTGTGCTGCCCTATTTACTTAAATATATACGAGTTGGCGACTCTGGGTTCAGCACCTGTTCACACTGTGTCTATGTTTGGATGTGCAGATCAGGTTTTTTGAAATGTATTCTCTAGCCTTCTGATCGTGCACTCCCCGCCTCCTAGCTTCAGGTGTTTTAATTATAATAGGTCCAATACCCCTCCACAGTGAGAGAGAATTTGAGTCCAAGGAGAGGTTTCACATGTACCCATTCAGATGGAGACGTTTATTCTCAGAGAGGTAGGTCAAGCGTAGGGCCTCGTATAAGAGAGATGCCTTATCGTGGCTACGAGGTACACATAAAATTGGCCATTTTTATGCGCTAAAAGCTCTCATTTTTCATATTTTCAGTGCAGTAATGCAGTTCAAATTTTGTGTTTTCAAGTTTGCATGTTTTGGCGCTGCAGTGTGCTGCCCTATTTACTTAAATATATACGAGTTGGCGACTCTGGGTTCAGCACCTGTTCACACTGTGTCTATGTTTGGATGTGCAGATCAGGTTTTTTGAAATGTATTCTCTAGCCTTCTGATCGTGCACTCCCCGCCTCCTAGCTTCAGGTGTTTTAATTATAATAGGTCCAATACCCCTCCACAGTGAGAGAGAATTTGAGTCCAAGGAGAGGTTTCACATGTACCCATTCAGATGGAGACGTTTATTCTCAGAGAGGTAGGTCAAGCGTAGGGCCTCGTATAAGAGAGATGCCTTATCGTGGCTACGAGGTACACATAAAATTGGCCATTTTTATGCGCTAAAAGCTCTCATTTTTCATATTTTCAGTGCAGTAATGCAGTTCAAATTTTGTGTTTTCAAGTTTGCATGTTTTGGCGCTGCAGTGTGCTGCCCTATTTACTTAAATATATACGAGTTGGCGACTCTGGGTTCAGCACCTGTTCACACTGTGTCTATGTTTGGATGTGCAGATCAGGTTTTTTGAAATGTATTCTCTAGCCTTCTGATCGTGCACTCCCCGCCTCCTAGCTTCAGGTGTTTTAATTATAATAGGTCCAATACCCCTCCACAGTGAGAGAGAATTTGAGTCCAAGGAGAGGTTTCACATGTACCCATTCAGATGGAGACGTTTATTCTCAGAGAGGTAGGTCAAGCGTAGGGCCTCGTATAAGAGAGATGCCTTATCGTGGCTACGAGGTACACATAAAATTGGCCATTTTTATGCGCTAAAAGCTCTCATTTTTCATATTTTCAGTGCAGTAATGCAGTTCAAATTTTGTGTTTTCAAGTTTGCATGTTTTGGCGCTGCAGTGTGCTGCCCTATTTACTTAAATATATACGAGTTGGCGACTCTGGGTTCAGCACCTGTTCACACTGTGTCTATGTTTGGATGTGCAGATCAGGTTTTTTGAAATGTATTCTCTAGCCTTCTGATCGTGCACTCCCCGCCTCCTAGCTTCAGGTGTTTTAATTATAATAGGTCCAATACCCCTCCACAGTGAGAGAGAATTTGAGTCCAAGGAGAGGTTTCACATGTACCCATTCAGATGGAGACGTTTATTCTCAGAGAGGTAGGTCAAGCGTAGGGCCTCGTATAAGAGAGATGCCTTATCGTGGCTACGAGGTACACATAAAATTGGCCATTTTTATGCGCTAAAAGCTCTCATTTTTCATATTTTCAGTGCAGTAATGCAGTTCAAATTTTGTGTTTTCAAGTTTGCATGTTTTGGCGCTGCAGTGTGCTGCCCTATTTACTTAAATATATACGAGTTGGCGACTCTGGGTTCAGCACCTGTTCACACTGTGTCTATGTTTGGATGTGCAGATCAGGTTTTTTGAAATGTATTCTCTAGCCTTCTGATCGTGCACTCCCCGCCTCCTAGCTTCAGGTGTTTTAATTATAATAGGTCCAATACCCCTCCACAGTGAGAGAGAATTTGAGTCCAAGGAGAGGTTTCACATGTACCCATTCAGATGGAGACGTTTATTCTCAGAGAGGTAGGTCAAGCGTAGGGCCTCGTATAAGAGAGATGCCTTATCGTGGCTACGAGGTACACATAAAATTGGCCATTTTTATGCGCTAAAAGCTCTCATTTTTCATATTTTCAGTGCAGTAATGCAGTTCAAATTTTGTGTTTTCAAGTTTGCATGTTTTGGCGCTGCAGTGTGCTGCCCTATTTACTTAAATATATATGAGTTGGCAACTCTGGGTTCAGCACCTGTTCACACTGTGTCTATGTTTGGATGTGCAGATCAGGTTTTTTGAAATGTATTCTCTAGCCTTCTGATCGTGCACTCCCCGCCTCCTAGCTTCAGGTGTTTTAATTATAATAGGTCCAATACCCCTCCACAGTGAGAGAGAATTTGAGTCCAAGGAGAGGTTTCACATGTACCCATTCAGATGGAGACGTTTATTCTCAGAGAGGTAGGTCAAGCGTAGGGCCTCGTATAAGAGAGATGCCTTATCGTGGCTACGAGGTACACATAAAATTGGCCATTTTTATGCGCTAAAAGCTCTCATTTTTCATATTTTCAGTGCAGTAATGCAGTTCAAATTTTGTGTTTTCAAGTTTGCATGTTTTGGCGCTGCAGTGTGCTGCCCTATTTACTTAAATATATACGAGTTGGCGACTCTGGGTTCAGCACCTGTTCACACTGTGTCTATGTTTGGATGTGCAGATCAGGTTTTTTGAAATGTATTCTCTAGCCTTCTGATCGTGCACTCCCCGCCTCCTAGCTTCAGGTGTTTTAATTATAATAGGTCCAATACCCCTCCACAGTGAGAGAGAATTTGAGTCCAAGGAGAGGTTTCACATGTACCCATTCAGATGGAGACGTTTATTCTCAGAGAGGTAGGTCAAGCGTAGGGCCTCGTATAAGAGAGATGCCTTATCGTGGCTACGAGGTACACATAAAATTGGCCATTTTTATGCGCTAAAAGCTCTCATTTTTCATATTTTCAGTGCAGTAATGCAGTTCAAATTTCGTATTTCAAGTTTGCATGTTCTGGCGCTGCAGTGTGCTGCCTTATTTACTTAACTATATACGAGTTGGCGACTCTAGGTTCAGCACCTGCTCACACTGAGTCTATGTTTGGATGTGCCGGTCAGGTTTTTGAAATGTATTCTCTAGCCTTCTGATCGTGCACTCCGCCTCCTAGCCACAGGTGTTTTAATTACAGCAGGTCCAATACCCCTCCACAGAGAGAGAGAATTTTAGTCTAAGAAGAGGTTTCACATGTACCCATTCAGATGGAGATGTTTATTCTCAGCGAGGTAAGGCAAGCGTAGGACCTGGTATAAGAGAGATGCCGTAAAGGGGCTACCAGGTACACATAAAATTGGCCATTTTTACGCGCTAAACGCTCTCATTTTTCATATTTCTAGTGCAGTAATGCAGTTCAAATTTCGTATTTCAAGTTTGCATGTTCTGGCGCTGCAGTGTGCTGCCTTATTTACTTAACTATATACGAGTTGGCGACTCTAGGTTCAGCACCTGTTCACACTGAGTCTATGTTTGGATGTGCCGGTCAGGTTTTTGAAATGTATTCTCTTGCCTTCTGATCGTGCACTCCGCCTCCTAGCCACAGGTGTTTTAATTACAGCAGGTCCAATACCCCTCCACAGAGAGAGAGAATTTTAGTCTAGGAAGAGGTTTCACATGTACCCATTCAGATGGAGACGTTTATTCTCAGCGAGGTAAGGCAAGCGTAGGACCTGGTATAAGAGAGATGCCGTAAAGGGGCTACCAGGTACACATAAAATTGGCCATTTTTATGCGCTAAACGCTCTCATTTTTCATATTTCTAGTGCAGTAATGCAGTTCAAATTTCGTATTTCAAGTTTGCATGTTCTGACGCTGCAGTGTGCTGCCTTATTTAATTAACTATATACGAGTTGGCGACTCTAGGTTCAGCACCTGCTCACACTGAGTCTATGTTTGGATGTGCCGGTCAGGTTTTTGAAATGTATTCTCTAGCCTTCTGATCGTGCACTCCGCCTCCTAGCCACAGGTGTTTTAATTACAGCAGGTCCAATACCCCTCCACAGAGAGAGAGAATTTTAGTCTAGGAAGAGGTTTCACATGTACCCATTCAGATGGAGACGTTTATTCTCAGCGAGGTAAGGCAAGCGTAGGACCTGGTATAAGAGAGATGCCGTAAAGGGGCTACCAGGTACACATAAAATTGGCCATTTTTATGCGCTAAACGCTCTCATTTTTCATATTTCTAGTGCAGTAATGCAGTTCAAATTTCGTATTTCAAGTTTGCATGTTCTGGCGCTGCAGTGTGCTGCCTTATTTACTTAACTATATACGAGTTGGCGACTCTAGGTTCAGCACCTGTTCACACTGAGTCTATGTTTGGATGTGCCGGTCAGGTTTTTGAAATGTATTCTCTAGCCTTCTGATCGTGCACTCCGCCTCCTAGCCACAGGTGTTTTAATTACAGCAGGTCCAATACCCCACCACAGAGAGAGAGAATTTTAGTCTAGGAAGAGGTTTCACATGTACCCATTCAGATGGAGACGTTTATTCTCAGCGAGGTAAGGCAAGCGTAGGACCTGGTATAAGAGAGATGCCGTAAAGGGGCTACCAGGTACACATAAAATTGGCCATTTTTACGCGCTAAACGCTCTCATTTTTCATATTTCTAGTGCAGTAATGCAGTTCAAATTTCGTATTTCAAGTTTGCATGTTCTGGCGCTGCAGTGTGCTGCCTTATTTACTTAACTATATACGAGTTGGCGACTCTAGGTTCAGCACCTGTTCACACTGAGTCTATGTTTGGATGTGCCGGTCAGGTTTTTGAAATGTATTCTCTTGCCTTCTGATCGTGCACTCCGCCTCCTAGCCACAGGTGTTTTAATTACAGCAGGTCCAATACCCCTCCACAGAGAGAGAGAATTTTAGTCTAGGAAGAGGTTTCACATGTACTCATTCAGATGGAGACGTTTATTCTCAGCGAGGTAAGGCAAGCGTAGGACCTGGTATAAGAGAGATGCCGTAAAGGGGCTACCAGGTACACATAAAATTGGCCATTTTTATGCGCTAAACGCTCTCATTTTTCATATTTCTAGTGCAGTAATGCAGTTCAAATTTCGTATTTCAAGTTTGCATGTTCTGGCGCTGCAGTGTGCTGCCTTAATTACTTAACTATATACGAGTTGGCGACTCTAGGTTCAGCACCTGTTCACACTGAGTCTATGTTTGGATGTGCCGGTCAGGTTTTTGAAATGTATTCTCTAGCCTTCTGATCGTGCACTCCGCCTCCTAGCCACAGGTGTTTTAATTACAGCAGGTCCAATACCGCTCCACAGAGAGAGAGAATTTTAGTCTAGGAAGAGTTTCACATGTACCCATTCAGATGGAGACGTTTATTCTCAGCGAGGTAAGGCAAGCGTAGGACCTGGTATAAGAGAGATGCCGTAAAGGGGCTACCAGGTACACATAAAATTGGCCATTTTTATGCGCTAAACGGTCTCATTTTTCATAATTCTAGTGCAGTAATGCAGTTCAAATTTCGTATTTCAAGTTTGCATGTTCTGGCGCTGCAGTGTGCTGCCTTATTTACTTAACTATATACGATTTGGCGACTCTAGGTTCAGCACCTGCTCACACTGAGTCTATGTTTGGATGTGCCGGTCAGGTTTTTGAAATGTATTCTCTAGCCTTCTGATCGTGCACTCCGCCTCCTAGCCACAGGTGTTTTAATTACAGCAGGTCCAATAGCCCATCCACAGAGAGAGAGAATTTTAGTCTAGGAAGAGGTTTCACATGTACCCATTCAGATGGAGACGTTTATTCTCAGCGAGGTAAGGCAAGCGTAGGACCTGGTATAAGAGAGATGCCGTAAAGGGGCTACCAGGTACACATAAAATTGGCCATTTTTATGCGCTAAACGCTCTCATTTTTCATATTTCTAGTGCAGTAATGCAGTTCAAATTTCGTATTTCAAGTTTGCATGTTCTGGCGTTGCAGTGTGCTGCCTTATTTACTTAACTATATACGAGTTGGCGACTCTAGGTTCAGCACCTGTTCACACTGAGTCTATGTTTGGATGTGCCGGTCAGGTTTTTGAAATGTATTCTCTAGCCTTCTGATCGTGCACTCCGCCTCCTAGCCACAGGTGTTTTAATTACAGCAGGTCCAATACCCCTCCACAGAGAGAGAGAATTTTAGTCTAGGAAGAGGTTTCACATGTACCCATTCAGATGGAGACGTTTATTCTCAGCGAGGTAAGGCAAGCGTAGCACCTGGTATAAGAGAGATGCCGTAAAGGGGCTACCAGGTACACATAAAATTGGCCATTTTTACGCGCTAAACGCTCTCATTTTTCATATTTCTAGTGCAGTAATGCAGTTCAAATTTTGTATTTCAAGTTTGCATGTTCTGGCGCTGCAGTGTGCTGCCTTATTTACTTAACTATATACGAGTTGGCGACTCTAGGTTCAGCACCTGTTCACACTGAGTCTATGTTTGGATGTGCCTGTCAGGTTTTTGAAATGTATTCTCTTGCCTTCTGATCGTGCACTCCGCCTCCTAGCCACAGGTGTTTTAATTACAGCAGGTCCAATACCCCTCCACAGAGAGAGAGAATTTTAGTCTAGGAAGAGGTTTCACATGTACCCATTCAGATGGAGACGTTTATTCTCAGCGAGGTAAGGCAAGCGTAGGACCTGGTATAAGAGAGATGCCGTAAAGGGGCTACCAGGTACACATAAAATTGGCCATTTTTATGCGCTAAACGCTCTCATTTTTCATATTTCTAGTGCAGTAATGCAGTTCAAATTTCGTATTTCAAGTTTGCATGTTCTGGCGCTGCAGTGTGCTGCCTTATTTACTTAACTATATACGAGTTGGCGACTCTAGGTTCAGCACCTGTTCACACTGAGTCTATGTTTGGATGTGCCGGTCAGGTTTTTGAAATGTATTCTCTAGCCTTCTGATCGTGCACTCCGCCTCCTAGCCACAGGTGTTTTAATTACAGCAGGTCCAATACCCCTCCACAGAGAGAGAGAATTTTAGTCTAGGAAGAGGTTTCACATGTACCCATTCATATGGAGTCATTTATTCTCAGCGAGGTAAGGCAAGCGTAGGACCTGGTATAAGAGAGATGCCGTAAAGGGGCTACCAGGTACACATAAAATTGGCCATTTTTATGCGCTAAACGCTCTCATTTTTCATATTTCTAGTGCAGTAATGCAGTTCACATTTCGTATTTCAAGTTTGCATGTTCTGGCGCTGCAGTGTGCTGCCTTATTTACTTAACTATATATGAGTTGGCGACTCTAGGTTCAGCACCTGTTCACACTGAGTCTATGTTTGGATGTGACGGTCAGGTTTTTGAAATGTATTCTCTAGCCTTCTGATCGTGCACTCCGCCTCCTAGCCACAGGTGTTTTAATTACAGCAGGTCCAATAGCCCCTCCACAGAGAGAGAGAATTTTAGTCTAGGAAGAGGTTTCACATGTACCCATTCAGATGGAGACGTTTATTCTCAGCGAGGTAAGGCAAGCGTGGGACCTGGTATAAGAGAGATGCCGTAAAGGGGCTACCAGGTACACATAAAATTGGCCATTTTTATGCGCTAAACGCTCTCATTTTTCATATTTCTAGTGCAGTAATGCAGTTCAAATTTCGTATTTCAAGTTTGCATGTTCTGGCGCTGCAGTGTGCTGCCTTATTTACTTAACTATATACGTGTTGGCGACTCTAGGTTCAGCACCTGTTCACACTGAGTCTATGTTTGGATGTGCCGGTCAGGTTTTTGAAATGTATTCTCTAGCCTTCTGATCGTGCACTCCGCCTCCTAGCCACAGGTGTTTTAATTACAGCAGGTCCAATACCCCTCCACAGAGAGAGAGAATTTTAGTCTAGGAAGAGGTTTCACATGTACCCATTCAGATGGAGACGTTTATTCTCAGCGAGGTAAGGCAAGCGTAGGACCTGGTATAAGAGAGATGCCGTAAAGGGGCTACCAGGTACACATAAAATTGGCCATATTTATGCGCTAAACGGTCTCATTTTTCATAATTCTAGTGCAGTAATGCAGTTCAAATTTCGTATTTCAAGTTTGCATGTTCTGACGCTGCAGTGTGCTGCCTTATTTACTTAACTATATACGAGTTGGCTACTCTAGGTTCAGCACCTGTTCACACTGAGTCTATGTTTGGATGTGCCGGTCAGGTTTTTGAAATGTATTCTCTAGCCTTCTGATCGTGCACTCCGCCTCCTAGCCACAGGTGTTTTAATTACAGCAGGTCCAATACCCCTCCACAGAGAGAGAGAATTTTAGTCTAGGAAGAGGTTTCACATGTACCCATTCAGATGGAGACGTTTATTCTCAGCGAGGTAAGGCAAGCGTAGGACCTGGTATAAGAGAGATGCCGTAAAGAGGCTACCAGGTACACATAAAATTGGCCATTTTTATGCGCTAAACGCTCTCATTTTTCATATTTCTAGTGCAGTAATGCAGTTCAAATTTCGTATTTCAAGTTTGCATGTTCTGGCGCTGCAGTGTGCTGCCTTATTTACTTAACTATATACGAGTTGGCGACTCTAGGTTCAGCACCTGTTCACACTGAGTCTATGTTTGGATGTGCCGGTCAGGTTTTTGAAATGTTCAAAATTCCAAGACCTCAGTGACCTCCTATTAGAGCTCCAGCTGACCAAAGCAGATACGCACCTACCTGGCCTCAGCTACCTGAACACTGCTTATGAGGTAAACTCAACTGTTTCTAGGCTACCTTACAATATTCAAGAAAGGTGGACCACACTTGGGTTAACGAGCAAAATAGAAAACCAAGTCTACTTTCCTCCATTTTCCTATTGCTGTGAGGTTATCAAAAATATTGCAGAGTGTAAGGCTGCCGTCACACTAGCAGTATTTGGTCAGTATTTTACATCAGTATTTGTAGCCAAAACCAGGAGTGGAACAATCAGAGGAAAAGTATAATAGAAACATATGCACCACGTCTGTATTTATCACCCACTCCTAGTTTTGGCTTACAAATACTGATGTAAAATACTGACCAAATACTGCTAGTGTGACGGCAGCCTAAGAGTGATCCAAGCTTTTCCAACGGAGAAGTCAGTGGCCCTGGTTTATGATCTCCTAAATTTGAAAGTTCACATGCTAATAACAGAAACCATAGCGGTCCACTGTCAGTCAAGAAGACTCATGTTCTTCCCACACCTTCATCATCTCCAGACAAGAGCAATAAATGTGAAAAGGTTTAAAACCCTAATCGACTGTCTCCCATTCATAAGAAGCTACATCCCCTAGAGAAGTGCATAGGCTTCAGAAAGAAACCGCTCCAGAAATGCAAGGAGATGCTAAAGAACTTTGAGCTATGTTACAGACTTGCTTCTACTGAACACTTTGCTAAAGACTCTAAAATTGCTATTAAATGTTTGGAGAGCTAAAGTAAGGATCATGTACAAGTGCTCCATCCCAACCTAACTCTACAGAGCTTACACCTTCTCCCACAACAAGGCATGGCAGGGAGGATGCAGGTCAAGCAGCGAGTTCTATCACAATATCTTCTTTATGCACACAAGTCGGCAGAGATGGCCTCTGGGACGAATCGTGTGCAAAAATATACATGAATATACATCCCAAGGGTCAACCAGAGAAAACCGCAAAGGTGTATGTCACCCTGGATGATCAGAGTAACAGATCACTTGCAAGGTCAGAACTCTTTGATCTGTTTAACTTAAAGGGAAATGATCACCCCTACCCCCTAAGTACCTTTAATGGTGTTACGGGGGTCTCTGGGAGAAGAACCAATGGACTCATAGTATCTTCTATCAAGAACAAAGTGGAGATGACCCTACCCACTCTTGTCAAGTTCAGCCAGATATCATTAAACAGAGAGGAGATCCCAACCCCAGAGGATGCTCTTCATCACCCTCATCTAAAGACTATAACCAACAAGATACCAGCTCTTGACAACAGCACAAATATACTAATTCTGCTTGGCAGAGTCATTCTCTGGCTATACAGTATAAGATACATCAGCAAATCAACGGACCACATGATGCTCTATTTGCTCAATGCTTTGATCTATGCTGGGTTATCCTAGGTAACGTCTGCATAGATAAGGTAAAGAGGCCTACAGGGATTTCCTCCTTTAAGACTCATGTCTTGCCAGATGGTCGCAGCACCTATTTTCAGCCATGCCCAAGTCACGCACCACATCTCCACTGACCTGATCCCAGTTGACGGAGGGACAAGACTCACAGCTGTGTCTAAGGTCAATGACATCATGTGGCTGTCACCTCTCTTATACAAGCATTCTTGTTCAATGGACACCAACACTTATGAGGTAGTGGAACCGGAGTTTGACAAACTGATCAGACCAATCATCTCTACTCACTATACTTCTGTGATACCAAAATTGATACCAAAGTATAATCGCTTTGAACGTTTCTCAAGTTGGTTAGCTGTTGGGTGGGCCCTAGCTTGTCTTATTCACATTGCTCATTGTTTTACCAGTGACAAATCATCAGAGTGTCGTAGCTGGCATATGTGTAAAGGACACCCTACTGTTGCTGACATTGAACATGCCGAACAATTCATCATCAGGTGTGTGCAACAAGAAGAGTATTGTCAAGAGACTGGCAGTATCACAGGGGGCGTGGCCTGACTGCACAAGAGACAAGTCGCACATCCAGGGAGCTCCTGCTTAAATCAGGGATTTTTAGAGCGATAAAGATCCACCAACTGTGATCTCACTCCCTGTGTGGACCGAATAGCAACAGATATCTCTGGGAGAGATTGATAAAGTGAGGATCCCGTTCTTATTAACTCCGAGCTCATGCTTCAGCTTGGGGGTGAGGGAGGCTGAACGGGAAAGCGCCATCTTTAAAACCAATACGAGACGGAATACTGCAGCCGGCAGCTGACTCAACAGAGGTACCGTCTGCCTTTTCCTGAGCCTGCTCTCTCCCTGCACCCTTCCGCTTACCTAAATCTGCTCCCCTCCTCTCTCATAGGCACTGGTGCGGAGGTCGCCATGAGGCACCACAGCTGCTGTCCTTCGGCCTCCTACGCCTCCCCCGATGGTTGCACACGTGAAGAGGCGCTGTGTCTGGGAGCGGGGATTTATCACAGGCTCGGTGTGAGGTCCGGTGACCCGTTGCTCTCTGCCTTGTCTGGCTTGCAGGAGGAGCCCCTTAAGAGCGAACCCGGAGTTGGTGATAGCAGACACAGCGGGCTTGCCACCCTAACAGCCACCATGTTTAACAAGCGCCACAGCATAGAGGGAAATGCCAGCGCTCAGCTTTGGTAGAGAAGCAGATTCACCATCAACAAGGTGGGTCCAGGGGGCATGACTGGCAGCCAGGGGAGCTAGATGCACTCTCCAGAGCTTCAGGAGAACTACCTAAAAATCCAGCTTTTATCTGTTTCCTGAGGACGCTTCCACCTGTGCGGCCAGCTGAAGGTGTCTCCTGGAGGTTGACTAAGTGAATATCATCCATTCCCCAGCCCCATAGACCGATTCGGTGGTTTGTCTCATCCGAGGCCTACACGCTGCTCCTACACACTGCTCCATAGCCTGTTAAACCTGCGTCACATCAGGCGCATTCCTCTACCATACGCTGTCCTCTTCCCGGAGGCTGGCACCCTTTTCCTGTTAGATCTCCTGGACTCCTAGGGTGTCTGAACAGCTTGTTGGGGTTCCATCATTGCCCCCAACCATTCTTTCTTACTCCCTAACTCCCTTGACTATCTGCTCAGACATTGCCCCCTATTGCTCTATTAAAGGGACACCTTCTCACTCCTGTACACAACTCTCTTCTTTAAGCAGAATATTATCTTCTGTTTTACTACCCACTGCATGATGTAACTACCATTAAGGGGACTCTGAGGAGAATCTGGGAACTCTTTATTTGCTGCACAATTTACCCACAATGGTTAAATCTTCCCATAAGCTGACAAGATCGTGCACCAAGCTGACATGTCTAGCTCTCATGCTGACATGAACAAATTCTTGAAAAAATGGGGTAATTCATCTAACACCATTAAATCCTCCCATTCATTTGGGACGGCCTTGGAGGACCACAAAAAATCCAATCTAGAGATCAATGGGGACTCTGATGACCAGGATAAAGGGGATCAAGTCACTAGATCATTTATTAAAAGGATTTTACGCAAAGCACTAGAACCCCTAGGTAAAGATCTCTCAGCCATTAAGCAAGATCTCACCCAACTGGGCCACAGAATCGAGGCGATTGAAGCTTCTCACTCAGAAATAGTACAATGTTCAAATTCCTCCCTAACTTGCCATAAACAAAAAGAGGATCATATTAACCGGATCTATACTATTTTAGAAGACCATGAGAACAGAGAAAGGAGAAACAATCTGAGGCTAAAAGGTGTCCCCGAATGTATCCTACCGGAAGCTCTGATCCCAACAGCTGCCGAAATCTTCCGTTCGATCCTCGTTCCTACTGACCCAACTGAAATCGACATGGTGAGAGTCTACAGAGCGCTGAGGCCTAAATCGAATCGTGATGTTCTCTGCTGTTTTCTCGACTACAGAACCAAAGACTTCCTATTAAAAAGAGCTAGAGAAGCAGATTCAATTGCTTATGGAGGAACTCCAATTCAAATTTTCCAAGACTTTTCAGCTTCCACACTTTACAAGAGGCGCCTCTTAAGACCCTTCACCTCTATCCTCCAATAAAGGCATTACCCTTATTGCTGGCTGTTTCCTTTTGGACTATCCATCTAAGGATTGGAAGCTCCTGATGAGGACCACCCTCGATATTAAAGATGTCTGCAAAGAATTGGAGATTCACCTCGACCAGTCACCAGTCCTGGAGACAGCCTGTGAGGCCCATCGCCTGAAGTCCCTTCCTCTCCCCCCTCCATGGCAAGATTCACCTACCTCGAAATCCACACAATCAAGAGTCGAGGATTATGACCCAGGCGGATAAGAACTTGAAAGCCTTCTATGTCTTTTGTATGCCTATCCTACCTTCTGTTTCAGACATATAGGTCTGCTGGGGTCCCTCTTCAGCCTATTGAGTCATATAGTTGTGCAGTGCTTTTGCTGCTTGTATTGGAGATCTTAGTCTCCAGTTATCTTATTGCTTTACTTAATTCCCTCTTTTTTTACTCTCCTCTCCTCCCCTCCCCCATGTATTGTAGTTTTGATGCGATCATTATTTCTCAATGCTATTTACTCTTGTCTAACAATTTCAGTTGTTCTTATTCTCCCATGTTTCTATCATTCTAATCATCTCCCCTCCTCTTCCCCTCCAAGTCTGACTCTTTTGTCCTATCTCCCTGATCCAATGGATGAGCCATCCCCTCCCGTCTGAATCATCTTCAGCTACTACCACCATGACATCAATCCGTAAGTCTTTCCAGATTGTCTCACATAACACACACGGCCTGAACTCTCCAATCCCTAGGTCGCAAACTTAATTTTTTCAAAAAATCGGGGTATGATATTTTACTCTTACAGGAAACTCATTTTACTTCTGACAGAATTCCTTCTTTTGAGTAAGGTTTTTTTGGTACCATGCTAACTCCTCCCAGGAAGGTGCAAGAGGAGCCTCTATAGCTTTCACCAGAGATATTCCCTTCCTTCTCCTAGATTGCTTAGCAGATCCTGAAGGCTGTTATATTTTCATTAAGGGCCTAATATGGTAGCTGTTAACATGGTGACCCTAGGCAGTCTATATGCTCCCAAAAAACATCATCTGACGTGGTTGTGCAGTGCCCCAGAGTCCTGGTCATTGCAGTAATGTCATTCTTCCACCAGGGGGAGTGATGTTATGTCTGATGGCAATAAAGGAGATCACCCTACCAGGTATCACAAACCACACAACACACTTCACACTTCATGGTGGAGCCATGCTTCTATCTATTAGGGCACTCCTCACAATTAGGTAAAACTGGTAGTCTGGACAGGAAGTTAGAGACAAGCTGGCTAGATAGGGAGAGAGCCAGACGCAGACTGAGTTCTGCAGGGGACGAGGATCCACGGAGCTGTGCCTGCCCCACGTGCGGCAGCATCCTAAGAAAGAGACATCAGAAGGGAATTGTACTGTAGTGAGTGAGAAACAAAGTCATAGCACAAGAGGAGGAATTAAGAAGGAGTTCTGCCCTGTAACAGGCTGCCTCCTTCTGAGGCGTAGAATCCGGTAGCCAGAACACCGAGGGAGTAAGGATCTCTATGCTTTACTTCAGAGACTAGCAGGACAGTTAATTCTACCTTGGCTGCCCGACCCTACACCCAGGAGGCATGGTGGCAACTTGTGGGGGCTGGGGCATGATAGAGTCCCTGTAAAAAGCCTCAGGCCACCAGTCATACGGGTTTGTCCTATCCTATCCATCAGGGGGACAGAGAGAATGACATAACATCCATAGCAGTTGTGAGGACCTTACCGAGACGCACAGCAGGGAAGGACTACAACACCCAGGCGCTAGAGGAAGGCTACTGATTTCCACCTGGATAAGGGGACTCTGGATTTGCCTTCAGACTGGCCGGACTCTGCCTACCCTGTGATTGGGTGCTCTGGACTGTGAATGCTGAAGCCTTCAGTAAAGGTAAAGAGACTGCAACCTTGTGTCCTCGTTATTCACTCCGCCTTACATCATCCACCATCTACACTCTGGGCAGCCCTGGGGACATACTTCACCTGTGGGAAGGTATACCATCTAGCTGCCATAACATCACCCCAGCGGACCCCTAAGCAGCGTCGGTTACCCTGACCGAATACCACAGGTGGTGTCACAAACATTATCCCTTTAAAGACCTTTCCCCAATTTTATCAATGGACCTCCCGAGGGCCACGGACCGGGTCAGCCACCGTGACATCCCCCTTTGCGAACCGAAGGGCCCAGTGCCAAGTATCCCCTTGCCCTTGGGGCGATCCAGTTGAGTAAAGCCCTAGCTAAACTACATTCCTTCCAGGAGGGGGCAGTCATTTTGGGAGGTGATTTAAACGTTGCTTTAGACCCCCCCCCCCGATACATCAACAACAAAAAGCTCTATTTCTCTAAGAGACCTAGCTCATCTCAAATCACGTCTTCACTCCTTAGAGTTAATTGATGCTTGGATATACTCTCACCCAACAGATATTGATTTCATCTATTACTCACTTCCACATAACTCTTATCACCACCTCGATTACATCCTGATTTCTAGAGCTATTCTACCTTTCAACTTAAAAGCTGATATAATCCCCGCCCTACATTCCGATCATTCTATAGTGTTGATTAATCTGGAATTCCACAAACCCTACTCCTGCTTTAGAACTTGGAGGCTCAACGAATCACTGCTACAACGAGAAGAAATTAATTAAAACCCAGTTACACGATTCGCTCCAAGAATTCTTTAAAATTAATGCTAATCCAGACATGAACCCTACAGTATTATGGGAGGCACACAAGGCCACAATACGCGGTGTGTTTATCTCGCTAGCCTCTTATTAAACAAACAGTGGAGGGTAGAAATACTAACCTTATACCGTGATATTGTGGCCTTGGATGCTCTCCACAAAAAGGAGTTATCACAAGACACACTTAACCAACTTACAGAAAAAGACAGTCCCTCAAAGATCTCTTAAATAAACTTTCCTCCAAACATTATACATCCTGGAAGAACAAGATCTTTGCACATGGAGACAAAGCTTCCAAACTCATGATTTCCCTTATTAAGAAACGCCATATCCGGACATTTATCCATAAAATAAAATCTAAAGAAGGCCTGAATACTCAGCATTATAACCAGATTATTGACACTTTTCTGACTATCTATAAAGATTTATACCAACTCCGTCATAGGAATCAAAGTTGAATTGACGTCCAATCTTTTCTGTCTTCTCTACACCTACCCAAATTACCCAACCTTCAGCAGGAATGCTTAACCAGACCCATCGATTTATCTGAACTTCATTCCATCCTGTCTGGTAGATCAAAAGGGAAATCCCCGGGCCCTGATGGGTTCTCAAAAATTTATTAAAAGACCTTCTTTGGAGTTCTAGGTCCCCATTTACTGAATATGTGCAATTCGGTTCTGGGTGGAAAGTCCTTCCCCTCTCAGTCGCTAGAAGCACACTTTTCCCTTCTTCATAAGGAGGGAAAAGATTCTGAATGCTGCAGGAGTTACAGGCCCATAGCTCTGCTTAATGTCGACTTAAAAATGAATGCGAGCCTCATATCTAAAAGACTTGCAGAGCTATTGCCGCAACTCATCTCCTTTAACTAAACTGGTTTTGTGCCTCATACAATGCTGCACAAATGCTGATTATGGCTCTATTAGATGCTCCATAGACACATTTGCCCCATATAGTGCTGCACAAATGCTGATTATGGCCCCATAAGATGCTCCATAGAGATATTTGCCCCATACAATGCTGCACAAATGCTGATTATGGCCCCATAAGATGCTCCATAGAGATATTTGCCCCCATATAATGCTGCACAAATGCTGATTACTGCCCCATAAGATGCTCCATAGAGACATTTGCCCCATATAATGCTGCACAAATGCTGATTACTGCCCCATAAGATGCTCCATAGAGACATTTGCCCCATATAATGCAGCACAAATGCTGATCATGGCCCCATAAGATGCTCCATAGACACATTTGCCCCGTATAATGCTGCACAAATGCTGATTATGCCCCATAAGATGCTTCATGGAGATATTTGCCCCATATAATGCTGCACGGGGGCCCATAAGATGCTCCAAGAGAATTTGCCCCATATAATGCTGCACATGGCCCCATAAGATACTCCATTGAAATATTTGCCCCATATAACGCTGCAAATGGCCCCATAAGATGCTCCATAGAGATATTTGCCACATATGCTGTTGCTGCGATAAAAAAGAAAAAAATCACATACTCACCTCTCGTCGCTCAGGTCCCCAACACTTGATATATTCACCTGTCCCCCATTCCAGCGCCAAGGGCTGCTGTGTCTTCCGCGTCCTCTGCACTGACTGTTCAGGCAGAGGGTGGTGCGCACACTAATCACGTCATCACGCCCTCTGACCTGAGCGTCAGTGCAGAGGACGCGGAAGAAGGAGCGGCGCCGCCGCCGACAGTGGAACATGGGACAGGTGAATATGTCCCTGTTACACTCATCTGCTCCTGGAGCGGTCCTGCAGGTCCCTGGTTCTCCGGGCGCTGACAGTGCAGCACCCCAGGGTCCTGGTCATTGCAGTAATATCATTCTCCTCTAGGGGAGAGTGGTGTTACGTTTGGAGGCAAAGAAAGACAACTGAATCCAGGTATCACAAACATGCAACACATTTCACACTCCAGGCCACCAGGGGGAGCCCTGCTCTATTTATTAGGGCACTCCTCACACTTAGGTAAAACTGGTTGCCTGGGGAGGAAGTTAGTTAGTTGCTGGCTGAGCTTCGCTCAGGTAGTTGGTCCCTGATAGGGGTGGGATCCTGTCAGAGATCGAGACAGAAGGACACAGAGCTGTGCATGCCTTGAGAGCTGCAGCTTCTAGAAAGAGACACTGAAGGAGAACTGTATTGTAGAGAGGGTGAAGAAATCGTAGCAAAGGAGTGGATTCCAGGAGGGAAACAGCCCTACACAGGCTGCCTTCTTCTGAGGCGCAGGATCCCGGTAGCCGAAACACCGACGGAGCAACGATCCTTTATGCCTTGCTCCAGAGACCGGCAGGACAGCTAATTTCATGTACCTGTCCGCCCCTACACCCAGGAGGCAAGGTGGCACCCCTTAGAGGCTGGGGCATGATAGAGTCCCTGTAAAACGCCTCAAGCCACCGGTCATACGGGTTGGTCCTATCCTATCTGGGGGACAGAGAGAGAGCCATAACATCTATAACATCTGCGAGGACCTTATGAGAAGCTTAGCAGTAAGGGACTACAACACCGCAGCGCTAGAGGAAGGCGACTGATTTCTACTTGGACAAGGGAACTCTGGACTTGCCTCCAAACTGGCCAGACTCTGCCTTCCCCGTGATCTGGTGCTCTGGACTGTGGATGCTGAAGCCTTCAGTAAAGGTAAAGAGACTGCAACCTTGTGTAGTTGTTCTTCACTGCGCCTCTCGCCATCCACCACCTACACCCTGGGAAGCCCTGGGGACATACTTCACCTGTGGGAAGGTATACCATCTAGCTGCCATAACATCACCCCAGCGGACCCCTTAAAGCAGCGTCGGTCACCCTGACCGAAAAGCACAGGTGGCATCACAAACATATCCCCCCTTTAAAGACCTTTCCCTTTTACATGGACGTCCCAGGGCCATGGACTGGGTCAGCCACCGTGACATCCCCCTGTGAACCGAAGGACCCAGTACCGAGTACCCCGCTGTCCTGACAGGGCGTTCCAACATCTTCTTCCTGTATTGTGCGGTCACATGGTACCGCTCATTACAGTAATGAATATGCGGCTCCACCCCTATGGGAGTGGAGTCGGGTCGATATTCTTTACTCTATATCGGATCCTCCACTCTTTCCTGTTTTTCTTCCTTACTTTCCCCTCTCATCCCCCCTCTTTTCACCCATCTATTCCCATTTCTTTTGTATATCTTGACCTAGTGATTATACCCGAGTCACCAAACATTCCTCCTGGTTTATTGTATTTGGCCTTATTAAGGCTTCTTTGTTGAGTGCCTGCTTTAAAGTTATGTTCATAATAACTAATTCTGAGTGACTCCGCATAATGTTTTCTCCTTTCATGTTTACTTGATATAATGTTTTTTCCTTTCCTGTTCACCTAATATACTTTTTTTTAATAAAAAGAACGTTGAAAGAAAAAAGACTGGCAGTATCACAAAAGGTACCAACTTGCCCCAAAACAGTACACTGCTTAAATTGAGACCAGTGGTTGATCATCGCAAACTGCTAAAGGTGGAAGTCAAGGTGATGAAAGGTGTTTCAACTTGAGTTTTCCTTCACCCAGTCACTGAACGTGTACTGCTTTTATCAAAGAAGGATATCACTTGAAACAGAACATTGCTACCGGACACAGCTTATGGTGGGTAGTATACCACCATATGCCTCCAGCTGTGTTAGGACATGTATCTTACACCACTGGATTGCTGAGTTGGTGGAAGTGTTTGCATGTTTTGGCTTTCCCAAATGGAAGATGGATTTACAATTGGACTTGGGTTATTCTACTGTTGTGGACATCAGGTCACCAACCAGAAAACTAGACTTACAACTGTTATAGTTATTGTTGCGTGTTGGTGTGTTTATTTTTATTTTTCAGGTTAGAGATCAACTGTGGACATCATCTGAAGACATCACATCAAATGGATCATCGTGAAATCTAAAGATTTCAGACGGGCAGTGTCATGTCCCATGATATCGGAATAATTCCAGACAGTATTACAATATCATTATGTTGTTATATATTGCTTTCTCATTGCTATGCAATAAGTTTTTCTCTCTTTTTAAGTTGGTCCTTCCTCTCTCCCTGTCTCTCTCTGATGTCACTTTGATGTCAGTAACATCTCCCTTCCTATTCTAAGAGGGCTCTAGAACCTTTTTGGAAGGAGAGAAGGTGCACTTTACTTCTGCTCCATTTATTGTCTACAGGACTGCTGGAAACAGCAGAGTGCTGCACTTGCCTTTCTCTGGCTCTCACATAGGCAATGAATAGAGAGACCCCCATTAAAAACTGGTCTGAAGAGCCCTATTCTTGGATTTCCAAAAATGGATAAGGGAAAGCTTGTGATTTTTGGAATAGCCATCAAATCTGTATTATAAAAATGTAAAGTAAAGGAGACACAACATGGTTATCATTTGTAAATGGAAGTTATCTGTGTGGAAAATAATAGCAGACTTGAGAGGACAATTTAGGAATTACTATTTAATAAATTTAAAAAATTATTCAATACATAGTGCCTCCTTCTCCACTTAGAGCCCAGAGAATAAAACTGTAACCCTGTAATGACATCTTACAGATAACCCCCATTTGCCTTACTTTTAATAAACAAAAAGCATTTTTTGTCAAATGGGCTTTAATATTTTTAAATAGCTTTGCATTAAAGGTTAACAAAATAAAGGTACTTTTCAGTAACTATAAAAAAAATTATTTCTATATAAAATTGGGGCTGAGGTACATAATGCTTTGAAATAACAAAATAAGCATTCCTTACCAGTTGAATCCCCACTAACTCCAGTTTGGCCTCTACACTACTCTCTGCCAGTCTTTGTTCAAAAAACATAACCAATGCATCAAGTCACCGGCCTCAGCGGTGATGCCAAACCAAATGGCAGAAACACCTTTGAAGGCAGTGACTGTCTGCAGCTATCACTTATTGAAGACCAATAAAGTCCAGCAGGAAGAAGAATACAAAGGGGCACTAGAGCAGTTGGGGTTATGTTTTTAGTTGTTTTAAAGCATTACCAACCTTGGTTCTTATTTTCATTTAAAAAAAAAAGGACAATCCCTTCAACTTTTAAGTTGCAGGATCCAGGACTACGTATTAATTTCAAGGGACTGGCTCCTAATTTTTACATTTACTCTCAGCCATATATAGCAATATACTGCTTACAAGTACTAAAGGTGGATTTTCATACGAGAAAAAACTAACGTGTGAATTTGGCCTATGAAGAAGTAGTGCTCAAAGCAAGGAAAAATTTAAGTTTTTACAGTTGCAGCAGAACTCGCTTCTTGCTAACCTATTCCTGAGCACTACAGAATGATCTGTTGTCAGACCAACTTACTGTTAGGATGGGTTCATACAAGCGATGATTCTCTCATGCGAGACGATTATGCTAATGACAATATGCTCAAACACTGGTCAGAGATGGGTGAACCCAAACAGTAAAGTTCGACATCGGCTGTTTCCCCCACTGTCATCCGCTTGACAGCGCGAGACACACCGGCAGCTCTGATCGGCAGTAAGATTATTACCGCCAGTCTGAGAGTGGTGCAGTGGCAAGTGGGGTAATATTTGTGGGGTTGATGTCAGCCTTTTCTTGGCTACTGACATCAAGCCCACAGGTTAGTAATGGAGAGGCATCTGTAAGATGCCTCTCCATTACTAACCCCACAGTAAGATTGTAAAAAAGACACAGCTAGATTAAAAGCCATTATTTGAAAGAAGGGCACTGACTCCATTATTTGAGATAAAAATAAAAAGCACAGTTTTTTTACCTTACACCCATGCCTTTGAAGCTCTTGTCCCCAGTAAAAAAAAAGAAAAATAATAAACAACCATATCCCTCACCGGTTTGAAGTGAAGATAAGCCATACTGTCCCACGCCGTATTCCATGTCTGCGATATGGATCAAGGTTATATCATTGAGTTTACTGCAGGTCACTGAGGCTGCATGCCCACCAACTTTTCACTGTGAGCCGGGACGATGAACTGCGGTGACCTCAATGAGATCACCACAAGCACCGTCTGAGAATTCTGCGAGCCCTGCCTCCCATGCGCAAATATCGCGGTATTGATCCATAACACATCTGATGGGAGGCATATTTAGAACATGCTTACACACATACCCATATAACCCCCTGAGGAAGCCAATGCATCAGGGCTGCGGACATATGCAGAGACTTAACAATATATGGGTAAGCACTTATTAGTTTACAATGATGTATGGTTTTCCTTTCTGTTGCTGTTACTCTTATATGTTAATTCTTTCATTAGGTTTTATAGAATTACAGTGGGTACGGAAAGTATTCAGATCCCTTTAAATTTTTCACTCTTTGTTTCATTGCAGGCATTTGGTAAATTCAAAAAAGTTCATTTTTTTCTCATTAATATACACTCTGCACCCCATCTTACTGGTTGCACCATAGTATCATCTCTTCCTTCCTAAAACATATACCAAATATTCTTTTTTCACTTTATTACATTGGTCAGTGATATGTAATCATGTTGTTATTACTCTCTTGCCACCCAATTACTCGTTGACAACAATACTGTCATTAGTATTTTCTGATTATTTGTGTCCTCACCATTGATTCACATTTATATATATTTTATTGATTATTTTATATTTCATCTATTTTTGATACAATTAATAAATATTTACATTTTTATACATAAATAGGACTTTATGATGATTATTCAGCATTTTGGTGTTATTCACTCCTTTTCTTTATAGGATATATATTTCAAATAATTATATGACATTCTTTCTTATCATTTTATGACAACACGATTGCAAATAGTATTTGTGCTTCTGATAATACTAAAACATTCTTAAATTTAGATGAAACAAAAAAAATCTAAGTATATTGGCCATGAACAATGCAGCTGATGGATAAATGAAAAGCTATAAAGTAAGCACTAATTTATAACACTACCAGGAAAGACAGATGTACACCACAGGGAAGGGTGAGGATTAGGTTTTCAAAGACATGACAAATGATGGTAAATTTGACTCCTGCTTTGAGATACATCCAGGGTGTCCATATCCATCTGTTGCATTATTTTGACAGAATCTTTTGAACTAACTTTCTGTGGCTTAACCATGTTTTTTCTATTACAAAATAGTTAAAAAAAATTGAATGACTCAAAGAAAAGTTTCTAGTGGCAAATAGAAAAAAAACAATCTTAGCAAATACCTTATCAGTAACGCCTGGTTATTACATACTGAACCCATCTGTAAGTCACCACTATACAAAGGTTAGACTTGGCAGTGTTGTGGCACGAACATGGAGTAACACTGCTAGACAGCCGAGCTTGACACAGAATACAAAAAATGCCCACATTCTCTGAGTTCGGCTACTTAGCTGCTCTGTTAGTCCCAGACCTCTGCCAGATGTACTGTAGCTTCAGCTAAGTGTGTTTTTTTCTCTGTGCCTAACGTTTTGCTTGATGATCTTTCATTGCCTGACATTGGACTTCATTTTGACCATCCGTATGTTTAACCAATTTGTTCTGATTCGCTATCTTTCTGGTATTTTGACCTGGGACCATTACCTGATTAGGCGTTTGTCTCTTCCTTCTGTTTATGATATATCTTCCTGGCTTTTGACCTCAGAACCCTTGACCATCCCAGCTCACGGCTTGGCTATGAGTAGTGATTCAGCGTCACATTAAGTCTGGCTGATTTTTTTTTTTTTTTTCGCCAGCATGGATCCTGTTCACACACTTAGTGACCAGGTGGCAAATTTGACTCAGTATCTGGTTAAGGAATGACAAAGCCTGTAGTCATTACAATATCAGTTGCGTTGTCAGATAATTAATTTTAGGAATACTTCCAATAGCCCACCACTGCCGACAGGGGCTGTGACATCACTACCCTCTCATGTACACCAGTTTAGGGTGTTCAGGGAGAGCTGTAGGTTAATTTTTACACTGCCTCCCTTGTCGTCAGGAGATGAGTTCCAGAGGGTGGGAATAATAATTTCCATACTGCGAGGTCATCCTCAGACCTAGGCATTTTCCTTGTCACCACAATCTCAGAACAGTCTTTTGTTGATGCCTTTTTCGACAGTTTAGTTCTGATCTAAGACGAACCTGACATGATCCATGTCACTGAGGCAAATATCACGAACCTGGCACAGCTGAGGACTACTTAATTAAATTCCTGCAGTTGTCCACTGAAGTTCTGTGGAATGATGCAGCTCTAAGGTGCCAGTTCCACAAAGGTATTTCCGAAACTCTTAAGGGCGCTCTGTTCCTTCATGACTCCTCTTGTTCTCTGACGGAGGCCATGATCCTGGCTATACAAATGGACCACAGAATCCATGAGAAACTTGGTGAACAGCAGATTGCCCGTTATACTTCCCCAGAGTTGGTCCATTTACTGGAGGTGGAGCCATTGGAGGTTAGAGTTGCCAGTCTTCATGTTATGGAGAAAAAACATAGACAACATCTTGGACTACGTTGGGAGAACATCTAAGTCATGGAGATGGCCGAGGAGGTCACCCAGACTCTCAGGCACCTTTTTCTCCCTCTGATAAAGTATTGATAAATATGGTGTTATCCTTCAAGAACCAGGTGTTATCAATATTGGTGTTCATTGACTGTGGGTCAGCTGTTAACGTTATTGATTCAGGACTGGTTCTGAAGTTAGGATTAGGGACAGTTCATTTTGAAAGACACACTCAATTCTTCGCCTTGACAAGACACCATTACCCTGGAATTTAGTCAAGAAGGTGACAGTGTATTTCACACTCCAAATGGGAGCATTCCACTCTGAATCCATGTCCTGTTTTGTTTTGAATATTTTAAATGCTTGGTTGATACTGAGGCTTCCATGGTTGCATATTCAAAATTCTGTTATTGATTAGTGTCAGAAGGAGATTATTAACTGGAGCCCTAATTATTACAGGAAATGTCTAAAATCTGTACAAATATGCTACGCTAGTCTGAAGAGTCTGCCGGGGTACCTGAAGGACTTCAGAGATGTGTTCTCTGAAAATGAGATACTACCTTATCATCTGACTCATTTTCATCCTTATCATTGTGCTATTAATCTTGTCCCTAAAGCCAAATTACCTAAAACTCAACTTTAAGATTTGTCTGGGCCTGAATGGACCTCCATGATTGAATATGTTAATGAAAGTTTACGGAAGGGTCATCCTTCCCCCTCCCCTGTAGCTGCCGTATCTTTGTTTGTGAAGACGAAAGATGGAAGTCTCTGTCCTTGACTAGATTACGAGAACAAACAAAATCACAGTTAAAAAATGTACCCACTTCCACTCCTCCCCGATGTGACGACACATCCTTTTTTCTTAATTATGGCAAATGGATTGTTTAATAGGTCAAGGAGCTATTGTTCATATGAACCTGTACGTTGTCTCTTGTATGTTAATCTGTGGAATGCCTGCTGATTAAATATTGTACCAGCCCACGGCGGTTTACTAGCTTACACAATTTAGAGGACAAATATGCAGGTTAATTAAACAATATAACAATGAGGGATTACCTCACACCTCTTTCCCCCAATCTAGTGGGAAAATGCCCTTAATACAAGCTGTGGTTATAAAAGGAGCCTGTCTTACAATGATATTTATCTGAAAAAGTGATGTTTCCAAAATGGCATTCTTACCATTTAAGGGTTTATTAGAAAATCTTGTCATGCGATTTGGGTTATCCAATGCACCTGCTGTTTTTCAAAATATTATGAATAATATTTTCTCTGATTGCATTGAAGATATGTTATGATTTATCTGGATGATATTCTAATTTTCTCTCATGATTTGGACTCCCAAAAGAAATATGTCCTTGATGTATTACAAAGGGCGAGGGAGAACATTTTGTTTGCCAACTTTGAGAAATTTATTTTTTCTCTTCAGGAAATTTCATTTTTGGGGTTTATCTTTTCAGCAGATGGGTTTAGATAGACCCTGGGAAGGTGCAGGCCATAACTGATTGGGTTCAACCTTGTGAATTTAAAACTTTTCAACATTTTCTAAGATTCGCCAATTATTATAGGAAATTTATCAAGGGTTTTTCTCAGATTGCTAAATTGCTTACTGACCTTACAAGTAGGGGGGCGAATATCAAGGTTTGTTCGCCGGGTGCTATCAGGGTATTCAAAAAATGAAGAGTGTTTTATGTCTGCTCACATTCTAATCCAACCCGATCTCCAGGAACTATTTATTGTGGAAGTGGATGCTTCAGAGGATGGAGTAGGGGCAGATTTATAGCCTGTGTCCATGTGCTTTTTTTCTTTTTTTGGTCACTGATCGCAAGTCATTACTGAGCAACAGGAGCAGCGCAGCCCCCGCCGGGTGAGTGCCTGAGCCTGTGCTGGTGGATGGTGTCCTGACAGGCTCCAGTCCACATGTGCAGCAGATGCATCGTCAGTGAGCCAGCTGTGTGCTTAGTCACTGCATCAGCTGCTCTATCAGCACAGCAGCCAGCTCACCGAGGACGCTGTTATGTCCTGACCCTGTCCTGTCTATGTGTTAGCTATAGATCCTGATAAGAGCACAGCATGGTCTGTGCTGGTGACCCCTCCTCTCACCTCCTGCAGAGAAGCATAAGACTGCTGAGCCCAATCTGCGTCCCTGACAGGACACCTCAGCCCCCCTGAAGATTCCAACAGGTGTCATTTTCTCTCCAAACTGCTCTGAAAACTTCAATCTTCTGAATTGAGCTGCTGTGTCCTTTCAGGGGGCAGATTGGGGCACAGCAGCCTTATGTGTCTCTTCAGGGGGGAGGGGGTTGTGAGAGAGTGCCAGGGCCATAGTCATGGCCAAGGAAACCGGTGCATCTGTGCCCTGGCCTCCCATCACATGAAATCAATGTATAATACTTTGCATACCTGTGGCTTTACTTTCTGCACCGTCAGGGTCCCTTCTGCTCTGCTGTAGGCTCCCTTTAGACAGTGTTGCATAGATTGAGACACAGTCCTTTTCAAATTTCAAATAAACAACTTTACTATTTTCTTTACGCAGCACAGCCATATTCTTCACAGCATTTACAACAGCATTCACGTTACACATTTCTTCTTCTTTCCCTGCCCTGTCACACAGCACGGACCGTACTGCATGGTTCCTCAGCATCCTCCCACTTCAGCTCTGCTACGGTTAGACCTTCCTTTGTCTGTTTCACTCCAGACAAGAGAATATCTGCCTCTGAAGTCAGTTGCCACTTGGCGAGCAACCTGCTCATCTGTACTGTACTTTGCGGTAACACAGCGTACTCCTGGTCTAAGCTCACTGCATCTGAGAGTTCCCTCATATGTTTCACCCTGGTTCTGAGGGCATCTGCCCAAGCTATAAGCTGCCACATTATGGAGCTACCTGCGTCCCCATCCTGTCACTCTTTTTGCCTTTATTCTCCTTTCCTGCTGCTGTACTGGCCTACTGCTGATCAGACCTAATGCTGTGGATGGCTGGGCTTCTCCCTTGATGACCATTGTGTGGCCACTGCTATCATCCTGGGCACTTAAGCTCATGCAGGCAGTTTGGGCACCCTGGTCCAACTGACTCAAATCAGGAAACCCTCTCTGTCTTAGCTGCAGCTGACCCCTCCTATGTTTAACTGTTTTCTATTTGGCTTCACTGTACTATATTACTTCTACTATAATGCCCCATCTAGTGGCCAGAAATGAGTACTACGCTTTACCTAATTAACAGGTACACACAATAGCAAATACATACATTACATTATGCTCATAGCAGCATTGTTAAATATTCACAGTAGAGGAAAGCAACGTACACATTAATTACAACCGTATCAACACAAGGGAAGGGAGTGGAGTATTACACGGTCCCTGTACACCCCTTACAGGGTCACCACTGCTTCTCAGGATTTAGGAGATGTTTCCATGGTCAGGATACGGCAGCACTTTGGACGCAGCACATGTCCACTCCATTCAAAGCGCTTTTGGCTCTTGAACGCTGGTGATTCAGCATATGTTTATTGAACCACAAGGAATCACTGTAATCTATACATTGTACGGGACATTTATTGTACAGAGACTGAGAGTCTCCACAAGATAAATAGACATGCTGCCATATGGAAAGACGCTCCCCATGTCCGTAAAATCCCATCCACTATGCTATAACATCTGGCCACTGCGTACTAGACGCTGCGTATGAACGCAGCGTCCAACCCACAGAATTTACTGTCGGTGGAGACAAACCCTTATAGTTGACAAATAGATTCACCTTCCAGAGATGTCATGTAACAGAAACACACACTATATATGTATAGTCTACACATATCACAAGCATGACACACATTCTCATTTGAAGGTTTTTCAGTATTTTCATGACTATGAAAATTGTACATTCACACTGAAGGCATCAAAACTATGAATTAACACATGTGGAATTATACACTTAACAAACAAGTGTGAAACAACTGAAATTATGTCTTATATTCTAGGTTCTTCAAAGTAGCCACCTTTTGCTTTGATGACTGCTTTGCACACTCTTGGCATTCTCTTGATGAGCATCAAGAGGTAGTCACCGGGAATGGTCTTCCAACAATCTTGAAGGGCACTTGTTGGCCCTTTTGTCTTCACTCTGCGGTCCAGCTCACCCAAACCTTCTCGATTGGGTTCAGGTCTGGTGACTATGGAGGCCAGGTCATCTGGCGTAGCACCCCATCACGTTCCTTCTTGGTCAAATAGCCCTTATAGAGCCTGGACGTGTGTTTGGTGTCATTGTCCTTTTGAAAAATAAATGATGGTCCAACTAAACGCAAACCGGATGGAATAGCATGCCGCTGCAAGATGCTGTGGTAGCCATGCTGGTTCAGTATGCCTTCAATTTTGAATAAATCCCCAGCAGTGTCACCAGCAATGCACCCCCACAACATCACACCTCCTCCCCCATGCTTCACGGTGGGAACCAGGCATGTAGAGTCCATCCGTTCACCTTTTCTGCGTCACACAAAGACACGGTGGTTGGAACCAAAGATCTCAAATTTGGACTCATCAGACCAAAGCACAGATGTCCATTCCTTGTGTTCTTTAGCTCAAACAAGTCTCTTCTACTTCTTGCCTGTCCGTAGCAGTGGTTTCCTAGCAGCTATTTTACCATGAAGGCCTGTTGCACAAAGTCTTCTCTTAACAGTTGTTGTAGAGATGTGTCTGCTGCTAGAACTCTGTGTGGCATTGATCTGGTCTCTAATCTGAGCTGCTGTTAACCTGCGATTTCTGAGGCTGATGACTCGGATAAACTTATCCTCAGAAGCAGAGGTGACTCTTGGTCTTACTTTCCTGGGGCGGTCCTCACATGAGCCAGTTTCTTTGTAGCGCTTGATGGTTTTTGCCACTGCACTTGGGAACACTGTCAAAGTTTTCCCAATTTTTCAGACTGACTGACCTTCATTTCTTAAAGCAATGATGGCAACTTGTTTTTCTTTACTTAGCTGCTTTTTTCTTGCCATAATACAAATTCTAACAGTCTATTCAGTATGACTATCAGCTGTGTATCCACCAGACTTCTGCACAACACAACTGATGGTCCCAACCCCATTTATAAGGCAAGAAATCCCAGTTATTAAACCTGACAGGGCACACCTGTGAAGTGAAAACCATTCCCAGTGACTACCTCTTCAAGCCCATCAAGAGAATGACATAATTTCAGTCGTTTCACACTTTTCTGTTAAGTATATAATTCCACATGTGTTAATTCATAGTTTTGATGCCTTCATTGTGAATGTACAATTTTCATAGTCATGAAAATACAGAAAAATCTTTAAATGAGAAGGTGTGTCCAAACTTTTGGTCTGTAATGTATGCAAAAATTTGACAGTATTGCAAAAAAAAGTAATTGAGACCTGACTCCAACTTGAAAGGCTAATTGGAGAAGATCTGCAGGGGGGAATAAAGGGTCTTACCTTGTTCATGCGAGCGTATAACACGGCCGAGTGCTATGTGTTGTTTAAACGGTCAGCACTTGACCCAATATTATACTATGGGGCAGGGCAGATCTGTGATTTTTTCCATAGACCGAATTGGTCTGTGAAAATATAATCTGCAGTATGCTGTGATTGAGTGACTCCAAAATTTGGATCACATGCACACTGTCAAGTCTATGGTTGCGTGTGAAACATCGGACTGCACTCAGCTGTCATTTGAGTGCAGTCTGACATCCACAGGTTCAGACAATGGAGAAGATGGAGAACTTAAGTTCTCTATCTTCTCAATGTGCTCCGATTCTTTCATCCAAGAGAATCAGATCACACAACGATGACACTCGGATGAGAGTTTGAGCCGAGTGTCAGTAGCATAATTGAGCCGATTCTCTCACATGAGAGAATTATCGCCATGGCCGCCATCAGGGCATTACTCCCCTGACTGGCGTATGAGACCCTTTGAGCTCTGCTCACCAGGCCCCAGTGCAGTAGCTCAACATGTGTCCACAGATTTAGTTAAGTTCTATTGCCGTGGGACATGGTGCAGGATGGAGACATATGGTGCAGGATCATGGGACAGGATGGAGACAGATGGGGCAGGATCATGGAGCAGGATGGAGACAGATGGGGCAGGATGGAGACAGATGCTGCAAGACGGAGACACATGGTGCAGGATCATGGGTAGGATGGAGACTCATGGGCAGGATGGATACGATGGAGACAGATGGGGTAGGATCAATGGACAGATGCGGCAGGATCATGGCACAGATGAGACAGGATCATGGCACGGATGGGGCAGGATGGAGACAGATGTGGCAGGATGGAAATAGATGGGGCAGGATGGGGAGATCATATGGGGCAGGATGGGACTTCACATAGGGAGAATGGATACTCATGAGGGCAGGATGGGAGAACATATGTATGGAGCCAGAAATGAGACACAAGGAGGCCAGGATGGGGAAATTATTACCCTAGGGGCTAATTATGGAATATTATTACTGCAGTCATGTATTTTATTTTTTGATGATACTGTTTTCAATGGGGTGGTCCTGTTACTGTGCAGAGCGACACTATGTTTCCTTTTTTCTTCATCTGGTGTAGTGTAGAAGTTGGCAAAAAAGCAATGTGCTTAGTAAGCAGTGCTCTAGATAACTGTGGCTTCCTGCAGAGACAATCCCTGGCTGGAAGAAGTGATGGTGGTCTGTGCTGGATGAAGATGAAAAGTGAAGATGAAGGACTTCACCTAGAGACGTCACTGGTGAGTCAGTGTGTTACCAGTACATTGACACTATACACTGTATACTTTATACAGAGGTCATGTGTACAATGTCACCAGTGATCAATGTAGTACTTTTACACTGACACTATATACAGAGCTCCTATGTACAATGTCACCAGTGATCACTGTATTACCTGTACACTGACACTGTTTACAGAGCTCCTGTATACAATGCCACTGATCATTTTATTACCTGTACACAGACACTACATACTAAGTATAGATCTCCTGTGTAAATTGGCACTTATGGTGATATTAGTATTGTGTTTTTTTTATTAATGATCAGTATTGTAGTATTTGGTCACTATGCGGTGGTAATATGTTGTCTGGCCATGGTGTGGCGGTATTTGGTCCTTGTATGTGCTATTATTTGGTCACTATGTGGTAATTCAGTACCACAATGGACATAGAGGTCAGAGCATATACAGTGACCTGAAAATAACCCAAAAAAATATAGAACGAGCTCTGAGACGTGGGAACTCTGCTGACCGCAATCCCTAATCCTCACCAACCACACTAGAGGCAGCCGTGGATTGCGCCTAACGCTCCCTATGCAACTCGGCACAGCCTGAGAAACTAGCTAGCCTGAAGATAGAAAATAAGCCTACCTTGCCTCAGAGAAATACCCCAAAGGAAAAGGCAGCCCCCACATATAATGACTGTGAGTTAAGATGAAAAGACAAACGTAGAGATGAAATAGATTTAGCAAAGTGAGGCCCGACTATCTGAACAGAGCGAGGATAGGAAAGGTAACTTTGCGGTCAACACAAAACCCTACAAAAACCACGCAAAGGGGGCAAAAAGACCCCCCGTACCGAACTAACGGCACGGAGGTACACCCTCTGCATCCCAGAGCTTCCAACAAGCAAGAAAAAACAAATAGACAAGCTGGACAGAAAAAACAGCAAACAAAATAGCAAAGTGGAACTTAGCTATGCAGAGCAGCAGGCCACAGGAACGATCCAGGAGGAAACAGGTCCAATACTAGAACATTGACTGGAGGCCAGGATCAAAGCACTAGGTGGAGTTAAATAGAGCAGCACCTAACGACTTCACCACATCACCTGAGGAAGGAAACTCAGAAGCTGCAGTACCACTCTCCTCCACCAACGGAAGCTCACAGAGAGAATCAGCCGAAGTACCACTTGTGACCACAGGAGGGAGCTCTGCCACAGAATTCACAACATATGTGGTCTGGTCATGGTGTGGTGGTATTTGTTTCTTGTATATGGTATTATTGGTCACCATGTGATGGTAATATGTTGTCTGGTCATGGTGCGGTGGTATTTATTCCTTGTATGTGGCATTGTTCGGTCACTGTGGTGGTAATATGTTGTCTGGTCATGGTGCGGTGGTAGCATTTATTCCTTGTATGTGATATTATTTGGTCACTGTGGTGGTAATATGTGATCTCGTCATGGTGCAGTGGTATTTGTCCCTTGTATGTGATATTATTGGTCATTTTAAAAATTGAAAGTAAATAAATAAATATACCTAAATTGTATTGGATATTTTAACAATTGATTAATAGGTTAGAGTAGAGTAGAGCTCAGCAAAAAGAGTCTACCTTGTCATGGTGGAGGATTAAAAAATGTTTTGGGCAAAACAAAAGCTCCTATCTATCTATGCGATCTGGTAATGGGAATTGTTAATATGTGATTGGTGAGGACGTGGTATAGAAATGAAGTTTTTCCTGGGACTGTGGAGGGGTAGAGGCATGGCTGGGGTGGAACCTGGGCGGAGACTCAAGGGGGCCAGTATGGGGCTCCAAAACTCCTGGAACTAAGGAGTTAAGTTATCTGCCTGTTGTAATCTTGCCTAAAACCACTTCAAGCTGACTTTGCTATTGACAGACCACATCACTTTCCAAAGCCGAAAAGCTTTACCTTTTTAATTTTTATTAATTCATTTATAGAAAAGACCATTCCAACAGATTCAGAGACATTAAACTTTGTCACTAAATCCTTGCAGAACCACTATTACAACTGGAGCTTCTGATAATCAACAGCTAAAGCCTTGTAAGTTTTCAAAGATTGGAACTTGACATATGAATCTCTGCTGTCGAATCTTTATGAAACCGCCAACTCTTTGCATGGCTTTATCCTGGAGAAAGAATGGGAGACCAGTTCTGTTACTTTTGCAATTTGTTATCCTGATGGATATTGAAGTTTATGCCTTAGGAACTACAGTTCTGGCAAAAATTAAGAGACCGTTGTAAAATGTTCAGTTTGTCTGATTTTTCTCTTTATAGGTAAATATTTGAGTAAAATGTAAATTGTTATTTTAGTCTATAAACTTCTGACAACATGTCTCCGAATTTCCAAGCAATAAATGTGGAGGTTCTTTTGAAAAATGGTCCAAATAAAAAAAAAATCCAGTGCTTTTAGACCTAATAATGCAAAGAAAACAAGTTCATAATCATTTAGAAACAACAATACTAATGTTTTAACTCAGGAAGAGTTCAGAAATCAATATTTTGTAGAATAACCATGATTTTTAATCACAGCTGTCATGCGTCTTGGCATGCTTTCCACCAGTCTTTCACGCTGCTTCTGGCGCAAACATTTAAGCAGTTCTTCTTTGTTTGATGGCTTGTGACTATCCATCATCCTCTTGATTACATTCCAGAGGTTTTCAATGGGGTTCAGGTCTGGAGATTGGGCTGCCCATGACTGGGTTTTGATGTGGTGGTCTCTTCATTTTTGCCAGAGCTTTAAATAAAATGGTAAATCTTTTATAAATGCTTAGAAATTGTCACTAGCTTTAGTTTATTCATCAATTATAAATAACTCTTATCTTTAAAATGCATTATAGTAAACTATATAGAGGCATTGGGTTTGTTTAATTTGTGTTACCTGGTATGTGAGTTGTCACCTGTGAACAAATAACGTCTACTATGTTTTCTATGAATAACTGAAAATATTGAAAAAGTTTGTTCTAAAACATAGGCCCCAATTCATCAAAGTGTGTATTCTAGAAAACTGGTGTCAACACTTGTGCAATACAAGGTTGTACAAAAAAATTTTGGACTTTTGACATTTGAAGTTTTCGGCATTTCCATCAGAATAGGTCGAGGGGAGGAGCCATTATGGAATGGGTCATGGCTATGCTTGCCCATCAAATTCATGAAAAGCGGCAGAGTTTCCTATTGCCAAAATGTTACAACAATGAAATTCAGGGTGTCTTAATTCTGCATGATCCTTTTTATGTCTGTGTAGATGACTGTATTTTGAGACCAAGTGCGATCCAACAAACCATCAGATCTCATTCGAGTCAGTGTTATTCTATGAAGCCGTGCATATTTCCAATTTTTTTTCTGTGGACTAAGTCTATCCTGTACAAAATCACAGCATGCACAATTTGCATCTGATATTCAGATCGCATTAAGCAGTGCAAATCAAAGCGTGCACTTTAGATGACGTCTGAGTGCAGTCCGTTTTTACGGACTGAAAGAATGGAGAGGATGGAGATTTTTTTTCCAATTTTTCATCCAAGAAAATCTGAAAACACCCTGATCAAAATCAGTTAACACCCTGACCTGATCAAACTCTAATCTTAGTGTGATTGGAGTGCCATTTGCATCATCTGCCTGAATCTCTCGCATGAGATAAAATATGGTGGTGTGACGATAGCCTAACAATGAGAGCAATAACTTGAGTCTGAAATAAAATTACTTCATAACCAAAAATCTAGAAAAACAGAATATGTTACACACCAATAATTACTAATGTCTATATTTTTTTGCTAGAAATACATGAAGTCATAACTAACCCCCACCAATCAGCGAATATCTCATATGGCGATGGCTGGATTTAAATGATGTACAGAGTGGGTCACCGCAATTGTGCACATTGTTTAGGCTACATTCCCATGATGAGCTTTTGGTGAGTTTTTGATGTTGCACATTTTCTGCAGTATTTCTGCATTTGTTATGCAATTCACTGCATTTTTAGTGTGTTTTTTTAATATGAATTTTTATCGCGTTTTTGTGGCTGGTGTTTTTGCCTTGTAGGTATGGCATGTTTTAAACAAAACTGGTTTGTGTTTGATACTTCCTGGTATTTATCTTTCACAAAACTTTATTGATACAGTTATGTGTGGATGACATGTTTTTATGTGTTTCTGATGCGGAAACGCAGTAAAAACACGTGCCCTTTTACCTGTGCATTTTCTGTATCTAATGCAATTCTATGGGGAAATTCTGCAAATAAAGCTCAGCATACCCGCAAGAGAAATTATGTTGAGGATATGAAACAGCACATGTAAGTTTACGCTGCGTAACAAAGTACAGTGGGCATAAGACTGCATTAAGCATGCTCCAGAGTGAGTGCATTATGCATTTTATGTGATACTGCATCATATAACTTCAATGCTGCTCAGCAATATGTATTATATCGGAATATTGTAACTCTGATCATTTAGTGCTGCTAATGTAGTTGGGATAGTGTCCGGGACTAAACTTTTAACACAGATTTTCCCGTAAATCCGTTGTACTGTTCAGGTTCGTTTGCCGAATAAAGTTTGTTGAAAAATTGCAGCACAGCCATTCTACAAGCTTTAAGGCTGTGGGCACGTCTGGAGCCATCACAGCCATGCAATGTGCGCACCACGTGACCCGGTCTGTATAAGTGCCGGATCATGGGTTGTGTAGCCATTCTATTCTCAGCCTTTTGCAGAGTGTCCTCACAGCCTGGTGCACATTGCCTTAACAGCCTGGGGAATAGTGCCCTAACAAATTGGTGCACATTGCCCTAATACGTGCAGAGTGCACTCACAGCCTGGTGTAGAGTGTCCTAAAAGCTTGAAGAAGATTGCCCTAATGACCTGGTGAAGAGTGCCCTAACAGCCTAATGCACATTGCCCTAACAGCCTGGTACACATTGCCCTAACAGCCTGGTGCAGAGTGCCTTAACAGCCTGGTGCATATTGCCCTAATAGCCTGGTGCACATTGCCCTAACAGCCTGGTGCACATTGCCCTAACAGCCTAATGCACATTGCCCTAACAGCCTAATGCACATTGCCCTAACAGCCTGGTGCACATTGCCCTAACAGCCTGGTGCAGAGTGCCTTAACAGCCTGGTGCATATTGCCCGAATAGCCTGGTGCAGAGTGCCCTAACAACCTGGTGCACATTGCTCTAACATCCTGGTGCAGAGTGCACTCAAAGCCTAGAGTAGAGTGCCCTAAAAGCTTGCACATTGCCCTAATAGCCTGGGACAGAGAGCCCAAACAGACTGGTTCAGAGTGACCTTACAACCTGGTGCACATTGTCCTAACAGCCTGGGATAGAATGCCATAAAAGCCTGGTACAAAATGCCTTAATAGGCTTTTGCACATTGCCCTAACAGCCTGGTGCAGAATGACCTAAGAACCTGGTGCACATTGCCCTAACAGCCTGATGCACATTGCCCTATCAGCCTGGTGCACAGGGCCCTGACAGCCTGGTGTAGAGTGCCCTAACAGCTTGGTGTAGAGTATCATAATATTCTGGGGAAGAGTGATTTCACGGCAAGGTGCACATTGCCCTAACAGCCTGGTGCAGAGTGCCCTAAAAGCTTGGTGCAGAGGGACTTCAAAGCCTGATGCACAGGCTAAAAGCTTGGTGCACAGTGCCCTAACAGCCTGGTGCACATTGGCCTAACAGCTTGGTGCACATTAACCTGACAGCCTGGTGTAGAGTGCCCTAACAGCCTGGTAGAGAGTGACCTAACAGTCTGGTACACATTGCCCTAATAGCCTGGGACAGACAGCCCTAACAGGCTGGTGAACATTGCCCTAAGAACCTGGTGCACATTACAATAACAGCTTGGTGCACATTATCCTGACAGCCTGGTGTAGAGTGCCCTAACAGCCTAGTGCACAGTTTTCTAAAAGCCTGGTGCACAGTGCCCTAACAGCCTGGTGCACATTGCCCTAAAAATCTGGTGTAGAGTACCCTAACAGCTTGGTACAGAGTGCCCTAACAGTCTGGTGCACATTGCCCTAATAGCCTGGGACAGAGAGGCATAACAGACCGGTGCAGAGCAACGTGGTGCACATTGTCCTAACAGCCTGGGATAGAGTGCCATAAAAGCCTGGTACAAAATGCCCTAATAGCCTTGTGCACGTTGCCCTAACAGCCTGGTGCAGAATGCCCTAACAGCGTGGTGCACATTGCCCTAACAGCCTGGTGCAGAGTGCCCTAACAACCTGGTGCACATTTCCCTAACAGCCTGGACCACATTACCCTAACAGCCTAGGGCAAATTGCCTTAAAAGTCTGGTACAAAATGCCCCAATAGCTTGGTGCACATTGCCCTAACAGCCTGGAGCACAGTGCCTTAAAAGTCTGGTGTAGAGTGCCCTAACAGCCTGGTAGAGAGTGACCTAACAGTCTGGTACACATTGCCCTAATAGCCTGGTGCAGAGTGCCCTAAAAACCTGGTGCACATTACAATAATAGCTTGGTGCACATTTCCCTAACAGCCTGGACCACATTGCCCTAACAGCCTAGGGCAAATTGCCTTAAAAGTCTGGTACAAAATGTCCCAATAACTTGGTGCACATTGCCCTAACAGCCTGGTGCATATTGCCTTAACAGTCTGGTGCAGAGTGCCCTTACAACCTGGTGCACATTACCCTAACAGCTTGGTGCACATTATCCTGACAGCCTGGTGTAGAGTGCCCTTACAGCCTGGTGCAGAGTGCCCTAATAGTCTGGTGTACATTGCCCTAACAGCCTAGTGCACAGTGTCCTAAAAGCCTGGTGCACAGCGCCCTAACAGCCTTGTGTACATTGCCCTAAAAGTCTGATGTAGAGTGCTCTAACAGTCTGGTGCACGTCACCCTAATAGCCTGGGACAGACAGCCCTAACAGTCTGGTGCAAATAGCCTTAAAAGCCTGGTGCAGAGTGTCCTAACAACATGGTGCACATTACCCTAACAGCATGGTGCACGTTATCCTGACATTCTGATGTAGAGAGCCCTAATAGCCTGGTGCAGAGTGCCCTATCAACCTGGTGCACATTGCCCTAACAGCCTCGAGCACATTGCCTTAAAAATCTGGTGCAGAGTGACTTTACAACCTGGTGCACATTGTCCTAACATCCTGGTCCACATTGTCCTAACAGACTGGGGCAGAGTGCCATAAAAGTCTGGTACAAAATGCCCTAAGAGCTTGGTTCACATTGCCCTAATACGCTGGGACAGACAGCCCTAACAGCCTGGTGCACATTGCCCTAACAGCCTGATGCACATTGCCCTAACAGTCTGGTGCAGAGTGCCCTAACAGCCTGGTGCAGAGTGCCCTAACAACATCATGCACATTACAATAACAGCTTGGTGTTAGCATCCATGTACTTTATTCCTATCCTCCTATGTTCCCTTGCAATCCACTGTCACCAACCAATACCCCCTCCGTCATGACTCATATACTGTACATCAGCTCCTCACTCCTTCCCTCTCCTATGTACAGCTCCCATGCACTTCTCACCTTTCTGAAAAACCTCAGCCCATCTTGCCCAAACTCTCAGCACAAAAAAAATTCATACAATTCCAAAAGCTACTTGCTTGTTATCTACCTACTCCTACTGATTTCAGGGGACATCTCCCCCAACCCCGGTCCACTATCCACCAACCTCAACCCATACCCTACCTCACATAGAAACCTTAATAATCTTACTAATATTACTTGCACTCCTTCATCTCCTTTTAATTGTGCCCTTTGGAATCCATGGTCTGTATGCAACAAGCTTCCTTTCCTACGCAATTACTTTCTGAAAAACTCTCTGAGTCTGCTGGCCCTCACGGAAACCTGGATTCAGGATTATGACACGGTCTCTCCTGCTGCCATTTCCCATGGTGGCTTACAATTCTCATGCAGCGCCCCAGAGACCTGGTCGTTGCAGTATAGCGCTCTGCCACTAAGGGGAGCAGCGGTACGTCTGATGGCACTAAGGAGTTCTCCTGACCAGGTATCACTAGAACACATTACACTTCACACTCCGGCCACTAGGGGGAGAAAAAGGCTTTATTTATTGGGCCACTCTTCACACTGGTAAAACTAGGGGCTGGGGAGGAAGTTAGTCAGAAGCTGACTGGGTTGGATTCAGGCAACATCCCGTGGCAGGGGGTGTTGCAGGGAGAAGGCACAGGGGGGTCCCTGTCAGACGTGGGAACCTGGCAGGTGCCTAGCGAACAGAACAGAACGTAACGGAACTGCGCCTGCACACCCTGTGGCGGTATCCTAAGAAGGAGACACAAAGGGAAGGATATTGTGGAAATGTGTAAACGAGATCAGCACAAAGGAGAGCCAGTAAGAGTCGTGCCGAGAGGGGAAGGCAACATCTTACTGAGGCGCATAGTCGGTGGCCGGATCACCGTAGGAGTAACTGACTTCAGGCCTTACTTCAAATTCCGCTGGACAGTTAATCATAGGTTGGCTGTCTACCTTCTACACCTACGAAGACATAGGGGGCAACATTGGGAGAGGGGCGTCTCTAGGGTCCCAGAAGACCTCCAAGCCTTCCCGTCAAACGGGTGGCATCCTAGCCATAACATATCTGGGGGACGTTAGAAACTAGTAACATCTGGAACCAAAGAGAGAGAGAAAGCTGTAGAGAACGAACAAACGAGAGCAGCAGTTGTGAGGACTATTCCGAATGCTCAGCAGGATAGGACTACAACACACAGGCGCTATTGGTAGGCAACGATTTCCATCTGTGAAGGAAACTCTGGATGTGCCCATCGGACCGGCCGGTCTCTGAGAGCCTGGTTGAACGTGCTCTGGATTGAGGATATTGAAGCCTTCAGTAAAGAGGTAAAGAGACTGCAACCTTGTGTCCTCATTATTGACTGCACCTGACACCATCACCATCTACATATCTGGGAAGCACTGGGGATATACTTCACCTGTGGGAAGTTCTACCATCCAGCTGCCATTCCATCTCCCCCCAGCGGACCCCACAGAAGCGTCGGTCACCCTGACCGAACACTACAGGTGGCGTCACGAACCCCTGACAGACTGTACCACTACTTTCATTGAACGCCCCTTAGCAGGGTCGCGGACCGGGTCTAGCCACCGTGACAGCCTCAGAACCGAACCAGAGAGGCCCGGTACCAAAACACGTGGCCCTGTGTCTGGGGGCGCTCCAACTTGGCGTCACGAACAGGATCGTACTTAAGCCTGAAGAATTGGGTCATGTGTGCCTTGGAACTGTGATTGAGACGTGTTGGAATTGTGATTATTTGCAAGGACTGTGAATTGCTATTGACGCATGATTCCCGCCAAAACCGCCACCATTGCTACGCCACGAGGAGCGCAGGAGAAGGAGGGCGTGTCATGGGAGGAGATCGAGAAAACAGCGCGAGCAGCAGAACCCGCCCACTCCGACTACGGCTGCAGGAGGACGAGCTCAGGAATGGAGGAGCTCAAACCCCAGGGGACGATGGAGCCTCGTGCGTGTGCTGCTGCAGACCCAGGGGAGGAGCTGATGACGAGCGGGTGCCTGAACGACGACAAAGTGGTCCGGGAGCACCGCAGCCCGGCGGAGCCGGCCCAGGGCTTGCCGTCACAGGGGAACCTGGATCCCCTGGAGTTGCCAGAGGAGGTCCCGGACTACCTGACTCCGGACGGGGGTCGGCGACGGCAAGGAAATAGAAGTCGGAGCTGTGCTGGAAGGCCGCCCAGGGGGAGTCGTGGTCCGGGCCGCAGCGGACTCCAGCGTTCACATCAGCGGAGCCGACCGACATTGGTGGAAGCACATCAGACGCAGGTACCAACAGTGCCCCTGCCCCACCGTCCGTTCCGGCTCCGGTGACCGCTCCCCAGCCCGTTGATGACTGGTGTCCCGCTACTGAGATCGTGGTGGCGGCCCTGTACGCCATGAAGGGGATCCTGCCCCCACTACCGACACCTCTGGGTATACCGATCAACATCAGCCCCAGGGGAGTGGTCTTTGAGTGGAATGCTCCCCGGTTTCAGCCAGACGGGTCCCGACAGGAGGGCTCTTACGTCATCAGGCTCACCTGGGATCAGTATAGGCGAAGCCTGATCTCACAATGGGAAGATCGGGAGCGAATGGGACAGACTGTCCGATCCAAGGAACGAGTGCCCCTCGTCAATTGCTGCCCTGAGAGTTTGATAAAACAGGGGATTGTGCTGGCCTTCCACCGGGGGAGGGGTTGTGGCTTCATATTAGAGCCAGGGCTGCTGACTGAGGTCTATGTGACTAGCTGCAACGTGGAACCCCAGTCCCGCAGTGTACCTCCACTCCGAAACTTGTACAGGGGGGACCATGTGACCTACACCCGCCACTGGAGTGAGCAAGGGTGGTATGCCAAGAGAGTCAAACGCTGTGCGCTAGTGGTCGCGCCATCTACGATCACGACCGAGACTGGTGGCGGGACCCCGCTGACTCCTGACCCTGCTGGACCTAGCGCTACCACCCCGGCGGGTAGAGCCCTGCTTGCGGAGTCTGCCACCGGTATCACCGCTCGTACCCAGACCGCTGCTGGTCCGATTGAGACGGTGCTGGACGGTGACACAGGGCCAGACCATCCCCGGCCGGGAAGTGGTCACCACCGGCTGATGTCGTGTCACCTATTACAGCACTAAACCTCGAAGATCCGAAATATGTACATAGTTCATTGTGTTCCTGCTGCTACCTTCAACCAATCCAGGGTTAACTCCTAGGGATCCCTTTGTTTACCCGGGATCCCTATTGTTTTTCTACTGTTTTTCTATTGTTACCCCACGTTCATCATTGCTTTAAAGACTGCTGGATCATGGACGGTGAATGATTCAGAACTGCTTTGTAAATAGTTGCACCTTCTTAAAGGTGCTCCCTACTGGTTTTATAAGCCAAAGAAGACTTTGCGAAGACATGATGCAGAAGGACTTGCTTGCTGTGAACTTGCTTGCTGAAAGAGAATCTGCACCAAAGACTTGGGTCCCTCTTAAAGGGAATGTTTGATGATTACTTTGATAAAGGTTGAAACGTTAATAATGTTGAAGAATTTAGATAGTTTAATAATGTTAATAAAGTTTGAGGACAGGATAGTTTGAAGTGAGCCCGTAGGGGTTAGAGAGAGAGTCCTCCTGAGAGATGTAGAAAGATGGTCGGCACAATGGCAGTAGGCTCAGCCAAGGAGCTAGGCGGTCCTGCATTGGTGAGGTTGGAACGGAAAGAAAGTTGAAATGTTGTAATAGTATTTTATGGTAGGCCTTTAGTGGGTTCAGCGAATACGCCCTTAAAGGAAGAGTTAGTTTATGGTTCAAAAATTTGCACTTAGTAGAATACCCGGCTGGGTACTGAAGGTTATTTATACTCTAAATGTTATTTAAAAATATTTAATCTTGTTATTGTTTGTAACGTTTAAGCGTTAAGCACCGTTTCTATTCACTCGTTCTTAGCATTAAACAATTTTGTATGTCTTTCACTGTATTATATTGTTGTTCTTCTTCCCAGTCCAGGAGTACTGGATTTAACTGGGGGGAGGAGTGCAGCGCCCCAGAGACCTTGTCGTTGCAGTATAGCACTCTGCCACTAAGGGGAGCAGCGGTACGTCTGATGGCACTAAGGAGTTCTCCTGACCAGGTATCACTAGAACACATTACACTTCACACTCCGGCCACTAGGGGGAGAAAAAGGCTTTATTTATTGGGCCACTCCTCACACTGGTAAAACTAGGGGCTGGGGAGGAAGTTAGTCAGAAGCTGACTGGGTTGGATTCAGGCAACATCCCGTGGCAGGGGGTGTTGCAGGGAGAAGGCACAGGGGGGTCCCTGTCAGGCGTGGGAACCTGGCAGGTGCCTAGCGAACAGAACAGAACGTAACGGAACCGCGCCTGCACACCCTGCGGCGGTATCCTAAGAAGGAGACACGAAGGGAAGGATATTGTGGAAACATGTAAACGAGATCAGCACAAAGGAGAGCCAGTAAGAGTCGTGCCGAGAGGGGAAGGCAACATCTTACTGAGGCGCATAGTCGGTGGCCGGATCACCGTAGGAGTAACTGACTTCAGGCCTTACTTCAAATTCCGCTGGACAGTTAATCATAGGTTTGCTGTCTACCTTCTACACCTACGAAGACATAGGGGGCAACATTGGGAGAGGGGCGTCTCTAGGGTCCCGGAAGACCTCCAAGCCTTCCCATCAAACGGGTGGCGTCCTAGCCATAACATATCTGGGGGACGTTAGAAACTAGTAACATCTGGAACCAAAGAGAGAGAGAAAGCTGTAGAGAACGAACAAACGAGAGCAGCAGTTGTGAGGACTATTCCGAATGCTCAGCAGGATAGGACTACAACACACAGGCGCTATTGGTAGGCAACGATTTCCATCTGTGAAGGAAACTCTGGATGTGCCCATCAGACCGGCCGGTCTCTGAGAGCCTGGTTGAACGTGCTCTGGATTGAGGATATTGAAGCCTTCAGTAAAGAGGTAAAGAGACTGCAACCTTGTGTCCTCATTATTGACTGCACCTGACACCATCACCATCTACATATCTGGGAATCCCTGGGGACATACTTCACCTGTGGGAAGTTCTACCATCCAGCTGCCAATCCATCTCCCCCCAGCGGACCCCACAGCAGCATCGGTCACCCTGACCAAACACCACAGGTGGCGTCACAAACCCCTGACAGACTGTACCACTACTTTCATTGGACGCCCCTTAGCAGGGTCGCGGACCGGGTCTAGCCACCGTGACAGCCTCAGAACCGAACCAGAGAGGCCCGGTACCGAAACGCGTGGCCCTGTGTCTGGGGGCGCTCCACTCACATTCCCTGAGACCCACAAACAGACATGGTGGTGGAGTCGGCATACTTCTCTCCCCACAATGCACCTTCCAGGTCATCCCACCAACTCCATCACTCTCATTCCCTTCTTTTGAGGTCCACACCATCAGGCTCTTTCATCCCATCTCCCTCAGAGTAGCGGTCATATACCAGCCCCCAGGCTCACCCACCCACTTCCTGGACCATTTCTCTGCCTGGCTGCCGCACTTCATGTCCTCAGAACTACTAACCCTAATTCTGGGAGACTTCTACATCCCCATAAACAGCCCCATTTCCACATCTGCATCCCAGCTTCTACCACTAACCACTTCTCTAGGCATCTCACAGCTCTCAACCTCTGAGACACACAAGGACGGTAACACCCTTGACCTGGTCTTCGCCCGGCTCTGCTCAATCTCCTACCTAGATAACTCATCGCTTCCCCTCTCTGACCACAACATTCTCTTCTTCACACTCACAAATCCTCGCCCACCCCAGCACACTCCTACCTACCACACATTCAGAAATCTACATGCCATTAACCCTCATACACTTTCAGACTCCCTACACTTATCATTGTCCCCAATCTCTTCTTTTTCCTGTCCTGATCTGGCTGCACATCACTTCAATGACACTCTTAGAAGCACCCTTGACCAAGTAGCGCCCCTCACCCTCAGAACCTCCAAACACAGAGTGAAACAGCCCTGGCTAACATCGCAAACCCGATTTCTCCAGCAATGCTCTAGGTGTGCTGAACGCTTATGGAGGAATACACGCACACCAAAAGACTTCATACACTTCAAATTTATGTTAAGGACCTACAACTCTTCCCTTCACCTCGCCAAACAGACCTACTTCACCACCATGATCTCCTCACTAGTCAACAACCCCAAGAAACTTTTTGACACCTTTCACTCCCTCTTCAGGCCAAAAGCACAAGCCCCTATCACAGACATCTGTGCTGATGACCTGGCCTCCCACTTTATAGAGAAAATAGACAATATCCGTCAGGAAATCTGCTCCCAATCACCAAGTTTAGTGACTCCCATCCCTCCCTGCATTTCCCCTGGCTCACTCTCCACATTCGATCCCATCACAGAAGAAGAAGTCTCCAGGCTCCTCTCTTCTTCTCGTCCGACTACATGCACCACCGACCCCATTCCCTCTCATCTCCTCCAGTATCTCTCTCCATACTTCACAACTCACCCAACTACAATCTTTAATCTCTCCCTCTCCTCTGGCATTTTCCCCTCCTCCTTCAAACACTCTATCATTACTCCATTACTAAAGAAACCCGCTCTCGACCCATCTTGCCCAAATAACTACAGACCAGTCTCCAATCTCCCCTTCATCTCTAAACTCTTGGAGCGCCTTATATACTTCCGCCTTACCCGTTTCCTCTCCACTCACTCCCTCCTAGACCCTTCACAGTCCGGTTTCCGCCCCCTACATTCGACTGAAACTGCACTCATCAAAGTGACCAATGACCTTCTGACAGCAAAACGTAACGGTGACCACTCTCTGCTCATTCTTCTTGACCTTACTGCAGCTTTCGACACTGTTGACCACCCTCTCCTACTCTCTAGGCTCCAGTCAATAGGCATTAGGGACACTGCTCTCTCCTTGTTCTCTTCCTACCTTTCTGACCGCTCCTTCAGTGTTCTGTTCTCTGGCTCCACTTCCTCTCCTCTTCCTCTCACTGTCGGGGTACCTCATGGCTCAGTCCTTGGCCCCCTTCTCTTCTCCCTCTACATGGCCCCAATTGGACAGACCATCAGCAGATTTGGCTTTCAGTATCATCTTTATGCTGATGATACACAACTATACACGTCATCCCCTGACCTTACCCCCGCTGTAACACAGAACGCCAGTGACTGTCTGCCTGCAGTCTCCAACATCATGATCGCTCTCTATCTGAAGCTCAACCTCTCCAAAACTGAACTTCTTCTGCTCCCACCATCTACTAACCTCCCTAAATCTGACATTTCCCTCTCCGTGGGTGGCACCATAATAACACCCCGGCAGCAGGCACGCTGTCTGGGTGTTATGTTTGACTCCGATCTCTCCTTCACATCCCATATACAATCTCTTGCCCTCTTGTGCCGCTTACACCTAAAGAACATCTCTAGAATCCACCCTTTTCTCACCATGGAAACAATAAAAACCCTTACTGTCGCCCTGATCCACTCCCGTCTGGACTACTGTAAAGCTCTGTTATTTGGCCTCCCCCTCACGCAACTTTCCCCTCTCCAGTCCATCCTTAATGCAGCAGCCAGGGTTGTCCATCTGGCTAATCGTTACTCAGATGCGTCCGTTCTTCGCCAGTCATTACCCTGACTGCCCATTCATTACAGGATACAATTCAAAGTACTTGTTCTCACCCACAAAGCTCTCCACAGTGCTGCACCCCCTTATATCTCCTCCCTCATTTCTGTCTATCGGCCTAACCGACCGCTGCGCTCTGCAAATGACTTTCGACTAACCTGTGCACTAATCCGTACCTCCCACTCCCGACTCCAAGACTTCTCCCGTGCTGCACAAGTACTCTGGAATGCTCTACCCCAAGATATTAGAACCATCCTCAATTTGCATAATTTTAGGCTCTCTGTCAAAACACATTTGTTCAGAGCGGCCTACTACGTTCACTAATCAAACTCATTTTATGTTTGTGTGTGTGTAGCCCATTCACTATCCCCATCTATCCCCCACCCTCTGAAGATGGCTGGACCATCATTGTAAATACATCATTGTAAATACACACCTGTGCTTTGTATCTCCCCCACCTCATTGTAGATTGTAAGCTCTCACGAGCAGGGTCGTGTTTAATTTGCATTAATTATTGTATTGTTAACGTTATTACTTATGTCTGTTGTGTTTGATACTGTTAAACTGTAAAGCGCTGCGGAATATGTTGGCGCTATATAAATAAAGATCTGGTGCAGAGTACCCTAACAACCTGGGCACATTACCCTAACAGCTTGGTGCATATTATAATGACAGCCCGGTGTAGAGTGCCCTAACAACCTGGTGCACATTGCCCCAACAGCCTGGAGCACGATGCCCTAACAGTCTGGTGCAGAGTGATCTATCAACCTGGTGCATATTGTCCTAACAGCCTGGTCCACATTGTCCTAATAGCCTGGGGCAGAGTGCCATTAAAGTCTGGTACAAAATGCCCTAGTAGCTTATTACTATTATTTATTTATATAGCACCATTAATTCCATGGTGCTGTACATGAGAAAAGTGGTTACGTACAGGGTTATAGATATCGTTTACAGTAAACAAATTTACAATGACAGACCGGTACAGAGGGGAGAGGAGCCTGGTGTAAAGTACCCTAACAGCCTGGTGCAGATTGCCCAAACTGCCTGGTATAGATTGCCCTAACAGCCTAGTGTACAATGTCCTAAAAGTCTAGTGCAGAGTGACCTTACAACCTGGTGCACATTGCCCTAACAGTCTGGGGCAGAGTGCCATAAAGGCCTCGTACAAAATGCCCAAATAGCCTGGTGCTCACTGCCCTAACAGCCGGGTAGATGGTAATTACCTACCTGTACACTAACACTATACACTGTATACTATGTACAGAGCTCCTGTGTATAATGGAACTTATGGTACTATTAAGATGTGTTTTTTTATTAATGATCAGTATTGTGATATTTGATCACTATGCGGTGGTAATGTGTGATCTGAACATGGTGTGATGATATTTGTCCCTTGTATGTGGTATTTTTTGGTCACTATATGGTGGTAAATGAATATGTAGTCTAGTCATGGTGTGTCAGTATCTGTTTCTGTATGTGGTATTATTTGGTCTCTATGTTGTGCTAATATGTGGTCTGGTCATAGTGTCGTGGTATTTGTTCCTTGTATGTAGTATTATTCGGTCATTATGTGGTGGCAATATGTGGTGTGGTCATATAGCTACGCTGTGTTTATACTTAAAAGAACCCCCATGACGTGGTGAGCATCATGATAATTGTATCATTCTTTGACGAGGTTCATACAGCGAGTTATGTATACAAATGGCTTGTCACAACTCTAAGAAAGGGGAGCATTCAGCCTCTGAGTGAGGTCTGTTATGTTTGCTAATGACAGGTGTTATGAAGGCAATCCAGAAACACAGTGTGCTTAAGGCCCCTTCACATTAAGCGACGCTGCAGCGATACCGACAACGATCCGGATCGCTGCAGCGTCGCTGTTTGGTCGCTGGAGAGCTGTCACACAGACCGCTCTCCAGCGACCAACGATGCCGGTAACCAGGGTAAACATCGGGTAACTAAGCGCAGGGCCGCGCTTAGTAACCCGATGTTTACCCTGGTTACCATGCTAAAAGTAAAAAAAAACAAACAGTACATACTTACCTACAGCTGTCTGTCCTCCAGCGCTGTGCTCTGCTTCTCTGCTCTCCTCCTGTACTGTCTGGGAGCCGGAAAGCAGAGCGGTGACGTACTGTCTGGGAGCCGGAAAGCAGAGCGGTGACGTCACCGCTCTGCTTTCCGGCTCACAGCCAGTACAGGAGGAGTGCAGAGCGCAGCGCTGGAGCACAGACAGCGGTAGGTAAGTATGTACTGTTTGTTTTTTTTTACTTTTAGCATGGTAACCAGGGTAAACATCGGGTTACTAAGCGCGGCCCTGCGCTTAGTTACCCGATGTTTACCCTGGTTACCAGTGAAGACATCGCTGGATCGGTGTCACACACGCCGATCCAGCGATGTCCACGGGAGATCCAGCGACGAAATAAAGTTCTGGACTTTATTCAGCGACCAACGATCTCCCAGCAGGGGCCTGATCGTTGGTCGCTGTCACACATAACGATTTTATTAACGATATCGTTGCTACGTCACAAATAGCAACGATATCGTTAACGATATCATTATGTGTGAAGGTACCTTTAGCGATCAGAGCGCACACAGTGATCTGACAAATACCCAAAAATACAAGAACGAGCTCTGAGACGTGGAAACTCTGTAGACTGCACACCTGATCCTATCCAAAACACAACTAAAAGCGGCTGTGGATTGCGCCTAACAACTACCTAGGCAACTCGGCACAGCCTAAGAAACTAGCTAGCCTGAAGATAGAAAAATAGGCCTGACTTGCCCCAGAGAAATTCCCCAAAGGAAAAGGCAGCCCCCCACATATAATGACTGTGAGTAAGATGAAAAGACAAAACATAGGGATGAAATAGATTCAGCAAAGTGGGGCCCGATATTCTAGGACAGAGCGAGGACAGTAAAGCGAACTTTGCAGTCTACAAAAAACCCTAAAGCAAAACCACGCAAAGGGGGCAAAAAAAACCCACCGTGCCGAACTAACGGCACGGCGGTACACCCTTTGCGTCTCAGAGCTTCCAGCAAAACAAAAGACAAGCTGGACAGAAAAAAGCAACAAAAAAACAAAAAGCACTTAGCTATACAGAGCAGCAGGTCACAGGAACAATCAGGAGAAGCTCAGATCCAGCACTGAAACATTGACAAGGAGCAAGGATAGCAGCATCAGGCGGAGTTAAGTAATGAAGCAGTTAACGAGCTCACCAGAACACCTGAGGGAGGAAGCTCAGAAGCTGCAGTACCACTTGTGACCACAGGAGTGAATTCAGCCATAGAATTCACAACAGTACCCCCCCCCTTGAGGAGGGGTTACCGAACCCTCACCAGAGCCCCCAGGCCGACCAGGATGAGCCGCATGAAAGGCACGAACAAGATCGGAAGCATGAACATCAGAGGCAAAAACCCAGGAATTATCTTCCTGAGCATAACCCTTCCATTTAACCAGATACTGGAGTTTCCGTCTAGAAACACGAGAATCCAAAATCTTCTCCACAATATACTCCAATTCCCCCTCCACCAAAACCGGGGCAGGAGGCTCAACAGATGGAACCATAGGTGCCACGTATCTCCGCAACAACGACCTATGGAATACATTATGTATGGAAAAGGAGTCTGGGAGGGTCAAACGAAAAGACACAGGATTGAGAACCTCAGAAATCCTATACGGACCAATAAAATGAGGTTTAAATTTAGGAGAGGAAACCTTCATAGGAATATGACGAGAAGATAACCAAACCAGATCCCCAACACGAAGTCGGGGACCCACACGGCGTCTGCGATTAGCGAAAAGTTGAGCTTTCTCCTGGGACAAGATCAAATTGTCCACTACCTGAGTCCAGATCTGCTGCAACCTATCCACCACAGAATCCACACCAGGACAGTCCGAAGACTCAACCTGTCCTGAAGAGAAACGAGGATGGAACCCAGAATTGCAAAAAAATGGAGAAACCAAGGTAGCCGAGCTGGCCCGATTATTAAGGGCGAACTCAGCCAACGGCAAAAAGGACACCCAATCATCCTGGTCTGCAGAAACAAAACATCTCAGATATGTTTCCAAGGTCTGATTGGTTCGTTCGGTCTGGCCATTAGTCTGAGGATGGAAAGCCGAGGAAAAGGATAGGTCAATGCCCATCCTACCACAAAAGGCTCGCCAAAACCTTGAAACAAACTGGGAACCTCTGTCAGAAACAATATTCTCAGGAATGCCATGCAACCGAACCACATGCTGAAAGAACAAAGGTACCAAATCAGAGGAGGAAGGAAATTTAGCCAAGGGCACCAGATGGACCATTTTAGAAAAGCGATCACAGACCACCCAAATGACTGACATCTTTTGAGAAACGGGAAGGTCAGAAATGAAATCCATCGAAATATGTGTCCAAGGCCTCTTTGGGACCGGCAAGGGCAAAAGCAACCCACTGGCACGAGAACAGCAGGGCTTAGCCCTAGCACAAATCCCACGGGACTGCACAAAAGTACGTACATCCCGTGACAGAGATGGCCACCAGAAGGATCTAGCCACTAACTCTCTGGTACCAAAGATTCCAGGATGACCAGCCAACACCGAACAATGAAGTTCAGAGATAAGTTTATTAGTCCACCTATCAGGGACGAACAGTTTCTCTGCTGGACAACGATCAGGTTTATTCGCCTGAAATTTTTGCAGCACCCGCCGCAAATCAGGGGAGATGGCAGACACAATGACTCCTTCCTTGAAGATACCCGCTGGCTCAGATAAACCCGGAGAGTCGGGCACAAAACTCCTAGACAGAGCATCCGCCTTCACATTTTTAGAGCCCGGAAGGTACGAAATCACAAAGTCGAAGCGGGCAAAAAATAACGACCAACGGGCCTGTCTAGGATTCAAGCGCTTGGCAGACTCGAGATAAGTCAAGTTCTTATGATCAGTCAATACCACCACGCGATGCTTAGCTCCTTCAAGCCAATGACGCCACTCCTCGAATGCCCACTTCATGGCCAGCAACTCTCGATTGCCCACAACATAATTACGCTCAGCGGGCGAAAACTTCCTGGAAAAGAAAGCACATGGTTTCATCACTGAGCAATCAGAACCTCTCTGTGACAAAACCGCCCCTGCTCCAATCTCAGAAGCATCAACCTCGACCTGGAACGGAAGAGAAACATCTGGCTGACACAACACAGGGGCAGAACAAAAACAACGCATCAACTCCTGAATAGCTTCCACAGCAGCAGAAGACCAATTAACCAAATCAGCACCCTTCTTGGTCAAATCGGTCAATGGTTTGGCAATGCTAGAAAAATTACAGATGAAGCGACGATAAAAATTAGCAAAGCCCAGGAACTTTTGCAGACTTTTCAGAGATGTCGGCTGAATCCAATCCTGGATGGCTTGGACCTTAACTGGATCCATCTCGATAGTAGAAGGGGTAAAGATGAACCCCAAAAATGAAACTTTCTGCACACCGAAGAGACACTTTGATCCCTTCACAAACAAAGAGTTAGCACGCAGGACCTGAAAAACCATTCTGACCTGCTTCACATGAGACTCCCAATCATCTGAGAAGATCAAAATGTCATCCAAGTAAACAATCAGGAATTTATCCAGATACTCACGGAAGATGTCATGCATAAAAGACTGAAACACAGATGGAGCATTGGCAAGTCCGAACGGCATCACTAGATACTCAAAATGACCCTCGGGCGTATTGAATGCAGTTTTCCATTCATCTCCTTGCCTGATTCTCACCAGATTATACGCACCACGAAGATCTATCTTAGTGAACCAACTAGCCCCCTTAATCCGAGCAAACAAGTCAGATAACAATGGCAAGGGATACTGAAATTTAACAGTGATCTTATTAAGAAGGCGGTAATCAATACACGGTCTCAGCGAACCATCCTTCTTGGCTACAAAGAAGAACCCTGCTCCCAGTGGTGATGACGATGGGCGAATATGTCCCTTCTCCAGGGATTCCTTCACATAACTGCGCATAGCGGCGTGTTCGGGCACGGATAAATTAAATAATCGACCTTTAGGGAATTTACTACCAGGAATCAAATTGATAGCACAATCACAATCCCTATGCGGAGGTAGAGCATCGGACTTGGGCTCTTCAAATACATCCTGATAATCAGACAAGAACTCTGGGACCTCAGAAGGGGTGGATGACGAAATCGACAAAAATGGAACATCACCATGTACCCCCTGACAACCCCAGCTGGATACCGACATGGAATTCCAATCCAATACTGGATTATGGGTTTGTAGCCATGGCAACCCCAACACGACCACATCATGCAGATTATGCAACACCAGGAAGCGAATAACTTCCTGATGTGCAGGAGCCATGCACATGGTCAGCTGGGCCCAGTATTGAGGTTTATTCTTGGCCAAAGGTGTAGCATCAATTCCTCTCAATGGAATAGGACACCGCAAAGGCTCCAAGAAAAACCCACAACGTTTAGCATAATCCAAATCCATCAGATTCAGGGCAGCGCCCGAATCCACAAACGCCATGACAGAAAACGACGACAAAGAGCATATCAAGTTAATGGACAGAAGGAATTTGGACTGTACAGTACCAATGACGGCAGACCTAGCGGACCGCTTAGTGCGCTTAGGACAATCAGAAATAGCATGAGTGGAATCACCTCAGTAGAAACACAGACCATTCAGACGTCTGTATTCCTGCCGTTCAACTCTAGTCATAGTCCTATCGCACTGCATAGGCTCAGGTTTAACCTCAGGCGGTACCGCCAAATGGTGCACAGATTTACGCTCGCGCAAGCGTCTACCGATCTGAATGGCCAAAGACAAAGACTCATTCAAACCAGCAGGCATAGGAAATCCCACCATGACATCCTTAAGAGCCTCAGAGAGACCCTTTCTGAACAAAGCTGCCAGCGCAGATTCATTCCACTGAGTGAGTACTGACCATTTCCTAAATTTCTGACAATATACTTCTATATCATCCTGACCCTGGCACAAAGCCAGCAAATTTTTCTCAGCCTGATCCACTGAATTAGGCTCATCGTACAGCAATCCGAGCGCCAGGAAAAACGCATCGACACTACTCAATGCAGGGTCTCCTGGCGCAAGAGAAAATGCCCAGTCTTGAGGGTCGCCGCGCAAAAAAGAAATAATAATCAAAACCTGTTGAATAGGATTACCAGAAGAATGAGGTTTCAAGGCCAGAAATAGCTTACAATTATTTTTGAAACTTAGAAACTTAGTTCTATCTCCAAAAAACAAATCAGGAATAGGAATTCTTGGTTCTAACATAGATTTCTGATCAATAGTATCTTGAATTTTGTGTACATTTATAACGAGATTATCCATTGAAGAGCACAGACCCTGAATATCCATGTCCACACCTGTGTCCAGAATCACCCAAATGTCTAGGGGAAAAAAAAAAAGTGAACACAGAGCTGAGAAAAAAAAAAAAAAAAAAAATGATGTCAGAACTTTTTCTTTCCCTCTATTGAGAATCATTAGTTGGGCTCCTTGTACTGTTATGTTTGCTAATGACAGGTGTTATGAAGGCAATCCAGAAACACAGTGTGCTTAGCGATCAGAGCGCACACAGTGATCTGACAAATACCCAAAAATACAAGAACGAGCTCTGAGACGTGGAAACTCTGTAGACTGCACACCTGATCCTATCCAAAACACAACTAAAAGCGGCTGTGGATTGCGCCTAACAACTACCTAGGCAACTCGGCACAGCCTAAGAAACTAGCTAGCCTGAAGATAGAAAAATAGGCCTGACTTGCCCCAGAGAAATTCCCCAAAGGAAAAGGCAGCCCCCCACATATAATGACTGTGAGTAAGATGAAAAGACAAAACGTAGGGATGAAATAGATTCAGCAAAGTGGGGCCCGATATTCTAGGACAGAGCGAGGACAGTAAAGCGAACTTTGCAGTCTACAAAAAACCCTAAAGCAAAACCACGCAAAGGGGGCAAAAAAAACCGACCGTGCCGAACTAACGGCACGGCGGTACACCCTTTGCGTCTCAGAGCTTCCAGCAAAACAAAAGACAAGCTGGACAGAAAAAAAGCAACAAAAAAACAAAAAGCACTTAGCTATACAGAGCAGCAGGTCACAGGAACAATCAGGAGAAGCTCAGATCCAGCACTGAAACATTGACAAGGAGCAAGGATAGCAGCATCAGGCGGAGTTAAGTAATGAAGCAGTTAACGAGCTCACCAGAACACCTGAGGGAGGAAGCTCAGAAGCTGCAGTACCACTTGTGACCACAGGAGTGAATTCAGCCACAGAATTCACAACAGAGGTCTCTACAGGGGGAGTGCCTTGGTTTTGGGCACAGAGATAAGTGAGACATCAGTCTTCACTAGTCTTTTTGTCTAGGGTCTAGCAGCGAGACCCATCTGTAATGCATCTGGATGTGTTGCCCTGGTCTGCCATGAGATGAAATTACATAAGGAACTGTGTTTTTTTCAATGTTAATCCCATTGTAATTGTACTGTGCATACGATACTTGTCTTAGTTTATAATATCCTTTCACCCTTCTGTAAACATTGCCTACCTTTTTGGAGTAAATTATATAAAATTGCTACATTTGTTTCTCCTTGCTCTATAACATACTGTCACGTCCTCTGAAGTGAATTTCTCTACTAATTTGGGTGGGCTCTGGACCCGTTATTAATTAAGGAATTGGAGCTGGTGGCAGCGGATTTGTCCTGTGCATTTGGGAGCCTTTGTAGCCACAGACAGCATTGATAATTATTTTTCCCGCCTGAGTGGGAGTAGTTATATCGCCCTCACTACAGTGTGCTCATTAGCCAGTACAAAGTAAGGCAGCCTTTCTGGTGACTAATTATCTAGGTGCAGTACCCTGTCTGACCTGAGGGTAAGGGAAGGGCGCTAGAGAGCTGCAAGTTCCCAACTGGAACTGGGAAGTGGGATATAGATAAATCCACTTCAGAAAAGTACTGGGCAACCAAAAAACCCCAGTTCATGACATATTAGTGTGAGCGGCAGGGATGATAAAGATATCCTCCATGTGTATCGTGACAATATACACTGCTCAAAAAAATAAAGGGAACACTTAAGCAACAGAATATAACTCCAAGTAAATAAAACTTCTGTGAAATCAAACTGTCCACTTAGGAAGCAAGACTGTTTGACAGTCAATTTCACATGCTGTTGTGCAAATGGAATAGACAATAGATGGAAATTATTGGCAATTATCAAGACACACTCAATAAAGGAGTAGTTCTGCAGGTGGGGACCACAGACCACATCTCAGTACCAATGCTTTCTGCCTGATCTTTTGGTCACTTTTGAATGTTGGTTGTGCTTTCACACTCATGGTAGCATGAGACGGACTGTACAACCCACACAAGTGGCTCAGGTAGTGCAGCTTATCCAGGATGGCACATGAATGCGAGCTGTGGCAAGAATGTTTTCTGTGTCTGTCAGCGTAGTGTCTAGAGACTGGAGTTGCTACCAGGAGACAGGCGAGTACACCAGGAGACGTGGAGGGGGCCGTAGGAAAGCAGCAGGACCGCTACCTCAGCCTTTATGCAAGGAGGAACAGGAGGAGCACTGCCAGAGGCCTGCAAAATGACCTCCAGCAGTCACAAATGTGCATGTGTCTGCACAAACGGTTAGAAGCAGACTCCATGAGGATGGCCTGAATGCCCGACATCCACAGATTGGGGTTGTGCTCACAGCCCTACATCATGCAGGATGCTTGGCATTTGCCACAGAACACCAGGTAGCCTGACTGCCATTAGGTACCGAGATGAGATCCTCAGACCTCTTGTGAGATCATATGCTGGTATGGTTGGCCCCAGGTTCCTCCTAATGCAGGACAATGCCAGACCTCATGTGGCTTGAGTGTGTCAGCAGTTCCTGCAAGATGAAGGCATTGATGCTATGGACTGGCCCGCCCGTTCCCCAGACCTGAATCCGAGTGAACACATCTGGGACATCATGTGTCGTACCATCCACCAATGTCACGTTGCACCACAGACTGTCCAGGAGTTGGCGGATGCTTTAGTCCAGGTCTGGGCGGATATCCCTCAGGAGACCATCCGCCGAAACATCACGAACATGCCCAGACGTTGTAGGGAGATCATGCAGGCACATAGAGGCAACACACACACAACTGAGCATCATTTCCTTGTCTTGAGGCATTTCAACTGAAGTTGGATCAGCCTGCAATTTGATTTTCCACTTTGATTTTGAGTATCATTCCAAATCCAGACCTCCATGGATATTCATTTTGATTTACATTGATAATTTTTATGTTTTATTGTTCTCAACACATTCCACTATGTAATGAATAAAGATTTGTAACTGAAATATTTCATTCAGTGATATCTAGGATGTGGTATTTTAGTGTTCCCTTTATTTTTTTGAGCAGTGTATATAGATATATTTATATACAGTGATAAAGGCAGATTCTAAAGATAGTTTGCATTTCTATTATGGACGATTATCTTCTTCTGCAGTTAAGCAGATGTCAAATCTGCTCTCGCTTTATACCTGATGTATAGCTTTATACGTAATTATATTTTTAGCAGATTTGTAATATAGCACAATTTTATTTTTGTTTTGCCCTCAAAGAAAAAAATCCAAAGGAAGCAAAATCGATCAAATTGAGAAATTATTCTTTTTGCTGTGCCTTTAGTGTCATCTAGTGGATGATATTTATATTGTTCCAGGAACTGATGTAATTTCTTATAGTATCGGTTTTTAACTGCATTTTTATCAGTTTAAAAAAATGTAAATGGTTAATAATGATATGCTCAGTATTACCCTTGGGCAATTTTCTTTTTTTTGGTTTAATTTTTTCCTCCCCTTCTTCCAAGAGCCATAACTTTTTATTTTTCCATCCACATAGCTCTATGAGGGCTTGTTATTTGTGGGGCGAATTGTCTTTTTGAATGACACCATTCATTTTATCATGTGATGTGCTAGAAAGTGGGGAAAATATTTGGTAAAACTGACCTTCTAATATGATTTTCCAGGTCAATTCAAGTTCACAGATACCAAATATGTATAGTTTTTTTTTTTATTTAAGTGGTGAAAAAAGATGCAAACATTTGTAAAGAAAGAAACATTAATTGTGTCACCATTTTCCGAGACCCGTAATGCTTTCAGTTTTTGGGATGGCTTACTTCATGCTCCCTGAGCTAAAGTTTTTAATGATACCATTTTGGGGTAGATATGATGTTTTGATCGCCTCTTTGTAGGGGGAGGCTGGGATGATGAAAAAGTCATGGCAACAGTTGGGATGACATAATGCTATTTGATGCTGTTTGTACACACGTGGTTAAAATAGTTGGTAGCCCTTATTTAATGACAGAAAAACCCACAGTGGTCACAGAAATAACTTGAATCTGACAAAAGTAATAATAAATAAAAGATCTATCAAAATGATCAGATGAAAGTCAGACATTGCTTTTCAACCATGCTTCCACAGAATAAAAAAAAATAAAACTCATGAAATAGGCCTGGACAGAAATGATGGTATAATGTGACAAAAGGGACATGTTAAATCAAGGTGTGTCCACTAACTAGCATCACAGGTGTCTACAGTCTTGGAATCAGTGAGTGGGCCTGTATATAAGGCTACATATACTCACTGTGCTGTTTGGTGACATGGTGTGTATCACACTCAACATTGGACTTGAGCAAGCGACAGAAAGAGTTGTCTCAGGAGATTAGAAAGAAAATTATAGAGAAACATAATAATAATCTTTATTTTTTATAATAATCTTTATTTTTATATAGCGCTAACATATTCCGCAGCGCTTTACAAGTTGCACACATTATCATCACTGTCCCCGTTGGGGCTCACATTCTAAACTCCCTATCAGTATGTCTTTGGAATGTGGGAGGAAACCGGAGTACTCGGAGGAAACCCACGCAAACACGGAGAGAACATACAAACTCTTTGCAGATGTTGTCCTTGGTGGGGTTTGAACCCAGGACTGAAACATGTTAAAGGTAAAAGTTATAAGACCATCCCCAAGCAGCTTGATGTTCCTGTTCGGTTGAGCGAAACGGATCAGACAAATTAAAAAATCGCCGACTTTCGGCAAAGTCAGGTTTCATGAATCCTAGTGTGGATCGGCCATGAGGTCGGCGATCTGCGCGCAAAAGTCGCATTTCATATGATGCTTTCAGCGCCATTATTCAGCCAATGAAGGAGGACGCAGAGTGTGGGCAGCGTGATGACATAGGTCTCGGTCCCCACCATCTTAGAGAAGGGCATGACAGTGATTGGCTTGCTTTTTGCGGCGTCACAGGGGCTATAAAGGGGCGTGCACGCCGGCTGCCATCTTACTTCTGCCGATCTTAGCATAGGGAGAGGTTGCTGCCGCTTCGTCAGAAGAAAGGATACAGTAGGGACGATTAACCCCCAAACTGCTTGTGCTGTAGCGATTTCCACTGTCCAACACCACCATTTGTTTGCAGGGACAGTGGAGGCTATATTTTTGTGCATCAGCTCTGTACCTTATTAGGCTGCCTTAAAAGGCTCCCTGATAGCTGCATTGCTGTTTGCACGCCGCTGTGCAAACCAACTGCTTTTTTAAAAGCAAAAATCCTGTTGCTCCTTTCTGCACAGTTATCTTGTTTATTTGTCCACACTTTTGTGTGCAGCAGTCCTTTTTATTGCTGCCATACTTTTCCTGAGATCATTGTAGGGAGATTGAAATTGTACTACAGCCCTTGTATTTTTTCATATACTTTTTTTTTTTTCATATTTCCAGCCACTTTCTGCCACTTACATTGTGTTGTTATATAAACTGGGCCTGAGTTTTGGTTCAGTCTCCCCCCAAAAAAGTAATATTCAAATTCTCACAAAGTGGATATACTTCTGTCCTGTAGTTTGTCGTATATCAGCCAGCCACTTTCTGCCACTTAGATTGCGTTGTTATATACACTGGGCCTGAGTTTTGGTTCAGTCTCCCCCCAAAAAAAGGGAGATTCAAATTCTCACAAGTGGATCTACTGCAGTCCTGTTAGTTTGTCGTATATCTTCTAGCCACTTTCTGCCACTTACATTGTGTTGTTTTATACACAGAGCCTGAGTTTTCGTTCAGTCTCCCCAAAAAAAGTGAGATTCAAATTCTCACAAAGTGGATATACTGCAGTCCTGCTAGTTTGTCGTATGTCAGCCAGCCACTTTCTGCCACTTAGATTGCGTTGTTGTATACACTGGGCCTGAGTTTTGGTTCAGTCTCCCCCCAAAAAAAGGGAGATTCAAATTCTCACAAAATGGATATACTGCAGTCCTGTTAGTTTGTAAGTATATCAGCCAGCCACTTTCTGCCACTTAGATTGCGTTGTTATATACACTGGGCCTGAGTTTTGGTTCAGTCTCCCCAAAAAAAAGTGAGATTCAAATTCTCACAAAGTGGATATACTGCAGTCCTGTTAGTTTGTCGTATGTCAGCCAGCCACTTTCTGCCACTTGCATTGCATTGTTATATACACTGGGCCTGAGTTTTGGTTCAGTTTTCCCCCCAAAAAAGGGAGATTCAAATTCTCACAAAGTGGATATACTTCAGTCCTGTTAGTTTGTCGCATATCAGCCAGTGGTTGCCAGCTGGTACTGATGGTGGTGGTGGTGGTGCATCTGGTGGTAGTGGCAAAAGCACAATAGCACCTAAGGCTGGAGGTGTTGTGCCAGCATCATCGTCTGGCTACACAAGGCCTCGAAGGCTCCCTTATCTGGGAGTAGGAAAACAGCTTTTAAAGCCGGATGATCTAACCTTCATTAAAATGAACCAATCATGGATTTCAAATTATTTTGCCCCACCTTCCCCTGCTGACACGTAGCTTGCCTGAAAAATGTCTTGCTTTTGTCCTCCTCTTACTGACTTCTCCAATTCCTACATTTGCAGCTGCTGAATGTCCACCATAGGCCATTTTTATACCTCCCTAAATGGGCTGACTTTCCCCACAGGGCCGTGGTCACCACCTGGCGCAAGCACTTGTGCGAGTGCCATTTATCTGGACAGGTGGGTGTGCCCACTCTTGGGCAACGGCACTGGCACAGGGTCCCTCATAGTACAATGAATTGTCTCTGATGGTGGTAGGGCACAACCAACATCAGACACACCGTCGTAATATGAGGGGCCCTGTGCCAGTACCGCCACCCACGAGAGAGTGTTCCCCCCCCAGCTCAAACAGTGCTCTACCACTTGCAATACTTACCTCTCCCTGCTCCACCACTGTATAGTCTGTGCTGTTAAATCCTTCAATGACACTGCCAATACAAATTTGTTGAAATGATAGATGATAGTTAAAATATACAGGGGCCCTGGCCTCCATTTAGACCAGTTAATACTTTGCGCCTACTACCACTGTCTGCTACTCAGCAGAGGAGCCAACCCCTGTACCTAGCTATGCCATCTGTTTAGTCCTGTTACCAGTTTTGAACTGCATTTAGCCTACTTTATTATTTGGGCCTACTAACTGTGTCTGCCACTCATTACAGTTGTCCTCCACTGAACAAAGCAATGCCGCCAGTTTAGTCCTGTGACCAATTTTGAACTGCATTTAGCCTACTTTATTATTTGGGCCTATATTTGTGCTTCCTCCTCATTCTGCTCATTGCCCAGCCACTGCTAGATGAGTCTGTTGGTACATTGACCCAGACCACTACATTCCCCTTGCACTCTACACAGCCAGAATCTGACCCTGCTGAAAGTCAGGTTCCCCTTCCCGCAAACTATACCACCTTACACGGGGGCAAAGAGTAAGGTGCAGATGAAAGTGCAGGTTCCTTCATCAGGTGGGGGGGCATACTCGTTGGTGACTTCACTGGCACAGGGCCCCTCATAGTACGCAAAAGTGTCTCTGCAAGTGGGAGGCGCCACCCGCCGTCAAACACACCGCCGAACTATGAGGGGCCCTGTGCCAGTGCCAACGAGTGGGCCCCCCCTGCTTGCAAAGGATCACAGCACTTGCAAAGTTGAAATACTTACCTCTCCATGCTCCACCGCTGTGACATATTCCGTGTTTCCTGGGCCCACGAAAATCTTGAGCCAGCCCTACCCCCCCCACAACTTTAGCCAAATGACCCCCAGTTTTCAATGCCTAACTATTATTATAAAGTAAATTAAGATTGACAAGCTTAAGTAATAAGAATTGATGTTTTTGGCATTAAAATGGGCACTGTAGGTGTTTTCCTGTCCTCCACTCACTGCCGACTTTGATTCCCCATTAACTTGCATTTGGTTTTGTGTTTCAGTCGGCCCCCGACTTTTCGCAATAGTCAGCCGATTTCACCCGACCCGACTTCTGACAAAGTCGGGTTTCACGAAACCCGACTCGATCCGAAAAAAGTAAAAGTCGCTCAACTCTAGTTCCTGTGACTACAGTTGCACATATTATTCAGAAATTTAAGATCCATGGGACTGTAGCCAACCTCCCTGGATGTGGCCACAGGAGGAAAATTGATGACAAATCAAAGAGATGGATAATATGGATGGTAACAAAAGAGCCCAGAAAAATTTCTAAACAGATTAAAGATGAACTTCAAGTTCAAGGAACATCATTGTCAGATCGCACCATCCATCGTTGAATGAGCCAAAGTGGACTTCATCAGAGACGACCAAGGAGGACACCATTTTTGAAAAAAAATCTTAAAAAAGCCAGACTGGGATTTGCCAAACTACAAATTGACAAGCCACAAAGGTTTTGGGAGAATGTCCTATGGACAGATGAGACAAAAATTGAACTTTTTGGCAAGGCACATCAGCTCTATGTTCACAGATGGAAAAAAGAAGCATATCAAGAAAAGAACAATGTCCCTACAGTGAAACATGGAGGAGGCTCTGTTATGTTCTGGGGCTGCTTTGCTGCATCTTGTACAGGGTGTCTAGAATCTGTGCAAGGTACAATGAAATCTCAAGACTATCAAGGGATTCTAGAGAGAAATGTGCTTCCCAGTGTCAGAAAGCTTGGTCTCAGTCGCAGGTCATGGGTCTTGCAACAGGATAATGACCCAAAACACACAGCTAAAAACACCCAACAATGGCTGAGAGGAAAACATTGGACTATTCTGAAGTGGCCTTCTATGAGCCCTGACCTAAATCCTATTGAGCATCTTTGGAAAGAGCTGAAACATGCCGTCTGAAGGCAACCTTCAAACACGAGATAACTGGAGCAGGTTGCTCTTGAGGAGTGGGCCAAAATACCTGTCGAGAGGTGCAGAAGTATCATTGACAGTTACAGGAAATGTTTGATTGCAGTGATTGCCTCAAAATGTTGTGCAACAAAACATTAAGTTAAGGGTACAATCATTTCAGTCCAGGCATATTTCATGAGTTTTATTTTTTCAATTCTGTGGAAGCATGGTTGAAAAACAATGACTTTCATTTGTTCATTTTCATAGATTTTTTATTTAGAATTACTTTTGTCAGATTCAAGTTATTTCTGTGACCATTGTGGGATCCTCTACCTTTCTTCCTTGCAGATCCACTCCAGTTCTGTCAGGTTGGATGGTGAACGTTGGCGGACAGCCATTTTCAGGTCTCTCCAGTGACACTCAATCGGGTTTAGGTCAGGGCTCTGGCTGGGCTAGTCAAGAATGGTCATAGAGATGTTCTGAAGCAAAACCTTTGTTATTTTAGCTGTGTGCTTAAGGTCGTTGTCTTGTTGGAAGGTGAAACTTCAGCCAAGTCTGAGGTCCAGAGCACTCATGAAGACGTTTTCGTCCAGGATATCTTTGTACTTGGCTGCATTCATGTTTCGTCCTGTCCCTGCAGCTGAAAAAAAAGCCATAGCATGATGTTGCCACCACCATGTTTCACTGTTGAGATTGTATTGGGCAGGTGATGAGCAGTGCCTGGTTACACATACCGCTTAGAATTATCACCAAAAAGGTCTATCTTCATCTCATCAGACCAGAGAATCTTATTTCTCATAGTCTGGGAGTCCTTCATGTGTTTTTTTTAGCAAACTCTGCGGGCTTTCATATGTCTTGCACTGAGGAGAGGATTCTGTTAGGCCACTCTGCCATAAAGGCCCGACTGGTGGTGGGCTGCAGTGATAGCTGACTTTGTGTAACTTTCTCCCATCTCCTTACTGCATCTCTGGAGCTCAGCCACAGTAATCATGGGGTTCTTCTGTTCTTCTTCACCTCTCTCACCAAGGCTCTTCCCCCACAATTGCTCAGTTTGGCTGGACGGCCAAGTCTAGGCAGACTTCTGGTGGTCCCAAACTTCTTCCAATTAAGGATTATGGAGGCCACTGTACTCTTAGGAACCTTGCGTATTGCATAAATTCTGTTGTAACCTTGGCCAGATCTTTGCCTTGCTACAATTCAATCTCTCAGCTCCTTGGCCAGTTCTTTTGACCTCATGATTCTCATTTGGTCTGACATGCACTGTGAGCTGTGAGGTCTTATATAGACAGGTGTGTGCCTTTCCCAATCAAGTCCTATCAGTTTATTTAAACACAGCTGGCCTCCAATGAAGGAGTAGAACCATCTCAAGAAGGATCATAAGAAAATGGACAGCATGTGACTTAAATATGAGTGTCTCAGCAAAGGGACTGAATACTTATGACTAGTGATGAGCGCGTGCACTCATTGCTGGGGTTTTCCTGAGCACATTCGGGTGACCTCTGAGTATTTATGCCTGCTCGGAGATTTAGATTTCATCGCGGCAGCTGAATTATTTACAGCTACTAGCCAGCCTGAGTACATATGGGGGTTGCCTGGTTGCAACTTTACATCAACACAATTTTGGAAACATATTTTTTTTTATTAGGAAATTATAAGGGTTAAAAGTTGACCACTGATTTTTCATTTTTCCAACAAAATTTTCAAAACCATTTTTTTAGGGACCACCTCACATTTGAAGTGAGTTGGGGGGGTCAATATGACAGAAAATACCCAAAATTGACACCATTCTAAAACCTGCACCCCTCAAAGTGCTCAAAACCACATTCAAGAAGCTTATTAACCCTTCATGTGCTTCACGAGAACTAAAGCAATGTGGAAGGAAAAAATGAACATTTTACTTTTTCACAAAAAATTTACTTTAGACCAAATCTTTTTTATTTTCACAAGGGTAATGTGAGAAAATAGACAAAAAAATGTGTTGTGCAATTTCTTCAGAAAAAGTTTATTCTCTGTATATGGTGTAATGCCAGTGTTTGGGCGCATGGCAGGGTTCAGAAGGGATGGAGCACCGTTTGTCTTTTTTAATGCAAAGGTGGCTGGAATCAATGCCTGGCACCATGTCGCGTTCGGAGACCCCCTGATGAACCTAAACAGTGGAAACCCCCCAATTCTAACTCCAACCCTAATACAGCCCTACCGCTGACCCTAATCCCAACCCAATCCTAACCCTAAACACAACTCTAACGCCAACACCACCCTAACTCCAACACCCCTACCCTAACCTCAACACCACCCTAACTCCAACACCCCAACCATAACCCCAACACAACCGTAACCCCAACTGCAAAATCAACACAACCCTAACACTATCCCCAATCTGTGGAGGGATCAGTGACCTGTCACCAGTCTTCATTATGAATACCTAATCAGACACCACATAAAGACCCCCCCACAGGTCACCCCGGTGCACGAGCATATCATTTACTCAAAACTGAAAATAAAGATTAAACTACAACCACAAGATGGATTTCATCAACCAGTGTATCATTTTAATCAGTATAACAGCGCCGACCTGACACTGTAGGTTACTGTGCACAATCCTGCTGACAGGTTCCCTTTAATACTTTGCAATAACCACATTATATAGCACTGTATACTTACAATTGCTCATTTTGCCTTTCTAACCAGCTAACTCTTCTCTTTTCTCTGCTCTATGTAAAAACAAGAAGTATCTTTCATTCGCATGAGTCATCTCATTTCAACTCTTGACCCAGCTGGTCTGCCCCTTTCCACTACCAGGGCCTTTGCAGTGATGACACATGCAGGGAAAAGATAAGCTGTGTGGAAATAATCATTTTTTCTCTGTGCTGCTGGCAAGATCCCACAAATGCACTCAGGAGATGGAGTAGGTAAATTGCGTTTTTTATTAGATGGTGTAATATCTACTCATTTTGAAGTTATTCAACTGCTTCCTCAGGGTACAACCGCACTTTATCTACTCCATCTCCTGAGTGCATTTGTAGGATTTTACCAGCAGTGCAGAAAAACACACTTATTTCTACACTTCTAATCTTCTGGCCAGATGACGAGATGAGATAAGACACTATTTGAACTTTCTGTGCCCCCCAATCACTCCTGGTGTAAGGGTACCGTCACACACTGCCATTTCGATCGCTACGACGGTACGATTCGTGACGTTCCAGCGATATTGTTACGATATCGCTGTGTCTGACACGCAGCAGCGATCAGGGATCCTGCTGAGAATCGTACGTCGTAGCAGATCGTATGGAACTTTCTTTCGTCGCTGGATCTCCCGCTGTCATCGCTAGATCGGTGTGTGTGACACCGATCTAGCGATGCGATCCAGCGATGCGTTCGCTTGTAACCAGGGTAAACATCGGGTAACTAAGCGCAGGACCGCGCTTAGTAACCCGATGTTTACCCTGGTTACCAGCGTAAAAAAAACCAAACAGCACATACTTACATTCCGGTGTCCGTCAGGTCCCTTGCCGTCTGCTTCCCGCACTGTGACTGCCGGCCGTAAAGTGAAAGCAGAGCACAGCGGTGACGTCACCGCTGTGCTGTGCTTTCGCTTTACGGCCGGCAGTCACAGTGCGGGAAGCAGACGGCAAGGGACCTGACGGACACCGGAATGTAAGTATGTGCTGTTTGGTTTTTTTACGCTGGTAACCAGGGTAAACATCGGGTTACTAAGCGCGGTCCTGCGCTTAGTAACCCGATGTTTACCCTGGTTACCCGGGGACCTTAGCATCGTTGGTCGCAGGAGAGCTGTCTGTGTGACAGCTCCCCAGCGACCACACTACGATTTACCTACGATCACGGCCAGGTCGTATCGCTGGTCGTGATCGTAGGTAAATCGTATAGTGTGACGGTACCCTAAGGAAAAGAGACTTCCTGCTTCTACATAGAGCTTAGAAGGATTAATCTAGTCTGTTTTTAACCACGTTATGTCATAGACCTGATGGAAAACGGAAGAAATAACTGGGAAGAAAGGCAAAATGAGCAATTGTAAGTACACAGTGCTGTATAATGTGATGATTACAATATAATAAGAGGAGAAAACCTTTGATAGGAGGGCTTAAGTTCTGCAAATAGCAGGTACAACACTTGTAGAAGTGATGGATGGGTATGGTACATCCTTCAGCTGCTGCTCAACCTACAGTCAAGGACAAACCTGGCAAACTCCAGTCACAACCAATAGGCTGTAAATCAATGGGAAAAACAGATGCCAGTAATAAAACTCGGGCACTATGCGCATGATCGTTATTATTTTTGTTATTATTAGATGAGGAGCAACTTGATTGATTATGTAGTCCAACGTTACATGAATGTAATGAGTTTTTAGTAAAATCATGCTCATTTGCAGCAGAATTACCTGTACTACATGGACATTTTCTAACATGGCAAGAGATATAATCCGCCACATATAAAATTACAAATTTTATTACTATTATTGTCAGTCTCAATTTTATTCAGTCTCGAAATCCCGTAATCCCAACGCATTGTTACCCCTTTATAAATCACTTGTGAGACCACATCTAGAATATGGCATACAGCTTTGGGCTCCACATTTTAAAAAGGAGATTCAGAAATTAGTCAGTTCAAAGTCGGGCAAATAGATTATTATAAGAGAAAAAAGATGTCGCAGATGAGATGCCATTTACACGTATAATATATGTGTGATCAGTACAAAGGACTTGCAAATTACGTATTCCTTCCAAAGACCATACTGGGGAACAAGGGGCACAAATTAAGGGTGGAGGAAAGGCGATTCCGCAAGCTAACTAGGAAAGGGTTTTTTAGAGTTAGAGCAGACACTATATCAGCTTTTAAAAAACGACTGGATGATTAGCTCAGTACACATAACATTGTGGGTTATAGTTAATTTATTGACAAAATGCATGCCGGTAATTGGTGGAGAAAGGTTGAACGTAATGAACCTAGATCTTTTTTCAAGTTCTGTAACTATTAAATGACCCAATTAACCATACTTACCTAATCCATATGATAATTTATTCAAATGTTAGATGACCATATTGAATTAGATGACTATCTACTTATTTAAGTAGAATCATATTAATAAACTGTAATTCATTTCTGAATCTATTTGAGTTCTTCTTCAGGCTCATGCAACTCAATATACAACAGACCAAGTCACATGATCATAAAGCAAGATTTAAAAACACAAATAAGTAGATTATAATACTTAACGTACACATTAGATGGATCTGATACTAATGTCTGACAATAATGAATATCCCACAATGTACACACGGCTTTCTTCACGTAGTAGGAATGGTTTAGGACATTAGTCCTAGCAACTATATCAGCGCCATGCACAATTTCTGGTCATTTATACATAGTGAGTGTATAGTTCACATTTTTGTTAAGGTGAACCTTTAACCCCTTAAGCCCCGAGGGTGGTTTGCACGTAAATGACCGGGCCAATTTTTACAATTCTGACCACTGTCCCTTTATGAGGTTATAACTCTGGAACGCTTCAACAGATCCCAGTGATTCTGACATTGTTTTCTCGGGACATATTGTACTTCATGATAGTTGTAAAAATTCTTTGATAGTACCTGCGTTTGTTTGTGAAAAAAATGGAAATTTGGTGAAATTTATGAAAATTTCGCAATTTTCCAACTTTGAATTTTTATGCAATTAAATCACATAGATATATCACACAAAATACTTAATAAGTAACATTTCCCATATGTTTACTTTACATCAGCACAATTTTGGAACCAAAATGTTTTTTTGTTAGGGAGTTATAAGGGTTAAAAGTTGACCAGCAATTTCTCATTTTTACAACACCATTTTTTTTTTAGGGAACACATTTTGAGGGGTCTATATGATAGAAAATACCCAAGTGTGACACCATTCTAAAAACTGCACCCCTCAAGGTGCTCAAAACCATATTCAAGAAGTTTATTAACCCTTCTGGTGCTTCACAGGAATTTTTGGAATGTTTAAATAAAAATGAACATTTAACTTTTTTTTACAAAAAAATTACTTCAGCTCCAATTTGTTTTATTTTACCAAGGGTAACAGGAGAAAATGGATGCCAAAAGTTGTTGTACAATTTGTCCTGAGTATGCCGATACCCCATATGTTGGGGTAAACCACTGTTTGGGCGCATGACAGAGCTCGGAAGCGAAGGAGCGCCATTTGACTTTTCAATGCAAAATTGACTGGAATCGAGATGGGACACCATGTTGCGTTTGGAGAGCCCCTGATGTGCCTAAACATTGAAACCCCCCACAAGTGACACCATTTTGGAAAGTAGACCCCGTAAGGAACTTATCTAGAGGTGTGGTGAGCACTTTGACCCACCAAGTGCATCACAGAAGTTTATAATGCAGAACCGTAAAAATAAAAAATCTTATTTTTTCACAAAAATTATCTTTTCGCCCCCAATTTTTTATTTTCCCAAGGGTAAGAGAAGAAATTGGACCCCAAAGTTGTTGTACAATTTGTCCTGAGTACGCTGATACCCCATATGTGGGGGTAAACCACTGTTTGGGCGCATGGGAGAGCTCAGAAGGGAAGGAGCGCCGTTTGACTTTTCAATGCAAAATTGACAGGAATTGAGATGGGACGCCATGTTGCGTTTGGAAAGCCACTGATGTGCCTAAACATTGAAACCCCCCACTAGTGACACCATTTTGGAAAGTAGACCCCCTAAGGAATTTATCTACATGTGTTTTGAGCGCTTTGACCCACCAAGGGCTTCACAGAAGTTTATAATGCAGAGCCGTAAAAATAAAACAAACATTTTTTCCCACAAAAATTATTTTTTAGCCCCCAATTTTGTATTTTCCCGAGGGTAAGAAGAGAAATGCGACCCCAAAAGTTGTTGTCCAATTTGTCCTGAGTGCGCTACCCCATATGTAGGGGGGAACCACTGTTTGGCCGCATGGGAGGGCTCGGAAGGGAAGGAGCGCCATTTGGAATGCAGACTTAGATGGAATGGTCTGCAGGTGTCACATTGCATTTGCAGAGCCCCTAATGTACCTAAACAGTAGAAACCCCCCACAAGTGACCCCATATTGGAAACTAGACCCCCCAGGGAACTCATCTAGATGTGTTGTGAGAACTTTGAACCCCCAAGTGTTTCACTACAGTTTATAACGCAGAGCCTTGAAAATAAAAAATCTTTTTTTCCCACAAAAAATACTTTTTAGCCCCCAGTTTTGTATTTTCCCAAGGGCAACAGAAGGAATTGGACCCCACAAGTTGTTGTCCTATTTGTCCTGAGTATGCTGATACCCCATATGTTGGGGTAAACCCCTGTTTGGGCACACGGGAGAGCTCGGAAGGGAAGGAGCACTGTTTTACTTTTTCAACACAGAATTGGCTGGAATTGAGATCGGACGCCATGTCGCGTTTGGAGAGCCCCTGATGTGCCTAAACAGTGGAAACCCCTCAATTATAACTGAAACCCTAATCCAAACACACACCTAACCCTAATCCCAACAGTAACCCTAACCACACCTCTAACCCTGACACACCCCTAACCCTAATCCCAACCCTATTCCCAACTGTAAATGTAATCTAAACCCTAACCGTAACTTTAGCCCCAACCCTAACCCTAACTTTAGCCCCAACCCTAACTGTGGCCCCAACCCTAACTGTGGCCCCAACCCTAACCCTAACCCTAGCCCTAACCCTAACCCTAGCCCTAACCCTAACCCTAGCCCTAACCCTAGCCCTAACCCTAACCCTAGCCCTAACCCTAACCCTAGCCCTAGCCCTAACCCTAACTCTAGCCCTAACCCTAACCCTAGCCCTAACCCTAACCCTAACCCTAGCCCTAACCCTAGCCCTAACCCTAGCCCTAACCCTAACCCTAGCCCTAACCCTAACCCTAACCCTAGCCCTAACCCTAATGGGAAAATGGAAATAAATACATTTTTTTAATTTTTCCCTAACTAAGGGGGTGATGAAGGGGGGTTTGATTTACTTTTATAGCGGGTTTTCTAGCGGATTTTTATGATTGGCAGCCGTCACACACTGAAAGACGCTTTTTATTGCAAAAAATATTTTTTGCGTTACCACATTTTGAGAGCTATAATTTTTCCATATTTTGGTCCACAGAGTCATGTGAGGTCTTGTTTTTTGCGGGACGAGTTGACGTTTTTATTGGTAACATTTTCGGGCACGTGACATTTTTAGATCGCTTTTTATTATGATTTTTGTGAGGCTGAATGACCAAAAACCAGCTATTCATGAATTTCTTTTGGGGGAGGCGTTTATACCGTTCCGTGTTTGGTAAAATTGATAAAGCAGTTTTATTCTTCGGGTCAGTACGATTACAGCGATACCTCATTTAAATCATTTTTTTATGTTTTGGCGCTTTTATACGATAAAAACTATTTTATAGAAAAAATAATTATTTTTACATCGCTTTTATTCTCAGGACTATAACTTTTTTATTTTTTTTGCTGATGATGCTGTATGGCAGCTCGTTTTTTGCGGGACAAGATGACGCTTTCAGCAGTACCATGGTTATTTATATCTGTCTTTTTGATCGCGTGTTATTCCACTTTTTGTTCGGCAGTATGATAATAAAGAGTTGTTTTTTGCCTCGTTTTTTTTTTTTTTTCTTACGGTGTTTACTGAAGGGGTTAACTAGTGGGCCAGTTTTATAGGTCGGGTCGTTGCGGACGCGGCGATACTAAATATGTGTACTGTTATTGTTTTTTTATTATTATTTAGATAAAGAAATGTATTTATGGGAATTTTTTTTTTTTTCATTATTTAGGAATATTTTTTTTATTTTTTTTTACACATTTGGAAAAATTTTTTTTAACTTTTTTACTTTGTCCCAGGGGGGGACATCACAGATCGGTGATCTGACAGTTTGCACAGCACTCTGTCAGATCACCGATCTGACATGCAGCACTGCAGGCTTCACAGTGCTTGCTCTGAGCAGGCTCTGTGAAGCCACCTCCCTCCCTGCAGGACCCGGATGCCGCGGCCATCTTGGATCCGGGTCCAGCAAGGAGGAAGGAGGTAGGAGACCCTCGCAGCAACGCGATCATATCGCGTTGCTGTGGGGGGCTCAGGGAAGCCCGCAGGGAGCCCCCTCCCTGCGCGATGCTTCCCTGTACCGCCGGCACACCGCGATAATTTTTGATCGCGGTGTGCCGGGGTTAATGGGCCGGGGGCGGTCCGTGACCGCTCCTGGCACATAGTGCCGGATGTCAGCTGTGATAGGCAGCTGACACCCGGCCGCGATCGGCCGCGCTCCCCCCTTGAGCGCGGCCGATCGCCTATGACGTACTATCCCGTCGGTGGGAATTAAAGCCCACCCCACCTCGACGGGATAGTACGTCATATGGGATTAAGGGGTTAACCAGGATTGTCAAGTTGGCAGTGTTAAACTGATGAAAATGGGGTGAAGAAATATGTCTTGTAGTTCTTGTGTAATCAGTGTTAGACGTTTTCAGTTAATGATATCCACATGCTCCGGGGTGGGACTGGATTCAGAGTCTTATTTTCCTGCTCTAAGTCATAGACACAAAGCAAAGACCTGCCCACAGGCCGCCCCAAAGCACAAACAGTCTTTCTCTGTCTCTAAGATGAGGAACATGATTGTGCTTCGGGCGGACTGTGGGCAGGTTTTTCCTTTGTGTCTCTGGCTTAGAGCAGGAATATAAGACTCTGCCTAGATAAGCCCCCTGATGCCGGAGGCCACAGCTCATATATGATTTTGGGGGTGACAGGTGGCAATACAGTGTCATCAGTGCATTATCCGTGTGTACATTTATCTCATTAGTGTGTTATCAAGTTTGGTGCATGTGTCCATTTTTACCATCAGTATTTCATCAGTGTACAGTCCGTGTGTCCATTTTTACCATCAGTGTGTCATCAGTGTACAGTCTGTGTGTCTATTTTTGCCATCTGTGTCTCATCAGTGCATGGTCTGTGTGTCTATTTTTACCATCAGTGTCATCAGTGTACGGCCGCGTGTCCATTTTTACCATCAGTGTCATCAGTGTACAGTCCGTGTCCATTTTTACCATCAGTGTGTCATTGGTGTATGGTCCATGTATCCATTTTTACCATCAGTGTGTCATCTATGTTTGGTCTGTGTGTTAATTTTTACCATCAATATTTCATCAGTGTACTGTCCGTGTATCCATTTTTACGATCTGTGTGTCATCAGTGTACGTTCCATGTGTTCATTTTTACCATCAGTGTGTCATCAGTGTACAGGTTGTGTGTCCGTTTTTACCATCAGTGTCATCAATATTTTTCATGAAATTAGAAGAAAAGCACACCACGGTGAATGTATATCAAACACACAATATAATCCCAGGTAGGGGATATTTGGAATTGTGCCCACAAAAATTCACTTGTGTAAATAGCAAGCATAACACTCAAAGAAGCAAGAGGTAGATATGGCATATCACTCAGCTTTTGAAATATTAGAAATTCATGTCAAACATTCATAAAAGTAGAATTTTATTGATAAAGTGTAATACATTTCTGAGTCATTTTAATTCTTTCCTCAGGCACGTACAACTTAACATACAACTAGCAACAGTAAATAGAACTGTTAGGACAAATATAATAATTATGTTAAAAAATATATACTTCAAATGTGCTACAACAATAAAATCATTTAATTAGTGTTTCAATTATTTAATTCAGTCCCAATTGTGTAAAAGTGCACAAAACTTAAATATCCGATAAAATTCTCTATTTGTAAATCTACAGAATCAAGGTCGATCATTTTAAGTTTTGCACTTTTGATGTAATGTATTACCATGTGATGACCACAAGATGTCATCCTTATTCATGCTCGTGAACTCTTTACTTACAATGAGCATACATATCAGTCCATAAACCACAACGTTACACTCCGTACCTAGATATGCAACACATAATCTGGATCAACAGGATTCGGAATAAAAAAAGTGATTGAATTTAATTGAAAATATTTTATTCAAAATTCATGACAACAAATAAAGAAGTTAAAAAGGAGCCTCATGTCAACAGAAGGCACAGCGGAAGCAGTGCAGTTCAAACATAGAGTATCATTGTAATAGTATGGTCAGGATACAAAATAATATACAGAGCAAGCTAATCCTATGGCAGAAGACTTAATATGGAGCAAATGAATAAAAAGTGCTTCAAATCGGGACTATTAGCATATATGGACCTGTTTGACTTTAAAAGTTATTTAAATTACTCATGCGTCAATCACGAGTTATAAATTATAAACCAGCTGGTGCTGTGGAGCGACAGTACATTTGGAGATGGCGTCACCATGATCAAAAAGGACTTCCGGTGTCCGGTTCTGATGGATGGACGGAAGTTATCATCACCATCTGTAACCGGAGGCAGGATCACTAATAAGTAGACACTCATAAAAAGATGGTCAATGACAGCCACAGCATGCTCTATTGAGTTTCTAAAAATCATCATTGAAAGTAATTCACAGTCTTTGGTTGTTATTGAGAATTAATTAGAACAAACAATGAAAAAAGACATTTAAAAGAACATCTTGAAACTTGGTCGGTTGATCTTAATAACGAGATGGAGAAATCGGAAAAGGAGATTTATCAGAGAAAAATAAAAAAAATATCAAAGGGGTGTGACCGACTATGATGAAAATAGGGTCTTCAGGTGGCAACTAAGGAAAAAATTGCACAAAAAAATTCAGACAAAGGGATTTCTCTTTCTGTTCTATGTCATCTACCTCTGAGAACAGTACATCTACTAGAGAGCAGGAATACAATCACTCTACAAATTATAGGGCACACACTGCTGGTATAAGGGTACCGTCACACACTGCCATTTCGATCGCTACGACGGTACGATTCGTGACGTTCCAGCGATATCGTTACGATATCGCTGTGTCTGACACGCAGCAGCGATCAGGGATCCTGCTGAGAATCGTACGTCGTAGCAGATCGTTTAGAACTTTCTTTTGTCGCTGGATCTCCCGCTGGCATCGCTAGATCGGTGTGTGTGACACCGATCTAGCGATCTAGCGATGCGATCTAGCGATGCGTTCGCTTGTAACCAGGGTAAACATCGGGTAACTAAGCGCAGGGCCGCGCTTAGTAACCCGATGTTTACCCTGGTTACAAGCGTAAAACTAAAAAAAAACAAACAGCACATACTTACATTCTGGTGTCCGTCAGGTCCCTTGCCGTCTGCTTCCCGCACTGTGACTGCCGGCCGTAAAGTGAAAGCAGAGCACAGCGGTGACGTGCTTTCACTTTCACTTTACGGCCGGCAGTCACAGTGCGGGAAGCAGACGGCAAGGGACCTGACGGACTTGGTAGAGATCCAAGTAAATAAGAAGAGGCAGGGCTAAAGTAATATGTCTACCCTGTAGCCCCTGTAGCTACATTTACTTGGATCTCTACTGTGTCGTGCGGAAGTATACAGTGTCCGGCAGCTTGGGTGAGATCAAACCATTATTTTTTAATATTGAGCACTGGTTCACCTGAGCACTTTATATGTATCTTTTTTGTTTGTGTCCTGTTGGATGTGCATTTTTTAGTATTTACTATTAAAGGTTATGTTTTATTACTGGGCATAGTAACTAACTGTGGTTATTTATAACAAATTATGATTATCTTCCATCCCATAGTCCCGTGCGCATATACCCATCATACATATCCTCCATCCCATGGTCCCATGCCCATATACCCATCATACACATCCTCCATTCCATCGTCCCGTGTAGTGTTGAGCATTCCGATACCGCAAGTATCGGGTATCGGCCGATATTTGCGGTATCGGAATTCTGATACCGAGATCCGATATTTTTGTGATATCGGGTATCGGTATCGAATCAATAGGGATGTGTAAAATAAAGAATTAAAATAAAAAATATTGATATGCTCACCTCTCCGGCGGCCCCTGGACTTCACGCTGCTATCCGGGAGGCTTCTTTGTTTAAAAAGCGCGCCTTTCGGACCTGTGAATGACGTCCCGGCTTCTGATTGGTCGCGTGCCGCCCATGTGACCGGCACGCGACCAATCAGAGGCCGCGACGTCATTCGCAGGTCCTCAATTCCTAGAATTAGCAGTTTTGTGAATGAGAATGACGTCGCGGCTTCTGATTGGCCGCGTGCCGGTCACATGGGCTGTTTGGGGCTCAAGTCCTTTTTGGAAGTGCATTTGAACAGCAAGGTTGATTGCTGTTGAGGGGAACTAGAAAAAAAAAAATCTATAAATCTTCAGCAGAGCGAGTGTGAGCGAGCTGAGTGTGTCCTGAGTGTAAGTGTGGACGGCGGTAAGTGTGACTTGTGATTCAGTGACTTTGGATTCAGGGAGTTTCCAGGGGAGGAATTGCTGTCTGATTTTTATTAATACTTTGTATTTATTTATTTATTTTTTTTAATTGAACTGTTCTGTCAGGTGCAATCCCCATTAGGAAATGTGCTCCACGATTGTTAATGCCATCCAGTGCACATCGTGCCACATGTATGCAGTCCTTGAGCAGCCGATCGAGGGTGCATACTGCTGTGCGAGATGTGAGCATGTTGTGCATTTGGAAACCCAGATTCTGACTCTAAATGTGCAGCTGGCAACACTGAGATCCATAGACAATATGGAGAGGAGTCTTCTGCTCACGGAGCAGACGCTCAATGGGACAGATGAGGGGGGTGATGGTGGGATGGAGCTGCAGGACAATGAAGTAGCAAGCTGGGTGACAGTTAGGAAGCGGGGTAGAGGGAAGAGTGCCAGGGAGGCTAGTCCTGATCTGGAACACCCCAATAAGTTTGCTAAGTTGGCAGATGAGGGGGGTGCCAGTACAGGGGTAGCACTGCTGCAGCCAGGCATGTCCTCTGAAAGCCGGAGGAGTGACTGCTCCAGTAAGGAGGGAAATAGGAGAGCAGGGCAGGCCAGACAGGTGCTGGTAGTGGGGGACTCAATTATTAGGGGAACAGATAGGGCAATCTGTCACAAAGACAGGGATCGTCGAACGGTGTGCTGCCTACCTGGCGCTCGAGTCCGACACATCGCTGATCGGGTGGACAGATTATTGGGAGGGGCTGGTGAGGACCCAGCGGTCATGGTGCACATTGGCACTAATGACAAAGTTAGAGGTAGGTGGAAGGTCCTTAAAGATGATTTCAGGGAATTAGGCTGCAAGCTGAAAGCAAGGACCTCCAACGTGGTATTTTCCGAAATACTGCCGGTACCACGTGCCACGCCAGAGAGGCAACGGGAGATTAGGGAGGTTAATAAGTGGCTCAAGAATTGGTGTAGGAAAGAGGGGTTTGGGTTCCTGCAGAACTGGGCCGACTTCTCAGTTGGCTACAGGCTCTACGCTAGGGACGGGCTGCACCTCAATGGGGAGGGTGCAGCTGTGCTGGGGGAGAGAATGGCTAGAAGGTTGGAGGAGTGTTTAAACTAGGAATTGGGGGGAGGGTATTCATTTTATAGGAGGGGAAGATAGTGCAGACAGAGACCTGGGTACAAATAAGGAAGTTGGGGGTGGCGGTGGCATGGGGGGTGGGGTCAGAACAGTTAATAATTTAAGAAATAGAAGTACAGAGAGGAACATAAAGTGCATGTATACTAATGCCAGAAGCCTCGCCAACAAAATGGACGAATTAGAACTATTTGGAGCATAATATTGTTGGAGCATAATTATGACATGGTGGGGATATCTGAAACGTGGCTGGATGAGAGCCATGACTGGGCTGTTAACTTGCAGGGCTACAGCCTGTTCAGAAATGACCGTACAGATAAGCGAGGGGGAGGGGTGTGTCTATATGTAAAATCATCCTTAAAACCCATCCTGCGCGATAATATAGGTGAATTTAATGAAAATGTAGAATCCCTGTGGGTGGAGATAAGGGGAGGGGGAAAAAATAATAAATTACTGATAGGGGTTTGTTATAAATCTCCAAAAATAATGGAAGCAATGGAGAATATCCTCGTAAAGCAAATAGATGAAGCTGCGACTCAAGGAGAAGTCATTATTATGGGGGACTTCAACTACCCTGAAATAGATTGGGGAATAGAAACCTGCAGTTCCAGCAAAGGTAATCAGTTTTTGACAATTATGAGAGACAATTACCTTTCACAACTGGTTCAGGACCCAACAAGAAGGGGGGCACTGCTAGACCTAATATTAACCAACAGGCCAGACCGCATATCAAATATAAGGGTTGGGGGTCACTTGGGAAATAGCGATCACAAAATAATAAGTTTTCAAGTATCCTTTAAAAAGATGTGTAGTAGAGGGGTTACAAGGACACTAAACTTCAGGAGGGCAAATTTCCAACGGATGAGAGAGGATCTTGGTGCAATTAACTGGGACGATATCCTGAGACACAAAAATACACAAAGAAAATGGGAGACGTTTATTAGCATCCTGGATAGGACCTGTGCACAGTATATACCGTATGGGAATAAACATACTAGAAATAGGAGGAAACCAATATGGCTAAATAGAGCTGTAAGGGGCGCAATAAGTGACAAAAAGAAAGCATTTAGAGAATTAAAGGAAGTAGGTAGTGAGGAGGCATTAAATAAATACAGAAAATTAAATAAATTCTGTAAAAAGCAAATCAAGGCAGCAAAGATTGAGACAGAGAGACTCATTGCCAGAGAGAGTAAAAATAATCCTAAAATATTCTTTAACTACATAAATAGTAAGAAACTAAAAAATGATAGTGTTGGCCCCCTTAAAAATAGTCTGGGTGAGATGGTGGATGAGGATGAGGAAAAAGCCAATATGCTAAATGACTTTTTTTCATCAGTATTTACACAAGAAAATCCCATGGCAGACAAAATGTCTAGTGATAAAAATTCCCAATTAAATGTCACCTGCTTAACCCAGCAGGAAGTGCGGCGGCGTCTAAAAATCACTAAAATTGACAAATCTCCGGGCCCGGATGGGATACACCCTCGAGTACTGCAGGAATTAAGTACAGTCATTGATAGACCATTATTTTTAATCTTTAAAGACTCCATAATAACAGGGTCTGTGCCACAGGACTGGCGTATAGCAAATGTGGTGCCAATATTCAAAAAGGGAACAAAAACTGAACTCGGTAATTATAGGCCAGTAAGCTTAACGTCTACTGTGGGTAAAATCCTGGAGGGCATTCTAAGGATTGCTATACTGGAGTATCTGAAGAGGAATAACCTCATGACCCAGTATCAGCACGGGTTTACTAGGGACCGTTCATGTCAGACTAATTTGATCAGTTTCTATGAAGAGGTAAGTTCCAGATTGGACCAAGGGAACCCAGTGGATGTAGTGTATATGGACTTTTCAAAAGCTTTTGATACGGTGCCACACAAAAGGTTGATACATAAAATGAGAATAATGGGGATAGGGGAAAATATGTGCAAGTGGGTTGAGAGCTGGCTCAGGGATAGGAAACAAAGGGTGGTTATTAATGGAGCACACTCGGACTGGGTAGCGGTTAGCAGTGGGGTACCACAGGGGTCAGTATTGGGCCCTCTTCTTTTTAACATATTTATTAATGACCTTGTAGGGGGCATTCAGAGTAGAATTTCAATATTTGCAGATGACACTAAACTCTGCAGGGTAATCAATACAGAGGAGGACAATTTTATATTACAGGATGATTTATGTAAACTAGAAGCTTGGGCTGATAAATGGCAAATGAGCTTTAATGGGGATAAATGTAAGGTCATGCACTTGGGTAGAAGTAATAGGATGTATAATTATGTGCTTAATTCTAAAACTCTGGGCAAAACCGTCAATGAAAAAGACCTGGGTGTATGGGTGGATGACAAACTTAAATTCAGTGGCCAGTGTCAGGCAGCTGCTACAAAGGCAAATAAAATAATGGGATGCATTAAAAGAGGCATAGATGCTCATGAGGAGAACATAATTTTACCTCTATACAAGTCACTAGTTCGACCACACTTAGAATACTGTGCACAGTTCTGGTCTCCGGTGTTTAAGAAAGACATAGCTGAACTGGAGCAGGTGCAGAGAAGAGCGACCAAGGTTATTAGAGGACTGGGGGGTCTGCAATACCAAGATAGGTTATTACACTTGGGGCTATTTAGTTTGGAAAAACGAAGACTAAGGGGTGATCTTATTTTAATGTATAAATATATGAGGGGACAGTACAAAGACCTTTCTGATGATCTTTTTAATTATAGACCTGAAACAGGGACAAGGGGGCATCCTCTGCGGTTGGAGGAAAAAAGGTTTAAGCATAATAACATTTAAGTAAATAGGGCAGCACACTGCAGCGCCAAAACATGCAAACTTGAAAACACAAAATTTGAACTGCATTACTGCACTGAAAATATGAAAAATGAGAGCTTTTAGCGCATAAAAATGGCCAATTTTATGTGTACCTCGTAGCCACGATAAGGCATCTCTCTTATACGAGGCCCTACGCTTGACCTACCTCTCTGAGAATAAACGTCTCCATCTGAATGGGTACATGTGAAACCTCTCCTTGGACTCAAATTCTCTCTCACTGTGGAGGGGTATTGGACCTATTATAATTAAAACACCTGAAGCTAGGAGGCGGGGAGTGCACGATCAGAAGGCTAGAGAATACATTTCAAAAAACCTGATCTGCACATCCAAACATAGACACAGTGTGAACAGGTGCTGAACCCAGAGTCGCCAACTCGTATATATTTAAGTAAATAGGGCAGCACACTGCAGCGCCAAAACATGCAAACTTGAAAACACAAAATTTGAACTGCATTACTGCACTGAAAATATGAAAAATGAGAGCTTTTAGCGCATAAAAATGGCCAATTTTATGTGTACCTCGTAGCCACGATAAGGCATCTCTCTTATACGAGGCCCTACGCTTGACCTACCTCTCTGAGAATAAACGTCTCCATCTGAATGGGTACATGTGAAACCTCTCCTTGGACTCAAATTCTCTCTCACTGTGGAGGGGTATTGGACCTATTATAATTAAAACACCTGAAGCTAGGAGGCGGGGAGTGCACGATCAGAAGGCTAGAGAATACATTTCAAAAAACCTGATCTGCACATCCAAACATAGACACAGTGTGAACAGGTGCTGAACCCAGAGTCGCCAACTCGTATATATTTAAGTAAATAGGGCAGCACACTGCAGCGCCAAAACATGCAAACTTGAAAACACAAAATTTGAACTGCATTACTGCACTGAAAATATGAAAAATGAGAGCTTTTAGCGCATAAAAATGGCCAATTTTATGTGTACCTCGTAGCCACGATAAGGCATCTCTCTTATACGAGGCCCTACGCTTGACCTACCTCTCTGAGAATAAACGTCTCCATCTGAATGGGTACATGTGAAACCTCTCCTTGGACTCAAATTCTCTCTCACTGTGGAGGGGTATTGGACCTATTATAATTAAAACACCTGAAGCTAGGAGGCGGGGAGTGCACGATCAGAAGGCTAGAGAATACATTTCAAAAAACCTGATCTGCACATCCAAACATAGACACAGTGTGAACAGGTGCTGAACCCAGAGTCGCCAACTCATATATATTTAAGTAAATAGGGCAGCACACTGCAGCGCCAAAACATGCAAACTTGAAAACACAAAATTTGAACTGCATTACTGCACTGAAAATATGAAAAATGAGAGCTTTTAGCGCATAAAAATGGCCAATTTTATGTGTACCTCGTAGCCACGATAAGGCATCTCTCTTATACGAGGCCCTACGCTTGACCTACCTCTCTGAGAATAAACGTCTCCATCTGAATGGGTACATGTGAAACCTCTCCTTGGACTCAAATTCTCTCTCACTGTGGAGGGGTATTGGACCTATTATAATTAAAACACCTGAAGCTAGGAGGCGGGGAGTGCACGATCAGAAGGCTAGAGAATACATTTCAAAAAACCTGATCTGCACATCCAAACATAGACACAGTGTGAACAGGTGCTGAACCCAGAGTCGCCAACTCGTATATATTTAAGTAAATAGGGCAGCACACTGCAGCGCCAAAACATGCAAACTTGAAAACACAAAATTTGAACTGCATTACTGCACTGAAAATATGAAAAATGAGAGCTTTTAGCGCATAAAAATGGCCAATTTTATGTGTACCTCGTAGCCACGATAAGGCATCTCTCTTATACGAGGCCCTACGCTTGACCTACCTCTCTGAGAATAAACGTCTCCATCTGAATGGGTACATGTGAAACCTCTCCTTGGACTCAAATTCTCTCTCACTGTGGAGGGGTATTGGACCTATTATAATTAAAACACCTGAAGCTAGGAGGCGGGGAGTGCACGATCAGAAGGCTAGAGAATAAATTTCAAAAAACCTGATCTGCACATCCAAACATAGACACAGTGTGAACAGGTGCTGAACCCAGAGTCGCCAACTCGTATATATTTAAGTAAATAGGGCAGCACACTGCAGCGCCAAAACATGCAAACTTGAAAACACAAAATTTGAACTGCATTACTGCACTGAAAATATGAAAAATGAGAGCTTTTAGCGCATAAAAATGGCCAATTTTATGTGTACCTCGTAGCCACGATAAGGCATCTCTCTTATACGAGGCCCTACGCTTGACCTACCTCTCTGAGAATAAACGTCTCCATCTGAATGGGTACATGTGAAACCTCTCCTTGGACTCAAATTCTCTCTCACTGTGGAGGGGTATTGGACCTATTATAATTAAAACACCTGAAGCTAGGAGGCGGGGAGTGCACGATCAGAAGGCTAGAGAATACATTTCAAAAAACCTGATCTGCACATCCAAACATAGACACAGTGTGAACAGGTGCTGAACCCAGAGTCGCCAACTCGTATATATTTAAGTAAATAGGGCAGCACACTGCAGCGCCAAAACATGCAAACTTGAAAACACAAAATTTGAACTGCATTACTGCACTGAAAATATGAAAAATGAGAGCTTTTAGCGCATAAAAATGGCCAATTTTATGTGTACCTCGTAGCCACGATAAGGCATCTCTCTTATACGAGGCCCTACGCTTGACCTACCTCTCTGAGAATAAACGTCTCCATCTGAATGGGTACATGTGAAACCTCTCCTTGGACTCAAATTCTCTCTCACTGTGGAGGGGTATTGGACCTATTATAATTAAAACACCTGAAGCTAGGAGGCGGGGAGTGCACGATCAGAAGGCTAGAGAATACATTTCAAAAAACCTGATCTGCACATCCAAACATAGACACAGTGTGAACAGGTGCTGAACCCAGAGTCGCCAACTCGTATATATTTAAGTAAATAGGGCAGCACACTGCAGCGCCAAAACATGCAAACTTGAAAACACAAAATTTGAACTGCATTACTGCACTGAAAATATGAAAAATGAGAGCTTTTAGCGCATAAAAATGGCCAATTTTATGTGTACCTCGTAGCCACGATAAGGCATCTCTCTTATACGAGGCCCTACGCTTGACCTACCTCTCTGAGAATAAACGTCTCCATCTGAATGGGTACATGTGAAACCTCTCCTTGGACTCAAATTCTCTCTCACTGTGGAGGGGTATTGGACCTATTATAATTAAAACACCTGAAGCTAGGAGGCGGGGAGTGCACGATCAGAAGGCTAGAGAATACATTTCAAAAAACCTGATCTGCACATCCAAACATAGACACAGTGTGAACAGGTGCTGAACCCAGAGTCGCCAACTCGTATATATTTAAGTAAATAGGGCAGCACACTGCAGCGCCAAAACATGCAAACTTGAAAACACAAAATTTGAACTGCATTACTGCACTGAAAATATGAAAAATGAGAGCTTTTAGCGCATAAAAATGGCCAATTTTATGTGTACCTCGTAGCCACGATAAGGCATCTCTCTTATACGAGGCCCTACGCTTGACCTACCTCTCTGAGAATAAACGTCTCCATCTGAATGGGTACATGTGAAACCTCTCCTTGGACTCAAATTCTCTCTCACTGTGGAGGGGTATTGGACCTATTATAATTAAAACACCTGAAGCTAGGAGGCGGGGAGTGCACGATCAGAAGGCTAGAGAATACATTTCAAAAAACCTGATCTGCACATCCAAACATAGACACAGTGTGAACAGGTGCTGAACCCAGAGTCGCCAACTCGTATATATTTAAGTAAATAGGGCAGCACACTGCAGCGCCAAAACATGCAAACTTGAAAACACAAAATTTGAACTGCATTACTGCACTGAAAATATGAAAAATGAGAGCTTTTAGCGCATAAAAATGGCCAATTTTATGTGTACCTCGTAGCCACGATAAGGCATCTCTCTTATACGAGGCCCTACGCTTGACCTACCTCTCTGAGAATAAACGTCTCCATCTGAATGGGTACATGTGAAACCTCTCCTTGGACTCAAATTCTCTCTCACTGTGGAGGGGTATTGGACCTATTATAATTAAAACACCTGAAGCTAGGAGGCGGGGAGTGCACGATCAGAAGGCTAGAGAATACATTTCAAAAAACCTGATCTGCACATCCAAACATAGACACAGTGTGAACAGGTGCTGAACCCAGAGTCGCCAACTCGTATATATTTAAGTAAATAGGGCAGCACACTGCAGCGCCAAAACATGCAAACTTGAAAACACAAAATTTGAACTGCATTACTGCACTGAAAATATGAAAAATGAGAGCTTTTAGCGCATAAAAATGGCCAATTTTATGTGTACCTCGTAGCCACGATAAGGCATCTCTCTTATACGAGGCCCTACGCTTGACCTACCTCTCTGAGAATAAACGTCTCCATCTGAATGGGTACATGTGAAACCTCTCCTTGCGCTAAAAGCTCTCATTTTTCATATTTTCAGTGCAGTAATGCAGTTCAAATTTTGTGTTTTCAAGTTTGCATGTTTTGGCGCTGCAGTGTGCTGCCCTATTTACTTAAATATATACGAGTTGGCGACTCTGGGTTCAGCACCTGTTCACACTGTGTCTATGTTTGGATGTGCAGATCAGGTTTTTTGAAATGTATTCTCTAGCCTTCTGATCGTGCACTCCCCGCCTCCTAGCTTCAGGTGTTTTAATTATAATAGGTCCAATACCCCTCCACAGTGAGAGAGAATTTGAGTCCAAGGAGAGGTTTCACATGTACCCATTCAGATGGAGACGTTTATTCTCAGAGAGGTAGGTCAAGCGTAGGGCCTCGTATAAGAGAGATGCCTTATCGTGGCTACGAGGTACACATAAAATTGGCCATTTTTATGCGCTAAAAGCTCTCATTTTTCATATTTTCAGTGCAGTAATGCAGTTCAAATTTTGTGTTTTCAAGTTTGCATGTTTTGGCGCTGCAGTGTGCTGCCCTATTTACTTAAATATATACGAGTTGGCGACTCTGGGTTCAGCACCTGTTCACACTGTGTCTATGTTTGGATGTGCAGATCAGGTTTTTTGAAATGTATTCTCTAGCCTTCTGATCGTGCACTCCCCGCCTCCTAGCTTCAGGTGTTTTAATTATAATAGGTCCAATACCCCTCCACAGTGAGAGAGAATTTGAGTCCAAGGAGAGGTTTCACATGTACCCATTCAGATGGAGACGTTTATTCTCAGAGAGGTAGGTCAAGCGTAGGGCCTCGTATAAGAGAGATGCCTTATCGTGGCTACGAGGTACACATAAAATTGGCCATTTTTATGCGCTAAAAGCTCTCATTTTTCATATTTTCAGTGCAGTAATGCAGTTCAAATTTTGTGTTTTCAAGTTTGCATGTTTTGGCGCTGCAGTGTGCTGCCCTATTTACTTAAATATATACGAGTTGGCGACTCTGGGTTCAGCACCTGTTCACACTGTGTCTATGTTTGGATGTGCAGATCAGGTTTTTTGAAATGTATTCTCTAGCCTTCTGATCGTGCACTCCCCGCCTCCTAGCTTCAGGTGTTTTAATTATAATAGGTCCAATACCCCTCCACAGTGAGAGAGAATTTGAGTCCAAGGAGAGGTTTCACATGTACCCATTCAGATGGAGACGTTTATTCTCAGAGAGGTAGGTCAAGCGTAGGGCCTCGTATAAGAGAGATGCCTTATCGTGGCTACGAGGTACACATAAAATTGGCCATTTTTATGCGCTAAAAGCTCTCATTTTTCATATTTTCAGTGCAGTAATGCAGTTCAAATTTTGTGTTTTCAAGTTTGCATGTTTTGGCGCTGCAGTGTGCTGCCCTATTTACTTAAATATATACGAGTTGGCGACTCTGGGTTCAGCACCTGTTCACACTGTGTCTATGTTTGGATGTGCAGATCAGGTTTTTTGAAATGTATTCTCTAGCCTTCTGATCGTGCACTCCCCGCCTCCTAGCTTCAGGTGTTTTAATTATAATAGGTCCAATACCCCTCCACAGTGAGAGAGAATTTGAGTCCAAGGAGAGGTTTCACATGTACCCATTCAGATGGAGACGTTTATTCTCAGAGAGGTAGGTCAAGCGTAGGGCCTCGTATAAGAGAGATGCCTTATCGTGGCTACGAGGTACACATAAAATTGGCCATTTTTATGCGCTAAAAGCTCTCATTTTTCATATTTTCAGTGCAGTAATGCAGTTCAAATTTTGTGTTTTCAAGTTTGCATGTTTTGGCGCTGCAGTGTGCTGCCCTATTTACTTAAATATATACGAGTTGGCGACTCTGGGTTCAGCACCTGTTCACACTGTGTCTATGTTTGGATGTGCAGATCAGGTTTTTTGAAATTTATTCTCTAGCCTTCTGATCGTGCACTCCCCGCCTCCTAGCTTCAGGTGTTTTAATTATAATAGGTCCAATACCCCTCCACAGTGAGAGAGAATTTGAGTCCAAGGAGAGGTTTCACATGTACCCATTCAGATGGAGACGTTTATTCTCAGAGAGGTAGGTCAAGCGTAGGGCCTCGTATAAGAGAGATGCCTTATCGTGGCTACGAGGTACACATAAAATTGGCCATTTTTATGCGCTAAAAGCTCTCATTTTTCATATTTTCAGTGCAGTAATGCAGTTCAAATTTTGTGTTTTCAAGTTTGCATGTTTTGGCGCTGCAGTGTGCTGCCCTATTTACTTAAATATATACGAGTTGGCGACTCTGGGTTCAGCACCTGTTCACACTGTGTCTATGTTTGGATGTGCAGATCAGGTTTTTTGAAATGTATTCTCTAGCCTTCTGATCGTGCACTCCCCGCCTCCTAGCTTCAGGTGTTTTAATTATAATAGGTCCAATACCCCTCCACAGTGAGAGAGAATTTGAGTCCAAGGAGAGGTTTCACATGTACCCATTCAGATGGAGACGTTTATTCTCAGAGAGGTAGGTCAAGCGTAGGGCCTCGTATAAGAGAGATGCCTTATCGTGGCTACGAGGTACACCTAAAATTGGCCATTTTTATGCGCTAAAAGCTCTCATTTTTCATATTTTCAGTGCAGTAATGCAGTTCAAATTTTGTGTTTTCAAGTTTGCATGTTTTGGCGCTGCAGTGTGCTGCCCTATTTACTTAAATATATACGAGTTGGCGACTCTGGGTTCAGCACCTGTTCACACTGTGTCTATGTTTGGATGTGCAGATCAGGTTTTTTGAAATGTATTCTCTAGCCTTCTGATCGTGCACTCCCCGCCTCCTAGCTTCAGGTGTTTTAATTATAATAGGTCCAATACCCCTCCACAGTGAGAGAGAATTTGAGTCCAAGGAGAGGTTTCACATGTACCCATTCAGATGGAGACGTTTATTCTCAGAGAGGTAGGTCAAGCGTAGGGCCTCGTATAAGAGAGATGCCTTATCGTGGCTACGAGGTACACATAAAATTGGCCATTTTTATGCGCTAAAAGCTCTCATTTTTCATATTTTCAGTGCAGTAATGCAGTTCAAATTTTGTGTTTTCAAGTTTGCATGTTTTGGCGCTGCAGTGTGCTGCCCTATTTACTTAAATATATACGAGTTGGCGACTCTGGGTTCAGTACCTGTTCACACTGTGTCTATGTTTGGATGTGCAGATCAGGTTTTTTGAAATGTATTCTCTAGCCTTCTGATCGTGCACTCCCCGCCTCCTAGCTTCAGGTGTTTTAATTATAATAGGTCCAATACCCCTCCACAGTGAGAGAGAATTTGAGTCCAAGGAGAGGTTTCACATGTACCCATTCAGATGGAGACGTTTATTCTCAGAGAGGTAGGTCAAGCGTAGGGCCTCGTATAAGAGAGATGCCTTATCGTGGCTACGAGGTACACATAAAATTGGCCATTTTTATGCGCTAAAAGCTCTCATTTTTCATATTTTCAGTGCAGTAATGCAGTTCAAATTTTGTGTTTTCAAGTTTGCATGTTTTGGCGCTGCAGTGTGCTGCCCTATTTACTTAAATATATACGAGTTGGCGACTCTGGGTTCAGCACCTGTTCACACTGTGTCTATGTTTGGATGTGCAGATCAGGTTTTTTGAAATGATAAGCATAATAACAGACGCGGATTCTTTACTGTAAGAGCAGTGAGACTATGGAACTCTCTGCCGTATGATGTTGTAATGAGTGATTCATTACTTAAATTTAAGAGGGGACTGGATACCTTTCTGGAAAAGTATAATGTTACAGGGTATATACACTAGATTCCTCGATAGGGCGTTGATCCAGGGAACTAGTCTGATTGCCGTATGTGGAGTCGGGAAGGAATTTTTTTCCCCAATGTGGAGCTTACTCTTTGCACATGGGGTTTTTTTGCCTTCCTCTGGATCAACATGTTAGGTTAGGCTATGGGTTGAACTAGATGGACATATAGTCTTCCTTCAACCTTAATAACTATGTAACTATGTAACTATGTAACATATACCCATCATACACATCCTCCATTCCGTAGTCCTGAGCCCATATACCCATCATTCATATCCTCCATACCATAGTCCCATGCCCATAGACCCATGATACATATCCTCTATCCCATAGTCCTGTGCTCATACACCCATCACCCATTCTCCATTCCATAGTCCCGTGCCCATATACCCATCCTCCATCCCATAGTCCTGTGCCCATATACCCATCATACATATCCTCCATCCCATAGTCCCATGCCCATATACCCATCACACATCCTCCATTCCATAGTCCCGTGCCCATATACCCATCACGCATCCTCCATCCCATAGTTTCATGCCCATATACCCATTATGACATCATCTTCGCCATGGCAACCATTCTGACATCACCATCGCCATGGCAACTTATTTTGACATTATCATCACCATGGCAACCATTATGACATAACCGTCACCATTACAACCTATTATTACATCATTTTCACCATAGCAACCATTATGATATCACTGTCACCATTGCAATACATTATGACATCATTGTCGCCATGGCAACTATTATGACATCATATTCGCCATGGCAACCTTTACATCATCATCGCCATGGCAACCATTGTGACATCATTGACACACACACTCGTTTTTATATATATATATAGATTTTCTAATAAATATTATTGTATATTTATTATTCTGTGGTCTCTTGTTACTTCGTTTACTTTCTAGTTTTGATATATTATTTGGAGTTCTCTACTTTTGTGATTATATTTCGGTTACATGTTGGGAGAGCTTGACCACAATATGCTCTCAGCCCTAATACATAAATTGTGCCTTTTGATTACTGTTTAAGTTTAAATCTCCAAGGATTCCCAAACTTTTACATAGGCCCAATGTCATGCTGCTGCGGTGCAGTATAGCGCAAGCTCCACCAGAGGGAGCTTGAGAGGGAATTGTTGTGAATTCTGTGGCTGAGTTCACTTCTGTGGTCACAAGTGGTATTGCAGTCTCTGGGCTTCCTCCCTCAGGTGTTTTGGTGAGCTCGTTGGCTGCCTTGCTATTTAGCTCCACCTGAGTCTGTCTTCCTTGCTCCTTGTCAATGTTCCAGTGTTGGATCTGAGCTACTGCATCTTTCCTTGGGCCTGCTGCTCTGCTAGATAAGTGCTTCTAGTTTGTTTTCTGTTTTTTCTGTCCAGCTTGCTATTAATTTTTGCTGGAAGCTCTGAGAAGCAAAGGGGTGCACCGCCGTGCTGTTAGTTCGGCACGGTGGGTCTTTTTGCCCCTTTGCGTGGTTTTCGTTTTAGGGTTTTTTGTAGACTGCATAGTTCTCTTTGCTATCCTCGCTCTGTCTAGAATATCGGGCCTCACTTTGCTGAATCTATTTCATTCCTACGTTTGTCTTTTCATCTTGCTAACAGTCATTATATGTGGGGGGCTGCCTATTCCTTTGGGGTATTTCTCTGAGGTAAGTCAGGCTTGTATTTCTATCTTCAGGCTAGTCAGCTCCTCAGGCAGTGCCGAGTTGCATAGGTAGTGATAGGCGCAATCCACTGCTGCTTATAGTTGTGTGAGGATAGATCAGGTACTGCAGTCTACAGAGATTCCACGTCTCAGAGCTCGTCCTATTGTTTTTGGTTATTGCCAGATCTCTGTATGTGCGCTGATTACTGCACGCTGTGTTGCCTGATTGCCAGCCATAACAGTACAAGGAGCCTTCCAATGATTCCCAATAGAGGGAAAAAAGAAATCCTGACATCATTTTTTTTTCTTAGCTCTGTCTTCAGTCTTTTTTTTCCCCTAGACATTAGAGTGCTTCAGGACACAGGTGTGGACATGGATATTCAGGCTCTGTGCTCCTCAATGGATAATCTCGTTGTAAATGTACAAAAGATTCAAGATACTATTGATCAGAAATCGATGCTAGAACCAAGAATTCCGATTCCTGATTTGTTTTTTGGTGACAGAACTAAGTTCCTGAGCTTCAGAAATAATTGTAAGCTATTTTTGGCCTTGAAACCTCATTCTTCTGGTAATCCTATTCAACAGGTTTTGATTATTATTTCTTTTTTGCGCGGCGACCCACAGGACTGGGCGTTTTCTCTTGCACCAGGAGATTCTGCATTGAGTAATGTTGATGCATTTTTCCAGGCGCTGGGATTGCTTTACGATGAGCCTAATTCAGTGGATCAGGCTGAGAAAAATCTGCTGGCTTTATGCCAGGGTCAGGATGATGTAGAAGTATATTGTCAGAAATTTAGGAAGTGGTCAGTACTCACTCTGTGGAATGAATCTGCACTAGCGGCTTTGTTCAGAAAGGGTCTCTCTGAAGCTCTTAAGGATGTAATGGTGGGATTTCCTATGCCTGCTGGTTTGAATGAGTCTATGTCCTTGGCCATTCAGATCGGTCGTCGCTTGCGCGAGCGTAAATATGTGCACCATCTGGCGGTATTGTCTGAGAGTAAACCTGAGCCTATGCAGTGCGACAGGACTATGACTAAAGTAGAACGGCAAGAATACAGACGTCTGAACAGGCTGTGTTTCTACTGTGGTGATTCCACTCATGCTATTTCTAATTGTCCTAAGCGCACTAGGCGGTTCGATAGCTCTGCCGTTATTGGTACTGTACAGTCCAAATTCCTTTTGTCCATTACCTTAATGTGCTCTTTGTCATCGTATTCTGTCATGGCGTTTGTGGATTCAGGCGCTGCCCTGAATCTGATGGATTTGGATTATGCTAAACGTTGTGGATTTTTTTTGGAGCCTTTGCGGTGTCCTGTTCCGTTGAGAGGAATTGATGCTACACCTTTGGCCAAGAATAAGCCTCAGTACTGGGCCCAGCTGACCATGTGCATGGCTCCTGCACATCAGGAAGTTATTCGCTTTCTGGTACTGCATAATTTGCATGATGTGGTCGTGTTGGGGTTGCCATGGCTACAAACCCATAATCCAGTATTGGATTGGAACTCTATGTCGGTAACCAGCTGGGGTTGTCAGGGAGTACATGGTGATGTTCCATTTTTGTCTATTTCGTCATCCATTCCTTCTGACATCCCAGAGTTCTTGTCGGACTTTCAGGATGTATTTGAAGAGTCCAAGTCTGATGCCCTACCTCCGCATAGGAATTGTGATTGTGCTATCGATTTGATTCCTGGTAGTAAATTCCCTAAGGGTCGTTTATTTAATTTGTCCCTACCTGAACACACCGCTATGCGCAGTTATGTGAAGGAGTCCCTGGAGAAGGGACATATTCGCCCATCGTCGTCACCATTGGGAGCAGGGTTCTTTTTTGTAGCCAAGAAGGATGGTTCGCTAAGACCGTGTATTGATTACCGCCTTCTTAATAAGATCACTGTTAAGTTTCAGTATCCCTTGCCATTGATTTCTGACTTGTTTGCTCGGATTAAGGGGGCTAGTTGGTTTACTAAGATTGATCTTCGTGGTGCGTATAATCTGGTGAGAATCAGGCAGGGAGATGAATGGAAAACGGCATTTAATACGCCCGAGGGTCATTTTGAGTATCTGGTGATGCCGTTCGGACTTGCCAATGCTCCATCTGTTTTTCAGTCTTTTATGCATGACATTTTCCGTGAGTATCTGGATAAATTCTTGATTGTTTACTTGGATGACATTTTGATCTTCTCAGATGATTGGGAGTCTCATGTGAAGCAAGTCAGAATGGTTTTCCAGGTACTGCGTGCTAATTCCTTGTTCGTGAAGGGATCAAAGTGTCTCTTCGGTGTGCAGAAAGTTTCATTTTTGGGGTTCATCTTTTCCCCTTCTACTATCGAGATGGATCCGGTTAAGGTTCAGGCCATCCAGGATTGGACTCAGCCGACATCTCTAAAAAGTCTGCAGAAATTCCTGGGCTTTGCTAATTTTTATCGTCGCTTCATCTGTAATTTTTCTAGCATTGCCAGACCATTGACCGATTTGACCAAGAAGGGTGCTGATTTGGTTAATTGGTCTTCTGCTGCCGTGGAAGCTTTTCAGGAGTTGAAGCGTCGTTTTTGCTGTGCCCCTGTGTTGTGTCAACCTGATGTTTCTCTTCCGTTCCAGGTCGAGGTTGATGCTTCTGAGATTGGTGCAGGGGCGGTTTTGTCACAGAGAGGTTCTGGTTGCTCAGTGTTCAAACCATGTGCTTTCTTTTCCAGGAAATTTTCTGCTGCTGAGCGTAATTATGATGTGGGCAACCGAGAGTTGCTGGCCATGAAGTGGGCATTCGAGGAGTGGCGTCATTGGCTTGAGAGTGCTAAGCATCGCGTGGTGGTTTTGACTGATCATAAGAACCTTACTTATCTTGAGTCTGCCCAGCGCTTGAATCCTAGACAGGCCCGTTGGTCGTTATTTTTTGCTCGTTTTGATTTTGTGATTTCATACCTTCCGGGCTCTAAAAATGTGAAGGCGGATGCTCTGTCTAGGAGTTTTGTGCCCGACTCTCCGGGGTTATCTGAGCCGGCGAGTATCCTCAAGGAAGGAGTCATTGTGTCTGCCATCTCCCCTGATTTGCGGAGAGTGTTGCAGAAATTTCAGGCTAATAAACCTGATCGTTGTCCGGCCGAGAAACTGTTCGTCCCTGATAGGTGGACTAGTAAAGTTATCTCTGAACTTCATTGTTCGGTGCTGGCCGGTCATCCAGGAATCTTTGGTACCAGGGAGTTGGTTGCTAGATCCTTCTGGTGGCCATCTCTGTCACGGGATGTGCGTGCTTTTGTGCAGTCCTGTGGAATTTGTGCTAGGGCTAAGCCCTGCTGTTCACGTGCCAGTGGGTTGCTTTTGCCCTTGCCGGTCCCGAAGAGGCCTTGGACACATATTTCGATGGATTTCATTTCTGACCTTCCCGTTTCTCAAAAAATGTCGGTCATTTGGGTGGTCTGTGATCGCTTTTCTAAAATGGTCCATCTGGTGCCCTTGGTTAAATTGCCTTCCTCCTCTGATTTGGTGCCTTTGTTCTTCCAGCATGTGGTTCGTTTACATGGCATTCCTGAGAATATTGTTTCTGACAGAGGTTCCCAGTTTGTCTCGAGGTTCTGGCGAGCCTTTTGTGGTAGGATGGGCATTGACCTATCTTTCTCCTCAGCCTTCCATCCTCAGACTAATGGCCAGACCGAACGAACCAATCAGACCTTGGAAACATATCTGAGATGTTTTGTTTCCGCTGACCAGGATGATTGGGTGTCATTTTTGCCGTTGGCTGAGTTCGCCCTTAATAATCGGGCCAGCTCGGCTACCTTGGTCTCTCCATTTTTCTGCAATTCTGGGTTCCATCCTCGTTTCTCTTCAGGACAGGTTGAGTCTTCGGACTGTCCTGGTGTGGATTCTGTGGTGGACAGGTTGCAGCAGATCTGGACTCAGGTAGTGGACAATTTGACCTTGTCCCAGGAGAAGGCTCAGCTTTTCGCTAATCGCAGACGCCGTGTGGGACCCCGACTTCGTGTTGGGGATCTGGTTTGGTTATCTTCTCGTCATATTCCTATGAAGGTTTCCTCTCCTAAATTTAAACCTCGTTTTATTGGTCCGTATAGGATTTCTGAGATTCTCAATCCGGTGTCTTTTCGTCTGATCCTCCCAGACTCCTTTTCCATACATAATGTATTCCATAGGTTGTTGTTGAGGAGATACGTGGCACCTATGGTTCCATCTGTGGAGCCTCCTGCCCCTGTTTTGGTGGAGGGGGAATTGGAGTATATTGTGGAGAAGATTTTGGATTCTCGTGTCTCTAGACGGAAACTCCAGTATCTGGTCAAATGGAAGGGTTATGCTCAGGAAGATAATTCCTGGGTTTTTGCCTCTGATGTCCATGCCCCAGATCTTGTTCGTGCCTTTCATGTGGCTCATCCTGGTCGGCCTGGGGGTTCTGGTGAGGGTTCGGTGACCCCTCCTCAAGGGGGGGGTACTGTTGTGAATTCTGTGGCTGAGTTCACTTCTGTGGTCACAAGTGGTATTGCAGTCTCTGGGCTTCCTCCCTCAGGTGTTTTGGTGAGCTCGTTGGCTGCCTTGCTATTTAGCTCCACCTGAGTCTGTCTTCCTTGCTCCTTGTCAATGTTCCAGTGTTGGATCTGAGCTACTGCATCTTTCCTTGGGCCTGCTGCTCTGCTAGATAAGTGCTTCTAGTTTGTTTTCTGTTTTTTCTGTCCAGCTTGCTATTAATTTTTACTGGAAGCTCTGAGAAGCAAAGGGGTGCACCGCCGTGCTGTTAGTTCGGCAAGGTGGGTCTTTTTGCCCCTTTGCGTGGTTTTCGTTTTAGGGTTTTTTGTAGACTGCATAGTTCTCTTTGCTATCCTCGCTCTGTCTAGAATATCGGGCCTCACTTTGCTGAATCTATTTCATTCCTACGTTTGTCTTTTCATCTTGCTAACAGTCATTATATGTGGGGGGCTGCCTATTCCTTTGGGGTATTTCTCTGAGGTAAGTCAGGCTTGTATTTCTATCTTCAGGCTAGTCAGCTCCTCAGGCAGTGCCGAGTTGCATAGGTAGTGATAGGCGCAATCCACTGCTGCTTATAGTTGTGTGAGGATAGATCAGGTACTGCAGTCTACAGAGATTCCACGTCTCAGAGCTCGTCCTATTGTTTTTGGTTATTGCCAGATCTCTGTATGTGCGCTGATTACTGCACGCTGTGTTGCCTGATTGCCAGCCATAACAGGGAAGTAAGACTCCGAACACAGAGAAGCACCACAGAGCAGCAGCACAGGTGCCATCAAGTGGCAAGAGAGTGGTCAGACAAGCCGAGTCAAAAAACAGAGGCAGAAGTACTAAAGGGATCAGCAGTACACGTGGTCAGGAACAAGACAGGAGATTCAGCAATGGACAGGAGCAGATAAGACAGAGTCAGAAGGCAGAAGCAAGTCCGAATACAAGCCAAGTCAGAAACCAGAAAACCAAACCGACAAACAGGGAAACATTGGGAAAAGGGCAGACAGAGGGAGTCAACAGACATGGGGCAAGTCAGGGATCCCAGCAGGACAAATCAAGGGCTACCAGAGTCAGGTACACATGCCGAAGGCAGAACTATTGCTTACACCGCCAGCAGGATGCATAGGAGCTAAATAGCAAACCTGAACCCAGAATGAGGCAGAGAAACGTTAACCCTTGACATGATCTGCCCAGAAAAAGGGCAGACAGGATTATGGCCTGGAACGGATCATGACAGTACCATCCTCTCAAGGGGGGCCACTGGACCCCCAGGCTTCCTAGGATAACGTGCATGAAATGCCTGAACCAATCGATCAGCATGGACAGATCGTGCTGGGATCCAAGATTGATCTTCAGGACCATAACCCTTCCAATGGTGAGACCGAAGGGCATGACCAAATTTTCAAACAGACCCTCGGAGGCAAGAAATGCCGTTTTCCACTCATCCCCTTCCTGAATGCGGATAAGGTGTCTTATCAATGGCAACGATATGGATGAGAGTCTCTAGCCTAATTGTCCCTAACTTTAACTTGGACACCAGACTAGAGTCAATGAAGTTCATGGAAGATCCACAGACCACAAACCCTGAAGTGGTCACAAAACCACCTCCATAACACAGTTCCATTTCTAACAAAACTTTATGAAATGATGAAAATAGTACCTGAGAGTCAGGAAGACCTCCTAGACCATCATCCAGACTCGGCAGCTTGTTACTCGATGGACAAGAGGGGCAGTCCTTCTTCCAATGTCCCAGGTCTCCACAATAAAAACATAATTTCCCATCATGTTGTCATTCCCTCTCCTTCTCCTTGAAGTTGGTGGCACCAACTTCCATAGTCTCCTTGAATAACATCACCTCAGACTCGGCAGGCAATACAGGAATCTCAAGCTAGATAATTCCTCTCTCCCATAACCTCTGGTCCATACGAATGGCCTGGTTCATGGCCTCCTGCAGGGAACTGGGTGGCCTATGAAGGGCCAGTGCATCCTTGAGATGATCAGAAAGTCCTCTCTCAAACAGGCATCTCAGAGCAGAGTCACCCCAAGCCACTTCAACAGACCACCGCCTAAACTCAGAACAATACTGTTCAGCAGTGAGTTAATTCTGGGAGAGACCCATGATCATGTCCTCTGCTACCCTGAACCGGTCTGGTTCATCATAAATCAGTCCCAAAGCCTCAAAGAATCTGTCCACAGACACACATTCAGCGGCAGAAGCAGGTAAAGAGAAAGCCTATAGCTGAGGTCCCTCCCACAGTAAGGAAATGATTATCCCCACCCGCAGACTCTCATCTCCAGAAGATCGGGGTCGAAGAGAAAAAAAAGCTTGCAACTCTTCTTAAAAGTATGGAATCTCTCCCTCTCCCCGGAGAAGGTATCTGGGATCTTGACTGTAGGTTCAGGAGAGTGCAATGGAACATCAACAGTGATAGAGTGCTTACAGTCAGTCTGCAACGATTTTACTGTGTCAGAAAGCTCCCTTTGCAGGTGGTTATGAGATGAGGCCAAGGCTCTTTGTTCCACAAACAGGTCTTGTATCATCACTGTCAAACTGTCCATTTGATCCACCAAGGTATGGAGCGTATCCATAGCAAACAGAGCATAGAAAAAATGAAGAAATCCCTTTAATTGTATGGGTCAGCTATAATGTCATGCTGCTGCGGTGCAGTATAGCGCAACCTCCACCAGAGGGAGCTTGAGAGGGAAGTGAGACTGTATACACAGAGAAGAACCACAGAGCAGCAGCACAGCTGCCACCAAGTGGCGAGAGAGTGATCAGACAAGCTGAGTCAAAAAACAGAGGCAGAAGTACTAAAGGGATCAGCAGTACACGTGGTCAGGAACAAGCCAGGAGGTTCAGCAACAATCAGGAGCGGATAAGACAAAGTCAGAAGGCAGAAGCAAGTCCAAATACAAGCCAAGTCAGAAACCCGAGAATCAAACTGACAAACAGGGAACGCTGGGAAAAGGGCAGACAGAGGGAGTCAACAGACATAGGGCAAGTCAGGGATCACAGCAGGACAAATCAAGGGCTACCAGAGTCAGGTTCACACGCCGAAGTCAGAACTATAGCTGACACCGCCAGAATGATGCATAGGAGCTAAATAGCAAACTTGAACCCAGAATGAGGCAGAGCAAAGTTAACCCTTGACATGATCCACCCAGAAAAAGGGCAGACAGGATTAAACCCTGGAATGGATCATAACACCCATTTTCCCTTTTGTAATTTTTAACATGTAAAACATGACAATATATACTGCTCAAAAAAATAAAGGGAATACTTAAACAACAAAATATAACTCCAAGTAAATCAAACTTCTGTGAAATCAAACTGTACACTTAGTAAGCAATACTGTTTGACAATCAATTTCACATCAATGTGCAAATGGAATAGACAACAGATGGAAATTATTGGCAATTATCAAGACACACTCCATAAAGAAGTGGTTCTGCAGGTGGGGACCACAGACCACATCTCAGTACCAATGCTTTCTGGCTGATCTTTTGGCCGCTTTTGAATGTTGGTTGTGCTTTCACACTCATGGTAGCATGAGATGGACTCTATAACCTACACAAGTGTCTCAGGTAGTGGAGCTCATCCAGGATGGCACATCAATGTGAGCTGTGGCAAGACTGTTTGCTGTGTCTGTCAGCGTAGTGTCCAGAGGCTAGAGGCACTACCAGGACACAGGCGAGTACACCAAGAGACGTAGAGGGGGCTGTAGGAGGGCAACAACACAGCAGCAGAACCGCTATCTCAGCCTTTGTGCAAGGAGGAACAGGAAGAGCACTGCCAGAGCCCTGCAAAATGACCTCCAGCAGGCCACAAATGTGCATGTGTCTGCACAAATGTTTAAAAGCAGACTCCATGATGATGGTCTGAGTGCCTGACATCCACAGATGGGGGTTGTGCTCACAGCCCAACACCGTGCAGGACGCTTGGCATTTGCCACAGAACACTAGGATTGGCAAATTCGCCACTGGCGCCCTGTGCTCTTCACAGATGAAAGCAGGTTCACACTGAGCACATATGATAGACGTGACAGAGTCTAGAGACGCTGTGCAGAGCAATCTGCTGCCTGCAACATCCTTCATAATGACCAGTTTGGCAGTGGGTCAGTATTGTTGTGGGGTTGCATTTCATTTGAGGGCCGGGCAGCCCTCTATGTGCGCGACAGATGTAGCCTGACTGCCATTAGGTACCAAAATGAGATCATCAGACCCCTTGTGAGACCATATGCTGGTGCGGTTGGCCCCAGGTTCCTCCTAATGCAGGACAATGCCAGACCTCATGGGGCTGGAGTGTGTCAGCAGTTCTTGCAAGATGAAATCATTGAAGCTATGTACTGGACCGCCTGTTCCCCAGAATCCGATTGAACACATCTAGCACATCATGTCTCGCACCATCCACCAACGTCACGTTGCACCACAGATTGTCCAGGACTTGGCGGATGCTTTAGTCCAGGTCTGGGAGGAGATTCCTCAGGAGACCATCCGCCGCCTCATCAGGAGCAGGCCCAGGCATTGTAGGGAGGTCATACAGGCACGTGGAGGCCACACACGCTACTGAGCATCATTTCCTTGTCTTGAGGCATTTCCACTGAAGTTGGATCAGCCTGTAACTTCATTTTCCACCTTGACTTTGAGCATCATTCCAACTCCAGACCTCCATGGGATATTAGCTGTGATTTACGTTGATCATTTTTAGGTTTTATTGTTCTCAACACATTCCACTATGTAACGAATAAAGATTTACATCTGGAAAATTTAATTCAGTGATATTTAGGATGTGGGATTTTAGTGTTCCCTTTATTTATTTATTTTTGAGTGGTGTATATCTATCTATCTAGATAGATTTTTTTTGCCTAAAATACAAAGGAAATGAGTCATCTTTATCTTCAGACCTATTAGAAATCATTTCATCTTCAACTTGCTTAACTGTTCACAATAACAGTAATTTTGACCAGGAGTGCCCAAACTTTTACAAACTACTGTTTGCGCACACGGCAGAGTTTAGAAAGAAAGAGCACTATTTGTCTAACTTGCCTTTTGAAGAGCAATTTTTGTTGGAATAGATTGCAGATGCCATGTCACGTTAGGAGTGTCTTTGAGCTGCCAAAATAGCAGAAACTCACCCCCAAGTGATGCAGTTTTGAAACTAGAACCCCAAGGAGTTGATCTACTGTTGTAGTGAGAATTTTGAACCCATATGTCATCCACAGTCTTTTGGCCATGAAAATGAAAATTGACATTTTTCCACTTCGCACAGTACAACTGTTGTGAAGTGTAAGTTAACATAGACAACTAGAGACAACACCAAAATGTCACAGTATTGTTGAAAATTAGCTTTATTCCAGAAATTTCCAAAAATACACTACTATGGATATGTTTCACACATAAAAGGGCAAAGGAAGTCACATACCGGAATTTACAAATCAGAAAAGTCACTAAACACAAACTAAATCACTGCAATTTCTAAATTAACAACATAACCTCAGTTTTATACAAACTTTAAAAAAATTGAAAAAAAATGTATAATATATATTCATATATCACATAATACAGAAATCAATAATCTTCATGAATAAGGATTTATAAGGCAGCACACTTCATAAATCTAGTGGTTTTAAGAAGGACTCCATCAGGATTTTAATCTCTCTGTAAGAAAAGAGAACAGTTTAAGAAAATGGCCTTCATATAGAGTTAAGTAAAAACAACAATTTAAATCAACTACTATACCGGGGGAGAAAATATTTGATACACTGCCAATTTTGCAAGTTTTCCCATCTACAAAGAATGGAGAGGTCTGTCATTTTTGTCTCCAACTGTGAGAGACAGAAAATTTAAAAAAAAAAAATAAAAAAAATAAAATCACATTGTATGATTTTTTTTTTTAAAAAGTGCATTTTATTGCACAAAATAAGTATTTGATCACCTACCATCCATCAAAAATTCTGGCTTTCATAGACCTGTTAGTTTTTCTTTAAGAAGCCCTCCTGCTCTGCCCTCATTACCTGTATTAATATCACTTGTTACCTGTATAAAAGACACCTGTCCACACACTCAATGAATCACACTCCAACCTCTCTACTATGGCCAAGACAAAAGAGCTGTCTAAGGACATCAAAGACAAAATAGTAGACCTGCACAAGGCTGGGGTGGACTGCAGGAAATAGACAAGCAGCTTGGTGAGAAGGCAACAACTGTTGGCACAATTACCATATATACTCGAGTATAAGCCAACCCGAGTATAAGCCGAGACCCCTAATTTTGCCACAAAAAACTGGGAAAACTTATTGACTCGAGTGTAAGCCTAGGGTGGGAAATACAGCAGCTACTGGTAAATTTCAAAAATAAATAAAGAAACCAATAAAAGTAAAATTGATTGAGATATCAGTAGGTTAAGTGCTTTTGAATATCCATATTGAATCAGGAGCCCCATATAATGCTCCACACAGTTCATGATGGGCCCCATAAGATGCTCCATACAAAATACGCCTCATATAATGCTCCATACAAAATACGCCTCATATAATGCTCTATAAAGTTCATGATGAGTCCCATAAGATGCTCTATAGAATATTATGCCCCATATAATGCTGCACAAAGGTTGATGGCCCCATAAGATGCTCCATAGAATATTATGCTCTATATAATGCTGCACAAAGGTAGATGGCCCCATAAGATGATCCGTAGATTATGCCCCATATAATGCTGCACAAAAGTTGATGGCCCCATAAGATGCTGCATAGAATATTATGCCCCATAAAATGCTGCACAAAGGTTGATGGCCCCATAAGATGCTCCATAGAATATTATGCCCCATATAATGCTGCACAAAGGTTGATGGCCCCATAAGATGCTCCATAGAATATTATGCCCCATAAAATGCTGCACAAAGGTTGATGGCCCCATAAGATGCTCCATAGCATATTATGACCCATATGCTGCTGCTGCTGTGATTTAAAAAAATGACATACTCACCTTTCATCGCTCAGGCCCGCGGCACTTACGATATTCACCTGTCCCCGTTCCACCACCGCACGTCGCTGTCTTCCTGGTCTCTGCAGTGACTGTTCAGGCAGAGGGCGCGCACTAAACACATCATCGCGCCCTCTGCCCAGAACATCACAGCAAGCGGACGTGGAAGACGGACGTCGGTGGTGGAACGGAGACAGGTGAATATAGCATGGCTCACTCTCCCCGTCATACTCACCCCCTCCTGGCATGGTTCCTGCTTTTCCGATGCGATGGTCTCTGGAACCGGCAGCTTGTTCCTCTTCTCAGCGATCACATGTTACCACTTATTAAAGTAATGAATCTGTGCTCCACCCCTATGGGAGTGGAGTGGCGTCCATATTCATTACTTTAATGAACGGTACCATGTGACCGCTGAACAGAGGAACAAGCTGCTGGCACCAGAGACAATCTGAGAAGCAGAGACCGCGTCGGGAGCAGGTGAGTATGATGTGACAGCCGCTGCTCCCCCTCCCCCGCCGAACCCCTGGGATAATGACTCGAGTATAAACCGAGAGGGGCACTTTTAGCCTAAAAAATGGGCTGAAAATCTCGGCTTAAACTTGAGTATATACGGTATTAGAAAAGGGAAGAAACACAAGTTGACTCAAACTTCCTCTGTCTGGAGCTCCATGCAAAATTGCCTAGTAGGGTAAAGATAATTCTGAGAAAAGTCAAGGATCAGCCCAAAACTACATGGGAGGACCTGGTCAATGACCTGAAGAAAGCTGGGACCACAGTCTCAAACATTACCGTTAGTAAAACACTAAGCTGTCATGGATTAAAATCCTGAAGAACACGCAGGCTGCCCCTGCTCACGCAAGCACAAGTCCAGGTCCATTTGAAGTTCGCCAGTGACCATCTGGATGATCTAGAGGAGGCATGGGAGAAGGTCATGTGGTCAGATGAGACCAAAATATAACTTTTTGATATCAACTCGCCATGTTTGAAGAAGAAGGATGAGTACAACCCTAAGAACACTGTACCAACCATAAAGCATTGTTGGGGAAACATTATACTTTTGGGGTGCTTTACTGCAAAGGGGACAAGATCACTGCACGATATTAAAGGGTGGATGGATGAGATCATGATTTGGGAGAATTTGACAAACAACCTCTTTCACTCAGTGAGAGAATTGAAGATAGGTCGTGGCTGGGTGTTCCAGCATGACAATGACCCGAAACACAGAGCGAGGGCAACTAAGGAGTGGCTCCATAAGAAGCATTTCAGGGTCATAGAGTGGCATAGCTCGTCTCCAGACCTGAACCCATTACAAAATGTTTGGAGGGAGCTGAAACTCAATGTTGCCCGGCGACAGCCCTTAAAGCTGAAAGTTCTGGGAGAAGATCTGTATGGTGGAGTGGGAAAAATCCCTGCTGCAGTGTGTGCAAACATAGTCAAGTACTACAGGAAATATCTGACCTCTGTAATTGCAAACAAAGGTTTATGTACCAAAATATTAAGCTATCTTTTCCTATTGTATCAAATACTTATTTCATGTAATAAAATGCAATTTATTTATTTAAAAATCATACAATGTGATTTTCTGGTTTTTATTTTTAGATTCTGTCTCTCACAGGTGAAGTGTACCTAAAATACAAATTACAGACTTCTCCATTCTTTGTATGTGTGAAAACCTGCAAAATCAGCAGTGTATCAAATACTTATATTCATCACTGTACATAGACAAAATAGAAATTGGCTTCTTTTAAGTGGTTATGATATAGTGTAGAAATTTTCAGCCATCTTGTTGAACCAAACATTGCCACCAGGGCCGCCATCGGGGCATTACTGCCCTTACTGGTGTATGGGGCCCGGTGGTCAGGAGGAAAGAGGAGGGCCCGGAAATGCTGGCTGCTCGGGCCCTTCCCCCTCTTGCTTCAGCTTACCGGGAACCAGGGGCAAGGGGGCCGTCACTGTCACTTACCTACAGTAAGGCTTCTTTACTTTTCACAACTATGTGTGCAGCATCTCCCATCTCCTGTCTTCTTCCTGCTCCTCCTCCCGCCTCGTCCTGTCTGGCACCTGCTAGATGCCTCCTTCTCCCTGCACTGCACACACTTACAGCCTGTACAGAACGGCATCTGCACACTCATGGCTGGAGGTAAGCTGTGTGCAGGACCTCAATCACCCCCTGAACAGAAGGTAAAGAACGGCCTGAATGTGTCCGATTGTTTAGCACAGTAAAGAGGGGAGGAAGGGGCTGCAGTCAGAGATTAGAAGCAGTGATTTCCTGACTGTGACCCCAGAGGTTTGTGCTGTCTGGCTGGTGTAGAATTCTCACCCACCCAGCACCGACCAGAGAGCTCAGAGCTGGGGAACACTGTCACTAAATCACTAGCTGTATTCTCTGACAGGCTGCCTCATGTCATTGATACTGACCCCTGAGGCCACCCCCCAGTGAAGTTATGTTACATAGTTATTAAGGTTGAAGGAAGACTATAAGTCCATCTAGTTCAACCCATAGCCTAACCCAACACGCCCTAACATGTTGATCCAGAGGAAGGGGAAAAAAAACCATGTGGCAAGAGCAAGCTCCACATTGGGGAAAAAATTTCCTTCCCGACTCCACATACGGCAATCAGACTAGTTCCCTGGATCAACGCCCTATCAAGGAATCTAGTGTATGTACCCTGTAACATTATACTTTTCCAGAAATGTATCCAGTCCCCTCTTAGATTTAAGTAATGAATCACTCATTACAACATCATACGGCAGAGAGTTCCATAGTCTCACTGCTCTTACAGTAAAGAATCCGTGTCTGTTATTATGCTTAAACCTTTTTTCCTCCAAACGCAGAGGATGCCCCCTTGTCCCGGTTTCAGGTCTATGATTAAAAAGATCATCAGAAAGGTCTTTGTACTGTCCCCTCATATATTTATACATTAACATAAGATCACCCCTTAAGGTACCTTCACACTAAACGATATCGCTAGCGATCTGTGACGTTGCAGCGTCCTGGCTAGCGATATCGTTCAGTTTGACACGCAGCAGCGATCAGAATCCTGCTGTGATGTCGTTGGTCGGGGCTAGAAGGCCAGAACTTTATTTGGTCGCTGGCTCTCCCGCTGACATCGCTGAATCGGCGTGTGTGACGCTGATTCAGCGATGTCTTCGCTGCTAACCAGGGTAAACATCGGGTTACTAAGCGCAGGGCCGCGCTTAGTAACCCGATGTTTACCCTGGTTACCATCCTAAAAGTAAAAAAAACAAACGCTTCATACTTACCTTCCGCTGTCTGTCCCCGGCGCTGTGCTTTCCTGCACTCACTGTGAGCACAGCGGCCGGAAAGCAGAGCGGTGATGTCACCGCTCTGCTTTCCGGCCGCTGTACTCACAGCCAGTACAGAGAAGCAGAGCGCCGGGGACAGACAGCGGAAGGTAAGTATGAAGCGTTTGTTTTTTTTACTTTTAGGATGGTAACCAGGGTAAACATCGGGTTACTAAGCGCGGCCCTGCGCTTAGTAACCCGATGTTTACCCTGGTTACCGGCATCGTTGGTCGCTGGAGAGCTGTCTGTGTGACAGCTCTCCAGTGACCAAACAGCGACGCTGCAGCGATCCGGATCGTTGTCTGGATCGCTGCAACGTCGTTTAGTGTGAAGGTACCTTAAGTCTTAGTTTTTCCAAACTAAATAGCCCCAAGTGTAATAACCTATCTTGGTATTGCAGACCCCCCAGTCCTCTAATAACCTTGGTCGCTCTTCTCTGCACCCGCTCTAGTTCATCTATGTCTTTCTCATACACCGGAGACCAGAACTGTGCACAGTATTCTAAGTGTGGTCGAACTAGTGACTTGTATAGAGGTAAAATTATGTTCTCCTCATGAGCATCTATGCCTCTTTTAATGCATCCCATTATTTTATTTGCCTTTGTAGCAGCTGCCTGACACTGGCCACTGAATATGAGTTTGTCATCCACCCATACACCCAGGTCTTTTTCATTGACGGTTTTGCCCAGAGTTTTAGAATTAAGCACATAATTATACATCTTATTACTTCTACCCAAGTGCATAACCTTACATTTATCCCCATTAAAGCTCATTTGCCATTTATCAGCCCAAGCTTCTAGTTTACATAAATCATCCTGTAATATAAAATTGTCCTCCTCTGTATTGATTACCCTGCAGAGTTTAGTGTCATCTGCAAATATTGAAATTCTACTCTGAATGCCCCCTACAAGGTCATTAATAAATATGTTAAAAAGAAGAGGGCCCAATACTGACCCCTGTGGTACCCCACTGCTAACCGCGACCCAATCCGAGTGTGCTCCGTTAATAAACACCCTTTGTTTCCTATCCCTGAGCCAGCTCTCAACCCACTTGCACATATTTTCCCCTATCCCCATTATTCTCATTTTATGTATCAACCTTTTGTGTGGCACCGTATCAAAAGCTTTTGAAAAGTCCATATACACTACATCCACATTCCCTTGGTCCAATCCGGAACTTACCTCTTCATAGAAACTGATCAAATTAGTCTGACATGAACGGTCCCTAGTAAACCCGTGCTGATACTGGGTCATGAGGTTATTCCTCTTCAGATACTCCAGTATAGCATCCCTTAGAATGCCCTCCAGGATTTTACCCACAGTAGAGGTTAAGCTTACTGGCCTATAATTTCCGAGTTCAGTTTTTGTCCCCTTTTTGAATATTGGCACCACATTTGCTATACGCCAGTCCTGTGGTACAGACCCTGTTATTATGGAGTCTTTAAAGATTAAAAATAATGGTCTATCAAGTGAAGACTATATGCACATAAACTGTACCTGTTGCATTTAACACACAGGTACAATACATAGACACATAATACAAAAATGCATAGTATATCATCAGGGCATTACTGCCATGACTGGTGTATGGGGCCTGATGACTAGACGGGGCCCGCATCGGGCCCCCTCTCTTATGGTCATCAGGTCCGAGACGCAGGTTCAGTTAAATTCTATTGCCATGCGGGCCCGCATGGCAATAGTGAAAAGCTGCCAGCCAATTGGAGGCTGGCAGCTGATGTCAGCACGCACGTCGCTGGCGTATGACGTCATTGTCATTCACTGGCGAGTGTGCTCCTGAACTGCGTTGAGGGAGTATCGCCGCAGGAGCGAGGCAAGGTAAGAGGAAAGATTTTTTTTTTTTTATTGAAAGCGGCAAGCCCCGGGCAGAATGGAGGACATGGGGGGAACAATGGAGCAGCACGGTGGCGCAGTGGTTAGCACAGCAGCCTTGCAGCGCTGGATTCCTGGGTTCAAGCCCCACTAAGGACAACATCTTCAAAGAGTTTGTATGTTCTCTCCGTGTTTGCGTGGGTTTCCTCCGGGCACTCCGGTTTCCTCCCACATTCCAAAGACATACTGACAGGGAATTTAGATTGTGAGCCCCAATGGGGACAGCAATGATAATGTGTGTAAAGCGCTGCGGAATATGTTAGCGCTATATAAAAATAAAGAATATTATTATTATTATTATTATGGAGACACGGGGAAGTATGGCCAGAAACAAAATGATAGGCTGACAGCACTTCTGACAAAAAAATGGTGGTAGGCTAAAGCGGATGCCCGTCCTATATCCACCGGACCCAAGTGGAGAAGTACATACCAAGGTTGAAGTGAAGGACAGCATCCAGTCAAGGTGAAAGTGAAAAAACCTCTTCATTGTGCCATAAATGCGACGTTTCAACCTCACAGGTCTTTCTCAAGCATGCTGTGAGGTTGAAACATCGCATTTATGGCACAATAAAGAAGTTTTTTCACTTTCACTTTGACTGGATGCTTCCTTCACTTCAACAACGGGGAAGTATGGAGACACACGGGGCAGAATGGAGATGCAGGGGGAAGTGTGGAGACACGGGAGTATGAAGACACGGAAGAATGGAGACACAGGGAAGTATGGAGACACAGGGGGAAGTGTTGTGAATTCTGTTGTCAAGCTCCCTCCTGTGGTCATGAATGGTACTTCGGCTGGTTCTGTCCATGGGCTTCCTCTGGTGGTTGTGAGTGGGGCTGCGGTTTCTGAGTTTCCTTCCACAGGTGACGAGGTTAATTCGTTAGCTGGCTGCTCTATTTAACTCCACTTAGATCTTTGCTCCATGCCACCTGTCAATGTTCCTGTATTGGTCTAGTTCACTCCTGGATCGTTCTTGTGACCTGTCTTCCCAGCAGAAGCTAAGTTCCTGCTTGTTTTTCTCTGGTTTGCTATTTTTCTGTCCAGCTTGCTATTTTGATTGTTGTCTTGCTTGCTGGAAGCTCTGGGACACAGAGGGAGCGCCTCCGCACCGTGAGTCGGTGCGGAGGGTCTTTTTGCGCCCTCTGCGTGGTCTTTTTGTAGTTTTTTGTGCTGACCGCAAAGCTACCTTTCCTATCCTCTGTCTGTTCAGTAAGTCGGGCCTCACTTTGCTAAATCTATTTCATCTCTGTGTTTGTAATTTTCATCTTTACTCACAGCCATTATATGTGGGGGGCTGCCTTTTCCTTTGGGGAATTTCTCTGAGGCAAGGTAGGCTTATTTTTCTGTCTTCAGGGCTAGCTAGTTCCTTAGGCTGTGACGAGTTGCATAGGGAGCGTTAGGAGCAATCCACGGCTATTTCTAGTGTGTGTGATAGGATTAGGGATTGCGGTCAGCAGAGTTCCCACATCTCAGAGCTCGTCCTATATTATTAGTAACTATCAGGTCATTCCGTGTGCTCTTAACCACCAGGTCCATTATTGTCCTGACCACCAGGTCATAACAGTACAGGTGGCCCAAAGTACTAATGCATCTCAATAGAGGGATAAGAGAAGTTCTGAGATCATTTCTTTTTTCTTTGCAGTGTGTTTTGTCTCTCTTTTCCCCTTTACCTCTGGGTGGTTCAGGATACAGGTGTAGATATGGACATTCAAGGTCTGTCCTCTTGTATGGATAATCTCACTGCAAGGGTACAAAACATTCAAGATTTTGTGGTTCAGAATACAGTGTTAGAGCCTAGGATTCCAATTCCTGATTTGTTTTTTGGGGATAGATCTAAGTTTCTGAATTTCAAAAATAATTGTAAATTGTTTCTTGCTTTGAAACCTCGCTCCTCAGGTGACCCTGTTCAACAAGTGAAAATCATTATTTCTTTGTTACGTGGCGACCCTCAAGACTGGGCATTTTCCTTTGCGCCAGGAGATCCGGCATTGCGTGATGTTGATGCGTTTTTTCTGGCGCTCGGATTGCTTTATGATGAACCTAATTCAGTGGATCAGGCAGAGAAAATCTTGCTGGCTCTGTGTCAGGGTCAGGATGAGGTAGAGCTATATTGTCAGAAGTTTAGGAAGTGGTCTGTACTCACTCAGTGGAATAAATGTGCCCTGGCAGCAATTTTCAGAAAGGGTCTCTCTGAAGCCCTTAAGGATGTCATGGTGGGATTTCCCATGCCTGCTGGTCTGAATGAGTCTATGTCTTTGGCCATTCAGATCGATCGACGCTTACGTGAGCGTAAAGCTGTGCACCATTTGGCGGTATTATCTGAGCATAGACCTGAGCCTATGCAATGTGATAGGACTTTGACCAGAGCTGAATGGCAAGAACACAGACGTCGGAATTGGGCTGTGTTTTTACTGTGGTGATTCCACTCATGCTATCTCCGATTGTCCTAAGCGCACTAAGCGTTTCGCTAGGTCTGCCACCATTGGTACGGTACAGTCGAAATTTCTTTTGTCCGTTACTCTGATCTGCTCTTTGTCATCCTATTCTGTTATGGCATTTGTGGATTCAGGCGCTGCCCTGAATTTGATGGACTTGGAGTTTGCTAGGCGCTGTGGTTTTTTCTTGGAGCCCTTGCAGTATCCTATTCCATTGAGAGGAATTGATGCTACGCCTTTGGCCAAGAATAAGCCTCAGTACTGGACCCAATTGACCATGTGCATGGCTCCTGCACATCAGGAGGATATTCGCTTTTTGGTGTTGCATAATCTGCATGATGTGGTCGTTTTGGGGTTGCCATGGCTACAGGTCCATAATCCAGTATTGGATTGGAAATCTATGTCTGTGTCCAGCTGGGGTTGTCAGGGAGTACATGGTGATGTTCCATTTTTGTCTATTTCGTCATCCACCCCTTCTGAAGTCCCGGAGTTTTTGTCGGATTACCGGGATGTATTTGATGAGCCCAAATCCAGTGCCCTACCTCCTCCTAGGGATTGCGATTGTGCTATCAATTTGATTCCTGGTAGTAAGTTTCCTAAGAGCCGACTGTTCAATTTATCTGTGCCAGAGCATGCCGCCATGCGGAGTTATGTAAAGGAATCCTTGGAGAAGGGTCATATTCGCCCGTCGTCGTCACCATTGGGAGCAGGGTTCTTTTTTGTGGCCAAGAAGGATGGTTCTTTGAGACCTTGTATTGATTACCGCCTTCTTAATAAGATCACAGTCAGATTTCAGTACCCTTTGCCGCTGGTGTCTGATTTATTTGCTCGGATTAAGGGGGCTAGTTGGTTCACCAAGATAGATCTTCGTGGTGCGTATAATCTTGTGCGTATTAAACAGGGCGATGAATGGAAAACAGCATTTAATACGCCCGAGGGCCATTTTGAGTACCTGGTTATGCCATTCGGGCTTTCCAATGCTCCATCAGTATTTCAGTCCTTTATGCATGACATCTTCCGAGAGTACCTGGATAAATTCCTGATTGTATATTTGGATGATATTTTGGTCTTCTCGGATGATTGGGAGTCTCACGTGAAACAGGTCAGAATGGTGTTCCAGGTCCTTCGTGCGAATTCTTTGTTTGTGAAGAAGTCAAAGTGTCTCTTTGGAGTTCAGAAGGTTTCATTTTTGGGTTTCATTTTTTCCCCTTCTACCATCGAGATGGACCCTGTTAAAGTCCAGGCCATTTATGATTGGACTCAGCCGACATCTGTGAAGAGTCTGCAAAAGTTCCTGGGCTTTGCTAATTTTTATCGTCGCTTCATCAGTAATTTTTCTAGTGTTGCTAAACCGTTGACTGATTTGACCAAGAAGGGTGCTGATGTGGTCAATTGGTCTTCTGCGGCTGTGGAAGCTTTTCAGGAGTTGAAGCGTCGTTTTTCTTCTGCCCATGTGTTGTGCCAGCCAGATGTTTCGTTTCCGTTTCAGGTCGAGGTTGATGCTTCTGAGATTGGAGCAGGGGCTGTTTTGTCGCAAAGAAGTTCTGATGGCTCGGTGATGAAACCATGTGCCTTCTTTTCTAGAAAGTTTTCACCTGCTGAGCGCAATTATGATGTTGGCAATCGAGAGTTGTTGGCCATGAAGTGGGCATTCGAGGAGTGGCGTCATTGGCTTGAAGGAGCCAAGCATCGCGTGGTGGTCTTGACGGATCACAAGAATTTGACTTATCTCGAGTCTGCCAAACGATTGAATCCTAGACAGGCTCGTTGGTCGCTATTTTTCTCCCGTTTTGATTTTGTGGTTTCGTACCTTCCAGGCTCTAAGTATGTGAAGGCTGATGCCCTGTCAAGGAGTTTTGTGCCCAACTCTCCGGGTGTTCCTGAGCCGGCGGGTATTCTCAAAGAGGGGGTAATTTTGTCTGCCATCTCTCCTGATTTGGGGTGGGTGCTGCAAAAATTTCAGGCTGATAGACCTGACCGTTGCCCAGCAGAGAAACTGTTTGTCCCTGATAAATGGACTAGTAGAGTTATCTCTGAGGTTCATTGTTTGGTGTTGGCTGGTCATCCGGGAATCTTTGGTACCAGAGATTTGGTGGCTAGATCCTTTTGGTGGCCGTCTTTGTCGCGGGATGTGCGTTCTTTTGTGCAGTCCTGTGGGACTTGTGCTCGGGCTAAGCCCTGCTGTTCTCGTGCCAGTGGGTTGCTTTTGCCCTTGCCGGTCCCGAAGAGGCCCTGGACGCATATCTCTATGGATTTTATTTCGGATCTCCCTGTCTCTCAAAAGATGTCGGTCATTTAGGTGGTTTGTGATCGCTTCTCTAAGATGGTCCATTTGGTACCCTTGTCTAAATTGCCTTCGTCCTCTGATTTGGTGCCATTGTTTTTCCAGCATGTGGTTCGTTTACATGGCATTCCAGAGAACATCGTTTCGGGCAGAGGTTCCCAGTTTGTTTCGAGGTTTTGGCGAGCCTTTTGTGCTAGGATGGGCATTGATTTGTCTTTTTTCTCGGCTTTCCATCCTCAGACAAATGGCCAAACTGAACGAACTAATCAGACTTTGGAAACATATCTGAGATGCTTTGTTTCTGCTGATCAGGATGATTGGGTGTCCTTTTTGCCTTTGGCTGAGTTCGCCCTTAATAATCGGGCCAGCTCGGCTACTTTGGTTTTGCCGTTTTTCTGCAATTCTGGTTTCCATCCTCGTTTCTCTTCAGGGCAGGTTGAGTCTTCGGACTGTCCTGGTGTAGATACTGTGGTGGATAGGTTGCAGCAGATTTGGACTCATGTGGTGGACAATTTGACATTGTCCCAGGAGAAGGCTCAACGTTTCGCTAACCGCCGGCGCTGTGTGGGTCCCCGACTTCGTGTTGGGGATTTGGTTTGGTTGTCGTCTCGTTATGTTCCTATGAAGGTTTCCTCTCCTAAGTTTAAGCCTCGTTTCATTGGTCCGTATAAGATTTCTGAGGTTCTCAATCCTGTGTCGTTTCGTTTGACCCTTCCAGCTTATTTTGCCATCAATAATGTATTCCATAGGTCATTGTTGCGGAGATACGTGGCGCCTGTGGTTCCATCCGTTGATCCTCCTGCCCCGGAGTTGGTTGAGGGGGAGTTGGAGTATGTGGTGGAGAAGATTTTGGATTCTCGTATTTCGAGACGGAAACTCCAGTACCTGGTCAAGTGGAAGGGTTATGGTCAGAAAGATAATTCCTGGGTCTTTGCCTCCGATGTTCATGCTGCCGATCTGGTTCGTGCCTTTCATTTGGCTCGTCCTGGTCGGCCTGGGGGCTCTGGTGAGGGTTCGGTGACCCCTCCTCAAGGGGGGGGTACTGTTGTGAATTCTGTTGTCAAGCTCCCTCCTGTGGTCATGAATGGTACTTCGGCTGGTTCTGTCCATGGGCTTCCTCTGGTGGTTGTGAGTGGGGCTGCGGCTTCTGAGTTTCCTTCCACAGGTGACGAGGTTAATTCGTTAGCTGGTGTTAGGAGTCGAGTTTCCTCTGCTGCACAGGGGGAATCTTGATCCGTGTCTGCTGCGGTCTCCCATTCAGCATCGGCCGCAGTGGGGTCTGCTCAGCGGAGACGTCGCTCCCAGCGTCTCGCTGAGGCTGATTCGGTGCATAGGGTCACTACTGCCTTTTCTGGCTTTCCTATGGTACCCTGCACTGATCTGCGGCGAGCAGGCCTCTCTGGGACTAAGTCCTTATTTACACACACTGAGCATGCCCAGGGCAAGGTCTCCCATTGGAGGTCGAGGGTCACATGTTCGGTCACATGTTCAGGTACTGCAGCGTATCCCATTGGTCCTCCAGGAAGGTCCTGAAAGGGCAAAACTTTGGTAGCAGCTTCCTGTGCGGTAACTATATAAACTGCGCATGACCGCACGGCCATGCGCTAGTATCGTCTTTTGTCATATGCTTTGCGCCAATGTGGTCATGCGTTTGTATGTGTTCAGGGACCCGGCTGAAATAAGCCCCTAGAATGCTGGCACCTCCGGCGAGGAGATTGTGTATAAGTGTGTTCAGGGACCCGGCTGAAATAAGCCCCTAGAATGCTGGCTCCTCCGGCGAGGAGATTGTGTATGCATGCATGACCACTCACTGCTCACATCTGGGTAGTTGGCCTGTGTCTCTGTGAAAGTCTAACAGGGCACAGAGCCTGCCTCTCGCGGTTACTCTGTGAAGCTAACAGAGTTGGTATATACCGCCATATAGAGCCGCCATTATTTAGCAGCAGGTACTTTCCTGCACGGTGGATCCCGGGTTGCGAACGCACCAATTCCATTTAATAAACAATATATTTGGTGCGTTCCGCCAACCCTAACAGTATACTAGCGCCAGGATCTGGCTAAGTAATGGCGGATGAACAGCGATTGCAGGGGTACATCCAGCTGCTGGAGGGCCGGTTGGCGTCTCTTGAGCGTGCAACCTCGGCGGTGGATGTTACCGCAATAGCTGTTCAGGCTGCTAGCGTGGCTGCAGCAGCTTTACCCACTGCCACCTCTGTTCCGACCCTATCTCACCTTCCTTTGCCTGAGAGATACTCTGGGGACAGTAAGTCCTGTAGGGGTTTCGTGAGCCAATGTGGTATACAACTCGAGCTCCTGGCTGCACGTTTCCCTACTGAGCGGGCAAAGGTGGGATTCATAATCTCCCTCTTGTCGGACAGAGCGTTGGAGTGGGCTACGCCGCTGTGGGAGCGCAACGATCATGTGGTGCGGAGTGTTCCTCGGTTTCTGGACTCTCTGAAATAGGTCTTTTTAGGACCTCAAGTCACCCATGATACAGCGCTCCAACTGCTGGCTTTGACTCAGGGTTCAACCATGGTCAGCCATTTTGCTGTTCTCTTCCGGACATTAGCGTCTGAGTTGGAATGGCCAGATAAAACCCTCATTCCCGTATTTTGGAGGGGGCTGGCTGACCATGTGAAGGACGCTTTGGCCACTAGGGAGATTCCCGCCACACTGGAGGAGCTCATAGCCATATCTACTCGCATAGACCTTCGTTTTCACGAGCGAAGGTTGGAGCGAGCCCAGTGTAGGCAGAGGTTTCGGCTGGCTCCCACCTTCGCCAAACCTTTGGAATCTCCAGTCCAGGCGTCCGAGTCACATGAGGCCTTAGAGGTGACACGAGCGGGATCCAAGTCTCAGTCCGCCCGTGCACATAAGGTCCGTCATGTTTGCCGGCAGTCAGGACATCTTGCCTCCAAGGGTCCTCAGCGGTCGGGGAAACGTCAGCGTCTAGTGGCAGTTGGAGGAGGTACACTAGACACGGCGACGTTTGCCTCAAAGTTGTCCTTCAAGGGGACAATTACCATAGGCCCATCCACTCTTATGGTCGAGCTATGCGTGGATTCTGGGGCAGAGGGTAATTTTATGTCTTCCTCTTTTGCCCAGCGTCACGCAATACCCTTGGTGATGCTCGCCAAGCCTGTAACCGTTCGAGTGGTAAATGGGTCAACACTACCCTCACAGATTACCCACCAAACCATTCCTTTCACGCTTTCTGTGTCTCCATCACATCAGGAGATAATCTCCCTATTAGTCATTCCTGAGGGAATTGATGAGGTCCTGTTGGGGATACCATGGCTTCGCTACCATTCTCCTCATATTGAGTGGTCCTCTGGGAGAATTTTGGGATGGAGTAAATCCTACGAGGGTAGATGTCAGAGGGAGTGCGTTCAGGTTGCTACTACACAGGTACCCGCAGATCTTTCCTCTCTCCCCAAGCACTATTGGCCCTATGCAGACGTGTTCTCCAAAAGAGCTGCGGAGACCCTTCCGCCTCACCGCCCCTATGACTGTCCTATTGACCTCTTGCCTGGTGCTGAGCCTCCCCGGGGTCGAGTCTATCCGTTATCTCTCCCGGAGACGGAGGCAATGTCTCAGTACATCCAAGAAAATCTGGCAAGAGGATTCATTAGGAAGTCAGTGTCACCGGCAGGGGCTGGGTTCTTCTTCGTACAGAAGAAGACTGGAGACTTACGTCCATGCATAGACTACAGGGGTCTTAACGCCATCACCGTTAAGAACAAGTACCCATTACCCCTGATATCTGAGCTGTTTGATAGGCTACGGGGAGCGAGGGTATTTACGAAGTTAGATCTGCGGGGTGCTTACAACCTGATTCGCATCTGTGAGGGAGATGAATGGAAGACGGCTTTTAACACCAGGGATGGGCACTATGAATATCTGGTGATGCCCTTTGGGCTCTGTAATGCCCCAGCCATTTTCCAAGACTTTGTGAACGACATCTTCCGGGATATGCTCACCACCTCGGTCGTAGTCTATCTGGATGATATTCTCATCTTCTCTCCAGATATTGACTCCCATCGGAGAGATGTTCGCAAAGTCTTCGACCTCTTACGGGCAAACTCCCTCTACGCCAAGTTGGAGAAGTGTGTGTTTGAGCAGGAGTCCTTGCCTTTCCTTGGTTACATCATCTCTGCCCAGGGTTTGGCTATGGATCCTGCCAAGCTACAGGCTGTAATGGACTGGCAGGAACCCCATTCTCTTAAAGCGGTGCAGCGCTTTATGGGGTTCATTAATTACTATCGCCAGTTCATTCCACACTTCTCAACTTTGGTAGCTCCCTTGGTTACCTAAATTGTATTGCATATTTTAACAAATGATTAATACGTTAGAGTAGAGTAGGGCCCGACCAAAAGAGTCTACCTTGTCGTGATGGCGGCTTAAAAAATCTTTTGGCCAAAACAAATGCTGCTGGCTATATGTGTGATCTGGTGATAGGAACTGTTAATGTGTGATTGGTGAGAAGTGGAGTTTTTCCAAGAGAGAGCGTTGGGGCTGTGGCCAGTTCGAGGGGTGGAGGCGGGGCTGGGGTGCAGCCTGGGTGGAGTATCGGGGGGCCCTGAAAAGTTTGCCAGTATGGGGCCCCAAAATTCCAAGTGGCAGCCCTGATTGCCACCATTAATGTGCAATATAGTTTTGATACGTGTTGACTGAACAAAACTTGCTAGATTTTGTTGTCATTGTATTGTATTTATCCTAGCTCCATTTCTCTGGTGATGGCTTTTATCCCATGAACTGTAGTGACCTTCCTCCGGTGAGATCACCGCTGGCACTGTGAAAAAAAAGTCTTACAGTGCAGAGGTGAGTACACCGCAGTTCATCGAGAGAATTTCACTGTAGTGAACTCACCTCTGCACTGTGAGACTTTCTCACTGTGCCAGCGGTGATCACACTGGAGGGATGTCACTGCAGTTCATTGGCCCAGCTGGGAATGCAGCCTCAGTGACCTGCAGTAACCTGTTGTGAATTCTGTGACAGAGCTCCCTCCTGTGGTCACAAGTGCTCCTTCGGCTGATTCTCTCTGTGAGCTTCTGTTGGTGGAGGGAAGTGGTACTGCGGCTTCTGAGTTTCCTCCCTCAGGTGATCTGGTGAGGTCGTTAGGTGCCTCTCTACTTAACTCCACCTAATGCTTTGATCCTGGCTTCCTGTCAATGTTCCAGTGTTGGACTTGCTTTTCCCTGGATCATTCCTGTGGCCTGCTGCTCTGCATAGCTAAGTTCTTCTTTGCTATTTGTTTGCTATTTTTTCTGTCCAGCTTGTCTAATTTTTTGCTGGAAGCTCTGGGACGCAAAGGGTGTACCTCCGTGCCGTTAGTTCGGTACGGAGGGTCTTTTTGCCCCCTTTGCGTGGTTTTCTTTAGGGTTTTGTGTAGACCGCAAAGTTACCTTTTCTGTCCTCGCTCTGTTAAGAAAGTCGGGCCTCACTTTGCTGAATCTATTTCATCTCTACGTTTGTCTTTTCATCTTAACTCAGTCATTATATGTGGGGGGCTGCCTTTTCCTTTGGGGTATTTTTCTGAGGCAAGGTAGGCTTATTTTCTATCTTCAGGCTAGTTAGTTTCTCAGGCTGTGCCGAGTTGCATAGGCAGAGTTAGGCACAATCCACGGCTGCCTCTAGTGTTGTTTGGAGAGGATTAGGGATTGCGGTCTGCAGATTTCCCACGTCTCAGAGCTCGTTCTATGTTTTTGGGTTATTGTCAGATCACTGTATGTGCTCTGACCGCTATGTCCATTGTGGTACTGAATTGCCTTTCATAACAGTAACCTCGATGAGGTCACCGCTGCTCACTGGTGCTGTGCTCACAGCAGCTCATTCATCAGTGGTTCTTAGCCTGGATGGTCACCTCTTGGCACCGTCCAGATTGAAAACTAGTAATCCCCAGACATGGGGATGTTGTTTTTTTTTTTTTTTTTTATTACAGGAGATGAGGGATTCAATGGAATGGGAGTTAAGTGAGAATAACTGTTATTTTTAAATAAAAAAATGAAAAGTGTGTTGACTTTATTCTTGCTGTTTGCTTATTTGCAATATAACTATAGGATTAGTAATGGATAGGTGACTTATAGATGCCTGATCATTACTAATCCGTGGGCTTGATGTCACCGGACAATACAAAAGTGACATCAGTCCCACAAATATAACTCACTTGTCACTGCTACAGGGCAAGTGGGAAGAGCCAGGCAAAGCGCCAGAATTGGCACATATAATAGATGTGTCTTTTCTTGGTGGCTGTGGGGTTCTATTTTTAGGCTGGGGGTGCAATAGCCATGACCCCTTAACAGCCTGAAAATACCAGATCCCAGTTGTCCACTTTAGCAAGCCTTGGGGGACCCCTATGCCGCTTTTAAAATTATTTATTTAAAGAATTAAACAGAGTACCCCTCTATTCTTGATAGTCAGCCTTGCTAATGCAGACAGCTGAGGGTTGCAGCCTTGCAATCACCGATCACAGCTACGTGCTCACGCTGTCATTTGAGTAATGATTTTTCCACTGATCAGAAGCAGCGTTTGCCGCACTGTCATTCACATGACAGTGTGGCAAACACAGGATGTTCGGGCCCCCATTCACCATTCAAGTGAATAGAGTCTGGGTTCGGATCCAGGTATTGCTATGGTACCAGAACCCAAACTTTTTTAACTGTTTGGCTGAATGAGCTGGACCCGAACATCCAGGGGTCCGCCCATCTCTAATCCACAGGAGACAAAAAGTGACAGAGCTAATTTTGACCTTAATGACCAGGCCATATTTTTAAATCTGATCAGTGTTAATTTACGTTGAAATAACTTCGGAACCCTTCAAAGGATCCCACTGATTCTGAGATTGTTTTTCGTGACATATTGTACTTCATGCTAGTGGTAAATTTTGGTCGATATGATTTGTGTATAATTTATGAAAATATCAAACATTTGACAAAAAAAAAATACAATTTTATGCCCTTAAATCAGATAGTTATACCACACAAAATAATTAACAAGTAACATTTCCCACACTTTACATCAGCAGAATTTTTTAAACATAATTTTATTTTGTTAGGAAGTTAGAACGGTTAAAAGTTGACCAGCAATTTTTCAATTTTCCAAATTCCCAAAAGTAGCACCAACCTCAAAGTCCTCAAAACCACATTCAATAAGTGTATTAACCCTCCAGGATCATCAAAGGAATTAATGGAATGTGAAAGGATAAAATGAACATTTCACCTATTTTAACAAAAATTTTGCATTAGTCCCAAATTTTTAACTTTCACAAGGGTAACAGGAGAAAATGGAGCCCAAAATTTATTGCGCAGTTTTTCCTCAGTATGTTGATACCCCATTGATGTGGTGAAAAACTACTATTTGGGCACACGGCATGGCTCAGAAGGGAAGAAGCACCGTTTGACTGCAAAAATGGCTGGAATCGAGAGCAGACGCCATGTCGCATTTTGAGAATCCCTGATGTGCCCAAAGAGTGGAAACCCCTCACAAATGGTCTTATTTAGGAAACTCCACCCCTCAACGATTTTATCCAGGTGTACAGTGAGGATTTTTAACCCAAAAATACTACACAAAATTTGATAACATTAGGTTATCATCTTGAATATGTTGTCATTAGTGTTGAACGCAAGGGCTACTCGAGTTTGCATCAGGGTGCATGGGTATGCACCAAGTATCGCAGGTGCTTGCGTGACCCAGATGCAAACTCGAGTAGCGAGCACTTGCATTCAACAAGTCGTTATATCGTCATCAATTTTTTTACCTTTTGAAAAACCCTAACCCCAATGCTAACCCCAACCCCAACACTAGCCTAACCCTAACCTTGATCCTAGGCTAACCTAATTCCAACCCTAATGGCAAAAAAATGAAATAAATGAAAATTATAAAATAATGTAATCTTTAACACGAGGGGAATGACAGTAATTATTGGCTTTTGATCACTGAGCATGCACTTGCCATTGTTTTTCCAGGAAGTGTTAGCAGGGCGGGGCGGGGACGGAGCTGGAAAGACAGGGGGTGGTGGAGGTAATGGAGGGGCTTGGGGACTTCATTTCTCTCTCCTCTAACATGTATATCTTGTCAGAAGAGAGAGAAATGTTTCTAATAGCGGTCACACTTTTTGTTTAAGTGATCGCAGTTATTTATTGAATAACAATAATCACGTGATTGGGGACCACAAAAAGCAGCCCTGAACATGTTCTCCAGGGTCTCAGCTTCCCCCGGTAGCTGGTAACCCAGACAATTTCCAATGCTGGGAGTGCTATACCCTTATTCCCGATCGCTGTTTTAAAATGGCAATAAGGCCCATTGACAACCGCCGTTTTAATCTGCATCGGCAGGTTTTAAGGGGTTACCTTGCCCAATCCTTCTGTCAGTAAAGAATGAAAACCTCCAATCTCATAGTATGGTCAGTCCTTATGATACTTCCAGGTTGGACATCATTGTACAACGTGCAATGTGCATGGCAGCCTTGAGTCTTGAGACATGAACATCTAAGCTGTCACATATACTAATGAAGTTAAAGGCATGCAAAATAAAACAGTTTAAAAACTATCAATTTCAAATAAATAACCAATAAAATATAGCTACCATAGACATAGGACAATATGAAACAAGTCACGGACAATCGGGAATTGCCAAACATGATAAAAAAGGAGGAAAACCAACCAAAAAGTCCAAAAAATATTTTTATTGCTTACATAAAATTTAAAATCAGAGATAACAATGGGACAAAATGCGCAAGGACAATACCAGATTACAAGAAATTGTATAAAAAATATAAAAAAATTGCAATGACGCACATCCACATATGAAGTGTACATACATAAAAAGCTCAAATAGCAAATGCTAATAGAATTAGTGAACAAAAGAAAAAATATATAGTGTTAAAAAATAAAAAGTATGAAAAAAATATGTATAATGCGTAATATCACACCAAAAATAAAAAAAAATTGCAAAATAAAATACTGAATGTATGCTTGGAAAAAATGGAACAATGCAAATAAAGCAATCAATACTAGACATTGATAAGTGCGGGAATAAAGTGCTAGTGCATAGGGTCGGTTTTCCTTCTTTTCTATCTTGTTACATATACCGTAAGATGATTACATAAGTAAGGATAGACATAAGCTGTAACATTGTCAAAATTAATCAGCAGAATTATGTCGGTCTGTAGAGGAGTCAAACTGTATAATTCTGAGTCTCTCAAATACTCATCCAATTTTATTCATTTTGAAATATACTGTATATACAGTAGGTACAGCATTTACAGAGTTGCTATAAATGCAGTGATATTGGTTAGTTTCCAATACTCGTCGAGTATACTGGGAACCACCTTCACAAACATAGTAACAATTGCACAGTTTCAGCATTTTAAGTTATGTCTACCTTGGTGCAGTATTCTACACGCTTTACACATTATTATCGTACAACTAAAATCATTGAAGTTATTCTGCAACAGAAGTTGAGTAACTTTGTACATAAATTGCATTACTTATCGTGTGCTGATACTGAGTTACAGGCTGTAGTATAGAACAGCGCTATATTTCCTATTTTGCAGACTCCAAAGCTACAAATTCCCACTATGTATCTACAAAGTTACTCAAATTTTTACTTAGATTGATTATATGTGGAAACACATTTTTGTAAAAAAAAAATTGAGGAGATAACCTTCAAGCCTTTAATACTATATAATTTAAACAGTGGGGAGCTGGCTGTCAATCAGCATGATGTCGGCAATCATGCCCTGTTAACATAGAAGCTGTTTTGTAGACGAGACATCAATGGATGCTGCAGAATTAGTGGCTGGCATAAATCAGTAGCAGGCAAAATAGGCAGGTAGTTGATAGTTAGTTTTTAGCCCCACAGAAAAAAAATAACAGTCTTGAATAATCCCTTTAATGGGTTAAATATAGTTAAATATACTGATTTAATGACTTACTCTTGTTTCTCTATAGTTAGTTTTTGTTTCATTAGCACTCGTTTTATTTCAGAATCAAGATCCTGTAAATAATTGAAAACGGTTATTACAACATTTGTACATTGTTCTAATTCTTCACTGATAGTTCTGAGTTCAGACAAGCATAACTGGAGGGTTTATGCTTTTTCAAATGTTTGTTCACTTTACCACATCTTAAGGTACCGTCACATTAAGCGACGCTGCAGCGATATAAACAACGATGCCGATCGCTGCAGCGTCGCTGTTTAGTCGTTGTGTGGTCGCTGGAGAGCTGTCACACAGACAGCTCTCCAGCGACCAACGATGCCGAAGTCCCCGGGTAACCAGCGTAAACATCGGGTTACTAAGCGCAGGGCCGCGCTTAGTAACCCGATATTTACCCTGGTTACCATTGTAAATGTAAAAAAAAAAACACTACATACTTACATTCCGGTGTCTGTCGCGTCCCCCGGCGTCAGCTTCCCTGCACTGTGTAAGCGCCGGCCGTAAAGCAGAGCGGTGACGTCACCGCTGTGCTCTGCTTTATGGCCAGCCGGCGCTGACACAGTGCAGGGAAGCTGACCCCGATTCAGCGATGTCAGCGGGTGATCCAGCGATGAAATAAAGTTCTGGCCTTCTAGCTCTGACCAGCGATGTCACAGCAGGATCTTGATCGCTGCTGCATGTCAAACACAACAAGATCGCTATCCAGGACGCTGCAACGTCACGGATCGCTATCGTTATCGTTCTAAAGTTGCTCAGTGTGAAGGTACCTTTAACATCTACATCTTAACATCTACATGTTGTCATGGGTTTACCAAAACAGAGAAGAGGCAGAAAACTACAGTATCAGATTCCTGCACTGGTTAGAAGCACTTCTCCTTAGTTTTAAACAGTGTACATTTCTTTGGGCAGTGCAGAGGTTAATCTGCTCATTTGAGAGCTCCTGGAGCTAAGGCTCTCAGCTGAGCACTGTTAGCCACTACCATCTCCTATATAAACTGAGTCCTAGCTAAACACTCATTGTCAGAGCTAGCTTTTGCTACATGACTGGAGGTTGTTTCTGGTGGTAATTTGAGTAGGCGGTTGGTGGATTTATCTGTGACTGTTGCTAGGTTTTGAGTGTGTGATAATTCCTTTTCTTCTCCTACTTTGGTTTAACCCCATCCTCCAATACCTGCTGCATACTTCTGTTATATGTGTGTGTAAATTTGTATGTTTGGTACTTTTTGTTACTCTTGTTCATATTTCCTCGTGAGTCTGTGTCACGGTTCACGGGGAGGATACCTTTATCTTCCCCACCACTCACATCAGTTTGTCATGAACTGGAGTTGTTTGGTTGCCCCTGGTTCCTTTCTGAAGGGGATTTATCTATATCCCACTTCCCAGTTCCGGTTTGGAACTTGCAGCTCTCTGGGGGCCCCCCTTACCCTCAGGTCAGACAGGGTACTGCACCTAGGATAATTAGTCACCAGAAAGGCTGCCTTACTTTGTACTGGCTAATGGGCACACTGCAGCGAGGGCGATATAACTACTCCCACTCAAGCGGGAACAATATCAACGCCGCCAGTGGCTACAAAGCCTCCCAAACACACAGGACAAATCCGCTGCCACCAGCTCCAATTTCTTAATTATTAATGGGTCCGGATCACACCCAAATTAGTAGCATAATTCACTTCAGAGGACGTGACAGTACGTTATAGAGTAAGGAGAGACAACGCTTGCAATTTTATATACTTTTTACTCCAAAAAAAGTAGGCAGTGTTTACAGAAGTATAAAAAGATATTATAAAGAAGACAAGTATCGTATGCACAGTATAATTATGCAGTGTTGGCAAAAGATATTGATTAATGTTTCTATTAAGAGAGCTGAGTTCTATGTCGACCCAGAGCTTCCTAGATGGGAATATTCGCCACTCCCTGGTTCTAGCCAGGTGTGTAGCTAGTCTATATTTTTTAAAGTTCGGAAGTCCCATTCAACCCCTTATGTCTTCTGTTTATTAGTGTGGAATATTTAATTCTAAAACCTTTATTTTGAAATTAGAGTTTAGCTTTTTAGAAAGAAGGATTGTTGGATGTCAATAGGCAAAGCCTGAAGAAAATATAGTGTTTTGGGTAGAGTGATCATCTTTATTAGATTAATTCTAAAAAAAAAACAGGAAATAAGCGCTTCCTTCCTCGATGAAATATCACGTTCTAGTTTATGGAGTGAAGGTATAAAATTTAGGTAATATAAAGACAGGATGGAGTTGCTGATCTTGGTCCCTAAGTACATAATATGGGAACAATTATTTATGAATGGAGATATTTTGGATAAATGGGTCCAGTTCGCCAGCTTTATGTTAATATTTAGTAATTGACACTTAGAGAAGTTTATTTCAAAATTTGATACAAGACCAAATATAGGCATTTCTTTGAGTAATGGTTTGATAGATTTCCATGAGTCTGTGAGGTAGAAGAGGACATCATCTGCAAATTCAGCTATTCTTTTTCACCACATTTTATACCCTGGATTGTGGGGTTTTGTCTTATTTTTTGAAGGAATTTTGTCATGACCAAAACAAACAAGAGGGGGGAGAGAGGGCAGCCCTGTCTCATCCTGTTTTTTATCCCAAAGCTAGGAGAAAGCTCATTGTTAGTCTTCAGACGAGCCGAGGGTTTAGAATAAAGAGCCAATGTTTTTTCAATGAAAAAAGCAGGGAAGCCAAATTTTCCCAGCATTTTATCCATGAATTCCCAATCGATGTAATCAAATGCCTTTTCAGCATCTGTTGATAAAGAGGCAGTTTGCATGTTTTTAAGTTTTGTAAAGTTAATAATGCTCAGGGTTTTGATGACATTATCTTTGGCCTCACTACCTCTTACAAAGCCCAACTGCTCCAGGTTGATCAAGTCAGGTAATAAGGTCTGAATTCTATAGGCGAAGATTTTTTCATAGAGTTTAATGTCATTATTGATCAAAGAAATAGGTCGGTAGCTGTGGCATAGAGTTGGATCTTTACCATCCTTTGGGATAAGTATTATGTGGGCGAAGAGTGCCTATGTTTTAAAAGAGCTTGGTCTAATTATATTATTTGTGGTAGAGAGTTTCTCCCTTTCTTTTTTTTCCTAGACCAAGGTTCAATAAGGAGGTCTCTAAGCACTGCTTTGTGTGCCTCCCAGATACTGGAATTGCAAATATCTTCTAGGCAGTTTTCTAAGAAAAAATGTTTAAAACTCTCTCTGAGACCCAATATTATAAATTAAACTGTTGTTAAGTTTCCAATTAAATGCACATTTTCTTGTATTGTTTGAAGTAATGCTGAGCAATAGTGGGGCATGGTCTGGGTACATTATGGTGTCATAAGTCATTTTCTTAAAGGCACGGATGATTGACCTCGTGGAGACCAAAACATCCAACACCGCGGAGACACCATCACGTGTTTCTCAATGCAGTGATCCAGAACACTGCCCCCAAATATGCAAATGCAAGTAGAGGAGCTGCGGAGACACCATCACGTGTTTCTCAACGCAGGCAGTGAATAGCCAGGCCTTTCACCGGGAAGGAACAACCAAGGGAAGGGCAGCATCCAATAAAGGAAAACATCCAATAAAGGAAAACCACCTATGCCAAGCATCCACAGACAGCTGTTTCGGGGTTTTTGCCCCTCATCAGTGTGGAGTAGGAAACTGGCTATCAGGAGCAGTGCCTAGTAGAAAGTCTATAAAGGCAGGGATGATTGACCTCGTGGAGACCAAAACATCCAACACCGCGGAGACACCATCACGTGTTTCTCAATGCAGTGATCCAGAACACTGCCCCCAAATATGCACTGACTCAGTAGCTGATGTAGTATAAATAAGCTACGAGGTTAGTGAACCCCAAATAAACAAGGATGAGACCACCAAAAACTGGCCCAAATCTACTGTTAGTCAAGAAAGTGGGCACGTCTTTTGCAATGGAGAAGAGGGATGTGGGTGGTCACATAACAAAGTATGGAGGAGATGCATGCATCAACCAATGGTTCTGGCCCCTACTTTGGTTTCTCAGTACAGTGTATGGCGGGGGTGTCACGGGGTCATGTGGATGTCTAGTCATGTGCCCATGTGGTCTGACAAGTGTTGAACCCCACAGGTTTGAAGAGAGAGAGGGTGTATGTGAGGCAGTGACTGGTATTACATGTGAGGGTCGCTGTATGTTCCCCCCAGGATGCGCACGGAGGCGTATTGAGGCCATGAGTGTGCATTGCAGTTACAGGTGTAGCTGTGATTGCAATTCAGAATAAAAAGTAAGTGTTAGTCCTGGGCATGCTATGTGTCCAGGGCAGATTTTAGAAAACCTGCTCTGGGCTTTTGTCTTTTGAAACGGACTACAGAATAGTAGTGGTGCAGTCCATTTCATTCCTGGCCAGGTTTTCTATGTGGCTCAAGGCCACAGATTCTAGCTATAAATCCTGCAGTAAAGGGTTTGGATGTGTCAGGTTCAGAGTCAGTGTCAGTCTGGTGTTTGGAGGAGTACACAGAAGGCTCTGCAGAGCTCCACCTGTGTGAGGCAACACAGGCCAGCTGAGCCAAACAGCCAAGGCAGCTGAAAAGGCCTGGCACCCACAGCACACACAGCGGTGCAGTTGCCCACAGTAACTTGTCTCGGAAGTGGACTGGCGTGTTTATTGGCTGCAAACTGGAGGATATGGTTCCCAGCTGCGATTCGGAGGATATCGTGTACTGTGTAGTGCTGTGAGTTGAACATTAACACTGCAGTGCAGTCGCCCATGGCAACAGGTCATGAAGGTGGATTGGCATGTTTATTGGCTGCAATCCAGAGGATATGGTTCCCGGCTGTGATCTGGAGGATATCGTGTGTTGTGTTTTTGTGAGCTGAACATTAAAGAGATGTTTTGCTTTGAACTTTGATGGGTCACTGCCTCATCACTGCACAGGGTGCTACTGCTGAACTACAAATGTTTAACACGGGTAAAATAAACATAATTTCCAGAGTGCAAAAACATGAGCACATTTTAGCTGGAATTTTCGTTTTGCAGCTGGTTGGAAATAATACCAGCTTTCTTTTTCCAAACAGAGATCAGCAAAGTGTGATCAAAAGATCCGTGTGGGGGTGTAGACCATTAAATCAAAGAAGATAGTAGTAGTGGTAAAGGAGGATGGGAAAGCAATCTCCCAATTAAGTCTTATATGTAAAGGGAATAAAACTAGAATATAGCAATGACATTTTATGTATTTATGACAGAAAACAGTCTAAAGGCTAGCCATAAGAACAAGGGGCAAAAGGGTCTGCGGGACAGAGGCCACAGTACAAGGTAACCTTTTATACTAATAGCTCTTCCCCCTTAACGACTGCTCAAATAGGGAAAGGTATAAGTTGTCTTCTGTATCCATGTGCTTTTTCACTGTCATAATTGCTTTCATGCTTGGATTGAGTGATCAAACAGAGGTTTGGGAAAGTTCTGGCTTTGAGACTTAAAGTGAACCTGTCACCAATAAAAACGTTATTAACTTGCCAATATGGGCTTAATCTGCAGGTTAATAGCGTTACTAACTGGCCTGGCACCTGCACTAAGCCGAGCGCTGTGGGGAGAAAATTAACTTTATGATAGCTGGCCCCAATGGAGAGCCAGTGTCAGTCAGGGCGAGGGAGTGGTTACAGTCACTGCTCTGTATAAACAGAGCGGTGACTGAGCCAGTGCGGGCGCCAACTCCATGACTGAAACCGAATGCTGCCGAGTGAGAATAAAGTTAATTAAGTTCAAGGGCCGTGCAAGTTATTACCGCTATAAACTTGTAGATTAACCATATATCCGCAGGTGAATAGTTTTTGCTGTTGAAAGGTTCCTTTTAACTTCATTAATAATGTTTTTTCTAGTGCTTTCTTAAGACCCAAGAACCAAACTGCTCACATGACAGGACAGGTGGAAACACAGAATAATTAAAAGAAGCTTCATAACTCCCTGAGGAAACACAGGCGATAAAGATTTCCATGATTCCTCAAAATAAAATGGGAAGCACTTCTTTTTTTAAAAAAAGCAATTTGAATGTACCATAAAGTTGTAAGAGGACATAGTTGATTATAACATTAAAGCAAAAAATGAGGTCTAGCAGTAACATCATAGGGCGAGCTGGCCAGGGGCTATTATACCTGTTAGCTCTCCTTGTCATTTTGAAGCATACAGGATGGTTATGTCAAGTAATATAATTTATGTGAGGAAAATGCTCTAAAATATATTTTGCTGAAATGAAGAATAAAACATAAAGAAGCATTGAATGATTATCACTGCCCAGAGGAACATCTTCTGACATGGTTATATCGTACACTGACAAGCAATAGGGGAACAATGTTTTGAACCTTTTACTTTCAGGCTCCATATCTCACCAACCACTACTGCTTCAAACATGAGACTACCATCATTTTTTAGACAATCATCTTGGCTATATCACATGAATTTGACTTGCAACTATTTAGCATATGCCTACTTATGCAGATTTTTTGACACCAAAGGCCATATGATCCTGCAGGAGACTGAAGGAACTGAAGAGGTGGAGAAAGTCTGGTATGTCCTCTACAGTGTGTGTCTCATGTAGCGTGTGTAACTTGCAAGGAGTAACATACAGTGTGCGCTTGTTTTACTCCTTTCTGACCTCGGACAGGACAGTACGAGCGAGGTCAGAACCTGGGCTTTGATGCAGGCTCCAGTGGTGAGCCCGCATCAAAGCCAGGATATGTCAGCTGTTTTGTACAGCTGACATGTACCTGCAATAGCGTCAGGTGGAATCATGATCCACCCGCCGCTATTAACTAGTTAAATGCCACTGTCAAACGTTGACAGCGGCATTTAACTAGCGCTTCCAGCCATCGTACCGGATATGCGTGCATCGCTGACTCCCATCACGTGATTGAGGGACAGCGATGCGTCGGCATGACAACCAGAGGTCTATTGAAGACATCTATGGTTGCTGATGCCGGATTTCTGTGAGCGCCACCCTATGGTCGTCACTCACAGCAATGCAGCAATTTTACTACATAGGAGCAATCTGAGCATCGCTCCTATGTAGCGGAGCCGATCAGGCTATGCCAGCTTCTAGCCTCCTATGGAGACTATTGAAGCAAAAGTTTAAAAGAATGTTTTAAAAAATATGAAAAAAAATAAAAATATGAAAGTTTAAATCACCCCCCTTACACCCCATTTAAAATAAAACAATAAAAAAAAATCAAATATACACATATTTGTTATCGCCGCGTTCAAAATCGCCCGATCTATCAATAAAAAAAGGATTAACCTGATTGCTAAACAGCGTAACGAGAAAAAAATTTGAAACACCAGAATGTTTTTTGGTTGCCGCAACATTGCATTAAAATGCAATAACGGGCGATCTAAAGAATGCATCTGCACCAAAATGGTATCATTAAAAAAGACAGCGTGGCACACAAAAAATAACCCCTCACCCAACCCGAGATCACGAAAAATGGAGACACTACGGGTATCGGAAAATTGCGCAATTTTTGGGTTTTGTTTAGCAAAATTTTTAATTTTTTTACCACTTAGATAAAAAATAACCTAAACATGTTTGGTGTATAAACTCGCAATGACCTGTAGAATAAAAAAAAAGCTGGGGTCATGAAGGGGTTTAAGAGTCTGGAATTGGCTCATGTAAATGTAGCCTAAATATTTCTGTGTGATTACTCAATGTTAGCATTGGGGATCCACTTTAAATTTTTGCTGAGGGCCACACTTTGTTTCAAACTTTGCTGAGTATTGTAACTATTTGCTGTGCGGAGCCTCTGGGGAGCGGGACTAGGTTAGTAGTTTTATTTTTTATTGTAAGTCTTTGTTGGGGGATACTGGGAACCTGATTCTGTGAATCATACTGTGAATGTGAGGCTATGGGAGCCACGGTTCTATGATTGGGCAGTTGTGAGGGGCTCTAATACTGTGTTAGTTTTCTGTTAATAAAATCTCAGCATATACCATATATACTCGAGAATAAGCCAACCCAAGTATAAGCCAAGGCACCTAAATTAACCACGAAAAACTGGGAAAACGTATTGACTCAAGTATAAGTTGGGTATAAACAGCCTCTTCATCCCTATCCTGGTATGTATGGCTCCTCATCCCCATTCTTGTATGCATAGCCCCCTCATCCCTATCCTTGTATGCATAGCCCCTCATCCCCATCCTGGTATGCATGGCCTCCTCATCTCCATCCTTGTAAGTATAGCCCCCTCATCCCCATCCTTGTATGCATAGCCCCCTCATCCCCATCCTTATATGCATAGCCCCCTCATCCCTACCCTGGTATGCATGGCTCACTCATCCCTATCCTGGTATGTATGGCCATTCATCCCCATTCTTGTATGCATAGCCGTCTCATCCCCATCCTTGTATGCATAGCCCCCTCATCCCCATCCTTGTATGCATAGCCCCCTCATCCCCATCCTGGTATGCATGGCCTCCTCATCCCCATCCTTGTATGCATGGTCCCCTCATCCCCATCCTTGTATGCATGGCCTTCTCATCCCCATCCTTGTATGCATGGCCTACTCATCCCCATCCTTGTATGCATGGTCCCCTCATCCCCATTCTTGTATGCATGGCCTTCTCATCCCCTTCCTTGTATGCATGGCTTATTCATCCCCATCCTTGGATGCATGGTCTCCTCATCCACCATCCTGGTATGCATTATCTCCTTATCCTCATCCTGGTATGCCTGGCCTCCTCATGCCCATCCTTGTATGCATGGCCCCCTCATTCCCATCCCTGTAGGCATGGCCATCTCATCATATCCTGGTATGCATGATTCCTCATCACTATCCTTGCATGCATGGTTCCTCATCTCCATCCTGGTATGCATATTTCCTCATTCCTATCCTTGTTTTAATGGTCCCCAGTTCCCTATCCTGCTATGCATGGCTCACATCAAAAAAGCATAAAAAAATCCTACATACCGTTTCTGCGCTCCCTCGCAGCATCTTGTTCCAGTGCCAGCAGCTGCAGAGGCCGGGCGATCATGTGTGCCCGCTACTTAAGGGAATGAATATTCACTTCCCTCCATGCACAGGGGAGTGGAGAGAAGTGAATATTCATTTCTCTTAAATATCGGGGACCCGGCCACTGCTGGAAGTTGGCGGCTGCGGCTGTCACTGTGCGCGTTATTACAGAGAAATGAATATTCATTGCCACCGCAGTGAATATTGATTTCTCTTTAGCAGCTGGCACAGGAGTTGGATGCAGCCGCCTGCTTCTGCTTCCTGTGACTCGTTGAGGGGGGTGTTTTCAGCACACAAAAAATGTACTGAAAACCTTGGCTTATACTCAAGTATATATGGTACCCCTTTTTCAAATACAACTGACAAATATCAATATGAATGAAAGTTTGTATGAAAGTTTATGGATAGATGCATTTTTTTGTTACTGATTAAAAAAAAACCTCAATATTCTGAAACATGTTGTATCTAAATGAACTAAAACTCAATTACACGCTGGATCTTGTAACGTCTGCTGGCAGCTGCTTTCTCCTCTTCTGTGCATGCCGCACTCTGCTCCAGTGGCACGCTTAGTGCGTGCACTCCTCTGCCTTTAAGGGGCAGCGCGCGCACATGGTAAAATGCCCCCAGCTAACAGCTGGGAGGCATTTAGTTAATGTTATTGTCTGCAAGGTGTCTCCCAGCCATCTTGTATGTATAAAAGGCACCTTCCCAATGGGAAGTACCTGAGCAACCCTATAGTAATTTTTAGTGGTGTTGGTGTGTGTAACTGTATGTTGCCAGGTTCCTCATCCTTAGTCCGTTAAAGTTATTCCCGTATCCTGTGTTCCTCTTAGCCTAGCATAGATTGTCATATTCCTCTGACCATTTTGGTGGTATCCTTATCCTGAAACTGCATCTGCGGTACCTATACCCAGCCTCCAGGCCCTTGTGCGGCCAGTTCCAGAATTGTTTCCTAATATCTATGAGTGTGAACAAAAACCTATCTTCAACATTCAAGCTGTCCGCACAGTCCGTCTCCATATCTTGATAGTCAGTGACCTTGGTCACGTCTCCCTGTGTCACTGAAAAAGACTGTTGGGATAGCCAACTGCACTATTGGCGCCTGCCTAGGAGTGGTACCTGGCGACTACCTTTAGCCCAGTCTGTGTTCACCATCAGGAGCTCCAACGAACACCAGGTAGCCGCTTAGCTATGCTCCTTTCTTAGCAGGTCCGGCCATGAGGCACAGTGGGTCTATGAACCACATGCGCCACCTGGGGGCCTGACAGATGTTGATCCTTTTTTGCATATCTTCTTTACACATACACTACAGAAGTTAAGACTCTTTGCACATTATATGGAAACTGGTAACATGCATTACTTTGAGATCAAAAGGAGTCCTGTGCTGAAAGAACTTCAGATCTAATTAGCTTTCATTATGTAGCTGTATAGGTAAATTTGGGCATCAAAGTAGGATACATTATAGTTAAAATACTATTTTTAATCATGATTTATAGAAAATGTAATTATACCTTATTTGCTCGTTGAAGAAAATCATTTGATGACTTTAGTTTTACAGTCTCTGTCTGAAATAAAAATTATAAATGATAAAAAATTGTTGTTGTAAAACAATAGGTACATATTAATAGAACATTCCATAAAAGTCTGATGGATGCCTATCCCATTTATATAGTGTCATAGTTTGTTTTTGCTTTGTTTTGGTTTTTTTAATACCCAGCATCAAAAACTTAAACACATTACACTGACATTGTGTCAAGCACTTGGATATGAATACCGGATGTTTAATAGGGCAAAATACACACATTTGGTTTTTTTTATATGCAGGAGAGTATTTCTCACATAAATTTGTATGGTTAAATTACATTGATTATATAAATAACATTACAGAAATTAAATAGCATTGAATTATATAAGGAAAAGAAAGTGAATTTTCATTTTTTTTCCCTTTTTTCCCCTATTGAAAAAAAAATAAAATTTGTTATATTTAGGTACCACAATTAAGCCTCATATATGGAACAAGAAAGGAATAAAATATTTGTCTAAAGAAAAAAAAATAGAAGAACAGGGGGAGTGAAGGGGTTTCCACTGCTTTGATATTGATGACCTAATCTTAGATCACCAATATCGGATTTTAGAGATCTGACATCCTCAGTTGTTATTTTCTCTGACAGCGACCGCATATCATATAAACCTATTCAGAGGTTAGGAATTCAGCTGCCATTCTTGCTAAAGAACACTGAACAGTTGTGCTGTTCCACTCTGTATACTATGTATATACGGCCATTGCCGTAGCTGATTACAGCGGATAGGGGTGTTGGATTACCACCGATATGACATTGCTGACCTCTCCATATCAAAGAGGAGGACAACCCCTTTAAAATATGGCACTCCTCTGTCCTGACAGAGTTCAATTACCTGTATGTCTTTAATGTACTGCTCTGTAGCCTCAGTATTTAAAGCATGGGTTAGGTTCTTTTTAATATCTTCCTCCAAGGTGTTCACTTCCATCAATGTTTTTAGGACTTCCCTTCTCTTTGCCACAAATACCTCTGTCTCACTTGTAAGACATTGTTCACTCTTTGGATCTGACTCAAGTAAGCAAGGTACTAAATATAACAAAAAAAAGAGAAAAAGTCAGCACACCAATGCAGCAGCCCAGAACATAGCCAATGCCGTGGACATCAAACGGTTAAGAATATAGAGGGGATCCTGATCAAGATGGAGTAAAAATGGTAGACTTTACTGAATGGCAATAAAATAGTTATAACATAAGAAAAACTGCACTCATCAGCAAGTAGCACTTATGGGTTTCTGGTGTATAGCATTTAGCACCAGAAACGTGTAGGTGCTACTTGCTGATTAGTGCTGTTTTTCTGATATCATCACTATTTTAACGCCTTTGAATAAAGTCTGCCATTTTTTACTCCATCTTGAGCTGGATCTCCTGAATCCCTAAGGTGCTACACATAACAAAACAAATATAAAATAAAAATGTTACTCATCACAGTCAATTGACATCCATTGATCGGCTGCAGCCTTAGGGTACCGTCACACAGTGGCATTTTGATCGCTACGACGGCACGATTTGTGACGTTCCAGCGATATATCCGTGACGTTCCAGCGATCTCGCTGTGTCTGACACGCTCCTGCGATCAGGGACCCCGCTGAGAATCGTACGTCGTAGCAGATCGTTTGAAACTTTCTTTCGTCGTCTAGTGTCCCGCTGTGGCGGTATGATCGCATGGTGTAACAAAGGTGTGCACGATATTGTATACGATGTGCGCATAGTAACCAACGGCTTCTACATCGCACATACGTCATGAAATTATCGCTCCAGCGTCGTACATTGCAATGTGTGACAGCAGTCTACGACGCTGGAGCGATATTGTTACGATGCTGGAGCGTCATGGATCGTGCCGTCGTAGCGATCAAAATGCCACTGTGTGACGGTACCCTTACTGTTCAGTCTGAGTCAGAAAATCGACAGTTTGATCTGTCTCAGATGGTATCTCAAGGCTGCAGCTGATCAGTGGATGTCAAGTGATGTCCGCTGTTGGAAAAAGATGCAAAAAGACTAAGAGGTGACATAGACAGCAGAGCGATAGGGCTATGTGAGTCCAGAACATGAGTATCTGTTGGCTATTTTTTCAGTATTTACATCTTAAGAAAAAGTGGGCCAATAATCACTTTACATGCATAAAAAGTATATCATGTTTGGCTACAAGGAGACCGAAGCAAGACTGTCGCTAAAAAAAAATGTTTCAATAAAGCATGATCTTTCTGGGGTAGGCATGTTTGAAGGAGGCTCAGGAGCTGAGCCCACTCCACATACAGTTGATGCCGGGTGTGTTCCAACTGGCATGTTTCTTTAAGGGGAATCTGTCAGCAGATTTTTGCTATGTAATCTGAAGACAGCAGGATATAGAGGCTGAAATTCAGGGATGTGTCACTTGTCAAAATGTGTGCTGCTGTTTACTAACTGTGAAGGATTTATCACTAAGAGATTACCATTACTGGACTACACTACTCCAGCAACGTCCCCTCCCACTGTGATAAGCAGCTCTTTGTCTATGGACTCTGATTGTGTCAGAATGGCTGCACCCAGTAATCTAAGTGATACATTGCTGGATTCAATTCAGCTTCTCTTTGCCTACATCAGGCTGCTCTCAGATGAGGTAGCAAAACCCTCCTGACTGATTGCTTTCACACATCAGTTTTTTGCCATCAGTCACAATCCGTCGAATGTTGAAAAAAACTGATCTGATGAGCTGATCCAGCTAATTGGATCCTTAAAAAAAATTGGAGCATGCTCAGTTAAAAAACGCATCTGTCACTTTCTGACGGACGGCAAATGACGGACGGCGATGGATCCGACGCTGTCCGTTTCTTCGACGGACACAAAAAAGTTACTATGTCCGTTTTCTCCGGCTGCCAGGTAACCAATTTTTGATGGATCCAGCGAACGACGGATGAAACGTGAGGCCATCCGTCGTTAATACAAGTCTATGAGAAAAAAAAGGATCCGACGGCAACATTCGCCGGGTCTGTTTTTGCAAAATTCGCCAGATTGAGACAGCAAAAGACTGATGTGCGAAAGCAGCCTTAAACAGGAGTGATCGGAAGGAAGTACAGTGGGCACAAAAAGTATTCAGACAACTTTAAATTTTTCACTCTTTGTTTCATTGCAGCCATTTGGTAAATTCAAAAAAGTTCATTTTTTTCTCATTAATGTACACTCTGCACCCCATCTTGACTGAAAAAAAAGCAGAAATATAGAAATGTTTTTAAATTCATTAAAAAAGAAAAACCGAAATATCACATGATCATAAGTATTCAGATCCTTTGCTCAGACACTCATATTTAAGTCACATGCTGTCCATTTCCTTGTGATCCTCCTTGAGATGGTTCTACTCCTTCATTGGAGTCCAGCTGTGTTTAATTAAACTGATAGGACTTGATTTAAAGAACAACACCAAGATCACTGTGAGCTACAGAGATGCAGTAGGGAGATGGGAGAAAGTTCCACAAAGTCAACTATCACTGCAGCCCCCCACCAGTTGGGTCTTTATGGTAGAGTGGCCCGACGGAAGCCTATCCTCAGTGCAAGACATATGAAAGCCTGCATAGAGTTTGCTAAAAAACACATGAAGTACTTCCAGACTATGAGAAATAAGATTCTCTGGTCTGATGACATGAAGATAGACATTTTTGGTGATAATTCTAAGCGGTATGTATGGACAAAACCAGGCACTGCTCATCACTTGCCCAAAACAATCCCAACAGTGAAACATGGTGGTGGCAGCATCATGCTATGGGGGTGTTTTTCAGCTGCAGGGACAGGACGACTGGTTTCCGTTGAAGGAAACATGAATGCAGCCAAGTACAGAGATATCCTGGATGAAAACCTCTTCCAGAGTGCTCTGGACTGCTGACTTGGCTGAAGGTTCACCTTCCAACAAGACAATGACCCTAAGAACACAGCTAAAATAACAAAGGAGTGTCTTCAACTAACAACTATGTGACTATTCTTGACTGGCCCAGCAGAGCCCTGACCTAAACCCAATTGAGCAACTCTGGAGTGACCTGAAAATGACTGTCCACCAATGTTCAGCATCCAACCTGACAGAACTGAAGAGGATCTGAAAGGAAGAATGGCAGAGGATCCCCAAATCCAGGTATGAAAAATTGTTGCATCATTCCCAAGAAGACTCATGGCTGTACTCGGGTGGGATTCAAATTTTTAACAACAGGTTCTGTGTTTGTGTGTAGGAAAACCACACCCATTTTTAAGCCACACCCATTTACACACACCTTTTCCTCAAACATATACAAGTAGGGGCGCAGTCAAACAGTTGAAAAAAAATAAGTTGGAATGAGATCAGAACAGGGCACATTCTGGCCAGCGCCTCCCCTGACCCGAGTGTGACAGCTGCATATATTTATATGCAGATGTCTCACTTGACTGACCGTTTGGCCAGACTGTGCACTACATTCTGATTCATACGACAGTCTGTCTGCGTCCTAATGGTAATTAAAAGTAAAAATCCCCATACCCTTCCTGCATTAGTCCTAGATTGGAATCATGACCTGCAGGCTAGACCGCCAGACTGGGGGTCCTACAACTTTTCTTGAATAACAGGTAAAATATCCATCTGAGTAAACATTGGGGGGGTCCAGGGCGATCATCTCCCCTGATAACAGTCTCGATATCACAATCGAAATTGTAACGAAACACTTGGGACGAATTACACCAATGCAAGAGCAGGATCTGGGGGGGTAGTGGAGGTTACACTAGGATGCAGGATCAAGGGGTGGTGGGGGTCCAAGGGGGTTACACTAGGATGCAGGATCAAAGGGTGGTGGGGGCTACACTAGGATACAGGATCTAGTGGTACTGGGGGTCCCTAGGAGAGTGCAGCACTTTGGAGAGGGTTGTAAAGTGGGGGATATACTAGAATGCATGATCTGGGGGTGCTTGCATATCTCAGGGATATTGCACTAATGCAGAATGGGGGGAATCTTGCACCAGTGCAGGATCTGTGTGCGGGGGGTGCACAGCTAAATCTTGCATCAGTGCCAGAACTAGGAGTAAGGGGTCTTGCACCAATGTAGGTACTTGGGGGTCTGTTGCATATCTGTGGTTGGGGAGGTCTTGCACCAGTGCATTCTCTTTGATAGGGAGTGGGCTGCACAAGTGCAGGGTTTCGGGGGTAGTGGCACATCTGGAGGGTGCATCCTCTTTGATAGGGGGTGGGCTGCACAAATGCAGGGTTTTGGGGGTTACACATGTGCTGATTCTGGGGACAGAAAGCCATCACCCAGAGGAGAGGGGGAGGGGGTAGTGACCACTTACCTGAACCCATAAAGTTAGCAGGATTAACACCACCACTGTCAGGTGGCGGCTGCTGCTCCCCGCCGTCCCCCACATGGCCAGCGAGCAGGAAATGACAGGAGGGCACTGGAGATGGCTGAGACAGGTGAGCAGCCATGGAGTGAAGGCATCAGGTGGCTAGCAGTGCAGAGACATGGGCTGGATGTCAGCGACAGCTCCTCACATCACCGTCCCCTGCTCTCCCAGCCCCGACTAACCCACAGTGAGCGGCCGCACTGACTGACATTCCGACTAACCACTGGCAAGGGAGCTGTGTCATTCATATTCATGAGGGGGCAGTGCACGGGGCGGGGCCAGGCTGCAGGTGATGTCAGCACTGGGTGCACCGCAATCGCTATGGAGACGGCTGTATATCAGGAAAAATGTGCCACGCTAATGGACTGCGCCAGGATGGCGTGCACCGCACTTACTATGTAGGTATCAGTGCGCAGGGCCCGACGTGGTGCAGGTATCACTGTGAGGTATCCAGCAGGGTGCAGGCTGGGAAGCAGAGCCCTCCATGGTGTTGCGCTGCATAAGTACCGGATCACGGCTCTTAATCTCCCCTGTTCGGGGAATCGGCTGCTTTTTTAACAAGCGGTTACATTGAACCGGACCAATCCCACCCCTGGCTGTACTAGCTCAAAAGGGTGCTTCTACTCAATACTGAGCAAAGGGTCTGTATACTTATGACCATGTGATATTTCAGTTTTTCTTTTTTAATAAATTTGGAAAAATGTCTGCATTTCTTTTTTTTCAGTCAATATGGGGTGCAGAATTTACATTAATGAGAAAAAAATGAACTCTTTTGAATTTACCAAATGGCTGCAATGAAAAAAAGAATGAAATTATTTAAAGGGTTCTGAATACTTTCCGTACCCACTGTAGCTCTAGTCACTGCATGTAAACCAGTTATTTGCCACTCTTGTCATCTTTGATAGCAGCTTTTAAATGGAACGGTTGCCAATAGGTGCATTACTGGATCCTGCATGGGTGCTGATGGGTTGCCATAGAAACCGTATTAGTACTACTATTTCCAAAAGTGAACATTTTGCTTTTTCTCTGTAGTAGACTTACTATACCTTTATCAGAGACTATTTCACTAATCACCGCAGTTCTCAGTTCAGTCTTCAAATCACTTCTAAGTCTAAAGATAAGAAGCAAGAAAATATGATAGCAACATGGAGCTGCATATGGGGGTGACATGCTACACAAGGTGCTGCATATGGGGGCGACATGCTGCATATGGTGCTGCATATGGTGATGACATGCTGCACATGGGGAGGCTATGGGGCAACATTCTGCACATGGGGAGGCTATGGGGCAACATTCTGCACATGGGGAGGCTATGGGGGCGACATGCAGTGTATATAGGGAGGCTGTGTGGGGCTCATGCAGTGTGTATAGGGAGGCTGTGTGGGGCTCATGCCGTATATGGGGAGGCTGTGTTTGGCTCATGCCGCATATGGGGGAGGCTGTGTGGGACTCATACCGCATATGGGGGAGGCTGTGTGGGGTCATGCCACATATGGGGGAGGCTGTGTGGGGTCATGCCGCATATGGGGGAGGCTGTATGGGGCGGATGGGGGGCTCATACGATATACGGAAGGGGCTGTACTCAGGTTCAAACGAAATATAGGCGGATGTCAGCATACTTAATTCTGCTCAATATTAAGTGATACAATTAATATTAATAAAATTATCAATAATATAATAATTATAATATATCAATATTAATATTGAGCAGAATTAATTTTGGCCTATTGGTTCAGCCCTCCACAACAGTCATGGTCTCTCATGTGGTTCCTTGGGAAAATTAATTGCCCACCCCTTTTATATAGGGAGCTATGTGGGGCTCACACTGCATATAGGAGGCTATCTAGGGGCTCATACATTATATAGTGGGGCTGTCTGCAGGCTCATACTTTATATAGGGGGCTGTCTGCAGGCTCATATGGTATATGGGGGATATCAGCATATTTCATTCTACTAAAATAATATGATAATATAAATATTGAGCAGAATTAATTTATGTCTATTGGTTAGGCAATCCACAACAGTCACGGTCATTCATGTAGCCCCTTGGGAAAATGAATTGCCCACCCCTGCTTCAGATCTTTAATGTGATAAAATGTACAAAATTCTAGCCTATATCTGTCTATATAATTGTCTAAGGGGTACTTCCGTCTGTTTGTCTGTCTGTAACGGAAATCCCGCATCGCTGTTTGGTCACGGCCGGCCGGCTGCAACCGATCAGCGACAGGCTTAGTCCAGCCGCGAATTGGCCCCTCCCTACTCTCCTCAAGTCAGTGCCCCCTCCCTACTCCCCTACAGTCAGTGCCAGTGTGTCGCCCCATCCCGGAACAACTTTTTACTATTGATGCTGCCTATGCAGCATCAATAGTAAAAAGATGTAATGTTACAAATAATGAAAAAAAAAAATTGTGCTATTCTCACCTTCCGCTGTCCATCAATGTGCACGATGCTGCTGCCAGCTTCTGTTCCCAGTGATGCTTTGCAAAATTACCCAGATGACTTAGCGGTCTCGTGAGACCGCTAAGTCATCTGGGTAATTTTGCGATGCATCACTGGGAACGGAAGATGGCGGCAGCATGGCGCGCATCTGGACAGCTTCAGTGGACGCCGGAGAGTGAGTATATAACTATTTAATATTTTAATTTTTTTTTTAACAGGGTTATAGTGCCAACACTGCTATATACTACGTGGGCTGTGTTATATACTATGTGGGCTGTGTTATATACTGCGTGGCTGCTACACACTATGTGGGCAGTGTTATATACTGCGTGGGCTGTGTTATATACTACGTGGGCTGTGTTATATACTACGTGGGCTGTGCTATATATTACGTGGGCTGTGCTATATATTACGTGGGCTGTGCTATATATTACGTGGCTGCTATATACTACGTGGCTCCTATATACTACGTGGCTGTGCTATATACTTCGTGGCTGTCTGTGCTACGTGGGCTGTGCTATATACTATGTGGCTGCTATATACTACGTGGCTGTGCTATATACTACGTGGCTGTCTGTGTTATATACTACGTGGCTGTGTTATATACTACATGGCTGTGTTATATACTACGTGGCTGTGCTATATACTACGTGGCTGTGCTAAGCGTGATGTACATACATACATATTCTAGAATACCCGATGCGCTAGAATCAGGCCATCATCTAGTGCACACTATATGCAGTTATACACTGCTCAAAAAAATAAAGGGAACACTTAACCCCTTCAAGACGCGGCCCATTTTCGTTTTTGCTTTTCACTCCCCTCCTTCCCAGAGCCATAACTTTTTTATTTTTCTGTCAATATGGCAATGTGAGGGCTTATTTTTTTGTGGGATGAGTTGTGCTTTTGAACAACACCATTGGTTTTACCATGTCTTGTACTAGAAAACAGGAAAAAAATAAGTGTGGTGAAATTGCAAAAAAAGTGCAATCCCACACTTGTTTTTTGTTTGGCTTTTTTGCTAGGTTCACTAAATACTAAAACTGGCCTGCTTTTATGATTCTCCAGGACATTACAAGTTCATAGACACCAAATATGTCTAGGTTATTTTTTATCTAAGTGGTGAAAAAAAAATTAAAAACTTTGCAAAAAAAAAGCAATTGTGCCATTTTCTGATACCCGTAGCGTCTCCATTTTTCGTGATCTGGGGTCGGGTGAGAGCTTGTTTTTTGCGTGCCGAAATGACATTTTTAGTGATATCATTTCTGTGCAGATACATTCTTTTGATCGCCTGTTATTGCATTTTAATGCAATGTTGCAGCGACCAAAAAAACCTAATTCTGGTGTTTCTAATTTTTTTTCTCGCTACGCTGTTTAGCGATAAGGTAAATGCTTTTTTTTATTGAGAGATCGGCGATTCTGAACACGGCGATACCAAATATGTGTTTGATTGATTTTTTTTACTGTTTTATTTTGGATGATGCGAAAGGGGGGTGGATTTAAACTTTTAGATGTTTTTTTATTTTTTCACATTTTTTAAAACTTTTTTTTTTTTTTTTTTACTTTTGCCATGCTTCAATATCAACTGGATCGGCTCTGCTACACAGCAGCGATCATCATATCGCTGCTATGTAGCTGAATTGCAGGCTTTCTATGAGCGCTGACCACAGGGTGGTGCTCACAGCAAGCCGGCATCAGTAACCATAGAGGTCTTAAGGACCTCTATGGTTACTATCCTGATGCATCGCAGACCCCCGATCATGTGATGGGGGTCGGCGATGCGCGCATTTCCGGCTGCACAGCCGGAAGCGGTAGTTAAATGCCGCTGTCAGCGTTTGACAGCGGCATTTAACTGGTTAATAGCGGCAGGTGGATCACAATTCCACCTGCCGCTATTGCGCGCACACTTCAGCTGTATATAACAGCTGACATGTCGCGGCTTTGATGTGAGCTCAGCGCCAGAGCCCACATGAAAGGAGGAGACACGACATGCGCCGTACTAGTACGGGGCATGTTGTGAAGGGGTTAAACAACAGAATATAACTCCAAGTAAATCAAACTTCTGTGAAATCAAACTGTCCACTCAGGAAGCAACACTGTTAGACAAGCAATTTCACATGCTGTTGTGCAAATGGAATAGACAACAGATGGAAATTATTGGCAATTATCAAGACACACTCAATGAAGGAGTGGTTCTGCAGGTGGGGACCACAGATCACATGTCAGTACCAATGCTTTCTGGCTGATGTTTTGGTCACTTTTGAATGTTGGTTGTGCGTTCACACACGTGGTAGCAAAAGACAGACTCTACAATCCACACAAGTGGCTGAGGTAGTGCAGCTCATCCAGGATGGCACATCAATGCGAGCTGTGGCAAGAAGGGTTGCTGTGTCAGTCAACGAAGTATCCAGAGGCTGGAGGTGCTACCAGGAGACAGGCCAGTACACTAGGAGACATGGAGGGGGCTGTAGGAGGGCAACAACCCAGCAGCAGGACCGCTACCTCAGCCTTTGTGCAAGGAGGAACAGGAGGAGCACTGCCAGAGCCCTGCAAAATGACCTCCAGCAGGCCGCAAATGTGCATGTGTCTGCACAAACGGTTAGAAACCGACTCCAGGAGGATGGTCTGATTGCTCAACGTCCACAGATGGGGGTTGTGCTCACAGCCCAACACCATGCAGGACAATTGGCATTTGCCAAAGAACACCAGGATTGGCAAATTTGCCACTGGTGCTCTGTGCTCTTCACAGGTGAAAGCAGGTTTACACTGAGCACGTGACAGACGTGACAGAGTCTAGAGACACTGTGCAGAGTGATCTGCTACCTGCAACATCCTTCAGCATGACCGGTTTGGCAGTGGGTCAGTAATGGTGTGGGGTGGTATTTCTTTGGAGGGCCGCACAGCCCTCCATGTGCTCGCCAGAGGTAGCTTGACTGCTATTAGGTACCGAGAGGAGATCCTCAGACCCGTTGTGAGACCATATGCTGGTGCGGTTGGCCCTCCTAATGCGGTTGGTTCCTCCTAATGCCAGACTTCATATGGCTGGAGTGTGTCAGCAGTTCCTGCAAGATGAAGGCATTGAAGCTATGGACTGGCCCTTCCCGTTCCCCAGACCTGAATCCGATTGAACACATCTGGGACATCATGTCTTGCACTATCCACCAACATCAACTTGCACCACAGACTGTCCAGGAGTTGGCAGATGCTTTAGTCGAGATCTGGGAGGAGATTACTCAGGAGACCATCCACTGCCTCATCAGGAGCATGCCCAGGCACTGTAGGGAGGTCATACAGGCACATGGAGGCAACACACACACCTGAACATCATTTCCTTGTCTTGAGGCATTTCTGCTGAAGTTGGATCATCCTGTAATTTGATTTTACACTTTGATTTTGAGTATCATTCCAAATCCAGACCTCCGTGGGATATTAATTTTGATTTACATTGATCATTTTTATGTCTTATTGTTCTCAACACATTCCACTATGTAATGAATAAAGATTTACAACTGGAATATTTAATTCAGTGATATCTAGGATATGGGATTTTAGTGTTCCCTTTATTTTTTGGAGCATTGTAATTTCAATAGCACAACTTTGTATCTTGCCTTTTTGCTTTGTAAACCATCAATCTGTCCCAATTAATTTATTTTCCAAATTAATCTTATGTGGAAATATTACAAAACAAAAACAGAAAAAACTTTTATTTCTTAAATAGCGGAATGCTACTCACTGATCATTGCGCTCTAAGGCAATAAGTGCCTTGTGTTCAAGTCCCCTTAAGTTCTGCGTGACCTCTTCTACATCCTCTGTTTTCACAGGTCTTTTTTTCATGCCAGCAATTTCACACATTAGAATCTAGAATAACAAGACTTTTTTTATTTCTAGAAAATACATAGTGAAATAAGAATAGGAGGTTGATTCATTAAGACTGGCGTTGTGCACACCTTTCTAAATGGTGCTCGCTACTTAATGAATTCCAAGTATATTCTCTGGGAGGGGGAATGGTATAGTATAGGAATGCTGGCAGTGTTGCTGAATTTGACAGGCAGGCATACCCCCGCCCTTCCAAAGCTCCACTCACTTTGGTGGAGATGCTTCAAACTATCGTGAAAGCAAAATTTTTGCACAACTTCACATTGCACTAAAATTGCAATGACTTTTCTGGCTTAAAATCTTGGATGAATCGGGACATTTGCCTCTTAATTTTCTATAGCAAGTAGAGCTCAATGAACGATACCTCATGCTGTGATGAAGACTGGGCATCCAACAAGTCGTTAACATAAACATCATAAGCGGTCTAAAAGGAGAAACAGAATATTAATATAAATATAAAACACAAATAATAACTTGAATTTCAAATAAAATGAAAAATATTTCTTAACTGCAGCTGGAATTTACGGATTTATTTACGGATACCCATCATTTTAATGGTTTTTCTTTTAAATCAGTAGTACAGGTAAAAATAGAAAACACTTTGTAATAAATATTATCAGAAAAATCTGCCCTTTTCTCCTCCTGGACAGATTTTCACTTCTCAAAATTCTCAATTTAAGGCCAGTGTCACACTTGCGAGTGTGATGCAAGAAACTCACGCGAATCTCTCGTATCAATACCCGGCACTGCTGCCTGCACTTGGGACCAGAGTGTGCTGCTGCATGTATTTCTATGCAGCTGAACGCTCCGGTCCGAGTGCCGATGGCAGTGCCAGGTATTGATGCGAGAGAGTGCGTGAGTTTCTCGCATCATACTCTCAAGTGTGACCCCAGCCTAAGGGTAAAATCTGTCTTCAGTGAATACAGATTATTTTCCATTACTGAGATAAAAGATGGCAGTTGGTGCTCATAAAATTCGATTGTAATTGTTGTTCATGAAAACTTGCAACATGATGTCTGTGTCTGTCTTCAGTGAATACAGCTGTGATCCATGAAGTGAAGGTGGAAAATCAGTCCTAGAGGGGAAAGAATCAAATTTCTCTGATAAGATATTTTAAAGAAAGTTGCTTATTTTCAAAATTGGTGATTTGAACTTTTATGGTTTTTTTTATATTTTTAATCAATCACTTTTTTTTTTTACTTTTGGCTTGCTTCAACAGCCTCCATAGGAGGCTAGAAGCTTTTAGATCACCACATATGTTCCAGTTATAATTTCTATAATTAATGTAGGTCAACAGTAACTCCATATTCCCATACGTTTCTTTCATGTGTATGGCATGTCCAATAGGTATAGAAGGATAGATATTTCCGTTGTGTAGTAAAACAGCCTTCAGACTTAAAACTGACGAGTCAATGAACAGTCGCCATTCCTTCAGGTCATGTTCATATCCAAAAGCACCAAACAACCCCAAGACGTCGTTGCAAAAGGTTAAACTGTCGATATGGTTGAAAAATTGATTGAGGTCATCTTGATGACTGCGGAAAACAGAAACTCTTGTTCCTGGTAATAAGAGATTCTGCTCTTGTAGCCTTGATCCCAATAATTCTGCCTGCCTCTTTGACAATTTCAAATCTCTGACCAAGTCACTCAGAACAGCTTGACTGAACAAATGTGGATTAGATGTAGAAGGCTCAAAGTCTGGGTCTGCAGCAGTTTTATTTTCCACTGACATTGTCAGTTCATCTTTGTCATCCTCCATTGTCTATACTTTGGGTATACTTTAGGAGATGTGGTATGCTCCGTATGCTCCGTACACGGTCAGCCTGCGCCTGCGTGGAATTCGCAATAAGTGCTTGCATATGTGTAGATCAGTGATTTATGTTATTTCAGTGGAAAATTCAGAATATACTGTTTGAGAAAAAGTTCATGTATGGGTTTTTAGAATTATAACAGAATATTATAATGTTTCATATCATTTCTCAAAAACCTTATGTGATAGGAAAAATCTAAAGTCATTTCTGAAATCAGCATGAAAAAATCTATCAGGAACACTCAAAATTGTCCGAGGGACAAAACCTTTGTAACACAGTGTTACAAGCCTGAGCCGCAAAATCATCAAAATAGTGGATGCTTTGATTTTATTCCGCATGGACAGATGATCAAGACGTTCATTTGGACTACCCCATTCACTTCTACTCTTTTACTGTATGTGGCACATGGACCGAAAATACACTCTCCTGAACAAGCCCTAACAACAAGCTTGTATTCTCTCTTGCCCTTGTGTTCTTCTATGTCCATTCTCCATCTAATATATTACTTACCCAATTACTTTGTATTCACATGGCCTGAGGGGAGATTTCCATATAAAAATACGACTAAATAAGTAGCGCAGTTATTTTCATGTCCACCTACGCACTATAGGTTCTATGTACCTCACTGTATGAGGACTTTACACAGTACAGACCAAAAGTTTGAACACATCTTCTCATTTAAAGATTTTTCTGTATTTTCATGACTATGAAAATTGTAAAAGAGATAGCAAAGGCGTGCACTCTGGTCAGTGTAGATTGGTGCAGGCTGAACCAAGGTAACTTCACAAATAAGAAAACAACAGCCGCACTCGATATTTGTTTTTTTCGTATAAAGTAATTTATTATGTTCACCACAGTGGTATTGCGAAGCTGGGGTCACCACAATCATATATCAAGGTACTGAGGTAATGTTTCGGCCCTGTTGTGGGCCTTTGTCAAACTTTGTTGTAGAAAGAAAAAAGTGGAGGGTACCCAGAAGTTGCGGGACAGATAAAAATATGAAGCAGGATCTAGGGGAAAACGTGTATCAAAAATAACGGAGAGAAGATAAGTCAGGGAAGGGGAAACAAATTCCCAATATGCGCTGCGGATCCGGTGTGCTGGCGTGCCTGCGGTGATGTGAAAATTGTAAATTCACACTGAAGGCATCAAAACTATGAATTAACACATGTGGAATTATATACTTAAAAAAAAGTGTGAAACAACTGAAAATATGTCTTATATTCTAGGTTCTTCAAAGTAGCCACCTTTTGCTTTGATGACTGCTTTGCACACTCTTGGCATTCTCTTGATGAGCTTCAAGAGGTTGTCACCGGAAATGGTCTTCCAACAATCTTGAAGGAATTCCCAGAGATGCACTTGTTGGCCCTTTTGCCTTCACTCTGCTGTCCAGCTCACCCCAAATCATCTTGATTGGTTTAAGGTCTGGTGACTGTGGGGGCCAGGTCATCTGGCGTAGCACCCCATCACTCTCCTTCTTGGTCAGATAGCCCTTACACAGCCTGGAGGTGTGTTTGCGGTCATTGTCTTGTTGAAAAATAAATGATGGTCCAACTAAACGCAAACCGGATGGAATAGCATGCCGCTGCAAGATGCTGTGGTAGCCATGCTGGTTCAGTATGCCTTCAATTTTGAATAAATCCCCAACAGTGTCACCAGCAAAGCACCCCCACACCAGCACACCTCCTCCTCCATGCTTCACGGTGGGAACCAGGCATGTAGAGTCCATCCATTCACCTTTTCTGCGTTGCACAAAGACATGGTGGTTGGAACCAAACATCTCAAATTTGGACTCATCAGAACAAAGCACAGATTTCTACTGGTCTAATGTCCATTCCTTGTGTACTTTTGCCCAAACAAGTCTCTTTGTGAAGGGTTAAAGTAAGAAAAATTAAAGCAGGCTTCATTTTGTGCTTTTCGACTCCATCTTGCTGTTTTGAGATAAATTCTGTTACTAGGTAAAAGTTCATAGTTGTTATGTGACCTTGATTGTTTCAACTTGAACATGGCATGAGACTAAGGGTTTTTGTTCTATGAAGACCTTGACGTACAGGCAGTTCCTGCATTCTTATAGGTTAATAACTGTGAGCAGGTTCTTATGTTGATTGGTTGGTCATTTTCAGTTGCCGGCAATGCTCTGTGGATCAATTTGAAAATCACTGAGTCAACCGTGAAGGGTCACTCCAGATCCTCCCTCAACAGCTTGGTGCCCAAACGTGGGGCCCCCAAATAGGAACGCTTCTGCCCCCCGGAGGACAACGAGACAAAAGACCCTCGGACCGGACGCAGGCACTGGAAAATTGGGACTGATCATCCCCCACAACAACCATGGTAAGTTGGCAGTTATACTGTTCAGACTGACCGTTTGGTGTGGTTTTCCTGTGTTTGTTGCTGCAAAGAGGATCTGAGGTTGTCCCCGATGGGTGATTTTGGGGTGGAATCATATGACCAGTGGTTGTAATTCTCTTTTCAGTAAAAAAAATCCTGAAATCCTGATCACTGTTAGAATCAGGCATGGTGAGGTGATCGAAGATTGGGTAGGATACGTAACTCAGGAATATATATATATATATATGTATATATATATATACACATATATATGTATAATATGTCTAGGGGTGTCCAGAGGGATAGTCTGAGACGCCCTACTCCTTTCACTGAGTATCGCGCGTTGAATTTTGGGTTGTCCCAGTGGGGGACAGACAGACCCGGTGGAACAGACTGAACGGCCGCTCCAGTACTGTGCACAACTGAAGTAAGGATATTTAGCTCTAAAGGAGAATCATGTTTCCGTGGAAGAAAAAGAACAGCTTGAATTTGTGTGATGGAACTGATATACTAGTCTCATGATTCAAAGAAGGGGAAATAAATCAGTCAGGAATGCAGGAAAAATATTCTCAATCATGGGTTTTCCTAAGGGCGGGAGGCTACAGCCTACACTATGGGATGAAGGTTTTGTAGAAATTAATTAAGTCTAAGAACTGCTGCATTCTGTTACTGTGTGAAAGACACTAAATTTCTAAAAATCTGATGGGAGGGGCAGTCTAAGCAGCTGCGCGATTGCTTTTGAGTTTCTCCTGTGTGGAGAGATGCTGTGAGTTCCTATCTCCGCTGAAGTCTCAGATGGGAGGGGGCATGTAGCTGCGCTCAAGATGCTCTGTATATTCTGTCCTTGGTGTAGTACACGCTGGGAGATCAGTGTTTTGTTTAAAGCAGCAGTACTGTATTGAAGTAGAAAGAAATATTGTAAGTTGAAGTTGGAAGTTGAAAGTAAAATATGGTGCCTAGTTTTAGAAGGAAACTTGTAAGTGACTGTTTGGTTATCAGTGTGATTGAAAGATTGGTAAAAGATTCACCTGCTTCAAGTTGAGTGATTGATATATAGCAAATTGAGGATCAACAGAGGAAGTGAATTCTGATTGTTTCTGTTATTGTTACGTTAAAAAAGGAAAGCTGTCTACTACTATGACAAAGACTGGATGTTTTGTGGTGCATGAAGGAACTGAGAAAGTGACTGAGATTAATGTGCCAGAGAGACAAGCAATTAAAAATTTGGGACAGGGGGTCTCCCTGCTAGATAATATGGTCCCTCCCCAGGAAACTAAGCCTCTTCTCCTGACTGTAAGCCGTATGCCCCTTAACCCCAAGGCACGAATATATCCTGGACTGCCGAGAAGTTCTATGGGCATCTTATGGTAGTATTTAAAGATCTGGGATTCTCATTGTATAATAAAGCCCATTCACACCTTTTTGTGGCAGCTTTAATGTCCGGCCTTAAATCTGAATTGAAAGGGGCAATAATGTCAGTTAGACCAGACATCGAGACTTCCACTCCGGATGATGCATTGAAAATAGTAAAAAGTTTTCAGAAGAATTTTGCCCGCTCTGCATGAGCAGGGAAATTAAAGGTTAAACCAGTAGCCACAGCGATTCCTGCTCCAACCTCAGCCCACACCCCAGCTACAAGGACACAGCTCATTCCTTATCAGTGGCCCACACAACAGACTCCAGCTCCTGCCCTCCTCCCCTACACAAATTCAGTTCCCTACTCCAATATCCCTTTTAACCCTATGTCTGGGAATCTCACTCCCCTGCCCCGCCGTGCCAATTCTCACTTGCAGTGCTGGCGCTGTGGCCGACCCAGACACTTTCAGAGAGATTGTCACACTCCTGCTGACAGATGAACACAATGAGGAAATCTGTATCCTACACGCTCTTCCCACAGTTATGATGGCCCTGATAGGCGCAGATCCACCCCCAATAATGCCTGTGGACCAGCGACTCACCCCATATCTCTCTGAGATACCACCCAAACTCTGGTCAAAAGGGCCAGATGATATAGGGAAAATGCCTGTAGAACCAGTAAAAGTGTTTCTCAAACCTGGTGCCACTTTTCCCAAAGTTCATCAGTACCCTTTGAAACATGATCAGGAGCGGGGCCTCAATGGGCAAATACAAACATTTCTCGATAATGGTGCCCTGGTACCCTGTTTTTTCCCATGTAACACACCCTTGTTTCCCGTTAAGAAAAAGACCCCACCTGGCCAACCCCCTGTGTACCGGCTGGTACAAGATCTATGGGCAGTTAATGCAGCTGCTGTTCTAGAAACTCCGGTGGTGCCTAATCCACATACTCTTTTGTCCCAGATACCTCAGGATGCTGCTTGGTTCACAGTCATCGACCTTGCCAATGCCTTCTTCAGCATTCCATTACACCCAGATTGCCAGTTTCTGTTTTCACTCACTTACAGTCATGGCCAAAAGTATTGACACCCCTGCAATTCTGTCAGATGATACTCAGTTTCTTCCTGAAAATGATTGCAATCACAAATTCTTTGGTATTATTATCTTCATTTAACTGGTCTTAAATGAAAAAACACAAAAGAGAATGAAGCAAAAAGCAAAACATTGGTCATTTCACACAAAACTCCAAAAATGGGCCAGACAAAAGTATTGGCACCCTCGGCCTAATACTTGGTTGCACAACCGTTAGCCAAAATAACTGCGACCAATCGCTTCCAGTAACCATCAATGAGTTTCTTACAATGCTCTGCTGGAATTTTAGACCATTCTTCTTTGGCAAACTGCTCCATGGCCCTGATATTTGAAGGGTGCCTTCTCCAAACTGCCATTTTTAGATCTCTCCACAGGTGTTCTATAGGATTCAGGTCTGGACTCATTGCTGGCCACCTTAGAAGTCTCCAGTGCTTTCTCTCAAACCATTTTCTAGTGCTTTTTGAAGTGTGTTTTCGGTCATTGTCCTGCTGGAAGACCCATGACCTCTGAGGGAGACCCAGCTTTCTCACACTGGGCCCTACATTATGCTGCAAAATTTGTTGGTAGACTTCAGACTTCATAATGCCATGCACACAGTCAAGCAGTCCAGTGCCAGAGGCAGCAAAGCAACCCCAAAACATCAGGGAACCTCCGCCATGTTTGACTGTAGGGACCGTGTTCTTTTCTTTGAATGCCTCTTTTTTTCTCCTGTAAACTCTATGTTGATGCCTTTGCCCAAAAAGCTCTACTTTTGTCTCATCTGACCAGAGAACATTCTTCCAAAACGTTTTAGGCTTTTTCAGGTAAGTTTTGGCAAACTCCAGCCTGGCTTTTTTATGTCTCGGGGTAAGAAGTGGGGTCTTCCTGGGTCTCCTAAAATACAGTCCCTTTTCATTCAGACGCCGATGGATAGTACGGGTTGACACTGTTGTACCCTCGGACCGCAGGGCAGCTTGAACTTGTTTGGATGTTAGTCGAGGTTCTTTATCCAACATCCAATCTTGCATTGAAATCTCTTGTCAATTTTTCTTTTCCATCCACATCTAGGGAGGTTAGCCACAGTGCCATGGGCTTTAAACTTCTTGATGACACTGCGCACGGTAGATACAGGAACATTCAGGTCTTTGGAAATGGACTTGTAGCCTTGAGATTACTCATGCTTTCTCACAATTTGGTTTCTCAAGTCCTCAGACAGTTCTTTGGTCTTCTTTCTTTTCTCCATGCTCAATGTGGTACACACAAGGACACAGGACAGAGGTTGAGTCAACTTTAATCCATGTCAACTGGCTGCAAGTGTGATTTAGTTATTGCCAACACCTGTTAGGTGCCACAGGTAAGTTACAGGTGCTGTTAATTACACAAATTAGAGAAGCATCACATGATTTTTCGAACAGTGCCAATACTTTTGTCCACCCCCTTTTTTATATTTGGTGTGGAATTATATCCAGTTTGGCTTTAGGACAATTCTTTTTGTGTTTTTTTCATTTAAGACAAATTAAATGAAGATAATAGTACAAAAGAATTTGTGATTGCAATCATTTTCAGGAAGAAACTGAGTATTATCTGACAGAATTGAAGGGGTGTTAATACTTTTGGCCATGACTGTATCAGGGACAACAATTGACGTGGACAGTTATGCCAAAAGGGGCCCAAAACAGTCCCAATCAGTTTGCAAAAGATATGGGGGAGTGTCTTTTACCCTGGAAGTTAGATCACCCCTATGTCACGCTGCTTCAGTATGTGGATGATCTTTTGTTGTGTGCACGAACAGAGCAGGAAGCCATTGCTGCCACTGTTAGCCTCCTCAAGTATCTGGCAGATCTGAACTGTCGGGTTTCGGCCTTGAAACTACAGTTCTGCCTTGGTCAAGTGATATTTTTAGGTCACTGTCTACTTCAGGGTGTCAGACCCTTTTCTGAAAGATGAGACTGTACTCCAGCGTTTTCTTGGACAATGTACTTATTGTCGTCAGTGGATACCGGATGCATCCCGCATAATGCAACCTCTCTACAATGCCCTGAAAGACGGTGTAATGAACTATAAGGAAAGATCACCGGTTTGTGTGGAAAGCCTATATCGTGCCTTCTCTGAATTAAAGCGGCTTATTGCTACCACCCCTGCCTTGGGCATCCCGGGCTATACTCGACCGTTCCATTTGTATATGTCTGAGATTGAAGGACACGCAGCAGGGGTACTCACACAGTCGCATGGCAATAGACAACGGCCAGTGGGCTATTATTTGGCCCGCCTCGACCCCGTGGCCCGAGCGTCACCAAGTTGCATGAGGGCAGTTCACACCACTCACTCGTTGCTTGACAAGACTGCAGACATAATTATTGGACATGAGATGAACATTTTTGCCCCGCATGATATTGCGGCAATACTGACACTCCAACAGCCAAGACATTTGACTATACAACGACACTTGTGGCTGCACTGTTCACTCCTTTTGCCTGACTACGTCAAGTTGCATCGCTGTACTACAATCAACCCTGCTACTTTACTGCCGATCCCAAAGAAGGATGGCAGTGATGAGGATTACCTCCAACATGACTGTTCCCAACTCCTGATTGAAGAAACAGCTACTCCATCAAATGTTAGCAAAAATCCACTTCCAAATCCTGATCTGGTGTTATACACGGATGGTTCAAGATATGCTGATGAGTTTGGCAGATTCCACACCAGATACGCTGTTACTACGTGTTAAACGGAAGACAATGTAGTGTACGTAGCTGCGCTCCCGCAATCACAGTCAGCACAAGAAGCAGAACATCAGGCTCTGTCTACTGCATGTATTTTGGCCAAGGAGAAGCGGGCTAATATATACACGGACTCAGGGTATGCATTTGGTATTGCTCATGATTTTGGAGCTCTATGGACTAATCGAGGGTTTATTACTACCGCCGGGACTCCAGTGAAGAATGCTGAAGCTGTTAAAACCCTCATGGACTCAATCAAATTACCTACTCAGGTAGCCATTATCAAAGTTAAGGCGCACGGTACTAGGAACAGTCCACAGACTGTTGGTAACGCCTTTGCGGATATGCAAGCAAAAGCTGTTGCTCTCCTACCTGTTGAACTGACCATACCAACTATGGTGACCACACGCACTCAGCGTAAACAGTTACAAGAAACACTGACTCTACAGGAACCTGATGATCTACGCCAGACTGAGGTTTTCTGTCGGACCCCGCGAGACCGCTTAATGACGATGCAGAGAATGTCTCCAAAGGAAGAAGTGAAGAAGTGGAAGGAAGGCTGATGGAGCATGTATGGACAATGGTCTCTGGAAAAATGGCCAACTTGTGTGTCTCCCTAAGCGGATGTACCCTGCTATTGCCACGTGGGCACATGGGCCCACACACCAAGGAAAAAACAGGCCCTAGCCCGGGTACAAAAATTCTACTGGGCTCCAGGTATTTCTACAGTCCTGACAGCACTCAACCGTGCATGTAATATCTGTCAGACCTGCAATCCCGGTCAACTTCATTGTGTACCCCAGAAGCACCTTGCTAAGCCCGACTATCCTTTCCAAAGGCTCCAGGTGGACCACATCACGTTGCCTAAGTCTGGAAGGTATGAATATTGTATGGTGGTTGTCAACATGTTCTCCAGTTGGCCGGAAGCATTCCCCGTTACCAACGTGACTGCAAAAACTACAGCAAAGAAACTGATGATGGAAGTCATATGCAGATATGTTGTTCCAGACGTTGTTGAAAGTGACCAAGGCCCGGCCTTTTCTTCTCATGTGTATCAGGAGGTTCTGACAATGCTTGGATCCACTGTAGCCCTCCATACAACGTACCATCCACAATCCAGTGGGAAAGTTGAGAGGCTGGAAGGCACACTGAAGGGCAATTGACCAAAATGATGCAGGAGACCACAGCTCCATGGCCAGAGCTCTTACCCATTGTAGTGTACCACATTCATACTACCCCTATTGCAAAACATGGCCTGTCCCCATATGAGATATTGTTTGGTGCTAGGCCCCCAGTTGCAAATTTCCAGCCTCAGCAGTAGTCAGAGGAAACTGACCGTGCTGTTCAATATGTTATTCAGCTTAGTAAAAATCTTGCGAACACCCATGCTCTAGTTTCTTCTTTCCTTCCAGATTCAGCAGAAAACGACACTTGTCATAACTTGAAGCCTGGTGAATTTGTGGTCATGAAAAGGCATGTCAGAAAACACGGACTAGAACCCTCCACGCATCCCACTGCAAGCTCGTTAAACAGACTAGTAGCAAATAAGGGGCTATAATATTTTGGTTTTTTCCCTTCGAGGGGACCACATGTAGTACAGATGGGTATAGCCAATAAAATTGTCAGTTCTATTTTCCTTTACCCTATGATTACACAAATGTGGGATAAATTGGTTAGGACCACAGACTATCTAGATGATCAAATGATCAAATTTGGGATATATTGGATATACTTAATACTTAATACTTAATACTTTTGCTGTCCAAAATCAACTTATCATAGTCACTAAGCAACATACTGTAGTACTGGATTACTTAACAGCAGCACAGGGTGGTATGTATCAGGTTATTGGACCCGCTTGCTGTCATTATATAGATCCCAATAGCACTATGAAGTTAAAGTTAAAGTTAGAGGACATTCAAAGACTCACAGATCAATATGATAAAGGCAATGATCGTAATAGGGACAGTTGGTAGGCAGACACCTTCTCCTTTTTTAATCCAGCCAATTTGTTTAAGGGACTTGGGGGCTGGATAGCTGGAATCTTGCAAAGTTTGTTACACATCGCTGCCTTTATCCTTGTCATGTATGTAATACTAAAACTTGCTCTTTGGTGTATTTCTGTATGTATTAGGAAATTCTGCACTAAGACAGCTAATGATGATACCAAAAGCGTGCCACCCCTGCTCTTCTCTACACTGATTTCACAAAGTTACCTGATGAAGATGCTGAAGCCAAGCGCATGGCTACTTTCAAAAGACCTCCTCCACCGTCATCAAAAATTGTTATCTGTAAATTGTGGCAAACAGGGGGGATGGGTGCGCCGTAACGGCCATGGCTGGTAACATGGCACCAGTCATGTGAAGACTGTACCCCTCAAGCTTATAGCTCAGAATAGTACCTCTGATGCTGCATATTAGTTAGCAAAATTTATCTAGGGGGAATGTGAAGGGTTAAACTAAGAAAAATTAAAGCAGGCTTCATTTTGTGCTTTTTGACTCCATCTTGCTGTTTTGAGATAAATTCTGTTGCTAGGTAAAAGTTCATAGTTGTTATGAGACCTTGATTGTTTCAACCTGAACAAGGCATGAGACTGAGGGTGTATTGTTCTACGAAGACCTTGACGTACAGGCTGTTCCTGCATTCTTATAGGTTAAGAACTGTGAGCGTGTTCTTATGTTGATTGGTTGAAGTATAACTTCTAAGATTATGAAAAGTGCGACACAATAAACGGGGGTCAGAGATCTGCTCGATCCCCCCAGAGACACATGTCTCCGTCTGGTCATTTTCAGTTGCCGGCAACGCTCTGTGGATCAATTTGAAAATCACTGAGTCAACCGTGAAGGGTCACTCCAGATCCTCCCTCAACATCTTCTGCTTGTTGCCTGTCCTTAGCAGTGGTTTCCTAGCAGCTATTTTACCATGAAGGCCGGCTGCACAAAGTCTTCTCTTAACAGTTGTTGTAGAGATGTGTCTGCTGCTAGAACTCTGTGTGGCACTGACCTGGTCTCTAATCTGAGATGCTGTAAACCTGCGATTTCTGAGGCTGGTGAATCGGATAAACTTATCCTCAGAAGCACAGGTGACTCTTGGTCTTCCTTTCCTTGGGTGGTCCTCATGTGAGCCAGTTTCTTTGTAGTGCTTGATGGTTTTTGCAACTGCACTTGGGGACACTTTCAAAGTTTTCCCAATTTTTCGGACTGACTGACCTTCATTTCTTAAAGTAATGATGGCCACTCGTTTTTCTTTACTTAGCTGCTTTTTTCTTGCCATAATACAAATTCTAACAGTCTATTCAGTAGGACTATTAGCTGTGTATCCACCAGACTTCTGCTCAACACAACTGATGTCCCAACCCCAATTATAAGGCAAGAAATCCCACTTATTAATCCTGACAGGGCACACCTGTGAAGTGAAAACCATTTCTGGTGACTACCTCTTGAAGCTCATCAAGAGAATGCCAAGAGTGTGCAAAGCAGTCATCAAAGCAAAAGGTGGCTACTTTAAAGAACCTAGAATATAAGACATATTTTCTGTTGTTTCACACTTTTTGTTAATTATATAATTCCACATGTGTTAATTCATAGTTTTGATGCCTTCAGTGTGAATTTACAATTTTAATAGTCATGAAAATACAGAAAAAATTTTAAATGAGAAGGTGTGTCCAAACTTTTGGTCTGTACTGTATGTACCTGAGCTATATGAAACTGAAATGTCCTGATTGATTGTTGTTATCAGGGGTGTGTACATAATAGATCTGTTTGTGTTTTTGTACATATTTTTGGGGGGCTTTCACAGGCTGCTATTTGACATGTAATCAGCCAGAGACTGAACTTCAGACATTTATGAAATTCTATGTTACTAGGTAGTTCATTATTTGTATTTGTTTTTTTGTCCTTTTGTTCTCCAATTTTTTTTAATGATTTCTTAAGCATAGCTTGTCAGACTATGAGTAATAATTTAATTTTGTATATTTGTTTTGTCTTGTTGCACTGTATATCCGATGAAGGTCGTCTAGACCAAAACATTATAAATTTGATACACTATGTCTTGATTTAAAAAAAAATTGGCCATTTTTTTGAGAGTGCCGGAGTCCACATGTATTGTATATTAACGGTTGGGTCCCTATCTGTACTTCTTCTTGTCTAAGGGTACCGTCGCACAGTGAAATTTTGATCGCTACGACGGCACGATTCGTGACGTTCGAGCGATATATCTGTGACGTTCGAGCGATATCGCAATGTCTGACACGCTCCTGCGATCAGGGACCCTGCTGAGAATCGTACGTCGTAGCAGATCGTTTGAAACTTTCTTTCGTCGTCTAGTGTCCCGCTGTGGCGGCATGATTGCATGGTGTAACATATATCGTATACGATGTGCGCATAGTAACCAACGGCTTCTACATCGCACATACGTCATGAAATTATCGCTCCAGCGTCGTAGATTGCAAAGTGTGACAGCAGTCTACGACGCTGGAGCGATATTGTTACGACGCTGGAGCGTCACGGATCGTACCGTCGTAGCGATGAAAATTGCACTGTGTGACGGTACCCTAAGGAGTGCTGTTCTTTTTTCTAATTTTAAACCATTTGTCCAACCTGTACTCTTTGTCTATGCACAACATATATCCTCAATCAGTCATCTGGGCATAAAGAGCACTCCATGCATTTTAATTAAGATGATTCACATCTCTTTGTACACTGCCATTATACATAACGGCAGCTTTAGATTGCTATCTCCTATTTCTTTCCTGCAAATGGGAGAGAGGAAGAGGTAGAGAGGTTTGATATCAGGTCCTTTGTTACTCTAAAGGTACCGTCACATTTAGCGACGCTGCAGCGATCTAGACAACGATCCCGATCGCTGCAGCGTCGCTGTGTGGTCGCTGGAGAGCTGTCACACAGACAGCTCTCCAGCTAGCAACTATGCGAAGTCCCCTGGTAACCAGGGTAAGCATCGGGTTACTAAGCGCAGGGCCGCGCTTAGTAACCCGATGTTTACCCTGGTTACCAGCGTAAACGTAAAAAAAAAAAACACTACATACTTACATTCCGGTGTCTGTCCTCCGGCGCTCTGCTTCTCTGCACTGTGTAAGCGCCGGCAGGAAAGCACAGCGGTGACGTCACTGCTGTGCTCTGCTTTACGGCCGGCCGTAGTGTAGAGAAGCAGAGCGCCGGAGGACAGACACCGGAATGTAAGTATGTAGTGTTTGTTTTTTTACGTTTACGCTGGTAACCAGGGTAAACATCGGGTTACTAAGCGCGGCCCTGCGCTTAGTAACCCGATGTTTACCCTGGTTACCAGTGAAGACATCGCTGAATCGGCGTCACACACCCCGATTCAGCGATGTCTGCAGGAGATCCAGCGACGAAATAAAGTTCTGGACTTTCTGCTCCGACCAACGATGTCACAGCAGGATCCAGATCGCTGCTGCATGTCAAACACAACGATATCGCTAGCCAGGACGCTGCAACATCACGGATCACTAGCGATATTGTTGTTAAGTTGGCCAGTGTGAAGGTACCTTTACTGTAAATTGATGTTACAGAAAAAAGGGAAGGAGGATGTGAGTGAATTCAGAGATTTTTAATATTTTCTATGACAGTCAAGTGCACCCCACACTTATATCCGGACAACAGAAAGTTTATCTTATCTCAACTTCTCTGCTTTTGACTCATGTCATATCACAATGCTGCCCAACAGTGTATCTCCCATTACAGTGTGCACCTCATTTAATAAGAAAGCACTTGGTTGGATGTGGCTTAGTTTTTCCAGTTTTCTAAGAAGAAAAGTAGAAGAAAATTCTGCAATGAACAAAATACACATTTAAGTTGGAAAAAGTGACATGGAGACATCATAAATAGGGATGAGCTGACCTGTGGATGTTTGAGTTTGGCTAAACTGTAGTTCAAAGTTCGGTTCGGTCTCCGAACTTGACCCTGAATCCAATGCAAGTCAATGGCTGCAAAATGGTCATAGTAAGTGATAAGGGGGCTGCAAAAGGAAGCAAAATTTGGGTAAAAGCAGAACAATTGCCCTGCAAACAAATCTGGATAGGGAGATGACTTAAAAAAATAGAAAAAAATGAAATAAAATGACCCCTGGCAATGGAGGCAGGCACTGCATAGGCTCCTGCACCCTCACTGGTGTATACACATGGATGGTACAGTTAAAACTGCGAATGGTGATTAAATTAGTAAATTTTGCCTGCTTTTATGACTTTCTGACTATAGATCACCATAAGAAACATGAATCTGTCATTGTATGTATGGAAAGAAACTATCAACTTATGGACCGTGGAAGAGATGTATTACGGACACGTGGCACTAGCCTGTATTATGGACACGCTCCGCCATCCTGTATTACAAGCACGCTACACCAGGCTATATTACAGGCATGGTACACCAGCAGCACCACATCCACATGCCCTATTTAATGTTCTCATCTTTTTAAGTAGTTTTTAGGAAAAGATTAGAACATATGTTTTTACGCACATTAATTAGAAAATTTTGTTTTTATGCACAATATTATTATGAATGCGGGTGAATAACAGTAGAAAAATGTGTTTTTATGCACATTACTCCCACAGATAAGGTTGAAGATTAGAAAATTTTGTTTTTACGCACAGTACTTTAAAAGATACAGCACTATTACAGACATGGGTGCAGAGTAGAAAAAAATGCTTAAGCATATTACTCTCATAGACACGCATACAAAGTAGAAAAAATTGCTTCAGCACTCTACTCCCACAGACACGCGTGCATTCTAGAACAATTTGTTTTTATGCTCATTACTCCCAAAGACACAGATGCAGACTAGAAAAAAATTGGTTAAGCACACTACTCCAACACAAATGTGAAAAGTATACAGAGAGACTTTTTGGAAAACTGTGCATACACAAAACCTAACACTGTCCCTCATTCCAGCTGCGTCCTATCCCTAAACTAAGCAGAGCAGAATGGTGGTAGCACCTGTGATCCGGCATTTATACAGTCAGGGTCACGTGATGCACCAGCCAATCACAGCATTTCCAATACTTGCCATGGCTGTGATGGCTATGGAAGTGCCATCAGCCTAAAAGCTTGTTGATTGGCTGCACTGCAAACTTTATTGGCATCTGAACCCAAGCAGTAAACCAGACTTCCGGTAAAAAGTTTGTGTTCGGAGTTCGATGTCCGATAAGAAACCCCAAACTTTACTTTTCAGGTTTGCTTATCCCTAATCATAAGCATTGACTTTGGAATTAGACTATTTTATAATGTATTAAAGAAGCACCCCATCTATATTTTTTAATTAAAAAAGATCTTGACAAACAGCGCATGTCTCTCGAAACGCGTCAAAAGATGCCTGTATTCTCTTTTTTGTGAACTCACAATTTTAATCTTTGCTTTATGTACCTTGGATAATAAAATGCACTTTTTTGGATTTCATCTGTGATATTGGTAGAAAAATGTAAGGAAAGTAACACAGGTAATTGACTTAAACTAAGCGCAGGCCTTCTTGTCTGTGTGCCCTACTTACACAGGCAACCCACCAGATGAAGACACAACTTGGCATCTCCACAATTCAAAAAATAAGTGTCACACACCACTAAAGTGACATCAATTTCCTCGGAGCAGAAATAGTATAATAGGCCCCTGACACATCTTCTACTACTAGCAACCCACCAGATGGAGACGCCACTTTGAGTGTCTACATTTAAAATAATTGCTTGTAACATCAGCTGCAGCAGCACCAGCAGGCACAGAAGACACTACAAAGATGGCACAGACTGCAATAACACACGATCAATAAATTACATTAAAAACTATACCATCACCTAGTCTGCCCAATCTGCGATTATGGTGCAAAAGTCATCGGAGATCCATGAAGTGTTCATTTTGATGAAAGTTAGGAGGTCTACACTTTCAGGGGACAGCTAGATGCGCTTATCTGTCAGGACACCAGCAGTGCTGAAGACACATTCTAAGAGAACGCTGGGTGCTGAGAATGATAAAACCTCCAATGTGAGCTCAGGTCACTCATCCATTTTTGAAGACCAAAATGTAAAAGGGTCCAACCTCCCCTGATTTATATGGAGCTCCAGATACTCCTGTACCATCATTTCCAGTCATTCACCGGACGTTTAGAACTGGGATGCACACTGTGTGCCTCACTTGTGTGCCTCATTGCTGTCTTGGGGAAAACCACTCTTAAGATTGTCTACAAGAATATTTTGATACTCCAACATGTGCGCATCCCTTTCCGGGGGGGGGGGGCATCTGGCTAAATTTAGTCTTGTACCATGGATTTAACAGAGTGGCCACACAGTAGTCAGCACTATTTCTAAACCAAGGAACACATTGAATTTAAGTGCAGCAAGAAGGCGCTCATGTGTCAGGCACTTCCTGTTGTGAATTCTGTGGCTGAGTTCACTTCTGTGGTCACAAGTGGTATTGCAGTCTCTGGGCTTCCTCCCTCAGGTGTTTTGGTGAGCTCGTTGGCTGCCTTGCTATTTAGCTCCACCTGAGTCTGTCTTCCTTGCTCCTTGTCAATGTTCCAGTGTTGGATCTGAGCTACTGCATCTTTCCTTGGGCCTGCTGCTCTGCTAGATAAGTGCTTCTAGTTTGTTTTCTGTTTTTTTCTGTCCAGCTTGCTATTGTCTTTTGCTGGAAGCTCTGAGAAGCAGAGGGGTGCACCGCCGTGCTGTTAGTTCGGCACGGTGGGTCTTTTTGCCCCTTTGCGTGGTTTTCGTTTTAGGGTTTTTTGTAGACTGCATAGTTCTCTTTGCTATCCTCGCTCTGTCTAGAATATCGGGCCTCACTTTGCTGAATCTATTTCATTCCTACGTTTGTCTTTTCATCTTGCTAACAGTCATTATATGTGGGGGGCTGCCTATTCCTTTGGGGTATTTCTCTGAGGTAAGTCAGGCTTGTATTTCTATCTTCAGGCTAGTCAGCTCCTCAGGCAGTGCCGAGTTGCATAGGTAGTTGTTAGGCGCAATCCACTGCTGCTTATAGTTGTGTGAGGATAGATCAGGTACTGCAATCTACAGAGATTCCACGTCTCAGAGCTCGTCCTATTGTTTTTGGTTATTGCCAGATCTCTGTATGTGCGCTGATTACTGCACGCTGTGTTGCCTGATTGCCAGCCATAACAGTACAAGGAGCCCCACCAATGATTCCCAATAGAGGGAAAAAAGAAATCCTGACATCATTTTTTTTTCTTAGCTCTGTCTTCAGTCTTTTTTTTCCCCTAGACATTAGAGTGCTTCAGGACACAGCTGTGGACATGGATATTCAGGCTCTGTGCTCCTCAATGGATAATCTCGTTGTAAATGTACAAAAGATTCAAGATACTATTGATCAGAAATCGATGCTAGAACCAAGAATTCCGATTCCTGATTTGTTTTTTGGTGACAGAACTAAGTTCCTGAGCTTCAGAAATAATTGTAAGCTATTTTTGGCCTTGAAACCTCATTCTTCTGGTAATCCTATTCAACAGGTTTTGATTATTATTTCTTTTTTGCGCGGCGACCCACAGGACTGGGCGTTTTCTCTTGCACCAGGAGATTCTGCATTGAGTAATGTTGATGCATTTTTCCTGGCGCTCGGATTGCTTTACGATGAGCCTAATTCAGTGGATCAGGCTGAGAAAAATCTGCTGGCTTTATGCCAGGGTCAGGATGATGTAGAAGTATATTGTCAGAAATTTAGGAAATGGTCAGTACTCACTCTGTGGAATGAATCTGCACTAGCGGCTTTGTTCAGAAAGGGTCTCTCTGAAGCTCTTAAGGATGTAATGGTGGGATTTCCTATGCCTGCTGGTTTGAATGAGTCTATGTCCTTGGCCATTCAGATCGGTCGTCGCTTGCGCGAGCGTAAATCTGTGCACCATCTGGCGGTACTGCCTGAGAGTAAACCTGAGCCTATGCAGTGCGACAGGACTATGACTAAAGTAGAACGGCAAGAACACAGACGTCTGAACAGACTGTGTTTCTATTGTGGTGATTCTACTCATGCTATTTCTAATTGTCCTAAACGCACTAGGCGGTTCGATAGCTCTGCCGTTATTGGTACTGTACAGTCCAAATTCCTTTTGTCCATTACCTTAATGTGCTCTTTGTCATCGTATTCTGTCATGGCGTTTGTGGATTCAGGCGCTGCCCTGAATCTGATGGATTTGGATTATGCTAAACGTTGTGGATTTTTCTTGGAGCCTTTGTGGTGTCCTATTCCGTTGAGAGGAATTGATGCTACACCTTTGGCCAAGAATAAGCCTCAGTACTGGGCCCAGCTGACCATGTGCATGGCTCCTGCACATCAGGAAGTTATTCGCTTTCTGGTACTGCATAATTTGCATGATGTGGTCGTGTTGGGGTTGCCATGGCTACAAACCCATAATCCAGTATTGGATTGGAACTCTATGTCGGTAACCAGCTGGGGTTGTCAGGGAGTACATGGTGATGTTCCATTTTTGTCTATTTCGTCATCCATTCCTTCTGACATCCCAGAGTTCTTGTCGGACTTTCAGGATGTATTTGAAGAGTCCAAGTCTGATGCCCTACCTCCGCATAGGAATTGTGATTGTGCTATCGATTTGATTCCTGGTAGTAAATTCCCTAAGGGTCGTTTATTTAATTTGTCCGTACCTGAACACACCGCTATGCGCAGTTATGTGAAGGAGTCCCTGGAGAAGGGACATATTCGCCCGTCGTCGTCACCATTGGGAGCAGGGTTCTTTTTTGTAGCCAAGAAGGATGGTTCGCTAAGACCGTGTATTGATTACCGCCTTCTTAATAAGATCACTGTTAAGTTTCAGTATCCCTTGCCATTGATTTCTGACTTGTTTGCTCGGATTAAGGGGGCTAGTTGGTTTACTAAGATTGATCTTCGTGGTGCGTATAATCTGGTGAGAATCAGGCAGGGAGATGAATGGAAAACGGCATTTAATACGCCCGAGGGTCATTTTGAGTATCTGGTGATGCCGTTCGGACTTGCCAATGCTCCATCTGTTTTTCAGTCTTTTATGCATGACATTTTCCGTGAGTATCTGGATAAATTCTTGATTGTTTACTTGGATGACATTTTGATCTTCTCAGATGATTGGGAGTCTCATGTGAAGCAAGTCAGAATGGTTTTCCAGGTACTGCGTGCTAATTCCTTGTTCGTGAAGGGATCAAAGTGTCTCTTCGGTGTGCAGAAAGTTTCATTTTTGGGGTTCATCTTTTCCCCTTCTACTATCGAGATGGATCCGGTTAAGGTTCAGGCCATCCAGGATTGGACTCAGCCGACATCTCTAAAAAGTCTGCAGAAATTCCTGGGCTTTGCTAATTTTTATCGTCGCTTCATCTGTAATTTTTCTAGCATTGCCAGGCCATTGACCGATTTGACCAAGAAGGGTGCTGATTTGGTTAATTGGTCTTCTGCTGCCGTGGAAGCTTTTCAGGAGTTGAAGCGTCGTTTTTGCTGTGCCCCTGTGTTGTGTCAACCTGATGTTTCTCTTCCGTTCCAGGTCGAGGTTGATGCTTCTGAGATTGGTGCAGGGGCGGTTTTGTCACAGAGAGGTTCTGGTTGCTCAGTGTTCAAACCATGTGCTTTCTTTTCCAGGAAATTTTCTGCTGCTGAGCGTAATTATGATGTGGGCAACTGAGAGTTGCTGGCCATGAAGTGGGCATTCGAGGAGTGGCGTCATTGGCTTGAGGGTGCTAAGCATCGCGTGGTGGTATTGACTGATCATAAGAACTTGACTTATCTCGAGTCTGCCAAGCGCTTGAATCCTAGACAGGCCCGTTGGTCGTTATTTTTTGCTCGTTTTGATTTTGTGATTTCATACCTTCCGGGCTCTAAAAATGTGAAGGCGGATGCTCTGTCTAGGAGTTTTGTGCCCGACTCTCCGGGGTTATCTGAGCCGGCGAGTATCCTCAAGGAAGGAGTCATTGTGTCTGCCATCTCCCCTGATTTGCGGAGAGTGTTGCAGAAATTTCAGGCTAATAAACCTGATCGTTGTCCGGCCGAGAAACTGTTCGTCCCTGATAGGTGGACTAGTAAAGTTATCTCTGAACTTCATTGTTCGGTGCTGGCCGGTCATCCAGGAATCTTTGGTACCAGGGAGTTGGTTGCTAGATCCTTCTGGTGGCCATCTCTGTCACGGGATGTGCGTGCTTTTGTGCAGTCCTGTGGAATTTGTGCTAGGGCTAAGCCCTGCTGTTCACGTGCCAGTGGGTTGCTTTTGCCCTTGCCAGTCCCGAAGAGGCCTTGGACACATATTTCGATGGATTTCATTTCTGACCTTCCCGTTTCTCAAAAAATGTCGGTCATTTGGGTGGTCTGTGATCGCTTTTCTAAAATGGTCCATCTGGTGCCCTTGGTTAAATTGCCTTCCTCCTCTGATTTGGTGCCTTTGTTCTTCCAGCATGTGGTTCGTTTACATGGCATTCCTGAGAATATTGTTTCTGACAGAGGTTCCCAGTTTGTCTCGAGGTTCTGGCGAGCCTTTTGTGGTAGGATGGGCATTGACCTATCTTTCTCCTCGGCCTTCCATCCTCAGACTAATGGCCAGACCGAACGAACCAATCAGACCTTGGAAACATATCTGAGATGTTTTGTTTCCGCTGACCAGGATGATTGGGTGTCATTTTTGCCGTTGGCTGAGTTCGCCCTTAATAATCGGGCCAGCTCGGCTACCTTGGTCTCTCCATTTTTCTGCAATTCTGGGTTCCATCCTCGTTTCTCTTCAGGACAGGTTGAGTCTTCGGACTGTCCTGGTGTGGATTCTGTGGTGGACAGGTTGCAGCAGATCTGGACTCAGGTAGTGGACAATTTGACCTTGTCCCAGGAGAAGGCTCAGCTTTTCGCTAATCGCAGACGCCGTGTGGGACCCCGACTTCGTGTTGGGGATTTGGTTTGGTTATCTTCTCGTCATATTCCTATGAAGGTTTCCTCTCCTAAATTTAAACCTCGTTTTATTGGTCCGTATAGGATTTCTGAGATTCTCAATCCGGTGTCTTTTCGTCTGACCCTCCCAGACTCCTTTTCCATACATAATGTATTCCATAGGTCGTTGTTGAGGAGATACGTGGCACCTATGGTTCCATCTGTGGAGCCTCCTGCCCCTGTTTTGGTGGAGGGGGAATTGGAGTATATTGTGGAGAAGATTTTGGATTCTCGTGTCTCTAGACGGATACTCCAGTATCTGGTCAAATGGAAGGGTTATGCTCAGGAAGATAATTCCTGGGTTTTTGCCTCTGATGTCCATGCCCCAGATCTTGTTCGTGCCTTTCATGTGGCTCATCCTGGTCGGCCTGGGGGTTCTGGTGAGGGTTCGGTGACCCCTCCTCAAGGGGGGGGTACTGTTGTGAATTCTGTGGCTGAGTTCACTTCTGTGGTCACAAGTGGTATTGCAGTCTCTGGGCTTCCTCCCTCAGGTGTTTTGGTGAGCTCGTTGGCTGCCTTGCTATTTAGCTCCACCTGAGTCTGTCTTCCTTGCTCCTTGTCAATGTTCCAGTGTTGGATCTGAGCTACTGCATCTTTCCTTGGGCCTGCTGCTCTGCTAGATAAGTGCTTCTAGTTTGTTTTCTGTTTTTTTCTGTCCAGCTTGCTATTGTCTTTTGCTGGAAGCTCTGAGAAGCAGAGGGGTGCACCGCCGTGCTGTTAGTTCGGCACGGTGGGTCTTTTTGCCCCTTTGCGTGGTTTTCGTTTTAGGGTTTTTTGTAGACTGCATAGTTCTCTTTGCTATCCTCGCTCTGTCTAGAATATCGGGCCTCACTTTGCTGAATCTATTTCATTCCTACGTTTGTCTTTTCATCTTGCTAACAGTCATTATATGTGGGGGGCTGCCTATTCCTTTGGGGTATTTCTCTGAGGTAAGTCAGGCTTGTATTTCTATCTTCAGGCTAGTCAGCTCCTCAGGCAGTGCCGAGTTGCATAGGTAGTTGTTAGGCGCAATCCACTGCTGCTTATAGTTGTGTGAGGATAGATCAGGTACTGCAGTCTACAGAGATTCCACGTCTCAGAGCTCGTCCTATTGTTTTTGGTTATTGCCAGATCTCTGTATGTGCGCTGATTACTGCACGCTGTGTTGCCTGATTGCCAGCCATAACAACTTCCATGAGGTCCAAGTCCATGTTGTGCTCAAGTTGCTTCCTCCATGTCCTCCCGTCAACCATGGATAACAAAGAGCTGATCATTATTCTCTTCATCTCCTGAGAGTTGCACGTCCATCACCTCACCCTCCTCAATTTGTTCCTCAGCTCCTGCATCTTCACTAAAAGTTTGTCTGGTACCATGAGCCCCCTTGATTGCTGTAAGCCAACCTCCCATGGCACCCACCTGTGCGACGACAGTCCGGAAATTTGAGATATTGTTATCCTTTTCGCACCCTCCTCTGCCTCCAACTCTTCCTCTGGGACCATCACCTCCTCGTGCAGACTATTCAAAGTGTGTTCGAGCAAGTAAATGATCGGAATAGTGATGATGATGATGACGACAATGTCAGCGGTAACCAACTTAGTAGCCATTTCAAAACTGTGCAGAAAGATGCAAAGGTCCTTCACCTTTGTTCACTCCACAAGCGTGATTTGCAATGTCCGGATAGCGTTGGACCAAGCTATGCAAAAGGACATACTGCACTAAGGCTCGAAGCTGCTGCCACAGACACTGCAACATGTGCAGAGTGGAATTCCACTGTGCTGGGACATCACTAATCAAAAGGTTAACAGAAAAACCTCTGTAACGATGCAAGTTGATGACCTGCAGGGAACGATCGCCAGAAGTGAGCACACAGCAACCATGCTTTCTGCAGCAGTGCATCCCAGGTCGGGATATTGGCAGAAAAATTGCTGTACCACCAGCTTGAGGATGTGAGCCGTGCAAGGCTTGTATGTGAGGTTGCCACGGCATAGGTCCGCCACCAGGTTTGCACCATTATCTCACATGGGCTTCCCTGACTCCAGGTTGCTCTAACTCGGCCTGGATACCTATACACAACTCATGAGCTATGTGACTATGATCTCCAAGGCATATTAATTTAAACACTGCCTGATTGCGGTGAACCATGGCTGAGCAGTACAGAGGTGGGGAAGTTTTCTTAGAGAAGTAATGGCAACTGCTACTGGGGGACTGCGACGGCCATCAACTTTTGGAAACTGTCTGTATCCACCAGGTGGAAAGGCAGCATTTCCATGATCATCAGATTGGAAATGGTGGAATTCAAGCTCTTAGCTTTCCCATGTGCAGGAGGAAACATTCTTTCACATGACCACACCTGTGGGACCGAGGGTGGGCTGCTGTGCTGAGAGAGGGTTGAGTACGGAGAACAGGACAAACTGCTGGACTGTGAGTGAGGTGCAGCAGAGATGTTGTGGTGATTTGAGAAAGATGTGTGTTGTGCTAGGTGACACAAAAGCAGCAGTCATGTCCACTTCCATAACAGATGACTGGCTCTCACTCTCCCCGACAACGGTAGGTAAACAATTTTAGTTTCGGAGGCTGTAGACCTGTGTGAGAACACTTAGCATGGTGACGGAGGAGGAAGAAGCAGCAGATGGGGTTGATGGAATAGCCAGTTTTTGGATGAGGCCTGCTAGTCCACATTTTAACACAGTGAGATTCCCACACTAAGTCATGTTGATAGGGCATGTTCCGGTTCATGCATGTAGTTGTAAAATTATTGTAAGTTTTGCTTCTACTGAGTTTTTATTGCTAATTTGACAGATGTGTGTTGGGGTCATCCTTTGCAGTCTCAAAAAACAACCAGGTTAGGAAATCTGTGCTGCCCCTGTGAACGGCACACTCGCGACCGATGCTGGTCACAGCTAGAGTTGGGGCTGAGAATGCAGTGCTTGTTGTGTTTGCATCACTTTGTGTCTATGCGGGAAGCCGCAACGTAACATACTCATCTTCCTCCTCCTCATCTGCTAAGCTACTCAGCTGGGGACCTCTGGGTTTATATCAAGTGAGATCTACAACCTCATAGTCATTCTCTCTGTTCTCACACTACTCCCCATGAGAGTCAGCCTTCTCCTCTTCCTGCCTTGACACCACAGTACAGTCTGCGTGTGCTTCTGGCATCGGAGTCTCATCAGGATCACCTTCACCCTTGGTGGTTAACATCTGATGAAGAGAGTCTGGATTCTGCTTGGACACTAGTTGGACTGACCCTGGATCCAACATGAAAAAATTTTGGGCAAAGGTGCAGATGCTTTCCTCCTCTGGATTCTGTGATTCTTCGGAGTAGACCTCTGATGCCCATGCAAGAAAATGTGTGAACAGCTCTTCAGAATGGCCCATCTGTGGTTCCCCACAGTCAGTTGGGCATTTGGAAATTTTTGATGCAGGGGGAAACAAGGGTGATTAGGGGTGCCACCTCAGAGGATTGCACTCTGTGTGATGTTAAGGTGGAGGAAAAGGAGTTGAGGCCACTTGATGAAGTGCTTGCCGTATTTCTGGTGCGAGAATTGCATCGCACTGCACGGACTGGCCTGGTACCTCTCCTGATCTGAGCAAGACAGCATGATGGATTACTATACAGCTGTCAAGCTCAGGTCAGGAGAGCCAACAGCAAATACGAGGTTTACGATGCAATTCTTGCACAAGAAATATGGCAGCCTGTCTCTGCCCTAACCCTCACCTACAAGCCGTACCGTTGGGAGGCTGCCAAAGAAAGGGAGTTGAGTAGGCCGGCCAGTAACAGATGTTGTCAGTGGTTATGCCTAACGATTTTTCAGTGGAAATTTGGCATTCTGATTTGCCACTGAAACACAGTTTTAGCACAAATTATTTGGAGTAGCAAATGGGGCCTCCTGAGGCTGCCACACAGTTTCTGCACACTACTACTTTGATGCTGGAAGATCGATTTTACACAGGACAAGTTCACTTTCAGCACTAGCGCAGGAGCGACCTCGCTACACTGTGACAATGAGAAAATGGCGCTAGCAAAACAAGATGTCTGCTTTTTATATGGTCACGGACATGTGACTTCGACAGCCAATCACGGAAGACCTTGTGTCATGACATTGTGGATGGTTACTGTGCCCTGATTGGTTGCCGAAATCAACACACAAAGTCAAATGAAAAAAAAAAGTGCTCGCCGCTCCTGTAATCTCTTCAGATGCTCCTCTATCCTCTCCACACCCCCTACCCTCATTAAACACGTCCCCCCGCTCCCCTCCCCCGGCTCATCATACAGCAGCGCTATCATAGCCATAGCCAAAGTAATATAAAAGAATTAGTTGAAACGCGATGATTTACCAAACTGTGACCGACTTTTGCCGACTTTGAGTAAAAATGCTTGTGAAAGCGAACACGAATCCGAATGTGCTATGTTTGTGCCGAATTTGAGATTGGCAAAAGTTTTCCGAACACATTTGCTCATCTCTAGTCATAACTCTGGAATGCTTCAACGGATCCTAGTGATTCTTAGACTGTTTTCGCACGATATATTGTAATTCATGATTGTGTTAAAATTTGTTCAAAATGACTTGTGTTTTATTCATGAAAATATCAGGATTTGTTGAAAATTTCGCAATTTTCAAACTTTAAATTTTCAGGTCCTTAAACCAGAGAGTTTTGTCACACAAAATAGTTAATAAATAACATTTTCCACATTTCTACTTTACATCACTACAACGTTTAAAACATTTTTTTTTGCTAGAAAGTTAGGAGAGTTAAAAGTTGATCAGCAATTTCTCATTTTTCCAATAAAATTTCCAAAACCATTTTTTTAGGGACCACATCACCCTTCAGGTGCTTCACAGGAATTAATTGAAAGGAAAAAAATGAACATTTTACTTTTTTTTTTAACAAAAATATTACTTAAATAATTTTTTTATCTTCAGGAATAAAAACTAGTAGTATAATTTCTTCTGAGTATGAGGGAAAAATACTGCTTGGGCACACGCCAGGGATGGGAAAGAGCGCCAATTGACTTTTGGAACACAAAATTGGCTGGACTAGATAGCTTACGCCATGTCACATTTGCAAAGCCCCTGAAGTGCTTAAACAATGGATCCCCCCCACAAGTGACCACTTTTTTGAAACTTTAATCATTAAGGGATTCATGGCAGCTCTGGGTCTGTTGGAATTTAAACTTATTTTTTTTCCTTTGGTGCAGCAAGAGTTAATGTCAGTCTCTTGCTGGCAGATTCTTTTAGGTTGGTCAGCTGAGGTTGGTAGGTAACCAATTCCACCTCCCTTTAAATAGTCACATGACCCATCAGCTGATCGTCGGTAATAGAGTTACTTCTATGCAGACTAGCTAGGTGTGTGGAACACGCCTGTGACTGTGGTAGTGCTGCTGTTGAAGTTCTGTTATCCTGGTGCCATTTACTTTGCTGCTGTAGAGCTTAGCAGCAGATTCTGAGCGAAGTTGTATTCATTCTGTCTGTCCCTTGTTTGTCTCTTTCCATGTGTAATATTACCTGCAGTGGCAAGGCTAGCATCCTTACCAGCCAGGGTTAGTGAGGTGACAGCCAGGGACTAGGCAAGTGACTGCGCAGGGGGGAAAGGACCTGCATAGGGCATTAGGGGAGCTGAGGGACAGACACAGGTTGGTTTCAGGAGATGTCCCATCCACAGCTCCCTATTGTTAGGGCCTTCCTCTCCCTTTATCATCCCATTGTATGTATATGTTGTGTCATCCGCTTGACAAGCCTGTGTCTTTCGTGACACTATACTGATCAAAAAACTTATCCAGAGGTGTGGTGAGCACCTTGAATCCACAGGTGCTTCACAGAATTTTATATCGTTGAGGCATGAAAATGAAAAAATACATTCCCTAAAAAAGTTTCTTTAGTCTCAATTTTTTCATTGTCACAAGTATAAATGGAGAAAATGGACCATACTTGTTGTTTTGAAATTTGTCCTGAGTATGCAGATACCCCATATGTGGTATCAAACTACTGAATGGGCACACGGCAGGGCTCGAATGGGAAGAAGAGCCAATTGAATTCTGGAGCACACTTTTGGCTGGAACAGATTTAGACTGCCCCTGACATTGCAAAGCAGCAGAAACTTCCACAAGTGAATCCATTTTGGAAACTACAAGTCTTGAGGAATTCATCTAGCAGTGTAATGTGCATTTTTAACCCTCAAGCGATTCACAGAATTGCATAACATTGGGCTGAGTCAATGGAAAATTAGCATTTTTTTTTCAAAAGAGATAATAGGAGAAAATGGACCACAAAATTTGGTGGCCAATGATAGTGCCAATACCTCACAGGTGGTCGAAAACTACTTTAGAGACACAGTGCAAGGCTCCGAAGGGAAGGCGCACCATAGCGTAGTGCGCATTTTGCTGGAATGATTTGACGGTACCATGTCACATTGGTAGAGCTCTTGAGGTGCCAAAACTGCAGAATACCCTATAGGAGACCTACACCTCTCAATTAATTCATCTGGGGTGCAGTGATCATATTGACACATGTGTGTCACAGAACCTTACACCATTGGGCGGTGTAGCGTCTATACATTATGCCCAGGTCGTGGATCTAGAGACATGCACCCGTAAATTAGGTGGGCTCTTAGGCTACGTTCACATTTGCGTTGTGCGCTGCTGCGTCGGCGACGCAACGCACAACGCAAATAAAAACGCACCAAAAACGCACGCAAAAACGCTGCGTTTTGCAACGCATGCGTCGTTTTTTGCCGAAATTTGGACGCAAGAAAAATGCAACTTGTTGCGTTTTCTTGGTCCGACGCTTGCGGCAAAAAAGACGCATGCATCGCACAACGCAACAAAAACGCATGCGTCCCCCATGTTAAATATAGGGGCGCATGACGCATGCGTCGTCGCTGCGTCGCCCGACGCAAACCCGACGCAAACTAGCATAACGCTAGTGTGAACGTAGCCTTATCACTACAGAAATGCCTAACATGTGGACGCTAAATGTGATTTAGACACACTTGAGCTTAGAAGGGAGGGGGCATTTGGGTTTGGGAGCACAGAATTTGCTGAATTTCTTTTGGGAGAGGAGGAGTCATATTGTTTTTCCAGAGCCTTCGTGCTCCCAGTAACGTGGAAGCCCACTATATTTCCATTAACAAATGATGGACCTGAGCGGGGACATGCTTTTTGGTGGACTGAGTTGAAGCTGAGTTGGAAATATTTTACATAACATTTAGGATCACATTTATCCGGCGCATTGCTATATTTCAAGAGCTATAATTTTTTCACATTTTGCCAACAGTCACGTGACAGCTTGTTTTTTGCAGGACAAGTTGACATTTTTATTGGTTCTATTTTCGGTCATATGTTTTTTGATCGCTTTCTGTTCTGATTTTCGAGAGGCAAAATGATCAAAAACTAGCAATTCAGGAATAGTTTTTCTTTATGCTGTTCCGCGTGTGGTAAAATTGATAAGGCAGCTTTATTCTGCCGGTCAGTATATAGTAACATAGTAACATAGTTAGCAAGGCCGAAAAAAGACATTTGTCCATCCAGTTCAGCCTATATTCCATCATAATAAATCCCCAGATCTACGTCCTTCTACAGAACCTAATCACTGTAAGATACAATATTGTTATGCTCCAGGAAGACATCCAGGCCTCTCTTGAACCCCTCGGCTGAGTTCACCATCACCATCTCCACAGGCAAGGAATTCCAGATTCTCACTGCCCTAACAGTAAAGAATCCTCTTCTATGTTTGGTGGAAAAACCTTCTCTCCTCCAGTCTCAGAGAATGCCCCCTTGAAACCGTGACATTCCTTGGTATAAACAGATCCTTGGAGAGATATTTGTATTGTCTCCTTATATTTATACATGATTATTAGATCACCCCTCAGTCGTCTTTTTTCTAAACTAAATAATCCTAATTTTGCTAATCTCTCTGGGTATTGTAGTTCCCCATCCCCTTTATTAATTTTGTTGCCCTCCTTTGTACTCGCTATAGTTCCATTATATCCTTCCTGAGCACCGCTGCCCAAAATTGTACACAGTACTCTATGTGCGGTCTAACCAGAAATTTGTACAGAGGCAGTATAATGCTCTCATCATGTGTACCCATACCTCTTTTAGTGCACCCCATGATCCTTGCTTGCCTTGGCAGCCGCTGCCTGGTACTGGTTGCTCCAGTTAAATTTACCATAAACTAGAATCCCCAAGTCTGATTAGAGCGATATCATATTTATATCATTTTTTTTATGCTTTGGCGCTTTTACACAATAAAACCTATTTTATAGAAAAAAATAATTGGTTTTGCATCACTTTATTTTGAGAGCTATAACTTTTTTATTTTCCCACTGATGGAGCTGCTTATTTTTTGCAGGACAAGATGACGTTTTCAGTGATACTATTTTTATTTACATTCGACTTTTTGATTGCATTTTATTTACCTTTTTGTTCAACGGTATGATAAAAAAACATAGTTTGTTTTGCCACATTTTTTATTTTTTGCAAGGTGCTCACTGAATGGGTTAACTAGTGTGACAGTTTTATAGGTCAGATCGTTCCAGACAAGGAAATACCAAAAAATGTGTACTTTTTATGTTTATTTTCGGTACATAAATAAATGTATTTTTTGGATTAATATTTTTTCTTTTTTTTTTGTTCTTTATTTTGTGATTTTTTTAATAGTTTTACACTTTTAAAAACTTTATTTTTACTTTTTTTACCCTGCTCAAGGATGGGACATCAACTTTTCCTGTCCCGATCAGCACCTCTCAGGCAGGCAGGAGGCATGTCAGCTCGTGCTCTGAGCAGGAGTCTACAGGCCACCATCCCTAGGTGACCCTGTGGCTATCTTCTGACCCGGGGGCACTATGGAGAGTAGAGAGGTAGCTTCTCCCCTCTGCGATGCCCATCAATGTCGCTGTCACTGTTGACAGCTGCATCAGAGGGATTAAACGGTCATGATCTGAGCTAGCACCGATCCTGGGCGTTGCTGCAGAGTGCCAGCTCTCATATAGAGCCAACACCAGCATTTGATTGCAGCGGCACTCAGTGTGAGCCTGCGCGATTGTCACGAAGTATATGTACGTTGGGAAGGGGTTAAGGTCCTATTTCATGGGCCGTTAATTACTCGAATTATACGCCCATGACAAATTATTGCATCTTTTATGAGGCCTAAATATAATCAAGAGAAATATGCAAAAGCTCACCTAAGACACACCGTGACTCTTCAATCAAAAGCAACGATGCAAAACACAATGTAACACAAAATATTTATGTTTATTGAACATACAAAAAGACACTGCACCATTAAACCAATTAAAAGCTGACCGAGGAAGATGTGGATTCTGTGGATAGGTAATAACTTGTTTTTACTGGACAACTGCTTTTAGGTTGATGCACATGCAATTCATATAATATAGATGCAACAACAATATGGATAAACAAAGGCATTAACCTCTGATTCCAAAGAAGAGAACCATAAAAATACCGTTAAAAATACCATTTATTAATAATATTAAAAGGGTTACAGAACATAAATTTACAAAAAATACCCCAAGGGGCCGAAGAATCACCCTATAAAGGAATATGCATAGCAATCCAACTGCAAACTGAAAAAATCCACCAAAGATTCAATAAATCCATAAATATATAATGCACATCCTGATCCACCTGATACCTGTCATTGCACCTATATAATCATACATTGCGCCCCTACAGGGAATACTTAGTATAAAGTGCAGACAGGTAAATGTAGATAGTACAGTTAATTGCAAAGTACAAAAGCTCTCACCACAGTAGTAAATTCGTGGATAGAGGCTGCAAATCCTTACAACGGGTGATATCGGCGTTCCCCTCTCGCCCCGACGCGCGTTTCGCCCTTAGCTTCTTCCGGGGGCGTGCCAAAGGGATGGAGAATACGACTATTTAAATAAGTGATAGCCAATGAACGTGCCTAAAAGGGAAATGAGGAGAGCTGTAACAGACGGTGCGCGCTGATTAGTGCGGCTGTATCCTAGGTTACTTGATGCTGACCCTCTATTGGCCGAATGGTTAACTCCGGTGTGCAAAGAGAAAGTGCCCGCCGAACCAAGTACCCTATGTCCCGTCACGTAAGTGTCAGCGAGAGAGATGTGAACGGCGCATGCGGCCAGCCAAATCAGCCATGCGCACTTACGGGGTAGCGCTCCCTGAGTCCAACGCTATAGATCAGCGCCGGCTCAGTATGGAGCGCCCCAGGAAGTGCCAGGTAGTCGGATGAACAGCGCACTTTTTCAAAGTTATTCATATATTTAATCTTTCCAGCTTGTCTGGTAGTACCGGCATATTTATTGTGTTCAGGAGAGAGAGTGCGCATGCGCTGTTCATCCGACTACCTGGCACTTTTTTGTAAATTTATGTTCTGTAACCCTTTTAATATTATTAATAAATGGTATTTTTAACGGTATTTTTATGGTTCTCTTCTTTGGAATCAGAGGTTAATGCCTTTGTTTATCCATATTGTTGTTGCATTTAGTATTTGAAGTGCCATATGGTAATTTTGTGGACATAATATTGAAAATCATATAATATAGAGTACTAATGGGAAGAATGAGATTCAAATATTGGTAGTACAAGAGTATCACCACCAGATGGCGATACAGGTCTACAAAAATGCATTCTATAAGCAGAAATTAGTCAAATCCAAGTGTGGCATAAAAGTTATAGTAGAACAGCAAGTCACGAATAAAAGGGAATCTGTCACCAGGTTTTTTGTACCCAATCTCAAAGCAGCATGATGTAGGGGAAGAGACCCTGTCTCCAAAGATGTATCACTTAATGGACTTCTTGCATCCATTTTGATAAAATCACTGTTTTCTTTGCTGGAGATCTAGCAGTTCTCTGAATTCTGAGCTCTATAAAACCTCGCACACACCACCGGGATCGTCATCAGGGCATTACTGTTGGATCGGGCCTTGCCCTCTTCTGTTCACAGAGACCCAGGGGCAGAATATTCCCTGTTCATTAACTGAATGTGGGTCCTCAGACGTAAGTTCAGTTGAAATCTATTGCCATGCAGGAAGCCAGTGGCTTCCCGCAGGGCAATAGTTACCAGCCGCCAGTCAATCACAGGCAGGCCGCTAACGTCGGCGACAACGCTGCCGATGTATGTCACCAATGCCATGTGCAGGCACGTCTGTGCCTTTGATGGATGAGGAAAAGAATGCCGATGGACTGCATTGGGCAAGAAGAAACCTTTTTTTTTACTTATTTGTAAACCTGCACTATGGGGGCAGGATGTGAGATCATATGGGGCAGAAGTGAGAGGCATGGGGGCAGAAGTGAGAGGCATGGGGTCAGAATGGAGAGACATGGGGGCAGAATGGGAGAACATATGTGGCCCAGAAAGGGAGAACATATGAGGCCAAGAATGGGAGAACATATGGGGGCCAAGAATAAGAGAACATATGGGGCCAAGAATGGGAAAACATATGGGGCAAAGAATGGGAGAACACATGAGGCCAAGAATGGGAGAACATATGGAGCCAGGAATGGGAGAACATATGGGGCCAGGAATGGAAGAGCATATGGGGGCCAGGAATGGGACAGCATATGGGGCCAGGAATGGGAGAATATATGGGGCCAGGAATGGGAGAACATATGGGGCCAGGAATGGGAGAACATATGGGGCCAGGAATAAAACATGTGGGTCCAGAATGGAGTACATACAGGAGCAGGATGCGGGACATTATTACAGTAGGGGCTAATTAATGGATATTATTACTGCTGTGATCTATTTTATTTTTGAGGATACTGTTTTCAGTGGGGTGTGTCCTGTTACTGTGCAGGGCTACACTATGTCACTATTTATTTCTTCATCTGGGGTAGTGTAGAAGTTGGGGAAAAATTGGTGAATTTGCACTGGAAGAGGTGCTCTAGATAACTGTGTGTTATTTTGTGCCGAGACGAGTCCTAGGTGAAAGAAGTGATGCCGGTCTGTGCTGGATGAAGAAAAGCGAAGATGAAGGACATCAACTAGAGAAGTCACCGGTGAGTCAGTGTGTTACCTGTACACTGACACTATATACAGAGCTGTGTATAATGTCACTGATGATCCCTGTATTATCTGTACACATACACTATACACTGTATACTATAGAACAAACATAAACTGGACGTAACAGATCATATACACTACCGTTCAAAAGTTTAGGGTCACTTAGAAATTTCCTTATTTTTGAAAGAAAAGTAGTTTTTTCCAATGAGGCTAACATTAAATGATTCACATATACACTCTATACATTGTTAATGTGGTAAATGACTATTCTAGCTGCAAACGTTTGTAATGCAATATTTTCATAGCTGTATAGAGGCCCATTTCCAACAACCATCACTCCAGTGTTCTTATGGTACTTTGTGTTTGCTAACTGTTTAAGAAGGATAATGGATGGTTAGAATACCCTTGAAACCCTTGAAAACCCTTGTGCAAGTATGTTATCACAGCTGAAAACAGTTTGGCTGATCAGAGAACATATAAGCCTGACCTTCCTTTGAGCTAGTTGAGAATCTGGAGCATTACATTTGTTGGTTCCATTAAACTCTCAAAATGGCCAGAAAAAAAGAACTTTAATGTGAAACTCGACAGTCTATTTTTCTTCTTAGAAATGAAGGCGATTCCATGCGAGAAATTGCCAAGAAACTGAAGATTTCCTACAACGGTGTGTACCGTTTCTTCTCTGGTTAGAGCACAAACAGGCTCTAACCAGTGTAGAAAGAGAAGTGGGAGGCCCGGCTGCACAACTGAGCAACAAGACAAGTACATTAGAGTCTGTAGTTTGAGAAATCGACGCCTCACAGGTCCTCTACTGGCAGCTTCATTAAATAGTACACGCAAAACACCAGTGTCAACGTCTACAATGAAGAGGTGACTCTGGGATACTGGCCTTCAGGGCAGAGTGGCAAAGAAAAAGCCATATCTGAGACTGGCTAATAAAAGGAAAAGATTAATATGGGCAAAAGGACAGAGGAAGATTGGAAAACAGTGTTATGGACAGACAAGTCTAAGTTTAAGGTGCTTGGATCACACAGAAAAAACATTTGTGAGATGCAGAACAACTGAAAAGATGCTGGAAGAGTGCCTGATGCCATCTGTCAAGCATGGTGGAGGTAATGTGATGGTCTGGGGCTGCTTTGGTGCTGGTAAAGTGGGAGATTTGTACAAAGTAAAAGGGAATTTGAATAAGGAAAGCTATCACTCCATTTTGCAACGCCATGCCATACCCTATGGACAGCGCTTGATTGGAGCCAATTTCATCCTACATCAGGACAATGACCCAAAGCACACCTCCAAATTATGCAAGAACTATTTAGGGAAGAAGCAGGCAGCTGGTATTCTATCTGTAATGGAGTGGCCAGCACAATCACCAGATCTCAACCCCACTGAGCTGTTGTGGGAGCAGTTTAACCGTATGGTACGCAAAAAGTGCCCATCAAGACAAACCAACTTGAGGGAGGGGTTTCTGGAAGCATGGGGTGAAATTTCTCCAGATTACCTCAGCAAATTAACTGCTAGAATGCAAAAGGTCTGCAATGCTGTAATTGCTGCAAAAGGAGCATGCTTTGACGAAAGCAAAGTTTGAGAAAATTATTATTTCAAATAAAAATGTTTTTTTCAAACCTTGTCAATGTCTGGACTAGATTTTCAATTCATTTGGCAACTCATTTGATTAATAAAAGTATGAGTTTTCATGGAAAACACAAAATTGTCTGGGTGACCCTTGAACAGTAGTGTATGTACAATCTTAACCCCTTTCTGACCTCGGACGGGATAGTACATCCATGGTCAGAACCCCTGCTTTGATGCGGGCTCCGGCGGTGAGCCCGCATCAAAACCAGGACATGTCAGCTGTTTTATACCGCTGACATGTGCCCACAATAGCGAATGATGGAATTACGATCCACCCACCGCTATTAACTAGTTAAAACTGCTGTCAAATGCTGACAGCGGCATTTAAGAAGCGCTTTCGGCCATCGGGCCGGAAATGAGCGCATCACTGACCCCCGTCACGTGATCGGGGGTCAGCGATGTGTCGGCATGACAACCAGAGGTCTATTGAAGACCTCTATTGTTGTTCATGCCAGATTGCTGTGAGCTCCACACTGTGGTTGGCGCTCATAGCAATGCAGTAAATCTACTACATAGGAGCGATTTGAGCATCATTCCTATGTAGAGGAGCCGATCGAGTTGTGCCAGCTTCTAGCCTCCCATGGAGGCTATTGAAGCATGGCAAAAGTAAAAAAAAAGTTTTAAAAAATATGAAAAAAATAAAAAATATATAAAAGTTTAAATCACCCCCCTTTTGCCCCATTCAAAATAAAACAATTAAAAAAAAAATCAAACCTACACATATTTGCCGCGTTCAGAATTGCCAGATCAATCAATAATAAAAAGGATTAACCTGATCGCTAAACGACGTAGCAAGAAAAAAATTCAAAATGCCAGAATTACGTTTTTTGGGTCGCCGCGACATTGCATTAAAATGCAATAACGGGCGATCAAAAGAACATATCTGCAAAATGGTATCATTAAAAACGTCAGCTTGGCATGCAAAAAAATAAGCATTCACCCAACCCCAGATCATGAAAAATGGAGACGCTACGGGTATTGGAAAATTGCGCAATTTTTTTTTTTAGCAAAGTTTGGAATTTTGTTTTACCACTTAGATAAAAAATAACCTAGACATGTTTGGTGTCTATGAACTCGTACTAACATGGAGAATTAAAATTGCAGGTCAGTTTTAGCACTTAGTGAACCTAGCAAAAAAGCCAAATAAAAAAACAAGTGTGGGATTGCACTTTTTTTGAAATTTCACCGCACTTGTAATTTTTTCCCATTTTCTAGTACACAACATGCTAAAACCAATGAAGTCATTCAGAAGTACAATTTGTCCTGCAAAAAATAAGCCCTCACATGGCCATATTTATGGAAAAATAAAAAAGTTATGGCTCTGGGAAGGAGGGGAGCGAAAAATGAAAACGCAAAACTGAAAAAAGCTGGGGTCATGAGGGGGTTAAAATACTGTGCACGTTATAATGTCTGAAGATAACGTGTACGTCCTAAAGAGCTGAATGTCAGACCATTCGGGATAATCAAGAGAAGAACACTGACCATGGATTAAGAAAATAGATATGGGACAAAAATATTATAAAACACCTTTATTGTAGCAAAGGGTAACAGTAGTTGGCACTGTATGCAACAGTGTCTGCACAAATAAAAACAATAACTCAAAGTGATAAAAGCAGAAATATATATATAAAGACCTCCTGACAAAGGACTTGTTCCGAAACCCGCGTTGGGGTTTGCGCCGCACTTGAATCGGGGATCGGGGGAAACTGCTACTCATCCACATATCCTGTCCCTACACAAATTTCTTTGAATACTCTGCCTTATAATATTACTGTCATATACTGATTTCTACAGAGGCCTCACGTGATGCATATTTAACTACCATATAATGAAACATTGCTTTCCCTTACATCATATATGGTAGTATTAACAGGATTACCATCTTCTATTTTTCTGTCTAATGTGACTGTGGTGTTTACAGCAGTTATTACATTTGTTTCTTTACATCTACATTTTGGTCCCCTCTAAATTATCCTGTATATCTTTATTAATGCTTTTATCACTTTGAAGTATTGTTTTTATTTGTGCGGACACTCTGTTGTATAGAGTGCCAACTATTGCCACCCAATAAAAGTGTTTAATAATATTTTTGCCCCATGTCTACTTTCTTGATTCATGGTCAGTGTTCTCTTCTTTACACTGTATACAATGTACAGAGCTCCTGTACAATATAATGGCGCTTATGGTATTATTAGTATTGTTTTTTTAATTAATGAACAGTATTGTAGTATTCGGTCACTATGTGGTAATAATATGTTATCTGGTGAAAGTGTGACGGTATTTGTCCCTTGTTTATGGTACTATTGTATATTTAAAAAAATGTACTGCATGTTACAGATTCCCTTAAAGAAAAATAAAGAAACATACTCCTAAAAAGAGTATTGGGCATTTTAAGAAATGTTTAATAGGTTAGAGGAGAGTAGGACCCGACTTACCTTAATTTCTTTTAGAATACTTCCAAACATAGAAGAATCCTTGCAGATTTTTTTGAATGTTTCACTGAAGATTTGTAGACGTGCAAAGTGAGGAGGCCTAATGTGGGCAATGTTCATAAGTTCCTGAAACATCAACAAAAAAGAGACTATTATATATTTTAGAGCTTTATAGGGAACCTGTCACTAGATTCATTCTGAATGGACCATGGGCAGCTTGAATCAGAGCCCAACTGCAAAACTGCAGCCAGGTATATTTGACTCCGAAAAGCTGCGGCATTTCAGAATAAACATAGGAACCGTAAGGAGAGACCTTTGTAGTCCAGCGAGTACCACCGCCAGCTTCTCCCTACCCGCCTCCAGTCGATTGACAGGTCCCTCCATATGTACACACATGGGAAAAACAGACAGGTTCCATTTAATAATTCTGATTAGAAAAGGGCAACGAGAGGTCATTTAATTGCGCTTCATTTTCTTTATTATTATGCTCATACCTTGGTTAGTTTCTTCTCATCGCTTTCAACAGTCATGTTCTTGTAAAAGTCTTTTGATATGTCTTTCCTTTGAAGAATCTCTCTGTCAAACTGTAAGAACATACTGAACTGGTCGGATTTTGTAAGACCAGTGAAGTAAGCTGGAAGAAATCGATATAGCTTTCTTTGATCCTGGGATGTCTGCGGTCCCTCAAACGTCAGTACTTTTAATTCCGGCAGTTTCAGCTCCTTATTCTTTGGTGGTGATCCCCTAGAATCGTTTTGCTCTGGATTTTCTAGACATGGTGTTAGGGACTGAGTGTCTAAAATAGAACTTGCAAACGGCGTGTTAATTGGTGTATATGGGCCAGATTGCTTTACGACTGGAGAACCTGCACAACTAGACTTGACCACAAGATCCCTATTTACAAAGTTAGTCTTGGGTGGAGCATTTATAAAGCGATCTTTCATTTTCTTAATCTTTTTATTGTGCTGAGCTGGTATTTTACCACTTTTCCAGAAACTCTTCTCTTCTAGAACCAGTGGCTTGAAAAGATGATTATGGTTAAGATGTCCGGCAGTATAATACCAAGTGTCTTTCTTATTCGCTTGTTCTGTGTCATCCAAAAGTGCGTCAAGGGGTTGGATTCTGGCCTCTTGCTTCACTTTTAACATTGTTTTTAATAATTTCTGAATCAATATTCTGCTAAAACATGCACCACCAGGCCTGGAATACAAAAACACACTGTTTCAGCTTGGATTTGAGGCAAAAAAAACAAAACACTTACCTGCAGCTTCAGATTTCCTGGGCTATCAATTATTCCAAATTATACCAAATCAATGATGCATATTTTTCAATATTGTCTAATTTTTAGGGAGTGTCAATTTAATTATTTAAGAACAACCACGGGATTTTGTTTTTCGTGTTTTTCCCTCACCTTCATCCAAGACTTTTTTTTTTTATCATTAACGCCTGCTGGCAAGTTGTAATTTTGAACGGCACCATTCATTTTACCATATAACGTACTGAAACTTGGGAAAAAAATATTCAAGATGGACAAAATGATGAAAAAAATACAATTCTGCAATTATTTCTTGGGTTGTTTTTATTACATTCATTGTGCAGTACAAGAAGCCTTGGAAACATGATTGCCCACGGCAGTCTAATTTTGGCAATACAAAACTTGTTTACTTTGTTTCTTTTTTTTTTAAGTGACGACAAACGTTCGGAACACTGCAAAAACATTTTTTTGCTTTATGTCACCATTGTACAAGACACGTAACAATTTTATTTTTTCTGCTGATCTGGCTAGCTGTTGGTAACATTTTTATTGATACCAATTTCATGTACATACGATGCTTTGATATCTTATTATTACATTCTTTTTAGGGCATTGGGGTTCTCTTTAGGGACATGACGTAACCAAGAAAATGCAATTTTGTCCTTTTGATTTTTTTTTCGTTATGACTTTTATCAATCGGGTTAATTAATTCCATAATTTAACAGAACGGACTTTTACAAATGTCAGAATACCAAAAATGTTTTTTTTTCCTTTATTATTAATAGTGGAAAAGTGGGTTGATTTGAATGCTGTACTTTTTAAATTTCTAAAGAAAATGTGTTTTAATTTGTTTGCATTATTTCGAACGTGATGGTTTGATCGCTTAGGCTACGTTCAGACTAGCGTTGTGCGCCGCTGCGTCGGCGACGCGACGCACAACGCACCGAAAAACGCGGCAAAACGCACGCAAAAACGCTGCGTTTTGCGACGCGTGCGTCGTTTTTTGCCGAAAATCGGACGCAAGAAAAATGCAACTTGTTGCATTTTCTTGGTCCGACGCTTGCGGCAAAAAAGACGCATTTGTCGCAAAACGCAACAAGCAAAAACGCATGCGTCCCCCATGTTAAACATAGGGGCGCATGACGCGTGCGTCGCCGCTGCGTCGCCCGACGCGGCGCCGACGCACACTAGCACAACGCTAGTCTGAACGTACCCTTATAATATATATTGCAATACCATGTTACTGCAGGATATAGAGATCTCGGTCACCTATTGGCAGACCCCCAGGTAGCACAATAACCCATCATTCCCTGTGATCATATCACAGGGGACTGATGGAAGGTTCTCCACATGCAAACTAGCACACGTTCCATTTAAATGCCACTGTCAGAAATTGCCAGAACACAGCACCAGCCATGGCTTTAGAGATAGCTGCCAGCTATGCAATAAAACTGATGTCTACAGTGTGTGGAGGGAACTCAGATCCTGAGCAATCTTCAGATCTGAGGACCCCTTCCCAGGACATGAATACACAGTACTTTTGCAGGAAGGAGTTAAAATGCTCCAGACGTATCACAGTGGCCATGATGTTTGATAAATTTGTAAAAAAAAAGTAACATTTTGGCGCACAGGGTCACAATTTAGGCCAAGCTCTGGCTTTCACTAAACCACACTCTTTAGCAATGAACCACACTTGTGTCGGGCACAGAAAGCTTCTAAAAGCACATGAAAAATGTAGTGCAATTCATGAAAGACAGTTTTTGGTGAATTTAACATAATAAAATCCCCCTCTTAAAAGGAAATGAAACAACAAATGCTACATCTGAAAATACCAGTAATATTATGGCTACAGGGGCTCTGATGATGCTGTAATCTGCAGATGCTTTTTTCACTAAACACACAGCACAGTACTATGTTCACCGTCGGAGCCCTCTTGGCAGGGCCGTATTTAGAGTTTCTGCTGCCCTAGGCACTTTTAGTGCTGCCTCCCCCTTTAGTGAGTATGACATTATCGACATAGACTTTGGCAAGAATCGCTGATGTGAAAGTCGCCTTTTGCAGCAGTTCGTGCCGTTTTTCTGCATCTGCCGCGTAACGGATCACTTACGGCAACACTGCGTTTGGCCTCATTCATTCCCCATGGGATTTGTGGCACTTGCCGTGAGCTGGCAAATATGGTACCATACCTCCTAAGTTTTGAAGAAGGGAAAGAGGTATAAAGTTGCGGCGCACTTAGTGCGCCATGGCAAATTTTAGGTAACGCCTTTGACCACACCCATTTCACAACTAGTCACACCCATATCCACATCCCAACCACACACATTTAGCACTGCTGATCACACTGCTTCATATACAATAATTATAAACAAAAATAAATATGGCCACACCGTGCTCCATACTTTATAATGGCCACACATGATGCTCCATACTGTATAATGGCCACACATGATGCACAATACTGTATAATGGCCACACATGATGTACAATACTGTATAATGGCCATACATGATGCTCCATACTGTATAATGGCCACAGATGATGCTCCATACTGTATAATGGCCACACATGATGCTCCATACTATATAATGACCCCACATGATGTTCAATACTGTATAATGGCCCCACATGATGCTCAATACTGTATAATGGCCACACATGATGCTCCATACTGTATAATGGCCACACATGATGCTCCATACTGTATAATGGCCACACATGATGCTCTATACTGTATAATGGCCACACATGATGCTCAATACTGTATAATGGCCCCACATGATGCTCCGTACTGTATAATGACCCCACATGATGCTCCATACTGTATAATGGCCACACATGATGCTCTATACTGTATAATAGCCACACATGATGCTCTATACTGTATAATGGCCACACATGATGCTCCATACTGTATAATGACCCCACATGATGCTCCATACTGTATAATGACCCCACACGATGCTCCATACTGTATAATGACCCCACATGATGCTCAATACTGTATAATGCCCCCCTCTCATCTTGTATGCGTGGCTCATCTCCCTCCCATCCCATATGCATGGCTCATATCCCCCCCTCCTCCTGTATGC